>NC_080021.1:145024636-145687552 GCF_030020395.1 Manis pentadactyla | reverse complement strand
ATGCATGTAGCAGCGTGTGACCCAGCAACTTGCCTCAAACCGTGTGGTCGTCAGAACTGTCACACAGTCAGAACAAGTTAATTCCACACCAGCAGAAGGGCAGACTGTCATAATACGAAGCCTCTGGAGAGGGTGCTGTGAAGCAGCGTGTGAATTGCTGCCACCCAACTAACTGCTCTGCTCCATGGGCAGAGATGCATGCTGACAGGCAGCAGGGTATTCCCAGGGACCCGGACCGAGCAAGCTTGGTGATTTCCTGTCGGTTCCATGGTGTGCCTGGTACTGCCAGTTGTAGTCTGGGAATGACAGTTCCAACAGGGACTGTTTTAAGCTTTTAAAAAAAACCTGTCTTTTTCCTGCAGAGAACTGCTGCTGACCCGTGCCCTAGCTTAGTTCTTACTTTTTCCATCACAGCTAATGAGAATGGCAATTGGGTAGGCGCCTATTTGTGGGTTTCCCTGGAGATGGTTGCTGATGAGCCATTGGTCTCATCAATGAGTGTTTTCTCCCTGAGTTGTTGTAGAAATCCTCCACTCCTGGTGCCGGGCGACGGGTATATCCAGAGAGAATTCGGGTATATATCTGGGAGAATCCGGAGTTCACCCACTGTATGAAGACAGACCACGTGCTGGTGTGCATGGGGGATTTCTCTTCTACAGCAGAGATTCTGGCGGATGGAGGAGAAATGCTGACAAATACACAGAGTAGGGACTAGAAGTTCACGGGTGCTCAAGAACAAAATGGAGACAATTAACTAGAGCGGGATGGCCCAGATTCTTACCAAGGCAGAAGCACAGGTACTTAGATTAGGGGTTGATGACCAAAGTGGTTTTTCTCATAGAGAGAGGGGAGAATTCCAAGGAGAAACAGAGGGAACTTTGCTTGCAATTAAATAGTCATGCAAGCAAAAGATCCCTTTTGTCCTAGGCTCAAATGACACCTGGTGATGTGTGACTCACGTCACGTTAGTATGTTTGGTTCTTTGGAATTGCTGCAATTTCTCCTGAGTGATTTTAGGAATGGGTGGGCGAAGAACAATCTTTATGAGAAATGAGTTGCCTTGTTGAAGACATGCTGTCAAATTTACTGACTTAACCCGACGTCTACCAAGATCAGCTTAGGACACATTTGCCAACCTCACAGTAGTTGCTCTGCTTGGTATAGTGAGCCAGGCCTAGGATACGTTATACCCTGTTGTTTCTACTAGTCTTTCTCTAAAGGGGAAGGTCCTATAGAGAGAGATTCTAAAAGAAATTCACAGTGTAATCTTAAGTGATAGCAAAGAGGAAGAAAAGTGAGAGACAGCTAAGGAAACAGATATGATTGCTGGAGTTGTTTTCCTAAAAAGCAAACCTTATCTCCTCACCTTTTCATAATATTCCATGGATTTACATGTACTATTCTTTTTATTTCCATGCCTTTCACATGTTCATTGCATGTCAACTTTACTCATTCTTTAAGATGCAGATCAAAAGCCCTCTCTTACATGAAATATTCCCCACACCTCCCAGGAGAGTTCTTGGGGCTTTTAAAACATTTGTTTATATATCTTTAATATATTGGCAACATTTAAATGTGCCTCCTTTTATCTTTACCTTTTCCACTAGGGTTATGATTCATTGAGGCTGGGAGCCACGCATTATATGTCATCTTATCTGCAGTTCACTAGAAAACGTCTAGCATAAAAATAGATGCTAAGTCAATGGTTCAAGACTGAATGGAAGGTACTTACTCTCTGAGCTCTTTGTGAGAAAAAGATGTTAACAGATGAAAGATGGAATTTAATTAGGGGTGGATTTAAAAGTATAGATATTTGCAAAAAAAATATATAGTGGCATGAATCCTTAAGAATACCATTGGAATGAGTCAGATATTTGATGGTGCTCTAGACAATTTAAAAAATGTAAAGACTTTTAAGAGCTGTGTAGTATGAACATAATGATCAAGACAGGTGGCTTAATACGAGCACACTGCATGGAGCTAGCAGGAATACCAGACCTTTCTTGTGGGTTCTCTGTCAGGGAGCATGATCTACAAAGACCCTCATAGTCAAGAGGAAATGTAAGATTATAAGACAGGTGGCTGTTCTCAGGAATTCAAGTGTCTGGGGCCAATAGAGACACAGTCCAGGGTTATGAGTTGAAAGATGATAATGGAATTGTTTGGAACAGACGTCCTCAGAATCTTGTCCTCTTCATTTTATGTTTTTCAAATCAATCTGATTGTCTTCAGTCCTCATGTCACTGGCTCAGACATTTCTGTTAGTCGTTCACTTCCCAGATGCCTGGAGAGCTTAAGTTCTCTCTCTTTCTCCAGCTTTGCTTTTCCTGTGTAGTTTTCCTGTGGAAACCAAAGTGATGAAGATTTTGATCTCTGGGTCTTGGCTGAAAGTCCTCTTCCAGGAAGCCCTCCATGTTGACTTTCTCCACTTTTTCTCCCTACAGGGTCTGTCGGGTGTTTTTACAATGTGCTTCCAGGACATCAAACTTGTGCTTATTAGCTTACATCATTACATTTTATATTATTTTTTTGGTTATTGCTTATTTTTCCTGCCAGACTATCAAATCCAAAAGAGTAAGAACCATTTTCATTTTACATCCCCATTGCCTAGCAAAGCACCACTCACTGAAGAGGTGCTTAATTATATATACTAACTGAATACATTAAGTACTGTTTCTGAAATCTAATTTGAAAAATCAGATGAAAAGCAGGGGATGATGCATTTTATGGAGGTATTTCTCAGATTATAAAAGCAAATTTTAAACACATGGCTTGTGATTATTTAGATGAGAAACTGATTATTGCCATGAGCCAGTTTTGGGTCCTAGAGAACTGGTCATTTCAAGCTAATTGAAGAAAGCATCTTTGAATAGAGGATAGGAAGTTTCTAGATCAAGGGAAAGTTGTAGACCTAACATATTTTAGACCTAACATGTGAATTTTAGCAGTCACTCATGATATCCCTGTAGACCATATAGGTAGATGGCAAGCCTGCTGACCCGGCTTGTCCATGGTTAAATGCCAATTTGGGTCTGCTCTTGGTCCTGTCATGACTTAAACTAAGGTATAAATGGTCCACAGTCTCTGATCTGGAAGCCTTGGAGTCAGCTTTGTTTCATAATTTACAGTTTTTGAATTTTATAAAGGTAACACAGCAAACACGAATATTTCTATTCCTCTCATTCAATCACATCAATATGCTGAACTTCTTAAAAAGAATGACAATAAGAGCTACACTGGTATCTTCCTTTAATGTGCCTCAGATGCTTCATTTGGTCCTCACATCAGCTCTGTGAGGTAGGAAGCCCCATTTTATGCACTGGGGGAACTAACGCTCCGGAAGGCAAACAGCTGAGCCATCTTGAAAGAAGGTTTTTAGACTCGAGCGCTCTTTATCTAACTTTCATCTTCTCAGTTGTGAGGTGATATGTCCCAGGTATTTATATAATCTCTGTGTGTTGCATATCTGTCTGTAATAACTGGCATGTGATCTTGGGCAAGTCATTTAATGGGAAAAATTATTCATCTTTTATCTATCTTTGTATCCTTGTGGGTTCAAAAACATAACAGATACTCAGTATTTGCTGAATTAACCTGTTCGTATTAATATTTTCTGCATCAGCAAAATGAGAGAATTAGACTAGGAGTCCAAAGAACTTTTGTTTGTCATAGAAATCACATTAGAAATTAAAGCTGAGAAATTAAAAATAATTTTTAGTTAATTGAACAAATAGTTCCATCGCATGCTAGTACATACAACCTATACCTTATGTAGTAGAAATATATTTTCCAAAATAAAATTGAGAAGCATGGCATCATTCCACGTTTTTGCAAATCTTTTTTGTGTCCAGCTTAATAGAAGATTGCTGGATTTTCATATCTGCTTCTGCATTCAGTCTGTTGCTTTGGGTTGTTTCTGCTGAAATATATGAAGAAAGGTAAGCCTCACACAGATATGTAGTTGGATAAGGGAAGCATTTTGATGCATTTTCAGGTAATTGTGGGTATGATTTTTTGATACTATGCCCAAACTTAAAAAAGAGTAGTTTCTTTAAAGTTTGTTATGTGGAAAATGAAATTGTATTAGTGAACTTTTCTTATTTGGTATGTTAAGTCCATTAGTCTGTCTTTACTTTGAATGAATCTTTTTCCCACGCCTGATTTTGGAACATTTGTTCATTTGGTTCGCTGACTTAAACAGATTTTCCAAATATTAGCACAGTTCATCATACAAAAATTAAAAAAAAATCCATTCATTAATATCATCACTGATTTTACCAGAAGACATTTGGTATTGGGAAGCTGTTAAGCTCATGGTGGTATATACAGATTTTTTGAAATTCTAATTTTCACTTGAAAGCTCAAATTTTTTCATTGCCAGTAAATACTGTCATTTGTTTTACTTGAAGTGACAGGCTCACTTCATTTATTTCCAATAAAATGTCTGCCAGTACCCAGGTTTGAATAACTGTCATATGACTGTCAGCCATTCTTTTAAGTAAAAATGTTGTTTCATGAAAAAAGTGGCTGGTGCAATTCAAACAAGTGCACGTGTGTGCTTTTCTTTGACACAAGTACTTCCTGTATACTTCCCATTTTGTTACATAGAATATTAAAGAGATGTATATTCAAGAGCTGAGATTTAATAAAAATAGTGATTTTTACTGTTTCATCAAGGATTCTTAAGTGAACCTACTCTACTCCCTTCACATATTCCCCCGTCTTTTTTTTTTTTTTACTGTCTGTGCATACCTTGATTTATGCTAAAATGCCTATGTTTTACCACCATTGATTTCATACCATCAATGCAAATGTCAATATAATGAACAAGATAAATAACATTTGAATATTATTATAGAAATGTTCTCGACCTCTTAGGTGCCCCTGAAGGGGTCTCAGGGACCCCTAGATATCTGTAGACTACACTCTTGAGAACTACTTGGCTAACAGGTGAGCAGTCTGTAAGGACTGCCTGGTGTTACTCACCTCCTGGAGACAAATCATGGGAAGGGAAAGGGGAAATAGTCCATCTGGGTCAGACATACCATGATCGTGTGGCACTATTGATGTAGCTAGAACATACCAATCAAATGAACATCCAAGCCCAATTCATATATCTGTCTCTTTCATCTGTTTTCTCAAATATCACTAATATTGCTATACTAATCCAAAGTTGAGTTGTGCAAAGATTTCTAGAAGTTCCTCAAATCCATTATCTTTTTTCCTAGTTGGCACGATGGCCCCCCTTGCATGGATGTGACCATCAGACTGATTTCCAACAACAATATTAGTAGAAGAGCTGTGTGTTACTTCCAGGCCTGTCTCCAATTAAAATCCTCCATGTGGGAGACTCCGTGCTCTTCCTCCCACTACGCGGATGTGGATCACGACAAAGGCCAGTGAGCTGGGGCAAGGAACCTTGGAATGACCATGTGGAGGCGTGCTTACTGCATTTTGAGAATGACTCAACAGCTGTTCAGGACTGTTAAGTGAGCCAGAAATACATTTCCATTGTTTTGAACATCACATGTTTAGGTCTATTTATTACAGCAATTAGCCTATCTTTAACACTGGCTTGAAAAATAACCTTTTAATTAGAATTCACAGTGATTCATATTCCTCAAGGACATGTGAATTGAAACTATCTTAAAGGGTTACATCTTTAATGACTTCTTTTCAAAGAGATAGTCTGGAAAAGAACATACCTTTCTAAATTTATGGCAGATTCCCCTTTTGTCCTCTCAGCAAAGGGTCTATTTCCAAATTAATGGGAAATGCAAGGTGTAATGAGGAACAGGTATCTGTCCCTTCATTATTTGGGGGGATATAGTACTGAGTTATTACTTTATATATGTTCCAATCCTAAAATGCCTAATGTTGGATACCCATGGGTATAGACAGGGAATTAAGCAGGAAATTGAAAATGTATTCCATGAAAGATACAATGAGAAAAGTAATTGAAGATAAAGTGTTATAAATAGGATGACTCAGGAGCTTGAAAACTGCTTTCAAAAAATGGATATAGTTTTTCAAGGGGAAGTAAGTGAGTAGATTCCAAATTCAAAACCATGGGGGAATTGGTTCTTCCCCCAACTACTGTCCTTTCTTCTTGGTTTGTGGATATGAAGCTAATTCCCCCTAGCGTCAGGTCGATAGAGATGTAATTATAAAAATAATGGATATGATCCAGGACATTATTAAATTTTTTTCACTTTGCTCTTTTTTGTATTCAGTGCAAGGCAGCATTTTAAGCAAATAACTGGGCTATTTTCATAAACCTTAATGTATATTCATGGCATGTGCTACATCATCTATGTCACATTCAATGACGGTGAGTCCATTGATTCTGCAATGATCATTCCTACCTTGGCTGGAGGCAGTGATCAATTTTCTGATTATTTTATCATTTTTTAAAACAACATCTAAATTGAGTTTCTGTTAGGTTGATTTCTAAGCACACTTATGCATTAATTCAATAAACATTTATTGAATATATTCCATGTGCTAGGAGATAGAAAGATTAATAAGCACCTCTTGCTTTTAAGGAGCTCATAATCCATTGGGGGACTATAGTCAACTAGACTAGGTTATGGGGCAGTAGCCTCCAAATCTCAGTGGTTTAGTGCAACCAACACTTATTCTGTGTTCATACTTCACACCTAAGTAAAGTCAGCAGGGGGCTTTTTTGGAACCTATGGAGATCGGGTAACTGTTGGTTGATTAGTGAATTGGACCTGGGCAATGAGAAGTTCTGCACCCACTCCCCTGTCCTTGGAATGTACATTTCACCTACTAGTCCCATACTAGCAGCCATTTCAAGGATGTAGCCTTGAGAGAGAGAAAGGTGTTATTGAGTCCATCTGGGTGGCTTATGCGACTGAACCCAGACAGGCTTCTATATAAACTTTTCTGGCAAGCAGATGTGGCGATCTATTCATCTTGTGGCTACCCAAAACAAGCCTCATATGTAAGTTTCCTTGCTTGTTAAAACCACCACCTACCAGTCAGGAGTGGTCTGTCTCTTCCTCTGGTTTCTCCTTCCCCTCTCTGTATGGGGGGGCCAGTTGTGGATTTCACCCCAGAAATTCCCCAGGTTGTGAACCAAAAGGCTCCTCGGTCCTTCGAGGCTTCAGCTCATCACATGACCTCCACAGGCTCTCTGTGTGACTGGAGAAAGGACCACGGTCAGTTGCACACTGATTTTTGAAGCTTCTGCAGAGCTGTTACATGCCATTTTTGCTCATAACTTATTGGCTGAAGCAAGTCAAAAGACAATTCCTAAGGGAGAGTAGCAAGTTCAGACCTAAAATGTGCCCTGGAAGAAAGGAGAAATGGAATGTTTGTGGATAGCCATATGATAAACACACATACAAGTGGACAGTTATGATGCAGAGGAAGCACCTAGACAGTCACAGCACTGGGAGGTCTGGTCCCACAGTAAGTGTCATGAGGTTTGCCTAGGGTATTGAGGTGAGCTGAACCTCAGATTAGGGGAAGTGGGCTGGTGAGCATGTGCTTAAAAATCTCTGCCCTAAACAAGTCTCCTTGAACCCCTGGACTCACTCGGGCCTTCCCTGAA
This sequence comes from Manis pentadactyla, assembly GCF_030020395.1. NCBI lineage: Eukaryota > Metazoa > Chordata > Mammalia > Pholidota > Manidae > Manis > Manis pentadactyla. The sequence goes on along the minus strand of NC_080021.1, from coordinate 145,679,973 downwards.
CCTTCCTCCCACTGCATCCTGCTCTCTATAGTGCCATCTCCCTTGACAGATTGTCATCTCCATGAAGGCAGGAACTGTGTTGCTCTTCTTCACAGCTGTGTCCAGGCAACTTGTGATGAGCATGACCTGGCACACAGAAGGCACATGAGGACCGTTTGTTGAATGAAAGCATTAGAGGGCCTGTATTTTGGCCCCAGGGAGAAGGGCAGGAGAGCATTGCAGACCAAGGGCCATACTGCGCGGAAGCAGACTATTCAGAGGCAAGGACCTTTTTGAGAAAGGGAGGTGCAATCTTGTACCCTCACGGAGGCGTTTTGACTTATGCATAGCTTGCCATTTTAAGAGAAAGCAGGCTGCTGTCCCACTTCTAAAGCACTCTCAGCACTGAACCCCTGGTTTTTCCTCTCGTCTCACTGCTTTGATGAGCTGAGGCCGCCAGCTGGGTGAGGCTTCTAGACTGTGGATAAATGTCCACAAGGGGCAATAACCAGGCCACCAACCTCATTTTCACTTGCGATTCAAGCCCAAACTTTAACCTTTCTCTAGAGGAGTAGATAATGCATTAATGCCTCAAAGCACTCCACTGGTTCCCGGGGCATGGTGGTGCTTGTTCTCCCAGGTCTGAGAGTACCTCCCATTTGCTTCTGATAATCACAGCCTGGGAAATTATTTCAAACAGGAGGGGAGGGGTTGTGGAGAGTGTGAGGAAGTGCTTCTCATAGAAGCAGAACTATTTTCTCTGGGCGTGCTTTATTTAGGAATGTCTTCCTTTACAGTCAGCAGGCAATTATATTCAGATTCCAGAGGTGTGAGGGTCTCCACTGCCAAATATGCACCCAGCAACCCACCAAATTATCACACTGTTGCTGATGAGCAGACTCCTGGTCAGCTTTGCTGGGGGTTAGCATTTTTCTAGGGTGGGAACTGTTGATTTTGGGTCAGATGTCTGAAATGGAGGCTTAGCGTTCATGGGTAGAAAACTGACTGATTGGGGATGTTCACTTACATTCAGAACTGAGCCAATCAAATGGAAGCAGACGGCAGGCCTCGTTTCTGCCCCTATGAGCAGCTACCCTGGCTAATTCACAATGACATTTGATGTCTGCAGCTCAGAGGAGGGTCTGGGGTTGTTATTGAATATTTTATCTGACAAGAGGATGAAATGATTTATTTCTATTTTTGCAACTTATGGTGATTACATGGCTTCATGCATGTATATTTTTGTCATTGCTGCACACTTTCTTAAAATGAAAAGAGGAGGAATAACAGTTCTAGACTCTTTCAATCTGCCTGGCTGAGTTAGATGTAGCTAATACGTGCACTGGTGGCTCCTAGTCACAGGTGGCTATTTAAATTAAAATGAAATAATTTACATTCACTTCCTCAGGTGTACTAATCACATTCAAGTGCTCCACAGCCATGTGTGGATAGTGGCTGCTATATTGGACATTTTCATCATTCCAGAACATTCTATTGGGTAACACTGGCTTATAGCGTTATTTTCCAAAATGGGATGAGAGTAACACAATGGGCTTCTAAGACAGCCTGCTGTGGTTGAAGAAAACACCAGAACTTCTATTTATGCTACTTAGTTCCAAAAAATAGCCTTTAAGATAGAGTTTAACACATAGGAATGTATTAGGGAGTGCTCTTAGGTTTAGCTCCTATAGAGGAAGTGAAGGGAGGATTGTAGAAGACAAGAGGGAGAGACTGGGCTATGTTGCAGTCACAGCAAACACCTCAGCCAACCTATCAGAGCTCTGAAATTGAGAAAGACTTCACAGTTGTCCTAAATTGCTGAGAGGGTGCAGGACTTTATATTACTGTAAGTGGGTCACTGCAGCAGGCTTCCCCTTTAGGCAACAAGGCTCTTTCCATCAGCTGGGGGAGCCTTTTGGACCTGAAGGGGGCACATGAGTGTTCCATAAGTGCCATTTGGTGTCCTTGTATTTGTTTTTAATATTCAAAGTACATTGGTGTGGTAAATGAATATGATTTATAAATGAATATGTGTGTATATATATATATATAGTGGGGTTCATGCTAAATATAATTTACTGATCAGGATGCACAAGAGAAAAAGCTCAGAAATCATCCAGTCTAGACTCTGCATTGAAACTCAGAATTTTACATTTGAATGTTTAAAATACTCTTTGCAAACTGGTAGCCAGCTGCTCGAACCCAGCAGTAGACCAGTTGGTTCATTCAATAGAGCATTAAGAAAAAAAAATTGCTTATGAATGATCTTAGGCTGTGGCCCTGCTCCAGTTGATTAGAGGCCTGACATCTCACTGTTGTCTTAAACTTGGAAGTTTCCCACATTTACACGGCCCATTCGAACCGTGAAGCATTTGAGTTTGCAGTCTCTGGTTTGCACAGTGGCAGAGGGGAGCAAAGAGGGCCCATGCTGATAACAGTGGAGGAAAAAGAAAAAGCAGTATAGTAGGGGAGGAGATGGAACTCACGACCAAGGAATGAGGAAAAACTATTATGGAGTGGTGTTGGCTACTGTTTTTAGAAGTTAATTCATACATATCATTCTCCTTAGTGGGTACAGAGGCAAAGCTGAAAACTAGAGTGTTAGAGACCCAGACCCACTTCCTGGGAAGGGCGCGGGAGCTAATATTCATGTGATGTCTGTGTCTATTACCTTGTAGGAACTTGAGTAGGTAGTTTACATATACAAATGTTATTTAATTTTCTTAAGTAACCACTGAGTTAGGTATGAGTATTATGGGATAGGAAAGATGACCCAACCGAGGACAAGGGGACAGTAGGCTTTTAGCAGAGAAGTCCTGCAATTTTTTTTTTCCCCACCATTGGAAACCTGTATTTTGATCTTGGTCCCCAAAGATTTTGCTGCACAGAAATTCAGAAGCCAGGGGCTACAAACTCCAGTGCCTGCAGGGGGCTGGTGGGCACTGGGAATGGAGGAGCCAGTCCACCGTGAGGTCATAAGGAGAAGTGGAGACTGGTGATATGGTGAGTCCATGGTCCTTCTGCAGAAGGTGGCAGCTGTGGCCAGGGAGAACAACCGGACTAGTGTTATCAGATCTTTCAGTTTTCAAGAGATGCTGGGCATGTCATTGAATGTAGGAGATGTAGTGAAACCTGATATTTACATGTTACACCCAATTCAAAAATAATGCAGGTAAAAAGAAACCCATCTGGGTTACAAGTCAATTTCTGAGACCCCTGATGTCTGGGCCTACTGCCCAAACTTTAAGAAAACAGAGGCTCAGGCCTGAGAAGTTGGGGAGCCATTCATGTCCTCCTATCTCTCAGAGGATGCTGATACTGGGACATCTGTACAGAGACTGGCATGGACTTGTTAAATATTGGAGAGCTGTGTAGCAGGGCAATCCTGAGCAGGGGAAGCCTGAACTCTCCACTTCCAGAGTCAGCAGAAGTCTGCACAGAAGCTGTTGGATATTTCTTGGCTGCTGCTTCAGCTAGTTTCAGAAAACTAGGCTGGCTTCTGCCTTCATATATAACCCTTGATGTACTTCTGTGGCTATCACTGAACACCACTTCAGACTTGCAAACTAATTAAGAAATGGCATCGTTGCCACCATCTATCCATTAGCACAATATATTTAGTCATTACCAATTATGAAGTGTTTGATTTTTGCCCTGGGAGGGGAGGAAAGCAAGAAAAAGAAGATAGTAAGGTGAGAACAGACACTTCTGGTCCCAATTTATGATGGTGGCATTGCACCATCACCACCTGGCCAGAAATTTTTTATTCAGCTTGTGTTCTCCCTAGTGAGGAGGACATGAAAAAGACGTTAAAGTTAATTCTCCCTGAAGCAAAAACCCACAGCCTTGGGGATGTTTCCTAGAACAACAGAGGTTGTATCTATTGGGTAGTTACTACTGAGTGGTTGTTATTTTGTTCTTTTGGGCAACAGGTGATGAGTGGGGACAAGGTTCTGAAGTAATGGTCTGGAATTTATTCTCTCATGATAAGAACCTTAAGAATCCCAGAATCCTTTTCATTGCCCATTGCATGGTGTGGAAAAGAGGGCTTTCATGGCAACCATTTTGTTGAGGGTGTACTATTTAATACAAGATCCTCACAGGTTTGTTTTGTGTCTGATATTTGTAGTTTCTTAGCTGTTTAAAAAACTGTTTGGAGTTCCTCCTTTAGTTTTCATTTAGTTCTTCTTAATAAATCCTTTGACCTGTTTTTAGGAGGTTCAAATTGAAAGAACCCCTTGGGGTAAAAGACAGTTATTGGACAGGGTGGGCCCACATGACAAGTGGAGTCACCTTTCAGCCTGAATGAGCAGAGGCCCTCTAGAGAACATTGCCTGAACCAGGCCCCTTCTTCTTTGCCTGTGGTCACTATATTGGGTAAATTATGCAGATGTGGCCACTGCCCTGTTATATCTGACAAGCAGGCCCAGACCCACACAGCGTATAGATGTACTGACTTAGAGTCAGCGAATACAGCCCTTTCACTTAGTACCGGGTGAGGAGTGCGGGGGTGGCGGCTGGTATGTTCAGGGTTTGGCAAGATACTGTTTTCAACAGGCTTTAAACAAACTGATTTCTCAGAGGAAAGGAGATAGGATATCAGAAGATCTTTCAAAAAAAAGTGAAAGATGGAAATGGAAAGTTATTCCTTCCTACTTTATGAAATTTATCTATCCATTCAGCTCTCTACCCAAACAATATTGACTGAGTTCCTGCAATATTTACTGAGAAATCATGGGTCATCAAGATGATGACAGCATAATGCTGATTGCTGCTTAAAACTACTTCTGAACCTCATATTCTTTCAGGATCCCGCCCCCCACTTGTTGATCGATCCTCCATACCCTCACCTGTTTCTGCTCTATGTCTGGGCCATCTGTGTATCCACCACCTTGCTCATTCTGGGAGTTCCCTTCAGTGCCATGTGAGTCACCTATCAAGGGCTCTGATATTAGCTTGCTGTGATTTGTCAGTTCAAATCAAGTCATGGCAGCTCAAGCCCATCCCGCTGGCAAGTGCTTGACAGAGCTCCTTGTCAGCCCACCACTGAAAGGCAGGCAGCAGCAGCCAGTGGGAGCGAGTTAATTAGCAGTGATGACTACCAAGTTGGGATTTTTTATTTAATGCCTAGTTAATTTCACAGTAATTGAATTTAGACTTGGCTTACAGAGACTGGGGTGAAAGAGTCCGTGTGGAGCTCCTGCATTCTTCAGCCAGAGAATGAAAAGGCTATTGTTCTGAGACCTGCCCTGCCCTCTCATGAACTCTTTGAGCACTTGGAGGCGTAGAATTCCCCACAGGAGGATTTTCAAGTGCAGGCAAGGCAACTAGAGAGCTTCAGCAACTTCCTGGCACAAGGGCTTGGTGTCAGAATCGGTGGAATCCGCCCCTCTGTGGAAGGAGGTGGTGGCATGTTGTGAGTGACTTCTAGGTGCTGGTCACAGGGGTGGGTTCTTCACACACAGACTCTCTTTTCCCCTTAGACCATCCTTGAGAGGTAGGTATTGTAGCCTCAGCATTTGTTGAGGTGAGGAGGGTGAAGTTTAGAGACACGGAGTAACTTACCAACGCCACAGGTAAGAAGTAGGTTCAGAATTTGGACTTGGGTGTTTCCGGCTCCTAAACCCAAACTCCATCAGTTGTTGATCTGGAAGAAAAAGGGGGAGCTAGAGCAAAGTTCCATGTTTCCATCTCTTGTGTGGAAAGTGCTGCTAAGACTTTTCACTTCAATTGGGACTGCTACCAAGTGTGAGGAAGCCTCTTGGGGGTAATGCACGTCCACCTCCCTCTCTCCCTCGGTGAGGCCCGTGTGCTCCTCTTCCTTGTTGAGAGAGAGTATATTCTGTTCCTATCTCCAATCTATTAATCAGGAATATTTTAGTTGTCACCAACAGAAACCTAACCAAATGAAGCTTGGGTCTAAAATGAACCAGACTGCTCATATGACTGGGACTGCACCAGGGTAGCACACAGACGTGAAAGCTCAGCTGAAAGATATTTGGCCAGGGGCCTGGAGCTATAGACATGTGGAAGTGTGTCTCATCTCTGCTAGGATCTGAGTATTTGTCATTATGGACTGAATGTGTGTGTCCCCCTGAAGTCCATATGCTGAAGCCCTAACTCTCAATGTGGCTATATTTGGAGATGGGACCGCTAAGGAAGTAATTAAGGGTGAATAAGATCAGAAGGATGGAGCTCTGATCTGATAGGATTCTTGTCCTTATAAGAATGGAATGCACTAGAATGCATTCATCCATCCTCTTCTTCCACATGCACAATGAAATAGTCGTGTGAACACACAGCAAGATTGTGGCTGCCTGCGGGCCAAGAGAAGAATCCTCTATTTTGACCATAGACTTCCCAGCCTCCTGAACTGAGAGAAATGTCTGTGGTTTGAACCACACAGTCTGTGGTATTTTGTTACAGCAGCCCAAGCTGACTAATACATGTGTGTTGGCTCATTTTCCCTCATCTGTGGACAACCCTGCCCCACGTGGCCAGGAAAGATGGTTTTTGGAGCTTAAGGCTGCAATAGTCCCATCGAATGACTTAAATAGAAAGAGACTGTCTATACAGTCAGAATCATGCTGGTATTTCAGGCCAATATCCTGGACCAATCACTGACTGGGGAGGGGGTGAAATGGAGGGTAGATTATGATAGGCCAGAATTGTTCCCAGAAAAAAAGGGGATGAGGAAGATTCCAGAGTTGACCAAGAAATACAGACAGTAATGACAGCACATAGCAGGCAGGGAGAAACACCATTTTGTGCCATTACAGAGTAGTAAGTGGTGACTTTGGAAATTGCTCAGAATTATCCCAGGACTGGCTGTAGTGACTGATGATTATAATGACGATCTTTCAAGTTGATTGGGTAAAGGAAGCTGTAAGACGAATTCTTTTCATGTTGCTGGTGTTCCACCCCATAGCCTCTTGAAAAAGGAGCACTATCATTTTTTTTTTCCTGTTGTGCTTGAATGGGTCTTGGAGGGGTTACATTTAAGAATAGGGCTGTAATTTTCTAACAGGTGCTGAACCAGAAAGAATTGTGTAGGCAACTCCAGCATGGATACAGTGAGGAGGGTTTACTAAACTTACCCAATAAAAACTCCCCCTTCTCCCCCAGGGTGTAGGGCACATCCTAGAATATCAATTATGCTAAGAATCCTTATTCAAATGGTCCTGACCCCAAGAACATGTGAGCAGGCCCTCTCTGATAGAATGAGAATAATCTGAAAGCCTTTTATGTCCAGAGACATTTCTAGTCTAATTAATGAATATAATTAACAAACACTGTACAATATATCCTCCTATTTGTGTCAAGCTGTTCATGTTTGAGAAAAGATATTAGGTAACATTTTTATAATAATTGCTGAATGGAGAAACTGATTATATGGAGCTTTACTTATTTGCCTAACAACCCATAAATCAGTAGCTAGTAGCATCACTGGAAAGGGCTTTGAACAGTCTTGCCAGTGACTCTTAACAGTAGATAGGTCTTCCAGATTTTCTCTTTTTTTTTTAACTTACAAAATTGGTAGCAGGTTATAGTTGGAATGCAGTGTCTAGAATCAGAATCAGGCTTTAGTTTTTTAGCATATTAATTGTATGATTTTGTAAATGTCATCAAGTCTCTGAATCTCAGCTTTGCCGTCTCTGCACTGGGAACAACAATAAGTTCTTCTCTGTCTATGGAGTCGGGTCATTTTGAGCAGGGGCTTAAAGTTGGTTCTTTTGGCAAGGAAAACAAATGAGAACAGCAAAGCTTATTAAAAATGTCCTACTTCCCCTACTTTCCCCCTCCCTGTCTTCTTTTCTTTCTTCATTATTGGGCCTAGGAAGCACAATTTGGACAGAGGGTGTTTCTAGGATATCCCAGACTTGACTACGGCACATGATTTGCAGTGTGCAATGACAGGGTAGTGATATAGTCAGTTTTCAGACTACATGGCTCCCACTTGTCTATAGTATAAAGGCAGGCTGTGATATTTGTTCTTCAGGGACTAATATTAGTTCTTTTGAGACAATATGTCTTGAGCTTATGAATCTGTCTTGGGGTTTTTATAATTTGAGACTGATTTTCATTATTAATAATTTATAAAGGGCATCATTATGGAAGAATCGAATCCTATGATTACAGAGTTCCTCAATGGGAAGTGAACTTCAATCCTTATTGAAAGGACAGTGGCTGAGGTTTTAGGGTAGACCCTGTGGTGCTCAGGTTGTTAGCTTTGGGGTACCCCCTCAGCAGGGTGTTCATATAATACACTGTGGAATGTCCAGTGCAAATTGGGACTCTGTGTACTCTATCACCTTTCTGATCTTCCCCAGACTTGACAGCTATGGAATGGAGATGAATCTCTATCATAAGTTTTAAGAATCTATGAAATTAGAAAAATCCACCTCTGAAAAAATTACAGTATATGGTTAGTCTAATTAGTTATTAACTCTTGTTGCTGCCATATATGGAGTTTTGCAAAGTTCTTGGGAGAGGTCTGTCAATTTTCTTGTGAGGTCATCCTTGCCTTGCCTTTCATGGATTCAATAGATTCTCTCTTTGAGAGTATTAATGGTAGCCTTTATATTTAGTTTTCCTGGCAAAATCTACATTTCCTCTAAGTTATTTTTATTTATTTTGATCTCTTTTTTCCATTCTAAAGTTCTCCTTTGGTATCTGGTTACCCTTGGTTGCTTGCTCACGATTTTATACTGAGGGACTGAAAAATGAATTAGAAGCCCTGAGCACATGGGGAACAGGGAACTTAGTGACTTTGAACTTTATCCAAGGGGTGGTGTGAATGAATTATTTGCTGTGTATTTTCTACTTGTTTCATTTAATTTTCTTTAGGTATTTCTTCTGGGTAGGTTAGGTTCCCAAAGAAACATACACTAATTTCCTATTTGTTAGAGACAAAGATCTGGCTGCTGATGTTTCTTGTGGGGAGGGGGTGGTGCTGGAAGCCATTGGTAGGAGACTGAAACTCTCTGTATTACATGAATATGGTAAGTAAATTATCTATCTATATACATTGGGTACAGTACCAAGGTCCTCAACAATGCTGGCATACCCTGTCCAGAAACCCTTGATTTTACAGAAAATAACTTGGAGGCTTGTCAGGGTTGGCGAAGAGCAATTACCCGGTGGTGTAGGGAGGAGATGGAGATCTAGAAAATAATTGATTTTCAGATTTCATACAATCCTCCTCCCTATGGCCTTCCTTCCCCTTCCCAACCTGCAGCTTTCAGTTTCAGGAGCTGTGGTGCAGCTTGTTCCTTAGATTTTTTTTAAAGGATTCTGCAGTATGATTTTGGTTTTGGAAGGGAATGAAATTAGACATGTATATTCAGTATGCCATCTTAATCCAGAGTGCTGTATCATGTGTTTTAATTTTTTTACTTCTTTGATCATATTAAACATTAAGTATATTACACATTCAATATATTCTATATTTGAGAATCCCAGTATTTGAAGTCTTTTTGGGTTTGCATCTGTTGATTGTTGTTTCTATTGATTCTTGTCCATGGTAACTTTTTCCTTTGTGAGTTGCATGGACTTGATTGTAAGTTCCTGTTAGTTGGAACCTGGAGGAAATTCCTTAGGGCTGGTTCGGTAGATGCTTTTGAAAGACCTGTGGGCACTGTCATCTTGGGTCCCCTTTATGTTCCCAGTTTCTGATTCTTTTGACTACAAGTACAACCTCATTTTACTGTACCTTTACTTTAGTGCATTTTGCAGATACTATTTTTTTTACACTTTGAAGGTTTATGGCAACACTGCATTGAGCAAGTCTAGTGGTACCATTTTTCCAACAGCATTTGTTTTGTCTCCTTGGCACACTGTGGTAATTTTCCCAATATTTTGAACTATTTAATTATTATTATATTTGTTATGGTTATCTGTGATTATGATTATGAAATTTCAGATGATGGTTAGCATTTAGTAGCAATAAGGCATTTTTTAAGTTAAGGTAAGCACATTATTTTTCTTAGACATACTACAATTGCACACTTAATAGATGATAATATAGTGTACACATAATTTTTAGCTGTACTGAGGAAGCAAAGAATTGATTTGATTCACTTTATTGTGATATTTGGATTGTTGCAGTAGTCTAGAATCAAGTCCTCCATGTCTCTGAGGTGTGCTTATACACCAAAAGTGTGAGGGCTGGCCCATGGTCACAAATTCACAGTTGTATTCTTCTGCAGAGTTTTTCATTCACTAGTTCTTTTCTAGTGGGTATGGCCCTTTGGGATTCTAGCTTCATAAGAGGGCTTCAGTTTCACTCCCTGTCTGGAGTAGGCCCCAGGCTTCATGTCTGGCCCCTTAAATTTGAAGTTCTTAAAAAAATTAATAAAGCTGAGGATTTAAAAACTAAATGAGAAAAAAAGATGGTGGGGTAGGAAGACAAGACAGAAACCATCCACGTACACACCAAGGAAGCAACTACAGCGAATACAACAACCCTGAAGATGACCTGGAGACTGCAGCAAGACCACCTGCTCCTGGGGAAGATGCAAATAACACACAGAGAAGGGTAAAGCGGCAGAGCCATGATCAGTCAGGACCCAAGCCCTTACCCCATCCCAGCCCACAAGTTGGCAGGGGATAAATGCTCGGGAACTTTGCACATCTGACCCTGGAGATCTGCTCTGGAAACATGAGCACATATTGCATCAGGTTTTGGTCATTAGCAGGAATGGACACCGGGGAGAGTTGGAGCACTCTGGGGGCTGAGGCTCCTGCTTGTGGAGGACAGGCACGCTCCATCATTCCCTCTGAGACCCAACACAGAGATGGCAGTTTGAAAGATTTGCCAGCAGAGGGAAGGGTGTCAGAGGGGTGATGTTTGGTTGGAGTTCTCTCTGAAGGACAAAGATCAGGTAGACACTTCCTAGCCGTCCCTCAGTGCAACTGGTTAGGCCTCACTGGAGGCCCAGATGCTCCATCCCCCTTGCTGGCAGTGCAGCTCAGAGGTGCTTTCCTGCATACCTGTTTGCCTGCCCAGTCTGCTTGGCCCAGAAGAGGTCAGAATTTTGATGCGGTCTGGCCGCGCCGAGTCGAGCAGTTCCTGAAGTGCGGAAGGCGGGCAAAGAAAACAAAGACAGACAGAAAGAACTGGGAGGGCTGCTCCTGCCTGTCGCCAGCAAAGCTTTATTAGAGTCCAGAGTATTTATACAGCAAACAAGCACACTATCCCAGGAAATAGCATTATCCAATAGACAATTAAGCACAGTATTGATGTCAGCGGTAGCCGGGCAAAGGTAGGCACAGCAGGGCTCCTTCAGTTGCTCATGGAATGCGTAAACAGGATGTTCTTTGTTCTCCATTCCCGCCACATCAGCAAGTGGGGGAAAGGGCATAGCCCGTTCCCCACTCCCCACAGAATTTGCTGTCTGGCAGGCAGAGGGAGGCTTTCCCAGCGTTTTTTTGGCCCAGTCCCACATATCCCTTTGTGCACCCTCCCATCCACCTAGACAGCCCAGATGCACCATCATTGCTGAAGAAGTGTAGCTGCTTGGCTCACAAAGGGCCAACTGAGGGGAGCTGCCACCCATGGCAGACTGAGATCAGCCAATGCTGGCAGACAGGCAGAAAGGTGGCCCTTCCTGTAGCCCACCAACAGTAACTGGGGCTCCACTCCAAAGGAGAACCAGGCAATGGAGAGTAAAGAGTCAAGCTTCTGGGTACCACAGGATTCCTTCTTCATAAAGCCATAGCTCTCTGCACCAGAAGGCATAGTGGATCTATGTAATACAAAGGAAGAAACAGAAACCCTGAAAAAATGAGGCAGAGGACTATGTTCCAAACAAAAGTACAGGATAAGACACTAGAAAGAGGGCTAAAGGAAACAGATCAACAATCTTCTTGATAAATTTTTCAAAGTAACAGTCATAAATATGCTCACTGATCTATGGGAAAGTATTGACAATCTCAGGGAAAACAAAGAGAGAGAGTTGAAAAAAAGCCACTTAGAGCTGAAGAATACAGTATATGAGGTGAAAAATACAATGGAGAGAATGAATAATAGATTACTGCAAGTAGAGGAGATAATCAAAATGACATGGAAATTAGAGAATAGAAAAACCATGAAGTTGAGTAACAGAGAGAGAAAAGAATCTCCAGAAATGAGAGGATACTAAGAAAGCTCTAAGAACTCCAGATGAAATAATGGGGGTATCAGAAGGAGAAAAAAGAGACAAAGGAGTAGAAAGTCTTTTTGAGGATATAATTGTTGAAAACTACCCCAATCTTGGGAAGGAAATGGACACCCAGGTACTGGAAGCACAGAGTACCCCTAATGAAAGGGACCCCAGGAAGACCACCAAGGCATGTAATAATTAAAATGACAACAGTTGAAAAGAGAGGTTATTGAATGTAAAGAGAGGGCAGCTAGAGAGAGACAAAGAATTTCTTATAAGGAAAACTCCATTAGGCTATCAGTAGACTATTGAGCAGAAACTTTACAAGCCAGAAAGGAGTGGCAAGAAATATTTAATGTACTGAAACAAAAGGACGTCCAACTAAGAATAGTCTACCCAGCAAGGTTATCTTTCAAAATTGAAGGAGAGATGAAAAATTTCTCGTATAAATGAAAGCTGAAGGAATTCAGGACCACTACAGCAGCATTACAGGATATGTTAAAGAAACTTTAAAAAATGGGAATGTTCTTAAGTCTAAATATTTTTCACCAGTGAAAATAAACCCACAGTAAAAGCAGTAGACCAATTATTTACTAAGCAGTTAAATTAAAACAAAACAAAATTAGTAAAACCAACTATACACAAAATCAGTCAATGGATACACAAAAAAGGCATATTATAACATCTAATACATAAAGTGTGGAGAAGGAAGAAAAATGAAAAAGATGTACTCCTGGACTATGTTTGAAATAGAGTGATCATCAACTTAATATAGACTGTTATATATTTAGGAAACTGTCCATAGGCTTTAGGTTTGTGATAACACAAACCTAAAGCCTAAAATAAATACACATAAAATTAAAAAAAAGAAATCTCATCACAACACTAAACCATCAAATAGCAAGAGAATAGTAAAAGAGAGGAAGAAAGGAAAGGAGAGGAACTGTAACAACAACCAGAAAACAATTAATAAAATGGCAATACCTATCAATAATTACCTTAAATGTAAATAGACTGAATGCACCAATAGAAGACATAGGGTAGAAAAATGGATAAAGAAACAAGACCCATCTACATGCTGCCTACAAAAGACTCATTTCAGACCTAAAGACATACATAGACTGAAGGTGAAGGGATGGAAAAGATATTTCATGCAAACAATAGGGAGTAAAAAACAGGGGCAGCAGTAATTATATCAGGCAAAGCAGACTTCAAAACAAAGAAAGTAGCAAGAGACAAAGAAGGACATTACATAATGATAAAGGGATCAGTACAACAAGAGGATGAAACAATTATAAATATCTATACACTCAACATAGGAGCACCTAAGTATGTAAAACAAATAATAACAGAACTGAAGGGAGAAATTAACTGCAACTCAATCATATTAGGGCACTTTAACATACCACTTATATCAATGCACAGATTATCCAGATAGAAAATAAATAAGGAAACAGGCACTGAATAACACATTAGATCAGATGGGCTTAATAGCTATCTACAGATCATTCCATCCAATGACAGCAGGATACACATTATTCTCAAGTGCACATGGAAAGTTCTCAAGAATAGATCACATACTAGGCCATAAAAAGAGCCTCAATAAATCGAAAAAGATTGAAATTGTATCTAGCAACTTCTCAGACCACAATGGTATGAAACTAGACATAAATTACATGAAGAAAACAAACAAAAAAAACAAATGGAGGCTAAACAACATGCTTCTAAATAATCAATGGATCAATGAGTAAATCAAAGTAGAAATCAAACAATACACAGAGACAAATGAAAACAAAAACATAGTAGTCCAAAATTTGTGGAATGTTGCAAGAGCAGTTCTAAGAGGGAAGTACATAGCAAAATAGGCTTACCTCAAGAAACAAGAATAATCCCAAATAAACAGTCTAAACTCACAACTAAAGAAACTAGAGAAAGAAGAACAAATGAAACCCACTATTAGTAAAGGAGGGACATAATATAGATCGGAACAGTAATAAATAAAATAGAGAAGAATAAAACAATAGAAAAAAATTAGTGAAACCAAGAGGTGGTTCTTTGAGAAGATAATAAAAAGAGGTCACAAATATACAAAATCATAAATAAAAAAGGAATAGTCACAACTGATGCCACAGAAATACAAAGAATTAGAGAATTTTATCAAAAATTATATATTAATATATTAGATGACCTAGAAGAAATGGACAAATTCCTAGGAAAGTACAACCTTCTAAGACTGACCCAGGAAGAAACAGAAGGTCTGAGCAGACCAATTACCAGTAACAAAACTGAACTGGTAATCAAAAAATTCCCAATAAACAAAAGTCCAGGATCAGATGACTTCACAGCTGAATTAAAATGCATCTAAAGCCATGCTCTTGTGCCTGGGGTGGCCTTAGGGTCCACATCTTTTCTGATAGCTCTGTGAGCCACGATAGCTCAATCTTATGGTTCTGGTTTTGAATATAGCTTTGCAAATTATGTTCAAGTGTGGTATGTGGTGTCCTTTCATGCCAGTGCTGTCTGTCATGTTTCTGGATGTGTCTGTCATGCCCTTATCAACCAGCCCTACCATCCCTTATTGTTTTATTCTCACACTTGCTTTACCTGCCTAACCCTTGCATTTAAGTTTATCTTGGGTACCACTGTGGTATACCTTGCTATGCAAGACCTACAGTCATTTTGTGTATGTATTAGTTCATTCATTCCAGTATCTTGGAGGTATCTACTCTGTGTAAGGCACTATATAAATGTTGAGGATAAAGCAGAGAACAAAAGAGAACCAAATCCCTAATCTTGTACAGCTTACATTCTAGTTGTGGGGAGCATACAAAACACAAATAATTAAAATATAATGTTTTTCAGTCAGTGGTGACTGCTAAGGAAAAGTGTAAATCAGACATGGAATAGGAGGTGTTAAGGATGGAGTGGTTGCTATTTTAAATAGGCAGTTGGGGAGCCCTTACTGATAGGAAGACACTGGGGCAGGCACCTCAGGTGGGAGTAAGCATACCTTGCAGGAACATGAAGGAAGAGCCTTCAAGGCAGAGGGAACACTAAGTGCACAGGCCCCAAGGCAGGATCAGGAAAGGTCGGTATATCTGGTACCAGAGTTAGAGTGAATGGGTGCACATGAGACCCGAGATGGGGGTAAAGTCAGGATGGCCAAAGCTACTAGAAGGCAAAATGGAAGAAGTCTTCATGCTTCAATACAGGCAAACATACTCTCATGAATTATTTGATAATTCAGGATAAAAGCAAGTTTTCTCTCAACCATCACTCAAATGAGGAAAATAGAGTCTTGAAGAATGGTTGAAGGTCATTGATATCCTATTTCATCTGAACCACTTGAGCTGAATCTTTCCAAGTCATGTGGATGTTTCAAAAATCTAATAAAAAGGAACTTGAGAGAAGTGGTCTTGTTACCTCTTAGGAAGAGCGACTTGAATAAGTTTATTCCACAGCACTGTTTTATTTGATAAGGCTGTTAATATGTGGCCTTAAGTGTCCAGTATATTTTATTTCTCTTTTACTCACTGTGGGGGCTGATTTTTTGGGTGTACTGGCAGTCAAGATTTAATTATTTTTGTGTAATGTACCTATCTACCTTAGTCAATTTGGGCTGCTATAACAAAATACCACAGAGTGGGAGGCTTATAAACAACAGAAATTTATTTCTCACAGTTTTGGAGGCTGGAGGTCCAAGAGCAAGGTGTCAGCAGATTTGGTGTCTGGTGAGAGCCTGTTTCCAGGTTCATAAATGTTCATATTTTTGCTGTGTCCTTTCATGGTAGAAATGGCAAGGAATCTCCCTGGGACCCTTTTGTAAGGGCACTAATCCCATTTATGAAGGTTCTATCCTCATGACTTAATTGCCTCCCATAGACCCCACTTCCAAATACTGTCACACTGGGGATTAGGATTTCCACATAGGAATTTTGGAGGGACACAAACTTTCAGTCTCTGGTAATGTAATAATCTGAATATAATAATATGTGTTATATTGTTATTATCAGTTACTATGCCATGGTCACTCTACTATTGCCTTACAATTGTTTCTATTCTATGTTGAACTCTTCTTGGGATTTGAATGTGACAGACTCAGGGAATCTTAATGATGAGAATTTCTTTTCCTTGTTACTGGTGATTATTCATTATCTGTTATTTAACTGCCATGTAGTAGGTGATCTACAGAGCATTAAACACACACACTCACTATTAGAATGGATAAATAATTCAGATAAGTAATAATGAATTTACTGTATCATTAGTAAATCCCTTGACACACAGTATGAAATTAAAAAGAAAAAAAATCAACTAGATTGGATAAACTATAAGCCAAGTTGGTAAAAATCAACGTAAGGAAATTGTCCATTTCCCATATTTATCTACTTGGAAAATCAAGGTAGGTTCAAGCTTATTCATATATTTTTCAAGGTTCTGTCTAATGCTACTGTTTTCTGAAGCGCATCATAGAAAAGAGCCAGTTGGGGCAATTCTCTTCCTTTGAAGTCTCACCTTCTGGTTGCAAGGAAGGAAATGCCAGTGCATTTATAATGTCCCCAGAAGAAAAGCTGCTTTTAAGAACATATAGGTTGAAGACTGGAAGTGTGGAGGTAGCTATGAACCAATTTCAAAGGAACCTGGTCTACTTCTATCTGATTCAATTTAATTAAAATTTATTGAGTATCTGCTGTGTACCAATCAAAATTTAAGATTGGAATTATAAAATGGATTCATTCTCAAGTAGTTCAAGTCTTGTTTATAAGACAAGATATGATTAACAGAAAAGCATTATGCAACAATATCAACTCAGCTGATAGAATGACTGTAAGAGACTGAGTTTTAATCAGAAGAGAGAAGGAAGACACCTTTGTGGGCTAAAGTGCTTGGGGAAACTGAAGGAGGATGTAGGCAGGACTCAGATGATGGGATCTGGATGGTCAGAGGGGCGGGGTAGGTACAGCCAAAGTGAGGAGAAAAGTATGAAAGGCTTCAGGCAGCACCGAGTGTCAGCTATTCAGGCACCAGGAAGGAAAGCAACTTGGTTGTGGTTCAGAGTTTACATAATTGAGGAGGAGGATGATAGGGAGAAAGTAAGTTTGACTAGGATATGATTTGGGGAAAGTTTTGAATCAAATTGAGGAATTTAGATTTTTGTTAGAAAAGAGGCATATTTGGAATTGCTTCAGTGAAAAATGATAGGATAAGGACAAACAAGAATTCTCTCCACCATAAAAGCAGTAAGAAAATTGGAAAAAATTGCCTGAATCAATTTTTAAGAGCTCTGGAAATTAACCAAAATCTCATAACAATCTGAGGAGCATTCACTCAAGAAATTTGTTGAATTTTAGTAAGAACTGTGACCTTTGTGGCATCTTTAACTTGCTTTATTCTCATTCTCCTCTCTTGAGCTCTGTGGTAGTGTGGTAGTGTTTAAAACCAGCAGCCCACAATCACAGTGAAAGCCAATGCCTTGGAAGCCTTCACAGGGGACAGAAGGGAGTTGATATTCCATCAAATCCTCATTCCTAGAGAATTGTCATTCGACTTCTCTGGTGGTCCCTGGAGCACTCCACTTGCAAAGCTGTCTTCATTCTGACTCAGAGCTCATTCAGCAATAAAAGTTCCTTTTCAAGTTCACTTGTCAAAAATAAGCAGAGGTAGGCAAGGGTGCATAGAAATAGGAACTCTCTTACACTGTTGGTGGGACTGCAAATTGGTGCAACCACTGTGGAAAGCAGTATGGAGGTCCTCAAAAAAACTAAAAATAGAAATACCATTTGACCCAGCAATTCCACTCCTAGGAATTTACCTGAAAAAAAAAAATCCCTGATTTGAAAAGGTATGCACCCCTCTGCTTATCACCACACTGTTTGCAATAGCCAAGATATGGAAACAACCTAACTGTCCATCAATAGATGACTAGATAAAGAAGATGTGGTACATATACACAATGGAATATTATTCAGCTGTATAAAGAAAAGAAATCCTGCCATTTGCAACATGGATGGATCTAGAGGGTATTATGCTCAGTGAAATAAGCCAGGCAGAGAAAGAAAAATACTATATGATTTCACTTAGTGGAATATAAAAACAAAGGAAAATGGAAGGTACAAAACAACATTAGACTCATAGACACTGAGAAGTGACTAGTGGTTACCAAGGGGAAGGGGAGTGGGCGGGGGTAGGGGAAGGGGGACTGTTGAACCACTGTGATATACATTTGACAAAAAAGTAGTAAACAGAGGTAATAGTTTAGCTTTGAGGCTGCCTGAGGTGGGCATAACAGTTGGGAAAAAAAAAATAGGATAATCAAAGACTTAAAAGGACAGACTGGGAACGAGCTGTCCACTGGGGTTTTGAAAAACTCTGATATATTCTTGGGAACAGATAAGACCACATGCAAGAGTAGACTGAGTGCATGCTGAGGGCTCTGGCTATGATCAGTAAAGACCTAAGAAAGCCCTAAATTCTCACCTGTAGATGACCTTGAGGCTCTGTGTAAGGAAGAAGTAAAGACTAAGACAGAGTTGTCAGTTGCCCGGCTGAGTAGAAAAGGCCCCTTGTACAACTGATGTTGTCTGCCAGTTGCATCTGGGGAGTTCTCTCCCTGCTCATTAGGTGAAACCTCAAACTGGATGGGGGATGGTTCTTGACTCTGATGGAGAAAGAATTCATGAACAGGTCTGACAAGTGTATGTAAAGGAGGGAATTCATTAAAGTGAGACCAATATTGAATGGCAGCAGCCGTGCAGGTTGTAGAGAGCAAGGAAGAACAGAGGGAGGAAAAGAAAGTTCATTGAACTGCTCAGCATAGGGCTGATCCCTTGCCAACTCCTGAAGCCAGGGTCACCTGGCATCCAGTGTCCGCTTAAATCTGCACAGCATGGGAACTGAGCCCCAGGATTTGGATGAGCACTGGATGGAGTGAGATTATGTTCTGAGAACTTCCAAAGCAAAGAAAGGAGTTTTTCAGACATGATTGATCGTACAGCTGCAGTCCTGTCAGGTCACACAGGTGACAGGAACTTGCAAGCCCAAATTAGAGATCTCAGTAGCTCTTCCCTACTTGTCTGGAGTAGAACAGAGATGGAGTGAACACTTGTGCTTAAGTCTAGAAAATAGAATGAAATAGGGAAGTAACAAAGATGCTTTGGTCTAACCACAGTTTTGTCTATTTGAATTTAAATACATTACAATGTATCTATTACACATTGAATATTATATATATTTATAATATGTTGGATAATATAAATATATTAGGTAGGTCCAATCCATGTTACATGTTATCTTTATATATATATTATCATGTTTGTGCATATATGTGTATATATATATATGCACACATATAAATGATACAAAACTGGGAGTACTAGCATCTTGCTTGAATTTGGTTAAGAGTTTTCTCCTACCCAGTACTATTTAGAGATGCCCACGTTTCAAATATGTTTCTGGTTTTTTTTTTTATGTGAAAATATAAAAAGCTCCTCTAAGAATAGGAAGCAAGTTCAGGAATGAAACTTCCTCTCCTGCTTAAAGGGCTGTGTTTTCCTATGCAAATGTAGTAAAGCCCAGAAATTAGCAATGACTGCTAAATTAACACACTTGAAGAGCTTGGCTGGTTCTAATAGGCAGTCAAATGGTCTTGTTACATTGTAATGGTGCCAAGCTAATTGAAGTGATTACTGTTGCTCATGAGCAGCCTTTTTGAAGTAGAAGTCTTTTAAATTATCCTTAGACGTTAAATGTCAGACACTATTGTGTAATTATACTTTGTAAATGCTGAATGTCATAAGGCATCACAGGTAATTGAGGTTTACAGAGAAGAGCTTTTTCTAAACCTAATTGGGCATCAACTCTGTCACTTTTTCTAAATCTAATTGGGCATCAACTTTTCATGCCAGGGGACACTCTAGGGCCTCTCAGTCTCCCTCTCTTCCCCACCTTCTCCTGCTAGGCTTACTCATGGGGCCCCGCGTGTCACAATGGTTCCAAATCATTGAGCTTAAAAACCTCTCTGTATCATCCCTTGGAATCTTTGGGGACTATTACACTGGTTTGAGATATCACAGGCTGAAGCTGTCTGAGAAGCCAGGTATGGCTATCTGATGGCAGAGGGGGACCATCTGAATGGTAGATCAATTCCTTTAAAATCTCAGAGTGAATCCAGAATATTCTGCATGTTTTGGGATTTGTACTTGTGTGTTGATGTTGGGGTGCCTGTGTGTATGATTCTGAAAAGTCTCTTGTCATGATATTAGAAATGAAATTTTTCATGGTCCTACAGTAGTCATCCACATTTTGTCCTGTTGTTTTTATTTCTTAGGTCCTATTAGAACAGATGTTAAGGTTCTAGTTTGAAAAGAATTCATGAAATGCAATTTTTTTCTTTGTTTTTGTGACAGTAATGTTAATCATAAACCAAAGTTTGAAATCTTCAGATGTCTTGCCTGTGTGAGCCATACACTGAGATTGACCAAACAGCCAAACTGGACTTTTTAATACAGTTATCAAGATGTCTTGCTGTTGGCTCTGAATCTCCCAGTGGGGCTCTCTGAGAATATAGTCTCGATTTCTAGCATAGTGGCTGGCAGGAAATATACAAAAAGGCATTCTTTTCACATAATTCTTAATATGTGTGTTCAATTGGTCACCAAATTTTATTAAATAAAACTGTTATTATCTTACTGTGATTTCATGACAGGAGCCTCATTGTGTGCTTTCAGCAGGTAGCAATTTATGGAAGTCCTACCTTATTTGTAAAGCTATCTTTATCTGTGCTTTTTAAAAGCACTCATTATTCTCTATGATAAATTGGGTTCTGATTAAAGTGTTTTCTGCCCAACACAAGGAGACTGTGTATGGGAGAAATGTCAGTGCATGTAGAAAAAAGAGCGTGTGGATATTTTCAACACTGAAAAGAGACAAGCTGGGTAAAGTCTTGCTGAGTATGTTCCAGAGCATTTTCTCATTTCTGAAGGTGGATGCAGAGATGTTCACACAGACACTGTGAATGGTCAGAGTTTATTACAGACTTCAAAGATTCATTCTTATTCTTTGTTTCTGACTTTTTTCCACTGCAATAGTGAAAAGGCAAATTAAGTGAGGACTTTTTAGACGTTACAAGTAGTGTACAGGTACTTGTCAGAAATAAGACTAAGCAGTAAGTGTAGCTTTTCTAGCATCAGTTTTGGAGGTAGCTTTTATGATGTGCCTGTCGGAGAAGAATGAGGTTCAAGGATATTATTAAAGTTGTTAAAATTTTAATGCAGTAACGTGCAAGGTGCCACCCAAAATGTTGCATTAGACATGGTTTTTGCACAATGAGCTTATGCATCCCCTCTCATTTTGTTTCCTTCTTCAACAAATTACATCCCTGTTGATAAAGTTCTTACCTCTATGGCTCGGAAGTCTTCTCTTTCTTAACAGTGTTTCCATTGCTCCAGGTATAACAGGGTGGCTTAAACTGGCAGGGAGAGTTTCATTCTTACCAATGTGATATTGATGGCTAAGACGTGCAGGGATTCACAGTTAGCCAGTTTTGAAGAAATATCAGTTATCTTGTACTTCTCTAGGAATCCTCAAATATAAGCAACAGGTGGGGCTCTTCTTTGTGCAGAGCCTTTGGATAGAAGCTCTGCTAGACTCTGGCCATCCAATTAAGGATTAAGGCAGTGCATTAGGAATGCACCCACCACTGGCTGCTCCCCATGCTAAATGGGTAGGTTTAACATTTTCAAGGTCAGGGTATTGCTGGTTTCATGGAGGTGGTCATCAATGCCACTATTATTCATTTTCAGCTCTTTGCATTCAGGTACATGATGGGCTTGTATTTCCTTGTGGTTGGGTTGGGATCATGTGAATGATTTGGTCTAATGCATTGTGAGCAGAAGTGGTGTGTGTCATTTGCAGGCTGGAGTATTTAGTTGCTCATGTGAGGCTTCTTTAGAGCTCTTTTGCTTGTCATTGTGACTGGCAATAGTCAAGATGGGGGATCAACCAGAGCAAAGAAACCCGTGGCAGATGCCTCAGCTGACCCTTAATGGGCATGAAGGGTGGACAAGAAATAACATTTGTTGTTAGATTTTCCCTTACTGCAACATAACTTAGCTTACCCAGTCAATACACTAGAGCTAAGCCAGCAGTTCACTTAGGGTCACAAAGTGAGTGCCTGAGAGACCCAGTGTGAATGAGTGAGGCAGGTGGGGCATAAGAAAAAGACATGGACATAGTTTTTTTTGCATGTTGAACATTTAGGCATATTCCTTGCATTTACAAAGGCATACATTCTCTCTCCAACTTTTGTTTTGAAACAAGTGGACTTTTGGGGCTAACCTTTGATTTCTTTCCTTTGATCACTGATAGTCCCAGCAGCTATTTCCCTGTTAGATGTAAAACAGTGGTCAAATACGATGACTATTGATACTCACCCTGGTGTTGAGAACTCCATAGCAAGGGCGTTGACTGTGGCTGATTGGGCGACACAAGCTCTGCCTAAAGGAGGCAGTTGGATTCACATAGCCCAGAGCAATTCTGACCTGTAGGAATCTGAGCACAGAATTGTGGTTCTCACAGTTTTCCAAGAGAAGTTTGGGGTTCAGATTTTATATAAAATGTCTTGATTTTGAAATAATGGTCAATTAAAAAATCATTCTGAAAGACAAAAAAATGTCATAAGGCCGATACCTTAGGAACTATGGCTTCTGTCCCCCACAGCCTGTGATTCTCAAGCCAATACAAATTCTTCATCAAAGAGGCTACATCTTAAAACAGGCAAGCATATATCAATTGACAGTGTAATGAGACAACAGAATAATAATAAGCAATCAGCAAGTATCTGTTTATTTCCTATATATGTTCAGCATCATGCTAGGTACTGTAAGAGAAACTGAAAAAAAAATATATATATATAAAGGATGGGCCCTGACTTTGGGAAACTCACAATCTACTTGGGAAAAGAATTAAAAGAGTTATATAAGAAACAAAAGAAACAATATAAAAATCTTAAAAGGACTTAGGGTTCTCCAGAGAAAGAGTCCAGAGGTTTTATATATATATATAATATATATAGCATATATATATATACACACACACACATGTATATATAAATTGTATAAATACAAATATGTATAGATAATATCTGTGTGTATAGAACATACATCTGTCTAGAATATACATATTCTGTATATAGATATATTCTACACACACACACACCATATATATATATATATATCTTGAAAGATATTTATTATAGGAATTGGCTCACATGATTGTGGAGGCCAGAATGTCCCCCGATCTGCCATCTTGCAAGCTAGAGGTCCAGGAAAGCTGATGGTGTAATTTGAAGGCCTATGAATCAAGGAGCCAGTGGTATAGGTTTCAGTCTGAGTCTGAAGGCCTGACAATCAGGAGCACCGAGGGCAGGAGAGAATCAGTATTCTAGCTGATGCAGTCAGGCAGAGAGTGAATTCAATCTTCCCTTGCCTTTTCATTCCACTCAGGCCTTTACCCAATTGGAGGATGTCTTCCCACAGTGGGAGGGCCATCTGCTTGCTCCCCTTACCAACTCAAATGCTCATGTCCTCTGGAAACATCCTCACAGACACACCTAGAAATAATGCTTAATCAGCTCCCTGGGTTCCCCGTGGCCCAGTGAAGTCAATACACACAATTAACCATCACAGACATTATGTCAGAATGCAGGTTAATGGCCATGCTGTGCAATAAGCACTAAAGCGTGATTAGAGAGAATGGAATCATTACAGAAGGATTTGAGGAAGAAGTGGGGATTGAGCAGAGAGTTGAAGAATGGATGGGGTAACTGGTAGTCTGTGGAAAGGAGGATACCCCACGTGAAGGCGACATTATCTAAGGGGCACAAATCCAGGAGGGTTGCTGTGCTGAAGTAGAGGGTGCCCAGGGAAGCAGGGTGAGCATTTGGTTGCAAGGTAGTGTATTCAGAAGGACCTCAAAGGGCAAGCAGAGGCATTGACCATTGACACTGTGAGACGCGGAGGCTCGTTACTGCAACCAGATCAAGAGGAGACTGGACACTAGAGGTGACGCTGGTTCTATAGCCAATTAGTATTAGCTGTGTGGCCTGGGATAAGTCATTCAATGACTGTTGTCACTAGATTTTGTATATGTAAGAGGAGCTACAGCAGTGTTGGCCTCACATATGAAGCTTATTAGAAATAGAAGTGCTTGGGCACCAAGCACCCCAACCTTCTGAGGAGGGGGTTTTGGGTGAGTGCTAAGAGGCTGCCAATGCATGCTGGCGTGAGAAGCCCTGTGTGGAGAGATCTGGGCACTGGTCAAATGGAGGGCCCTGAAGCTTTTTGAGCTGATGATTAAGACAAAATCAGGGCAGGGGAGGATTTATTTGGCCTTACCATGCAGACTGGCTTAGAGTAAGGAACAATTAGAGTCCGATTTCTGATTTCTGGCAAGCGAGATTAACCTATTGTCTCCTTAATGTGGCTCCTGATCTCACTTGAAGGTCTTGATGTGGGGCCACCCTGGGGTAAATTCTTGTTTAATCATAAGGCATAAAACATATTTATTGTCTGTTTGAGGGAGGACTTAATTTGATTTTAAGGTCTCTTTGTTGTCTCTCCTTGGTTCAAAAGCTTTCTTGGTTTCTGGTCCTAGGTGTCCAGGTTGCAGTAAGTATGGAATCAGAAAATTAACAAAGATTAGGAGATTAACCAGATCCCAGATTCAGGCCTAAATTCTGAGCTGACTCTCTCTCCCTTGCTCTTCCATGGATGCCTGCCTTTTCAGCTTTTTTCATCTTAGAGGCAACTGTGTTTGTGTCCTTGACTGAGACATGTTCCAACATGTTGTAGAGAGAGATTTCAGTCTCACATGCCTAAAGAAGTCCCATGCATGATTACTAAAATATCAAGAATCGAAATTACATTGGATAGTTAGGCGATCCCTAAAGGGCGGAAAGACAGGCTCTGCTTATGGCAGAATGCACCAATCTATTGCATTAGCGACC
This sequence comes from Manis pentadactyla, assembly GCF_030020395.1. Taxonomy (NCBI): domain Eukaryota; kingdom Metazoa; phylum Chordata; class Mammalia; order Pholidota; family Manidae; genus Manis; species Manis pentadactyla. The sequence continues at coordinate 145,654,848 of NC_080021.1, read as the reverse complement.
TGCCAGAGCTGTCCGAGTCAGTGTTTACTTTTGTCACATGCAGGAATAAGGTAAAACACACGGGAGAAGTTTTCAGCATGAAGAAATTAGGGCCAAATTAAGAGGCAAACAACATGTCCTGAGGATGGAAAACAATTTAGGGAAATGAAGCAATTGGTAAATATTGTTTGTTATATTGATAAATAGGATTTGGCGGCCATCCAGTTTGCATTCAGTCTGAAGCCAAAAATGCCTTTTAAGTTGACAAAGCAATTTTATGTGTGTTAGTAGGCCAGTATTCCAAGGTGGGTATGTTGGTGGGAAGACTTTTGAAGAATATCAGTGTGTCGATGCAATGGCCCCTCAGCAAACCAATGTATGCATTTTTTGGCTTGTTTTTGCCTTTTTGGGGGCCTTTGCATTGCAGAAGGAATATGACAGGAGTTCTGAAATAGAAAGGAATTTGAAATTCTTATCATGAGCTATTTTTTTTCATGATCTTTTCCATATGCCCATATGTCAAGTATGCTAAAGGCGAGAAAGGAACGGCGGTAGATTTATGACTGCCAATCAAACTAAATCAACATGTTTAATCAACATTTTTTTCATAACCTACCATGTGTGAGGTAAATGCTAGATTTTACGGGAGAAACAGGAAAAGGTCATGAAGTAGTTCTGCCCTCAAGAAACTTGAGTTTCAGTCTTCCAGATCACTTTCTCTCTAGCTGTCAGTAGGTTAATTTTTAGAATCCTGAGCTAAGGACTCACAAAATAAAGAAGGGAGTGGGTTGTGGCAAGAACTGGGTATGTAGTGAGGCCTAAGTGCACTCAGGGGTGTTATCCAGTCCCAGGCCCAACACGACGACCTTCACAAGAAGTCCCACCAGAGTGTCATCTCTCTGACCTTGTCTCTTCACCACAGAAGATGTGACATGGACAGCACTATCCTTAAGGTTCCTTCCTGTTCTAGCACATGTGTGATCTCAGGGCCTGGTGCCCTTATGGGAGCCCTCAGTGTGAGGGCCAGGAAGGACCAAGCGAGAGGTTGACACACTTAGAAAAACACCAGTGGCAAAATTCTGACTTAATGAAGAACTGCTGATTTTTATAACAACAGCTAATCTTTCTTTAGACTTGATTATTTTCCAGGTTCAGTTGTACGTCCCTTCCATTAATGAGCTCTTTTAATCCGCAGAACAGCCCTGTGATGCAGGTGTTCATATGACCCTGCTTTTACAAACAGCTGAGGCATAGAGAGGTTAAGAAATGTGCCCAGGTTTACACAGCTAGCATGTAGCAGCATCAGCATTGAAACCAGGTGATCTGTCTTCCCTACCTCCCGCCCCTCTTTCCCCATCTCTTAGCTTTTCCTAACTCCTTTTCATTCCTGGTAATAGGATATATAGCACCTGAGTGTGGGAACTTTGGAGGCTATTTAACTCTCTGTAATCCTCCTCCTCTCTCTGTGTATTTGTGCTGTTACTGGACTGTTATAAAATAGGAAGTGGCTTCCAATAGGAAAGCAGCTGTGTAAATTGTGAATTATATGTTACTGTTCTATTTCAACTAAAATCACACTTTTCAACATGATATAAACTTAAAAGAGAAAACCTACCACCCCTGTCTCAAGGAAAGACCCTCTATTACAATGCTCAGGGTGAGATGAGTGAATTCAAATGTAAGGGTTTTTAGAAAGGCATCAGGAAAAGCTCACAAGATTTAAGGAAGGATTTCTCTTAGAATAAAAATATCCCAGTTTATAATTCCCACTTTTCATCATCTGATACTTCCCACTTCCAGCTTGATTTCCCTGGTATTCTCATTAAGCTTTCCAGCATTCAAGCATTTGAAGAAAAATTAGGATTCCAGCAATCAGTGTCACCTAATATAATGTAAAAGCAACATAAAGCTAGTCTGTCATAAAATGACATTTCAGAGTAAGCGCAAACCCATGATGTGTTGATTAGAGGGCGGAGCTTTTATTGGATACAAATTTCAGTTACATTAAAGGTCCCATCTAATTACCAGGAAACTGAAGATGCTCTCCTGTCATTGGAAAAGAACCATACACCATATCTGCTGGCCCCTGGAAGGAATACTGATAAATGTTTTCCTGAATGCATTCTAAATGTATTGATGTGCTATAATTACAAAAAGATATTGGCAAATACATTGGGAATCCTCATAAGCTCAGCTTAATGGCCAAGCTAGTAGATATTTTTAGTTTCATCTTCCAGAACTGGGTGCCTTTGTTCAATGTTTTGCTTTTTAATTAAAAGCATCTTGATAAACACTGCATTCCTGAAACTTTAATTCAGTGAATATTTATTGAAAACCCACAGTGTGCCCGGCTAGGAGCTGTGGAAGAAATAAGCATAAGGCAAGATTTCACACTTTCAAAGTGTTTATTGTCTTTGAACCTGAATACTGTGAGACAGAAAATAGTAGTTAAACTTGGGACAATTTTATTATTTGCATAGGATTGTATTTTAAGTTTGCAAAGGACTTCACATGTGCTATCTCTTTTGATACTTTCAAAAACCACTTGAGGTAGTTGATATTACTATTATTTCATGAATGCAGGAATGCAGCACTGAGACACCGAGTGATAGTCAGCCACAGGGACCACAGGGTGGGAGACCCCATGTTCTGCCTCCCAGCTAGGCTCTTTACCTACCATGGCAGGTCCCCTTTCTGGTCACAGCTTCCTCTGGTTGAAATGAACAAAGCCAGCACCATGTTGTGACTGAGGTGTGGTTGGAGTTCATGTCCTCATACCCTCTTGAAAGCATGGTGCTGGTTGTGGTTTGGGTTTATGATGGAGAGACCCTACTTGAAGAATGTGCTAGAAACAGCCAGGTTGCATTTTTCAAAACATGTGTCTTAATTGGGTTGAAAGGACTTGTTATAGGCTGAATTATGTCCCTAAAATTTCGTATGTTGACCTTCTAACTCCTGGTACCTCAAAACATGATCCTATTTAGAAATAAGATTTTTCAAGGAGTAATTAAGGTTAAATGAGGTCATTAGAGTACCCCTCATCCAGTATGACTGGTGTCCTTCTAAGAAGAGGCATTAAGACCTAGGCATGTATAGAGGGAAGATGATGTAAAGACTCAGGGAGAAGACAGCCATCTATGAGCCAAGGAGAGAGGCCTCAGAACAGAACAATTCTGCCAGACATTGATCTCAGATTTCTAGTTTCTAGAACTATGAGAAAACAAGCCACCAGTCTGTGGTAGCCCTTGCAAATGAATACAGTTAAAGGTTATTTTAAATGGGCTCATCTTAATATTTATTGTCTGTATCACTAAGATTTGGGGCATGAAATGGAACTGAACTCTGATGGTTCAAATAAAAGGTTTTATTGAAAGGGCTGTGGGCAGAGGCAAAGGAACCAGAGGCTGGTGGCAGTGGGAGCTGCTCTTATGGGAAGACAAGGCTGTTGTCTTAGAAAGGTTGCAGAAACAGAGAAAAGTGATGAAGAAATACCCTCGCATCTCTCAGCCTCTGATCTCCTGTTGGAAATTTTCACAGGCCAGCCCCACAGGAAGCCAGAGAACAAGGGAATGCAGTTGATGCTGTCTGCTGAGATCTGCTCTCAGAGATGCCAGAAGGGCCAAGAAGGATAGGGAATCAATGGCGGACAGGAAGACAGCATAACTTTGGAAAAGAAAACAATCAGCATTATAGCTGCTCAATACAATGAGGAAACTTAGGGTCTGGAGTTACTGTTTTGCCAAGATCAGCCTCAGAATCGACACTAGATTGGAATTGACAATGCCTCTCTTCTTTCTGGTCATTTGTGATGTTCCTGTATTTTGTTTTAAGGGAGAAAGAAGTCCCATGAACAGAAACTTTTTATTTTTAAGAGCTGAAAGAGGAATCAGCTCTGCCAAATGTCTCTCTTAAGAGTCAAGGAAACTGATGCACAGAAGGTGAGGCAGCCTCCTCAGGTTCCCCGGCAGGTCCGTGGGAAAGCCGAGTCCAGATCCAGAGCTCGCTGATCACAGATCATTGATCATGACACGATCCCTGCACCGACCTCATCAATCACGACATTTCCCACTAACCTGCCAGTCAGGATGTTGAGCTTTAGTAGCATGTTTCAAATATAATGGTTTCTTTAAAACAGTTAAGAAACTTCCTTAGGGATTTATTGAGGAAGCCAAGGAGGCAAAAAAGGAACCAAGGTTTGATACACTTCATTTTTAGACATGAACAAAGAAAGGCTGTGTGGTTCAGTTTTATCCTGGAAGCCAGTCAGGGGGCAGGCGCATGAGGGAAACCCTAACCCTGGTCCCACATCCACGCTGTGCAGGCAGCCCCTCCGCAGACCTTGGTTTATCCTTCCTGCTTCCTCACTTATCAAATATTTATTGTCAACAACGGGCAGTTCTGTTTGCACACAGTGTGATGGGGTAATGAGATAGTTAAGTTTCCTCCTGTTATTGATGGGGAGTGCTGATGGCATGAATAATTTCCTCTTTTTACAAATGGGAATTTAATTATTGATGCCTTGTTTAGGCAGTGACACAGGTGTTACCGACACGCTGCAGTAGGGGGCCTTGGCAGGCATGAAGATCTAGGGTTCATGGGGGTCTTGAAATGAACTGGTCTAATTGTGTAAAAGAGAGACCAAGAGTTGTATCTGTCACTCTCTCCATTCACATTTATTTATTTTTTCTATGTGCTGTATGAAGAAATTTTTGTCTAAAACATATCAGGGAAAACAAACCTCTAAAACCTGATCCTAACACAGTGAAAGCAATTCGAACCAGTGAGAAACTCACCCTTTCTGACTCACATAGAACATTAATTGAATTCTTAGCATCACTGGTGGAATGTTTATTCATATAAGGTGGACTGACAACTCACATTAGCTCTTAAAAGAAGATAAAAAGGGCAAGATGTCTGTAACTCAGTGTTTTAATTTTTATGGCTTTCATTGAAGGGATTCAAGACTCTGAATTAGCCCCACCCCATGCCAAAAAAAAAAAATACAAGTAAAACCCTACAACATATTTCTCAAGGAAGAGACGTTCCTGTTACTAATTTTTTTTCTTCAAAATCCAATTAGTGTCTGTGTTTTATTCTTTTTGGTTTCTTAGGGAACCTGAGCAAGAAGCCTGAGCTGGCATCTCTTTCTATGATCGTGTTAGATATGAGGTGGATTTCAGAGGAAGTGAGTCCCCTAGTCAGGGAACCGGTTACTTAGATGGGGAATAAGAATGTTCTGTGGTTCTGATGAAGGCAGGAATGTGAAAAAGCAGGCATCTTGAACTTAATGTGCCCTTGAATCACCTGGGATTTTGTTAAGTGCCAATTCTGATTCAGCTGGCCTGAGATTCTGCATTTCTACCACCCTCCCAGGTGAAGAGAGCACTGCTGGTCCATGGGCCACACTTTGAGAAGCAAGGATCATTGGACCAGAGAGCAAATCCTAGGGATATTGAATTTTTAAGATAGGTAAACATTAGTAATGCTTTGACAGTTTTTGATTCTTTGCGTTTTTTTTTTTGGTGAGCAGAATGAGTAAAATTTTTTAATCACTCTTCCACAAACAGCACTTTGCTACAAATACTTCATTTCTGTTTAATTTTGCTGGGTTTTCTGATGACATCTGATGTACAGTTAAAGTGGCTGGGACAGGTTGGCCTCAGAATAATTTTTTCAATATTTTTAAGATTGGAAACCACCTTAGAAAGTGAAGCCAACTCTCTCAGTTGTGAGCAAGGACAGCAAGCGCCCTGTTGGCCCCCTTGGGGTATTAGGTTACTGTACCCTACCTGGTTTGAATCCTTCCTCCTTCACTGGGAGCCGCTTCTGGCTTCTCCTAACTCTTCAGACAACCTGCTGACTTGTCAGAAGTTCAGGAAAAATGTATTTATCCAAATGATGGTCCACCTTATCTTCTTCAGTGTGGTCCAGAAGAGACCCCATTAGCTGTGGCCACCCCCCACCCCGATCCCTTTTTGTGACCGCCAACTTTGCTCACTCTTCCTGTGGTGTTAAACACAGTGTATCCCCATAAATTGCTAAGTGCTTTTTCCATAAGGCACTTGGGTCAATTATTGCAGATAAATGAGAAGAAACCAAAGTGGAGAGAAGGAAAAAAAAATCAATATTGGATCATCCTAGCAGTAACAAAATTGGAATTGTTTAGGATTGAACTGAGCACGGTAGATGTATGTAAATGACAATAAACCATACAGAGAAACCAGTGCTGTCCCCTCCTCCGTCAGCCCTGTCCCAGCCCAGGAGGGTGACAAGGCTCTCTGAATCAGCCCCTGCCCAGCCTCCACCCAAAACTGACAGGACAAAACAAAGCTCAAGGATGCATTGAAAGAGCCCTAACAGAAACTTCATTCTCACCTCCCCTCTGACTCCGAGATGCAGGTCTGGACTGGCAGAGGATGGGCCAGCGTTACCTCTCTCCCGGCTGCAGTTGACAGCGCTGATACCTTCCAGAAGGTTCACGGGGATGGAGAGGTAAATGATCTTCCTGATCAAGGGCTGAAAGATCAATAATTACTTAAAAAAAAAAAAAAAAGACGAAGAGAGGAGATGGGATGTGAGAGAGGGAGGAAGGGATCTCAGACCAATTATTTTTCTACAAAATACTTTATGTGACAACAGCGGCAGCCCCCGAAGGGCAGCATGTAACAACAGAGCCTAATTAGAATGATTTCAGTGTAATCATTAACTCGCATCTAACACCTACGAGAGTATTTCTGTTTAAACTAAAACATGACCTGCATGGTGGAGAGGCCTTGTAAACTGTCTCTGAAATAAAATATGTGACAGGAAAGGTCAGAGCCGCTCTCATTTGAATTTCAAGTAGGGAGCCAGCTCCGCGGTGGCCAGTGTAGCAAGCCTGGCGACTCCACTTTCCCAGGCCTTCCTGCCAGCAGGAGCAGTTGGAGAAATCCTCTAGGACTAATTACTGGGATTGCAAAACAAGGATTTTTCTTCTCTTGCCTCTGTCCACTTTCCCTTCCCTTCTCCCAACTGGGGAGGGAAGCAAGGGTCTCTAATGATGTTTGGAGAAAGGGCTGATTTCCTTTGTTGTCGCTGCAGAGACTGAAGGTCACCGGTGAGTGGCCCATCCGCCTGAGGCAGACGCCTGCCGGCTGGCTTCCAAGCCAGACCTAGCCTAGTCTGGCCTTCCTAGCACGTCCTCCTGCCAGCCAAGCAGGGGAGGGCGTGCTAATAAACTCTCTTCCCAGCAAGAGTGATGCCAAGGCATTGCTTTCCGCTGGGCTGCGTAAAAGCAGCTATCAAATCAGCAAGATGCAACTTGATTTGCAGGTCTCCAGTGAAATTTAAGAAGGCGAGCTGTAAAACGTTCAGGGGAAAAGGAAGCATGAAAGCATTTTTAAGAAAAACATTTAAAAAGTCAGAGACAGACATAATAATAAAAAAAAGTTGGCAGGGAAGGTTTTATTTATTCATTTTGAAACATTGCAGAGAGCTCCGTTAGCAACATTTATCTAAATCTTTTTTTTTTTTTAAAGGCAGCCCCGAAAGCCAGTGAGTTGAATTCATTTCCTTTTTCTTCTGTGACTTTTTAAAGCATTATATACACTGAGATCTTTTTGGCACTTCTGGGAATTTATAAAGCTATAACATTTAGTCCATAAGCCTGACTCAGCGAAACCCTCATCCTCTTGCTTCTCTCTCTCCCAGGGCCTCTCTCCCTGCTTCCTCACAGGCCTTTCATGCAGGGCCTTACTTTGTTATGTGTACTAATTGGTCCTTTCCCCTGGATTTCTTTGTAATGTTTTCTTCTTTTTTTTTTTTTAATTTGATTTTTGAGTCTTTGTCTTTGTTTAATACCAACTGAAAAGGATGAGAAAATTCAAAATACACTTGGCAACAGACAGAGAAACAAGCTCTGCAAACCACAGACACATGTCATAGAGGTAACTGTTCTCCATTCTGCACGGCTTAAATCAGGAAGGTTACTGGGGTCGGTGCTGCGGAAGAGAAATGATGCAATGGGAACTTGTTAACAACGGCAAGACAGATTTTATTCAAGACCATGGCAATAGAGGGGAGATGCTGAGCTTAAGTCTAAATACAGCAGACAGCTGAGGATTTGTAGCCAGAGTGAGGAGGTCAGTAGGTAGAAAATAACTAAGAAGAGATGCAAAGGTAGGGGGATTCTTGCTAAACTGTCTAATAGGACTCTTGCTAAAGGTGGGATAAGGATTTAGATATCAAGGGTGTGGGATGATGAATTTGGTCAGATGATGTGTGGGATTCTTGATAAAGTGAATTAGAATTCTTGCCACTAGCAGCCCAAGGTCAAGGCCTCATCCAGAGGACTCAGAGGAGCCTAAGTAAGTTTGGGCAAGGAGGGAGTCATTGTCAGTACTTATTTCTTGGTATCTTCCACTAAGTTGGCCAGTGTTCTTAATCCACCAAATTAGACACCATAGTGGACAAAATTATATGGAACTGGACTGATTCCCATTACAGACCACTATGTAATTCCTAAACGGATCTTAATCCCTGAAGGAGATATAGGCAGTTGTGGGTAACTTTGGGAAAAAGTGATTCCAAACTATCTGTTTAATGACCTCAACTGCCGTTGGTTTTTATCCCCATAGAGCTAGAAAGATCTCTGCCTTTGGAGTTAGAAAACAAAGCTCAGATTCTGACTTTGCAAACATCTGTAATATTCAGTGTAATCAACCTATCGGTTGGGCTGACTTGATAGGGTCCAAGTTGGAAAACACCATTTTTCTATTTTTTTTCCTGCCACCTTCAGTCAAGCTGTGCTGAACTCCATTTCTCACCCCAGGACCTCAAAATTTTCAATGCCTTTCAGTCATTAGAATTTATTTTGACAAATTAAAGCTCATTTCAAACATTAAAAAATTCCAGTCCATTTTAAAACTTGAAACTCACATATAACTGGAAGCTTTTCTTTTCTCATCCTTCTCCCCATCCTGCCAGCTCCCATCTCAGCCAGATCTGCAGTGGGGAAGTGGGCGCGGTTACCTATGTCCCACTGCTCTCTTTGTTCTTTATCCTCCCCTGTTCCACGGATCCTCCAGAGCTGGGGCAGGGGGAGCAAGGCCGAGAATGTGGGGGTAACTACCTCCTTAGATTTAGCTGGTCTTCGGAGAAAACGAAGCACAAAATAATCTTGCCACCTAGACAAACTAAGTAACCTCTCTGAGTCTCCATTTTTTTCCCCCATCTGTAACGTGAGAGTAAATAATCCTCTCTTGTTAAGGGTGCTGCAAGGATGAACTGAGATGATGTAAATGAAGTGCCAGTCGTATTCAATCTCTTTCATATTCCCTCCCATCCTTCTATTTCCCTTCTCTTGTTTAACTTTCCCATGGTTCCTCCTGTGTTCCTAGGTTGATAGGCTGGGGAAGATCTGAGAGTATAGGGGTCTCAACTCAGTTTCTTAAAATATGAGTACCCATTTCATTGATGGGAGAATTGGAACCTCAATAGGAAGACAGGGCCTAGGACATTTCCAGGCCCCTGCAGGTGTGAAAGCAGCACATAGGGGAAGGTTAGAATTGGCGTAGTAGAAATCTGAGGGCGTGCTCTGCATTCCTAGCTTTGCACGTTGCTGCAAGGGAATTCCCAAACAAACAGGCAAATGCCCTCTCCTCCCAGAGTGAGTAGGTGCCACTAAATGCCTGCTGCCTTTTGCAATTCTCTTCCTTGCCAGACCCCCAATTTATAGCTTAAAAGGGATGGGGATGTACCCCAGGGAGTGGAGACTGTGAATCCCCTCTGTGCTGGCTCTCCACCTGCCTGTAGTGCTCCTCATGATGGATGATAGTTTGGGGTGTAATATCTACCGTGATGGATCACAGCAGAGTATGAAAATTTATAAGGCAGCACTAGGTTGTATTTTACAGGACTGACTCTGTGTGTGTGTGCGCATGTGTGTATTTTCTTTTTGTAGTCCCATTAGCTCTCCTGGTGATTTCACAGAGTTATGCCGTTTTGGCAATTTATTGTTTTTTGTCTGCTCCATTCATCCATGTACATGTCAGAGGGGGACAGCTACTTGTCCTCTGATGAATGGCTGGCTAGCCAGCGACCCCTCTTGTTGCCTTTGAATCTTTGCCTCTCAGACTTCTGGGTGCAGCTTCAGCTGTCTGAGGGTGTGTGTGTTTGTGTGTTTGACTTGAGTGCTCTGTCTTCACCCATTACTACCCTTGCCCTCTGGGAAGTTTATGGATCCCCAGGATACTGGATGCAGCCACAGAGTAGTGCTATTTCCAGAACCTTCCAGGGTGGGCTAGAGGGTGGAGGCAGAATGCAGAGAGTTTTGGAGAGTTTGTTTTCTCTAATGGAACAGACTATCAGCGTATATGGAAACATGCAAAGATTGTTTTACCTGTCAAAGCTGAATGGCATCAAATACTTAGAGAAACACTCATATCCTAAGTATTATATTATATGAGGCTAAAGATATCCTGGCAGCTGCCACTGCTTCCTCTTCCTCTTTACTTTGAAGGGGCAGCCTGGTGTGGTAAGAAAAAGTCACAGAATCAGAAGATGTACTTTTAGTTCTGCCTCTTCATATGCCTGCAGCTGAAACGTTTATTCTCTCCCAACAAAAAGTGAAGTGATTTGATGGGAAGGCTGCTGCCCCAATCTGAAAGGCATTTAATGAGACAAGGTCTTCCCTTCCAGAGGAAGCTGTTGGGGAGTTAAGATCTCTGGAGTTCTGGGCCAAGAGATGGGTGCTAGCATTCCTGATTGCAGAGAACAGAATGATTTGACCTGGAAGTGCTGGTTAGAGGTCACCAGTTTTATGGTAACCATTAAGGAAGCCCACACTGTCCCTCATGAATTGTGGCTTGGCTTTGCCTCTGAATGCTCTCTTTTCATCTTTAGCCGAATCTTGCACCTGGCTAGCTCGTCGGAATGGCTCCCTTGAATTTTCCACAGATCAGCAGGAGTGAAATAAAGAATCTAGTTAATTGGTGGGCACCTGGCAGAACTTCCGGCCTTGATGCTTAGCTCCACCAAAGGGGGCTCTCTCAGGATACTGGGATAATGATGAGGTAATATCTGAGAGAATTTCGTTGTACTACTGAAAGGAGGAAGGTGCCTCTGCTTGGCAATTCTCCTGTTTTTATCCTTTCAGACTTGGAGCTTTCCACCTTTGCAATATGAGACCCTGCCACATACCCAGGTGTGTCACTGAGGGACTTTGGACCTTCTGATGCTAGAAAGGGCTCCTGCCAGGGAGATCCTGTTGCTTCATGTGACAAGAGAAGCCAAATCATTTAAGACACCACTTTACCTTCTTTTTCATTTTCTTAGCTCCCCTTGACTCCAGGCAGGGCTCTGTATAGAAAGAGAGTTGGAAGAAACCCCTAGGTTAAGTGAAAAACCACATCTGCTGTTTCCTGCCAGGCCTGTACCAGGTTGGGGGAGCATGTGGATGTACTTATGCTGAAGGCAGCTTTCCAGGAACATTCCAGTGTGTTTAATATAATGAAATAGGATGGGAGAAAGCTTAAAATAGAATTGTCAACATGTACTGTTAAATGACCAGGTCATTAGGAAATGTTAACCAATCTTAGTAGCCAGAAGATTATTAAGAGCTAATAATGATAATGATAGGTGGTCTCTACCGAGGGCTCACTCTCACCAGTGAGTTACAGGTGCACTGTCATTTTATTTGTTTTGTCTTTAATTTTTGCAGGTACTCTATGTGGCAAGTTTGTTTATTCCCATTTTATAGATGAGAAAATTGATGGTTAGCAGCTAAGTAAGTTGCTAAGGTCCCACAGCACCTATGATTGGCAGAATAATGTCCGCATCCCCCCCACCCAGCGTCTTAATCCTCTGAACCTGTGAATGTGTTAGGTTACATCTAAGGGGAACTGAAATTGCAGATGGAATTAAGGTTACTAGTCAGCTGACCTATGAGAAGGGAGATTATACTGGGTGATCTGGGTGAGCCCAGTGTAATCACAGGGGGTCCTTAGAAGTGGGAGGCAGAAGGGTCAGTGTCGATGTGATGTGGGAAAGACTCAACTGGCCGTTGCTGGCTTTGTCAATAGAAGGGGGCCATGAGTCAAGGAATGTGGGTAGCTCTGAGAAGCTGGAAAAGACAAGGAAAGGGATTTTTCCCTAGTTTCTCCAGAGGGAATACAGCCCTACCAACACCTTGATTTAGCCTGGTGAGACCTGTGTCAGACTCCAGACCCATAGAACTGTAACAAATAGTCACTAAATTTGTGTTAACTTGTTACAGCAGCAAGAAGAAACTAATACAACATTTAAGGGGGGAATGCCAGGACTGAAAATGGAATCCAAAGTTTATCCTCTTTCCATCATGCAAAATGGCTTCTAATTTGCTTGATATATAAAAATAGAGCCAGAAAAGCCCTACCTGACTTCTTAAGCTATTTTCTTTCTCCACTTTTTCCTCCTTTACTTTTATACTTAGTCCATGTGCTTCCTTGCTCTTTCTCTCCCTTTCCCTAAATTAACAGATTCTTGCTGTAAAAGAAATTGATTCTTCACTCCAAAGTAGGTCATTATAACAAAGGTTTTAAATCATTTGGTCCTCCCATTTGTGAAATATAGACTTCACTTTAATCTTCTGTGCATTACTAGCAGTAAAAAAAAAGCCCATAATTTGTGAAAAATGGGATTTTTCCCCAACATCAATCATCTGGGCAGATATGTAAGTTTTCACTCCTTTTTCACCTTCTGATTCATACCTGGAAGTCAGAAAGATCCGCATTCATCCAGATAGAGAGTATCCTCAATCTGGTTCTACTTCCAGGACCAAATTTAGAAACTTAATGAAATATTTGGTCCCAGTAGCCAAATTGGTAGGAATCCTATTTTTTCTCCTCCCATCATTTCTTTCAATGTCCAATTTCTCTGTCTTAGAGATCTTTATATTCAAGTAACTCTCCTAATTTCTCAAAAAACTACTGAGTTTATTTTGCAGACCTTAGGTTTGCTTTGTTGGGAAAGTATTGGACAGTTAGAATTTCTGTTCAGTTCTAATTTTTGTGCCCAGATGTGTTAAAGAAGCTCATAGATTCTCTGGGATTGCCTCTTCACTTCAGATCACCTAAATAGACATGGCAGAACTATTCTAATTGGGGACATACACTAACTAGGACACTTATAAAGGAAAACAAGACATTACCATTGAACTCTAAAAGCTGAGAGTCTAGTGGTTACAAAACAGCAGCCTTTTGCACTGCAACCTCTATTCTTTATGTCTCCTATCTAGAGAGGAAGATAGGTAATCTTGGGGCATGCAGGGACCATGTCTCATGTTTTCCATGAATTCCTAGCTTCTGGCACAGGATGTGTGCCACACAACTTCATATAAACTTTGAACTCTTGTAGGCTTGGGTTCAAATCCAGGTTCTGCTATTTGCCTACTGTATGCCCTTTTTCTAGTTACTTAGTTTTGTTACATAGCTATATTTGGCTTGTCTGTAAATTAGGGGTTAAAAATCTACAGTGCTGTGAGGATTAAATGAGTTGATGAATTTAAAGTACCTAGCAGAGTCTTAGCATTGCATATAGAGGGTACACAGTTTTAAAATGTAGTGGTTAAAAATGTAGATCCACATTGTCCTGACTTCATCTAGCTTCCTCACTTTCTAAGAAGGTTAAACTCTTTAAATCTCAGTTTCCTTCTCTGTAAAATGGGTATAATAACAGCATTTACTTTAAAAGGTTGTTGTATGCATTAAATGAGTTAACACATGTAAGGGTTCCTGGATCAGGGACTTGCATATGGCAAGTATGCCCCAAATGTTATTTATTAGCAGCAAAATATAACAACAGCTTATATTCTTCCTCTGACATCCATCCCATTTTGTTTTATTAATGTGCTCTCCTTTTTGGACCTTATAATAATACATGTAAGGGAAAAGTTAGTTGGTAGTAAAGATCATTCCAAAAATCCTTCCCTGAACTTAAAAAGGTTGTTAACTGATATGAGCAAGGATCCAAAGCCAGTTCTCCATCCTCATATTTTCTTGGGGTCCAAAGGGAGAGAGACTGCAATTTTGAAAAACCATGTTCCAGAGCTAATGGAAGGAAGACTTCTTGTGGCAGAAAAAGTAATTTTCCCCCACCCTGGATTAGACCCAATGTTTATAACGAATAGAATTGCTATGGACCTTACACTTAAAACAACATCTTTGTTTGAAAAATTACATATACATATGTTTAGTTTTCTAAATAACAGCACTGCAATATGGCATGTTGGAAATTACAACCAGTTCTTGATTTTTTTTTTTTTTTCATTGAGAAGAAAAATTTTATGTAACCTAAAACTGTACTCATGGAAACCAGGAGTGTCAGATAGAGTTTTAATTGTTAATTCCAGCTTTCTTCTGTCCCTGATGAAGCTGCATTTTCTTTGTGGTCCTCTGTGCAGCCTCCTTCCTTAGAGGCCACATTTGAGTAACCCCCCCTTTCAAGTCTTCCCCATCCTTTCACGTAAGAGTCAAAATGAAGGTAACAGCTCCCTTTCCCACCAACTTCCTTTTTCCATCAATATCACAGCATGTTTGAAGGTTTAAAACAAAGCTATGTTTGAGTTTATCCAATCACAAAAAGCATCTGAAAAATGTCTGAGCTGGTGAAAAACACCCCCCTTTTACATGCTCTGCTGACTCTGAAATGTCCGGATGGAATCTGAGCTGAGAACAAGCTTGAAGAATTACAGAACAAGTGGTAATTGTTTTCAGCAAGTCAGGAATGCCTGAAATTTGTACCCTTGACCAGCACAGTGCCCTATTTCTTAATAGCCAGAGCACAAGTTTTTCAAAGTGGTCTTCCCCTTGGCTCAGAGTCCCACATCTGGATGCCCCCTGCTATGGGTGGAAGGTTTTCAAGGAGCATGGGTGGAGTACAGCGAAGGCCCTTCTTGAGTGGGAGCAAACTATACAACTAGGCTGACTGGAGTTCCGTTACTCACTGAATTCTAAGCTTGTCTTCTCTAAGGGCCAAGGCTGCAGCAGTGTGGTTTGTATGCTTGAGCAGTGGTGTGACATGGCACCTGAGCTCATGGTCTTATAGCTTACAGAGCATCAGAGTGGACTACCAGTTCAATCTTCACTTTACACACAAAGAAACCTGAAAAGCCCACAGAGGTGTCGAGTTCATGTTTGCTGCATTTATTGTTTGCAGCTGGCCTCAGGCAGTATTTCTCCTCCCTCTCTCTCTCTCTGCTTCACTCCTCTTCAGGGTGGTCAGATTCCAGGTGGTTGCCCCATTTCCAGGGAGGAAGAGAGACAGTGATGACCAAATTCCAGAGTGCAGAAGTGTCCACTGCTCTAGGGGAGGGACTGCCGTTGCATTTCCCTCTCTGGAAGCTGTTCCCTCTGTTCGAGAAGCCTGCGGGAAACGAGAGGGCCTCACAGCTATCTTGTCCCTTCCTTGCTCTCCAAAGCCTTCCAGAAATTGCTGTCCAGCCCAGGAGAGACCAGCTATAGGTGCTTATACCAGTTCCCTTCTGTGCAATGGAAACCGGGGGGTCTTGTTTATCTGTTGCCTTTAGAAGTGTGTGCGTGTAGGGGAATGGGCATAAAGCCTGGCTTCTCCCCAGTCAGGGATACATCTGAAATTAAGTTTTGACTTTGGGGAAAAGGAGGCACAGCAGGCGTTTGAAAGAGTTTTTTTCTAGGTCACCAACCTATGGTGGCTGGGCCACAGAGGTCCACTGGGTACTCCAACCTGGTTCTCCAGAATTTCACACTGAGGCCGGGAACCAAGCCTGAGCCCCAGCCGCAGGCCAGAGCCGCCTCAGTCTCAGTGTCCTGCTCACTGCAGCCCAACCAGCAGTAAAATGCTAACTCTCTTTGTTGTCTGTGCTGCTGTCTTTCTGTGACCTTGTGGGGAGAGGTGACTGATTGAGGGAGAGAGAGTAGGATTGGATCAGGCAGTTGGAGCCTTTGTTCCACCTTTGAATTCTCTATTTCTGTTCACCAGCATCCCATTTTGGCAATACCTGTATTAATCATGCTGCTTTGTCCTTTTGAATTATAGTAATAGAAACCCCATGTAACAATGTTAGGTGGTAGGCACCATTGTGAAGGGTCTACAGATGACGACTCATCTAATTTGTACAACCTACCTGTGATGTAGGTGTGGTTATAGTGATCTTTTATGATTGAGGACACAAAAAAGTTGAGTGATTTGTTCAAATTCACACAGCTAGTAAGTGGAGGAATTGGGATTCAAATACAACAGCCTAACTCAAGATAACATGCTAGTAATCGCTAATTAATACCACCTACATGGGGAGGTAAACTGGACTGTAGGATACTGGAGCTTGATAAAGGGTAACCAGCAAGTTGCTCATGATTGTGGTAATTACAAGTTTGTATTTGCTGGCTGGGGGAGCTTAAGTGTCAGCCCAAGAGGGCTGTAGCTAATCTCTTGGGGATCAGGCACTTCTACCAACAAACTGAATTGGATAGCTTTTCATTCATAGTTGGGAAGAGAGCATATGGATGTACTTGAGGTTCTCAGGTGTGAACAACTCAACACTGGTAAATGAGATGCAGGAAGGAGGGGAAGGGAACACCACCGGTCTCAGTCATAGCTACTTTGGCCTCATAGGAGTTATGCATACCTAACTTTTGGTTAGTGGACAGAACACCTCCTATTGAGAACAAAGAGATCTGACCCAGTGAGAGAATCCAGAAAATTCAGGATGAAGGAGAACTTTGGAGATGATCCAAACTTATAACACATGGGCAGCTCTCAGCTCAATTTTGACTATTAAAAATATTTTATTAGTTGCCAAATAAAAAAATCCACATAATACAAATAAATTGTATATTTCCCAATTATTTTGAAAGATGGAAAGACCTGGCAATAATGTGCACTTATTCTCACTTGTCAACACTTGCCTTCATTAAGTAATGGCTCCTCTCTTTAGATGAGACATTTAAAATCCATTTTCCACAGGCCCCACCATTTCCTATTGCCACTAACTCATATGACTTGCCTGTCCCTGTCAGCATCTGAGCGGGTACCCTCTACCTCATTTCATAAATGCAGAAGTGGAGGGCTTGCTCAGTGATTAGTAAGAGCTAATCTGACCCCCATTTTTGAGTTGCTATGTGAACATCTCAATGATTTAGGCTGTTTTGATGCCCAGGTCCTTATGTCATAAAGTAGCTATATGTGGCTACAACTTGGACCATCTGGGTTTTGGATGGCGCAGTTGGTGGATGTTACCCTGACTCCCTGAGATTGATTGAATAGCAAAAGCAGCAGGCATCAAGATTTCAACTCTCGGAGCGCTCATGAAACCATTCTGTTGCTGTGGTTGATGCCTTGAATCTTGAACCATCAGGATGGACAGTGATGCAGGGAAACCTCCAGTGGGAAAGAGAAGACCTGCCCTCAAGAACACTATTGCCATAGCTGCTGCTCCCAATTTCCTTCCCAAGAACTTCCACTTGGGCTGGATCCTTAACAGATGATTCCCAGGAAACCCTTTGATTCATTTGCTGGAATCCATCTGCCATCATCCCTCAAGCCCTTGCAAACTGACATTCCATTTTGACTTTTCCATGCTCCTCCCCATTTCTAAACCTAAATCCATTTCTTCATATCCTGATGACCTCTGCTACCATCACTTAAGAGTAGTGTCAATAAACACGTGCTGAAAATGCACTGGTTCATAGCAGAATCTGAATTTCTTAATCCCTACTCAGAATTTTCATAAAGGGATGTGCAGTTTTCTTAGGCTCAATTGCAAAAAATAAATTTGTTTCCTGTGGAAGCTTTTCAGAATCAGCCAGATCTGAATTTGCTCTCCACTCTGCTACTTTTATAACCCTCAGGCAAGTTACTTAAACCTTTTTGACCCTGACTTAGAAGATCTGTAAGATGGGAATGTCACGACCTTGCAGAATAGCAAGGAATGTAATGTGTTCTGTCACAGTTCCTGACAAATCCTAGGGGTCACAGGTTTTAGTTCACTGCTTCTTATGACATTTTTGGGAGCTGATAGGGTGTAACTGATTATGGATTGGACTATTTTAGGTGCTGTGAAGGGTTCTCAGGGAAACCAAGAGAACGGGTGCCTGAGAGAGATAAAACACTTGTGGCAAGTGTTGTTCCAATAGTTGAACACAGGGAGTGGGGTGGAGGAATTCCAAGGGCTGGGGAAACAAAGAACAACATGGAGATTTTATGGGCCATAAAGAAAAACGAAGAATGCCCTTTTCTTCCTTGTCTCTCTTCAGAAGGGCACCAACTTACTTTTCAGAGTGGACACTCAATAAATGTTGTTGACTGACAGACCACAGAATGTAATAGAAGGGTTGCAGGGCAGGGAATATAATATTAATATCCATATAATGTTTTTACGTTTTAATTTTGGTGGAGGAAGCCTAAAGCCTGGGGCAAAAGCTAGTATTTTCATTTGCTTCACCTGAAGTTATATTGGCAGGGGCCCTCAGGGTAAAGAAGAAAAGGATTAGGTTTGGGAGTGGGAAAGGGTATGAAGAAGTTGTAATAAAATATATAAGTGCAAGAGCTTGAGGAATAAACACAGATGAATTTCAGTCAGAGAATAGAAGGATATGGCATAAAGACATTTCGAGGGGAGAAAAGTACGCCCATAGGGTAGGCTTTGCTGAATGGGAGAGAGAATGTGGGAAAAGCAATGAAAACTTTTAATATCACGGAGCTCCCTAAGAGGTGCACAGATATTGTTGTTTTACATTGATTGAGGCGTACCATGTACAGGAGCTGCGTTTTGCCTGAACGTATGAAGATGTGGTTGTGGGAAAGGATAAACATAACATAGAGGGAAAGGTGATTGTTATGGTGACTCGTGCAGGAAATGAATGATTGATAGGTAAGATCTTGATAAAAATCATTTGCAAATCAGCCAAAAGAACTAGTAAAATCTGTTGTTTACACCTTCATGATTATCCTCTCATCTAAAGCAAACAAGAGAGCAAGAGTCCTTAGGAAAGGGATTTGCAGTTTTCATGATAGCAGGAAAGACTTGTTTGTAGTATTAACATACCCTGAAGACAGCCCACATTTCCTGCTGACCAGGAATTTGTCAGGAAGGGCCCCACTGAAGTTATAAATTTAATCGTTAAAATGAGTATCTTGGGTGAGGCTTTGGCCATCATCTGAACCCTGTTCATCTTCATTCTCTCATCTCTGTCTTTGATGTAACTGTTTCCTCAAGTGGGTATTGGGCTGGTCTGACAGTTAAGAAGATTTTTTTCTTTTGGCATTTATTTGAAATCCACCTTTCTATGTATTTCTATATGTCTCTGTATTGCTATTCAAGAATATTCTGGAATGAGCCTACTTCATATATTTACAGCTAATAGAAGTTTTTTGTTTTTTGTTTTTGTTTTTTGGCTTGGAAAACAAACCCCACCTTCATCAACTGTTTCTGCTGTGAAATATGCAATCCTTGTCACTCTCTGTGGCCTGTATCAATATCAGCCAAGCTGGGCTTTGCTGTGGTAACAAACAACCCCTTTACTAGTATCATTTACAAAATTTTGTTTCCTTTCTATAATTTGGATACTTGTATTGCATTTCTGAGGGCAGAGTGAGCAAAAGAACACTCCACTATGGGATAAAAGAATGATGTCATGTGCTTAGTGGATGTTAAACTATTTTCTTTTTCTATTTTCTCTGGATTGAAATATTTTGCTGAACAGAGATTTTTACCTCCCCTCTAATAACACTATTCGTTTGCATTTGCATAGCGTCCTACGCTTCACATCCACGAGGGCTTTGCTTTTGCTGTCTCTCTGCCTGAAAGGCCCTTCCTCTATGTACCTTCATGGCTTCCTCCCTCGCAATTTCCAGTTCATTACTCAAATGTCACCTCTGCAGGAAGGCCTTCCTCCAGCACTTAATCTAAAATTGCAAAAGGAACAAACAGAACTCTTCAAAATAACTTCTGCTAAACATTGCCATTACTCTCCCCCAGTGGAAGCACTTCTCACTAACATTCCTATTTCTATATCTTGCTTATTCTCTGTGCCTCCCCATTAGAATAATACGTTCCACGAGGAGCAGGGTTTGTGTTTGTTTGTTGCTGTATTCTTAGTCCCTCGGACCAAGGCTGGCACATACAGAGCCTCCAAAATGTTGAATTGGTTTTTGTAGCTGACTGATATTCTTGTGGTCATGTAGGCTGACAAGGGGCTGCAGAGGTCACTTTCTGGTGGACTCTTGTTTATTGGGGCTATAAGGAGGGACAGTTTTGATGGAGGTTTAGTTTCATTTCATTGGGATGTTTGGTCCTAGGGAAGAAGAAAGATTCTGCTTGGCCTGTGGCTGCAAAATTGATATAGACTCAGATATGGGCATGGACCCACCCCAGTTGCCCCATCTCCTTGTGTCTCCACTCTGGAGATATCCTTTGTTACCCTTACCACTGGGATGCATCTTCTCATCCTTCAGGGGGTCCAAGTTTGCATGCTTTAAAATTACACTTTCCTGAAGGGTTTTCAGTCATTCAAGTTGGAAAACAGTAAAATGACACTGCCTCTATAGTCAGAGAGGTGCTGGTGCTCGTGCCTAATGATCAAACTTGGTACACACGGGTTAGAGCTTGAAGCGAGTGTGAACGTGGTGAATACTCTGGCATCTTCAGTGAGCCGTGGGAAATACAGCATGGTGGACGCTGTCCTACTTGGAAGAATCGAGGTTGATATTGTGATGGTCATTATTGACTATGAAAATCAGGCCAATACTCTGAGGAACTACTCTTTTATCACTGGGGCCATTTAATTGAGGGTTGGGGAGATGAGAGAAGAAAGTTAGGCAAAAGTCATGTTGGGACCCCTCACCCAGCTTCTGGGGATGACCAGCAATCTTTGGAATTCCTTGGCTGCTGCTATATCACACTGATCTCTGCCTCATCTTCACGTGGTGTTCTCCCTGTGCATGTGTCTGTGTTCAAATTTTCCCTTTTTATAAGGACACCATCAGATTAGGGGCTCACCCTATGCCACTATGACCTCATTTTAACCACTCACATCAGCAAAGACCCTTTTTCCAAATAAGGTCACATTCTGAGGTACTGGGGATTAGGAATTTGATATATATGTTTTTTGAAGGCACACACCTTAAGCCATTACACATAATTGGGCACAAACACATAGGTATTTTATATGCGGATAAAAGGATTCTTAGTTCACCTTCAGCTCGAAGCACACAATATACCCTGATTTGTGCAATGCTGAATTACACAATCTACAACATCCTAAAATGCAGTGTATAGAAATTCATTATTTACATCTCTGTAAGCATTTACATAACAGCAACTCATTCTCAAATTATGCGATTATCTTACTCAACACAATGATGCATGGATATAACCCCTGACCAAGCTCATGTATCCTATAATAGGGAATCCCACAAACTTTCCACATTATAATTGGTGCATTTGCAAGATTAAATTGGTGAACACTATATTTTTTTCTTCTAGCATCAGAAGCAACAGGCATTCATTGGTTTTCATTTGTTCATCATTTACATATTCACTCAAAAACATTTAATGACTTCTTCCTATTAAGGGAAGACAAATCAGATTCCAATCCCCTGGAGCATTATGTGGGTGGAGTGAAACGCAGAAGAAGACACGACAGTAAAGAGCTGGATATTTAGGAAAAATCTGGGCAGTTTTCAAGAGGAAGAACTCCTAATTGCTCTGAAATCTCACTCTTTCTTGAAAAGGAGTACTCAAAAGTTTTCAAGGAAAGATGTGGGTTCTACTGCTATCAATAGCTTCCTCCCCTCTGTGAATTCCAGCAAATTTGTAGCCCAGTTCTTCAAAGCTGTTAAGGTGAAGACTGGCTGCAATCTTTAAAACAACTAAAAAAAACACCTGCCATTCAACACTCATGTTCATGTTATTTAAATTTGTTCTCACTAAATTTCCATTCTTTTCCAAATGGGATTCTCAGCATCTGAGACAATAAATTAGGTGAGTAGAAATGGTTTGGTGCCCCAGTTCCCTTTATGTTTCAACTTTAAACTCTGTCCTTCAGATAGAAACATTAGTTTCAGGCATGAACAAGCAAATAAGTGGTCAATTTAGTGTCACAAATGTTATGATCTCCTTTATACAAAACCTAATACTTACTTTTGAGAGAAATCATGCCTTTCTAAGTCTTAGCCTATATAAGTCCCCTGTGCCCCTCACAACATCTATTTTAATAAATCTTTGGCATATCAGTTCTCAATGCTCTTTAGTTTTGTTTTCTCCTAATTGTCTGTATCTTACTTATTTTTTTTTTTGTTTGTCTGAATTCTTTTTTAAATGCCTCGACTTTAGGCACTGACCCCAATGAATCTCCTGATACATGGTTCTCTACCCTTCCTGTTGCCATCTAGCTAGGAGGTCACAAAAGGGCATAAAACGCTCTTCCCGTGATGCATCAGTGACACTCCAGTTTTCCAGTAGCTGGAAAATATCAATAAATAGACTGTGCTTCAGCAATCTCCCAGTGGAATTTTAAAAGACTTATTATGACAGTAGTATGGTAAGCAGGCAGTGTATTATTGCAAGGTGAGTGCCAGCCATGGAACATGCAGGCTCCGGTCTGGGCTGCAGGGTGAGCAGCCTCTGCGCTCGGCTGACTGTTGACCTAGCCCCAGGTTCATTGCTGTGGCCGGCTGTGCTCTCTGCTCTGCTGAAAGTCACTTTGGCCCATCGGAAGGAGGCAGCTGTTGTAAATTCTCAGTGCAGATCCAGGGGATTATTCTTGGCTTTCAGCATGCTGTGAAGACGTCAGCAAGTAATTTCTTCTGTTCTTCCCACAGCCAAGGATTCTCCACATTATTCATCTCCTTGGGTAAAAGCTACTGGTGGCTTCTGAGTTACTTTCCCATTAGGCTGAGATGGGCATTACGGAAATGTGAATGGTCTGCTCCTGTAGTTCATTTTGCAGGTGGGTTCTGACCAGGCGAGACTCAGCAGTAACTTAATCTGGTTTAAGCTTCCAAGGCCTAGGGTTCATCATGGTGTTTCCATGTGGTACAAAGGTCCCAGCTTGGCATTTTCAAATCCAGAGGCACAATTCGCTGATGTCTTTACTTCTTGAAATGCTGGTTTCCCTGTGTGCACATGGCAGGTTCCGAATAGTTTCACTAGAGGGCCAAACCTGGGCTTCTATTTCTGTTGCTTTATAGGGAAAAAAAGCGACAACAAACAAAACCCCAAACAAAAAACCCCAAACACCAACCTTTCCCATGGGGAGATTTAACACTTGAACAAAACAGAGTCTGAAAGAGCCCTGGGTTTAGCAAGCCACAGGGGTGAGGCCTTGCAGGACAGAGGATGGGATTTAGTCTCCAGGGTGCTGTCTCGAGTCTCAGGAATGTACCAAGAATTCAAAGGATGACGATGGGGTCTCTGCAGGACCCTTTAGCATGGTCCTCATGATTGTTTATTTGCTTGTGTTTTGGTGTCTGGGGAGGGCTGATAAAATCACTTCATGGCATACAGAGCGATTTAGCACTCATGTTTCCCCGCTGAGTGAGTTCCCTCTTCAGTGTCTGGGCCAGGCCACACAGCAGCTGTATCAGCAGGCAAAAACACAAACGCTGCTTAATGAAAGGGATGCTTGGGGTGCACCACAGTCTCATAGAAACCACTAGACTGGGAGGTGAGAGGACAGAGGAGCTGTGTTCCGGTGGTCAGAGGCTGCCTGTTCCTCAGGAAGGAAGCCTGGGCATCTTACAAACCCAGAGGCATGGAAGCCAGAGGTTTCCTCCTCTTGAGGAGGTGTGACTGATGAGCCCTGGCCTGATGGGGATGTCATGAAGTGGGCCCAGGGGGTCTTGAGTGTTCTTGGTGTTCTCTGAGATTAGAAATCCACTTCATAGTCCATCACCCACTCTTCACACCGTCCATGGCAGAATAAGCACATCATACATATTTAATGAACAAATGAATGCTTGCATGATGAGGTCTAGGCATCCACCCTTCTGGTGCCCCCTTTTTGCAGTGCAACTCACCCCGGTTTTCTTGCCCCTTTTGCCTCTGTAGCAAAATATCCCTGCTTGCTGGCGTACCACTGCTGAAGGAGTCATCTCATTGGAATGTAATCTGAACAACTCATTTTCTCGGAGGTATAATAGTGGATAATGAATAATTTAATGCCCTACCCTTGCAGGGTTATGCACATTTTAACAGGTGACAGGTAACTGGAGACAGAGTAAGTAAGAAGAAGAAATTCATATTGTAGGTGAAATTTCCCATTGACTGCAGGGCACTGTCTTTAGTCATGACAGGGGCATTTCTCTGAGTTTCCTTGCACCATATCACATAGTGAACTCCCTCACCTTCTTTGGCATAATTGTGTTCCTGGGTAGAACCATAGATGATCTGACCAAGGTTAGTGATCTCTGAAGTACATCAGGTGCTCTGAGGGATTGTCTTGACATCTCAGCGTAGGACAAGAACGGAGATCTTCAGAATTCCAGCCTGGGCATGGGCTGTGTTGGGGATCTGAGGGAGCAGGTCATGGCATTGGGAAATACAGACAAGTACACTGCATGGTTTCCAGAAATTTCCAATCAAACAAAATGTGTGTGGGCCTAATGAGTCTTGGAAATAATTTGAAGTTCTGACCGTCTCTTTTTATGGAAGGTCTGTGTTGAACACAAAATCCTACCATCACTTTTTCAGTGGGAGGGAATGAAGGGGTTGGTTCCCTTTTAGTGGAAGTGGAGAAGCTGAGCAGCTGGCTGATAAGACAGCTTGGCCAAGGTCATTCAGCAAATCCCCAAACAGCTTCCTAGTTTTCAGTCCAGCTCACCATTGTTCTGCACACCCCACTATCCCAATTCAAAAGCAGAGCTTCATCTGAGTCAGCCCCCTTGCAAGGGCTGGTGGGGAATGTGGCTGTCAGCAGTCTGGTCTAGCAGAGGCTCTGAAACAATACCAGATATTTTGTAGCAGGTATGTGCTGAGTGTTTTGCTCTCACTCTGTGCATTTGGGGCATTCAGCATATAATTCTACGATTAGTTCATTAAAAAAAATAAATAAAAACCACCTGCAGGTCACCTTTAAAACAAAAGGAGAAGCAATTTTGAATTAGTAATTTTTCATTTTTGACATCTAGTACCACTCCAACTTCTGCAGTTACAAATAATGCTGGTGGGGTTGGATCCTTTGTGCACGTTTGAAGAAAGAAAGGGTTATACATTATGAATAGAACAGCGATAAGGAAATTGGCTATGTAGTGTAAGATATTTTGAGTACATTAATCAGCCCATTTCTTTCAGAGTGATAATTATTTTTAAAAATGGGTATTAATCAGAATGCAAACAATTTGTGGCATTCAAGTCTGCTTGATATATGATAGATGCATGAGAGCAAAGGGAGATGAGAAAGCGCAGGGAGCGGGGCATTTAAGAGAGAGTTCCTCAGGGTAAAACAAGGCAAAGGCAAGAAAAAGAGCTTAGAAGAAGCACCAAGATTTCATTTAGTACTATTACAGTCCCACAACACTTGGCGCGTTGATCCATTTACTCACTTCACAAGCAGCAGTTAGGCGCCAGCTCTCTGTCAGCCCCGACCCCATGGAACTCATATTCTGGGGGAGAAGACAGATACCTGCTCAGAGCGTTCCAATAGGACTTACTGTAATGGAGGCGAACCCAAGGAAGCCACACCAGTTAGGAATGCTTTTCTTTACAAGTGATAGAAATAGTGTTAACGGTGGCTTAAGTAGATTTTCCCCACAAAACAAGAAGTCTGGAGAGGGTAGCTGCTCTGTGGATTTAACACCTCCATGACCTGAGGGCTGGTAGCGGTGATTTTCCTGGGGCCTCCCTCAGGGTTTCAAGAGGGCCGTCACAGCTCTAGGGATAGCAGCCACCTTCAGGGTAGAGGAGAGGAGATGCCAGCGATGACCAGCTTGTTCATCGTGGAAATAAAACCCTTCTCTTAAGCTCCAAGGCAGATTCCCATCGACATCTTGTGAGCCGAAGCGGTCACATGCCTCTCTCTCTCCCGCCCCCTGCAAGGGAAACAAATAAAATGAGAATTTAGCTGTTCTAGAGCTCTCTTCTGAGCCTTGCTCTCTCTCTCTCTACCCAGAGACTGATGGATAAGACATCAATGGCCCCCTTACACTGGGTTTGGTGAATGGGCAGCCCTGGACAAGGCGGGGGAAGGATGGGGTCTTGGCTGGGGTATCTCTTCCGCTGGCTCCTGCCTTGTGTGGCTGCAGTAGGAAGGTTGTGTTTTGCAGCTTCTGTCAGGTGGTCCTCTCCCTCTTGGCTGTGAACAGCCGTCGCTCCTTATCCTCTCAGCCCTAGAGATGTCCCACTGCTGCTGGCGTCACCATGGCCAGTGTGTACTGCAGTATCCATTAAGCTTTGTCTACTGCCACTCCTTTGTAAATAGAGAGAGAGAGAGAGAGAGATATTTTGCCAGATAGAGAAGGGATGAGAGAAGGAGGGGATGTAGAACTTTCTAGTAAGGGGAACTAGCACATACAAAACCGTGGTGATGTAGTTCAGCAAGTGCTGTGGAGCGCGGGAGGGGACTGTGGAGGGTGGGGTGGAGGGACATGCATCGGGCCGAAGCGTCTGGAGTTTTCTTCTGAGGAAGATGGAGTGTCCTTAAATGATTTTGAAAAGGGTGTGGCTTAAATAACGTTTTAAAGATGCTTCTGGTGGCACCATGGAGGATTATTAGAGTGGATTGAGAAAACATCTAGGAGAGGCTTAGGAAGTTTCTGCGATTTTTCTCTATAAAGTAATAAAATCCTGAATGAAGTGTACCTCTCCCTGATGACCTTCCCTGGCAAAATTAAACCCTGCCCACCCAAAGCAGTTACTGCATGGCCCTGTTATATCCCATGTCACAGAAGTATGGTATTAGAACATCATATTATTATAAATAATAAAGTACTATAGTTCACTACATTATTGACTTTCCCACTTATCTGTACAACTCCTTGGGGACAGGGACCATGTCTCAAATTGTCTTTGTATTCTCAGCACATAGCATGAAGCCTGGTGCACAATAAGTATTCGATAATTGTCTGTTGAATTGAATGTAGGAACGGGGATTCTCATCCACTGGTACAGACCTATTTTACATGCAAAGTGGTTGCCTGTGATGACTATAGTGTAGATAGATTTTCATATGCTAGAGCCATTCTCTGATTGAAAGAAAAAAGGAAGGAAAGGAGGGAGAGAAGGATCGAAAGATACAGCAAAGGAAGGAAGAGTGGGTGAGCCTGGTTTTCCGAATGGCGCTGGAGGAGCGAGAAGAGCCACCATGGTTCATTGAGCAAACTAGTGTGTAGCCCTTTACTGCGTATGGCACCAAAATGGTCCAAACCAGAAGGAATAGAGGCCAAATTCTACCTCATTCAGTGAGACTGAAGAGGGGAAAAAAGCCCAAGTAACAACAACGTGTGCCTTCGTTGTTTGCATACAGGCTGGGCTGTTCCTGCATGGGCTTGGGGTTGCTGCCCTTTTGGAGATCATAGGACAGGAGCCAAGGATGTACCAGTCCTGAGTCATGCCCAGAAGTCATCAGTAGGAGCTGCTTTCCTTCCCTGACCTGGCAGGGGATGGAAGGCCTTCCTCCAGCCCAGTATCTTGATGATGTTGAAAAAGAAACTCCAATCAAATTTACTCCTCAGGAAAAGGTGCATCGGGGGAGGCAGTGAAATAATACATTTTGAAAAATGACTTGAAGATAGTTTTTGATAGTTGTGAAAAATGTAGCCAAACATTAAGAAATGCAAAATACCTGACAAACTTGAGAATATACTAGAAAAAGTGTCAGAGTTAAACCTGTCTTTAAATCATGTCTTTAATAACTGTCTTGTTTAATCACTGTCAAGACCCTGGGATAGGGTCTTGGCACTTGAAGTTTTTCAACGGTTTTGAGCATCTACTCTAAGCCAGGCACTTATTATATTATCTCATTGAAATATTACAAAACATGGAAATAGGTGTTACTGTATTCATCTTAGGGATGAGGAAGCTTATGAAGCTTAAGTACCTGCCCAAGGTGACACAGAATGTGATGGAGCTGGCTGGGCCCAGTTTCTCTGTAGTTTCAATGGTCGTGAACTTCACCCAACATGCAACTCAGGATATTTGAATCATTTTGCTGTATTTTCCCCCACATTCTGTTGTTCAGTATCATTCCAGATGTTTGATTCTCTGAGGGATCCATTCTCACTCCCAATGAGGGTTTTGATTGTGAAATTTTATCTTGGGTCTCACTCCTTCTTTGCAGAAGGAAAATGAGATCAAGAAGATTCTTGAATTAATCTTAGAGATACCACACACTTTTTCTTTCTCTGGTCTTTGTGTATAGTGTACATGATTTACTGTGTATTTGTCCTAGGATGTATTTGTTTAGGGAACAGTGTGTGACCCCTGTCACTGGGCCCACAGATTCAGTTGCCACGTTCTGCTCTGCACTGAAAGCAGGAGGCTCATATCAGCTGCACGGGGCTTGGAGAGTGAGCAAAACCCTGCTGGGCTGTGGAAAGAGCTCTTGGCTGCTCTTGGCTGTTTATCAGGAGTGAACTTGGAAACTTGAGAAGAGTACATATGCTCATCAGCAATCAGATATGAATTACTTCTCTTGGGTGCTGATATGCGGGATTTTCTTGCTGATGTTAAACGACCTGGAATGCACCATCTCAAGGAGCCAGCCAGCATGACTTGCAGGGCCCGGTCCTCCATGTGGGACCAGAAACTCCTGGGGAGAATGGGATCCTCTGGCAGTGGGGAAGCGATGACATCTGTCTCAGAGAGCTTTCCCCGTGTGTTATGGTTTTGAGTAGTTTCTTGGCTGTTGATGCCTTGTAGGTCACTCTCCTTTGCTTGTCCTTTGGATCAAGACCCATGATCCTCAGGGCACCTTTGCTGTTGTCTTCAACCTGACATCTGAGCTCTCAGCTGAAATTCAGGTTGCCAGGAGCTCTGTACCTCAGGCTGAGAGGATTCCTTCAGAAGTATTTCTTTGCAGTATTAATTTCATTAGGCAATGCATTTCTTAGTGAGTGGTGTGTTCTTTGGTTCTGGGCATATTTTTTTACTTAATATTACTTGTGCAAGTCCCTGGGTCTAGTGTGGTGATAACTAGAATGCAGCAAATGGTTGATACAGGTGTGCTGAATAAATGGCCCCTTGTACAAGTCGTTCTCCTCCTCTTGTTTCGTCATGTAGTAGAGGGAATGTCATCACTGCGATCATTTAGGCAGCAAGCAGGTTGAAGACATGCGTACTTGGACAGCAAAGCTGATGGCTGTTTCTGAGACTGCAGGTAGCTAATTTTTCCAGTTACAGCATTCAGCCCTTTCCATGGTCCCACAAAATAGGTTTATTATCATCTTCTGTGGCTCTCCAAATTCAGAAAAGCTTTGCTGCACACAGTCCGTGTGTCACCAAGACTTTGGGGATGTGGCAGCTGGGCAATATGGCACTGTAAAGGGCTAGTAGGAATAGCTGGCTATGAGTGGAATGGGACCAAGAATTGAGCAGAAGGGGACACCTAGAGCTGAGTAGGATACATTTAAATGTAAGCCTTCCCTCAACTCCACATGCAAACTCCCAGAGGCTTTCAGGAGATGGTGTGTTGCCCATATTATATAAAATGCGGATTTAAGCCAGTTTTGCTGAAGTCCTGTGAATCAGGTGACTCATGCAAGCGCAGGCAAAATCAAGCAGCTGGCATTTGGGTCACAGCTAATAGCGGTAAGAGCATAAAGCATTGCTTTGACTGCAAAAGCATTCTTTCCAGGGCGGACAGAAAAACAAAGCAGGCAGGTGTGCACAGGTGTGACGGTGACAAGCTGCGCTTTCTTATGTGGCCCATGACAATCTATTCTGGTGCTCACTTATCAGTCGTCATATCTGATACAACTCTTAGCTTTGGGAAGTCCTACATTTGGGGTGGTCTGTGTGTTTTTGGTATTAGGTTCTTTTTGGTTTGGTGGAAAGGAAAAAATTCAGAGAGGGGCTAAGATGGTGTGCATCTTCCCAAACCAGAAAGAAATGAAGCACCGTGTGTAAGTAACTTGTGGCTTCAAGAATTAGATGATTAGAAGTGAAATAAATAGAAGGAATACCCCCTCTTACAAAGTCCACTTTAGCCAAAGAGTTGCCTTAGGGGGAAGAAAATCACTTCCCTAATTATCTTAAGTCTTTATGAGTAAAACATACTATTCACATGAGGGGGGCTGTTACATCACCTTCATTCTCCCCCCTTCCCCCTTCCTGGTCCTAGATTAAATTCAAGTTAATAAAATGCTTTTACTAGCCACATTAGTGCAATAAACACAGAACTGTCTGCCATCAGGATCTACTTTTATTCTCTTAGAAAAACAAGCAGGAAATGATGAAAACCGTTTGGAAACTGAAGGGGGAAAAAAAAGAAATAAATAAAAATAATAAAAACGTATTACTGCAGGCGATTCGTGAACTAGAGGGGAAAAAACCAAGACCCTGGCTTTGATTCATACCTTCAGAGAGGTTTCCTTAATGACTGCTCTTTTGTGTCGCCAAAGCAGTGCTCATTTATCAGTCTGTGGTTTAATCCAAATCTATCAGGATGAAAATTCAAGGAGGATGAAGGTTAAATGACAGACATCCTGACTTGGAAACTCCAGAGTTGATAAATGTCCATAAAACTTGACTGAAAAGGCTAAGAGTGAAAAATCTCTCTCTTTGGAGCCACTGCAAACACAGAGGTGCTTTGGGTGGGAGAATGGGGAGGTTGGGGGAATTGGATCCAGACACAAAGAGCGTGTTTTATTCTAACAACGTGTTTAATTACTTGTGAGTCAGAGGGAAATGCTCAACGGTATCTCCTATATATCAATTCTGATACGTTTGTGCTGGTAAGTATATTGCAGCCCCAAGTAAAGGTGCTCAATCATGGAAAAATAGGTTTTAACAAAATAGTAAGATACGTCTAGCAGTGTTATCCTGCTGGTCCTCTCATTCTCGTTTACACCTCTTTCTTTCTGAGCCCCAGGGACACTTGCTGGATCTCAGCATCTCCTCCCTTCCTCAAATGTATTTAGTCTCTCTTCTCCAAAGTGCCCCTTGTATAATTAGTCTGTTTATCTTGATACATAGTACAATGTCTGGCATGTGGTAGGTGCTCAATTAATGTTTGCTTAATTGAATCAAATTGTATTGGCAGCTGTGATAAACTGGCTGCTTCTGGTATATTGCTCATTGATGAAACCTCTTTCTGGCAGACACAGCCCTTCTCTGGCTCCTAAGCTTGGTTAGTGGTTAAGAGCTCCATTCTAGAATCAAACTCAGAGTGCACCAGGGTAAGTTACTTAATTCTCCTGGCTGCCTTTTCTCCATTTATAATAGTGCCTACCTCATGGAGTAGTTAAGAAGATTAAGTGAGTTCCTATTTATACAAGTGCTTGAAGAAAAAATGGTTATTCTCATAGAAATGGCATGTGTGGATGCAGCTTTTCAGTAACATAGAAGATCAAAATCTGTAAATTCCTTAGAAAGTGAAAGTTACAAGTCTCTATAGAAAAGAGAAAAATGAATTTGGCATGAGTGACCACCCTATTCTTGACCCTCCATGTCCTCTTTTCTAGAATAAAATCAAGCTCAGGAAATGAACTAAAACCATACTAAAAAGGAATTAGTACTTAATATTCAAAGTTGATGTCCAAAAAGGACTTCTGCAGGGTTTAACACATCACTCATGCATGGTGACTGCTTCTTCTGCAAGGCACATATATAAAGGTGAGCTTCTGCTTGTAAATCAATAAATGGCAATGATAAATAGTGAAGAGGTTTTCATGACCAGTTTCTTTTTAAGGGCCAATACTGCCCTTTCATTTCTGATTCATGGGTCGACTTCTGGGTTGGCTCACATTATGCCAGTGGATATTTTTTAATTTCTCCCTGTTTCCTCATTAAAGAGCATTTTCCCAAGGAAAAGACTGGATCTTGAATCAAGATGGCACTTATTTGGCGTCCAAAGCATGACAAGCTTTTCATTGCTACTGTGTTCTGTTTTTTGCTGAGTAGGTAATTGTTTGGGTTTGTCATGATTTCCTGTCCTACAGTAGACATTGAATGACAATTCCTGTGAGAGAGGACCACCTGGGCATAAAGCTGGGCACAATGCTGTGATGATAATAGCCTGGAAGTGGTCACTGGGGAGAAAGTGTTAAAGGACTGACTCTGGCATGCATCCCCCTCCAGATTCTCAGGGTCAAGACTCTGCCGTGGGTTGGGCTGTCCCTGTGGTATTGTCCCATCCCCCAGGAGAGGCATTGTGGAACCTAATTGGTCCCTAGCACCAGGTTGTTGAAGAAAGGCTAAGGTGTCGCCACTTATTCCTATCTTGTGCCATCCCAAAGGTCAGGGTTTGGCTGTGGACTTCATCTGGCCAGAGTGCCCTGCTGTGTGCTGGTGAGAAGGGAACTGTGCTCTGCATCTCAACACTCTACCTCCAAGGTCCCCTCTAATGCTGACTTGCCAATTTCCAGGCGAAGAAGTGCGTCGTTTGAATATGTCCTATTTCCTTCAACTCTGTCATGAGAGTCTATTCCTGTAAGCAGCTTGTCAGGAACAAAATTTCCTGTAAATCAATAAATGGTTTTTTGGAACAAAAATTTCCTGTGATGATTGTCTAATATAATATTCTTTTTCATTTCCTTCTGAAGCTTTCTATGACTGTGTGGTAGTCACTTCAGAAACCTAATATTTAGCTTATTTAGAGAGAGAAACAAATATTATGACGACAGCAGCCAATGAACAAATGGTAATAACAGCAGAGGCCTAAATAAGAAAATTAATAAAGAAGAAACAGGCAATAGGCTCAGCTGTCTTGACTAATTTTGAAGGCATAAGTTGAAATAAGGAAGATGTTCAAAGGAAGACTTGAGAAAACAACACATACTATTAACATGTACACTGCAGATGTGAGCTGTATCAGCAGCATTGCACTCTCCTTACTGTAAATGTGAGGTTGATATTACGAAATCACATTAATTATGTCAAAATTAAAAATGCCATGTGACCCAAGAGAGCTAGAGGAAGAAATTCCACTGGTAGAGTCATTGCGAATAATTTTATTAGTTTAATCTCAGCATCATGTGATGCATTGTTCTGTCCAGTAGTGAGGCTAAATCTATTAAGCCTTTGTGTAACATATGGTATTATATTGAGAAGTTTTCTATTTGCAAAGAAACTCCCTTTCAAATAGGAAGTAACGAAGCATGTATGATTCAGAGGAAGTCCTTTATAATAGTGTGATCATATAACTGTCCAAACTGGGTCACTTTGGAGAATGAAAGAGGATGCTATTAATAATTATGCTGCGACAATGGACAGGAATCTGGACTGTTCCAGGCAAGGCAGGATGTGAGGTTATCTGAATTATAAGGCCAGAGCACAGAGGCTAGATTTGTATCAGGAAGATAACGAAAAGGTTATCAGATTTCTACTTTATATCTTACCGTATTTTGGGAGACCTGAATTGATTTATAGCAGAGCCATTCTTACTATATCTTACTATATTTAGCCACTTAATAATGAGTAGCTAATGGTATATTTCTCTCCACCAAGAACTTTTCCTTGGTTCTTAACCATTTTCTCTTAACCCTTTGGTGTCTGCACACTGGGTTTTACTTAAATTCAACAATTTTTCCTGCTAATGGAAACTGCTGGGATGTCAGAGTAATTTCCCACATGATTCTCTAACATTCTCCTGCTGTCTGAAGGTCTTGGTGCAGTAGGCACAGGGATGGCACTTAGAACTTCTAGAATAATATTCTTAGTCTTCCAAGAATTGCAACAGCTGATTTCTGAGGAGGTGAACACCTGCAGTGCTCTGTTCTGTTCAGCCATCTATCCAGTTGCTGTTCACTGATGAATGGGGTCAGGAAATCTCTCTCTAGGGCCCCTGAGAGCAATGCATTTTGGTTACAGGGATTTGTCTTCTCTTTGACCTCACTGTGAACGCTGGGTCCAAATGACCAGCACACGAAGACCTTCAACAGTTCAGGAAAAAATCACTTGGTTAGGCTGAGACCCAATCTGTGCAATTCCCCTAATAAATCTTCCCTAGATGCTGAATGGGCTCAGTTTGACCCCTCTCTCTTGAACTCTGGTCTCTTTCATTATTTCCAATGGAGAGAGTGTGGTTGACTGCACACAATTGCTGACCATCTTTTAAATTGAGAGACATCTGGCCTCTGAAAAATCATGGAAAGACTGCTCATGATGGAAGATAATTTTCTGTTGGGTACTCTTGTCCCAGAGCAATTTGCTAGTGCTGACTTGTTTGCACACCTGGAAATACTTCTCATCTAAATTTCCACCTGAACTAACCCTGAGCTCTGTGCCACACATGGGAGATTTCTGGGCCTTTATCTCCAAGGGTCACTTTTTCAAAGAAGCTGGCCTCTTGTCTGGAGGGAGGAAATTCTATGATTTTGTTTTTAGACTTGACAGCTAAGAACAGCAAGGGAACAACCAAACTAAGATATAAATAATTCACTGATTTTCTTTGAGTTTCATAACCAATATTAGTTTCTTTCTCTTTCTCATCATTACTTCCATGTCTTTTACTGGGAGGAATAACCTTCGCCTTGTACCTGCCTTTGACTTGGTTCAGTAGCATATCTGGGGCAGCAGCAAAGAGAAATTGATGATAACCTCACTGGCTACAACCTTTTGTGGCCTCCAAAAATGCTTATAAGACTCTCCTTCCATTTTTAAGCTACATGTCATAGGGTTTGAATTTTTTCTATTTAAAAAATTTTAATGTTTTATTATAGTGTATTACTGGGGCCATTTTCCCCCTAAAGAGAAAGCATGGCTGTAATAAAGAAGGTCTGACATGCTTTTTATGAAAGTTCTTCTCCAGTCAGGAAGGGCCTCAGCTATTAGATCTCCACCAGTTCCTTCTTTTGTGACATTAGTAACATGGATAACCAAATATATTTCCTCTCACTTCTTGAATTGCCTTTTATAGGTAACTGATTAATGAAATATAAATAATTATGATAATATGGGCTTGGGAGCAAGAGGAAGAAAAGGATCTGCCTCCGTTTCATCAACCAGCAATGATCTCTTTCCTTTTATAGATTATCTGTCAACTCAAAAAATCATTAAAAATTCTGCATGACTCAGTGAGAAAGATCATGAACTAATTCTTTAAGAAGAAACTATATTTTTCTTGGAGGGGGAAGCTATAGTTCCAGGTTATTTTCTATTTGAAGTCACAGCTGCTTTATTTTAACTTTTTCTTTCTCATCTTTTCCTTCTTCCCTGCCTTTCTTCCCCTTCATTCCTTCTTCCTCCCTTTCCTCCTTGTTTCTCATTATGTTACCTAGTCCAAGCTCATGCCACTTGCACAACATGCCAATAAATGGAGAGACAAGGTCTTGGGGCAAGGTAAGCGACATTATTCAGAAAGTCAGCAGACTGAGAAGATGGTGGGCTAATGTCCTAAAGCATCATCTTAACTTAGGGTTGATTTCAAGCTTCTTTTATCTTAGGGAAGGGGAGGTTGAGGTCAGGAGGTGATGATCAGCCTCAGACATCTGGACATTGGTAGGGGTCTGAGGAGGGTTGCGAAACCCCTTGTCCTCAGTTAGTTGACTCCAGTCATTTTGTTGGGCTCGGTCTGGGCATGATGTTCCTATAAGACCTTGACAACCCAGTCATCATTTTTGTACATGCTTCTTGATTTCCTTGGGGAGGCAAACATTGAGTAAGGGGCTGATTGCTTCAAGCTTCAGACATGAGCAAATAAGTTTTGATAATTAACAAGGCAGGGATACAGGGCTGAGCAGAAGCTTTTTGACCCAAAGATTAAGGCAGCAAAGGAGACACGTACAATATGAAGGTGGAGATGACACTTTTTACTTGATTACAATTATTACTGATGGCCTGCTATGTGCCAGGAATTCTAAATATAGAGCAGATGCGGGATCAGGGTGTGGAGGTAAGCATGAGAAAGCCACAGGTCTGCCATTTATGAATTGCCAAGAGAATGAATGAAAGTAACAATGGAAGCTCAGAGCAGGGGTAGGCTGGGAAGGGGAAGGTGAACTTCGCCTCATTCTCATTGAGAGATGACACATGGCTGGATTGTGACTGATGAATAGGACCAACCAAGGGCTAAGAGACAGAGTTCAGAAGATGGAGGAGACATGGTCAACTCATAAAGCAAGAGAAAGTGTTCCTAAGTAAGAAGAACTTCCATTTAGGCAGCGGGAATGCTGGGGGCTCTTGAGTGGAAGGAGAGCAGGGGCAGGGGCACAGTGCCTGGAGAGTGCGATGGAATGTTCCTAGGGGCTCACTGACAGTCATTATAAATTATTGCTGATGCTTGTGACAATCAGAAAAAGTTGCTAAAGGTGTACACATTTCAAAAAAAATGAAACCGAGACTTACGGAAGCCAAATGATCATGTAGCTAGTAAATGGCAGAGTCAGGACTCAGATTTAGACCTGCCTGGTCCCCAAGCTAACCCTCCCAGCACACACCAGTCATGGAAACGGGGACCTAGAAAGGGAAGGCCATGTCTTTAAAAGTCATTTATTGCAACAGATGACAAGCCTACTCCAAATCACAGTGGCACAGAGCTCCAAGAACTCAGTATTTCTGAAGAAACACAGAGCTAATGAAACATCTCCTTTGCAGCCTTGTCTCCCTGGCTTGTATAAAATATGTCTCACTTTATCAGAGGCAGATTTCTGATAAGGAGGTCAGGGAGGGTTTTCTAAGGCTATTTAAATGCTGTATTAAGGGATAGTGTCAAGACTGCCTAAATGAATGATGCTGGAGTGAAAAATAACCTCCAAACATCAGTTCTTAAAGATGACACATTCCACTAATTACTCATGCCCCATGTCCAGGTGGGGTGGAGGAGCACTTCCTTCCATACAGTTGTCAGTCAAGGGCTCCTGTGGAGAGAGGTACCACTGTTATCTCCCAACACTGAGTTAACACAGTGCGCTGGGGTTTGCCTGAGCTGGGCAAGAGCGTGCTGGAGTGTTGAGCACTGGCTTGTACATGCTTTTGCCTGGAAGTGATACACATCATTTCTGCTCACATTTCATTTTCTGAGACTATTCAGATGGCCACCCTTAACTTCCAAGGGCTCAGGGGTCATAATTCCCCATGTGCTGGGAAGGAGACAAGAGCTAGATCTTGGAGGGTATGTAATGTATACCACAGGGGTATAGAATTACCAACAGACTCTAATATATTTCCCTTAAGACTGACATATAATAAAAAATAAATTTTAGATGGCTCAAGAGCTGTCATTTTTCCAGTTCTCTTTATTCTTACATTCTCTAAGACAGTAGTCATGAGCCACATGTGGCTGTTAAAATTAAATAAAATGTTTATTTCCTCAATAGGGCTAGCTACATTTTAAGTTCTCAACAGCCATATGTGGCTAGAAGCTCCTATAAGGGAAAGTGCGGATATAGAACATTTCCATTCATCACAGAAAATTCTATTGGACAATGTTGTCTAGACCAAGGGTCAACAAATTTCTTCTCTAAAAGGGCAAATAGTAAATATTTTGGGCTTTGTAGGACATTTGGTCTCTGTCACAACTCTGCTTTGTAGTATGAAAACAGCCATAGACAACATATAAGTGAATAGGCATAGTTGTGTTCTAATAAAAGTTTATTTAAAACAAAACAGGTTGCTGGCAAGATTTGGCTCATGGACCATTTATTTTCCAACTCTGGCCTAGACCAATGGTCTCCAAAGGGATGGACAGTCAGTCTTGCATGACCATCCAATGAGTGTGGTAAAAAATCAAAACTTCGTATTTAAAATAAAACCCATTAATCTTATATCCATTACCTAGATTGGCATTGGCTCCTTCTTTCCTGGTCATTTGTTGGGTGGTCACATGTCATATAGGTACAAGCTGCACATCCAGGGGTGCCAGCTGTGCTGTTCACAGGCATTTTTCTTCTGATACACTGCGGCATCATACAGCCTGTATAGCCTAGGTTTGTGATTTTATGAATTAGATTATCTTATTGTAAATAAACTAATCATCACAAAATGAGCAAGTGGTTTAAAAATACTTCTGCAAAGACACCCCTGGGTATTGTGTTACTGTTTCTCGCCTCACACTACCCTCTGATTTGTGACATGGAGTTTGGGACACCGCAAACCACATTTCTGCTTGGTCTGTGTCTGTGGTTAGGTTCTGCCAACCTGGAAGGCAGGAGGAGGGAGCCAGAACCTGCTCCTTCCTACTTGTCTGCCGATTTTGCTGTCATCACCCCAGTGGGTTCCGATAGCTGTTGGTTCCAGTTTCCAGCTTCTTTCTGTGCCCCAACATGAGCCTCATCATGTCCCTCCCACTCAGCAGCACCGGCCAGCCAGCACCCCTCCCCAGAGGTGTGAGCCCTGCCCCTGGGCCCTCCCTTCCTCTGAGCCCTGAGGAATAGCACTGACATGTCCTCAGAGCTCTGGGTCCAGGCTCCCTGGCCTCCCCTAGACTTCCAGGTCGGTAACCCCGTCTTCCTCTCTTCAATCCCCTGCCCCAAGTGGAAACTGCTTCCTGAAGTTTCTGTCTCTGTGACCTCTGTGTCCCCCTATCCCTTTGCAGTCCTCCAATACCTCTTGAACCAAATTCCTTGATTAAATTCCCTGCTTAAATACCTTATGGGGTTTATTTATTGCTTGGACCCTAATTTGTAGACACCATGGTTTAAACTTCATCTTAATAATGCAAACATCTTAAGAAAATGGTGGTGCTGACAATATAAAGTAAAATAACGATGACCTAATCAGATGAGTAATACATTTTAAAAAAAGACTATTGAAAAATCATTTTCAGCCACTACTGTTAATGATGAATCTCACCATAAATTTATATTGTGCCTTGATACATGAACTAATGATAATATGAGAAAGCTATTAGCAAGGCAATTAAAAATAAACCAAAGCATAAATAAAAAACATAGACTTTTCAATGATACTGAAAACTATGAGATAATCAATCTTTTACTAAAATTTACTAAACTTCATGTTAAACATTTAGAAGCATCCTTTAAAGTTTAATGAACAGCTTTCTGAGTGCAGGTATTATTTTTCTACTTGATTCATGGCTACACTCTTAGAATAGCATGTGGCATGTAGTAGACAATATATGTGCTAAATTAATAAATAGTAATAGTGAAAAACATGGATTTGGCAAATTGAGAAACACCTTATTCTTAGAGCAGTTAAGCTAAAAATGGTTAACATTATATGTGGTAAATGAAATGGCAATGAATATGCACTCCTTTGCTAGCCAATGCTTTTAGTATGCCCAGAGAAACTTGAAGAAACAAGTATTAGAAAAATTAGGACAAATGTTTGCTATGTAGCTAGCTGTCTCAAAGTACCAATGACTTTAGCATGTCTCAATTTTGGTATTTATTAGGTTCTCTTTCAATTAAAAACCAAACTACAGCTGACCTTTGAACGATGTGGGGGTTGAGGCACCAGTCCTCTTTGAAGTACAGAATCCTATATAACTTTTGACCCCCTGCCCCCAGGCAAATCCCCCTTAACTACTGATAGCCTGCTGTTGACTGGAAGCCTGCAGAGTTGATTAACACATATATGTTATATATATTGTATACTGTATTTTTCTTATTATGTAAGGTAGAGAAAAGTAATTTTTTTTCAAATTGTTGCAAATCTCCAGAAAATTTTCCAGTATGTTTGTTGGAAAAAAAATCTGCCTATAAGTGGACCCATGCAGTTCAAACCTGTGTTTGAGGGTCAACTGTACTTTGTGATCCATGAAAAAAGAATATATCAAAGAAGATATTTTGTAAACATAACTGATTTGTTTAAAACAATTATTTTCTGGAAAAGCTTGATAAGTTTAGCTGCTTAGACTGGAATTAAAAAAAAATGATTTTGGGGGTAAAATCCAGAAGAACCACAAATGAAATTCGTTTTCTGCAGCATTCATAGGCAGAAACATTGCAGCAAAGAAACATGGTTAATTTTTTCTTTTTTATGTAAGATTTTTAAGTATTGCATCTCCATGTTT
Source organism: Manis pentadactyla (assembly GCF_030020395.1). Taxonomy (NCBI): domain Eukaryota; kingdom Metazoa; phylum Chordata; class Mammalia; order Pholidota; family Manidae; genus Manis; species Manis pentadactyla. The sequence goes on along the minus strand of NC_080021.1, from coordinate 145,614,811 downwards.
GTAATGAAATGGAGATTGACCATGCAAATAATTTTAACTGCATGGAATTTTATTCTTGATCCTGTGGCAAATTATCTGAAAGAGAATAATGCTAAAAAGAAGAGTTACACTTTAGTCTTTTACAAATACACGAATGTTCCAAATTTGCTGACCTTTCATATGATAACAAGTAGCTCTCTTCAGTACATTACTTAGAAGATATTTTAAAAATATGCATTCTTAATTGGTCCTTTCAACAGAAAGGTGATATTTAATGGTGAATGAGAAAGTAAATGCTTTTCAAAAGATACATTATGGAAAGAGCATTTTGAAAAATGGCACTTAGAAAGGTTATAATTATGTCATTTTGTTGCTGAAAATGGTCTAAAACAGTCTATTCGTATACTTAAGATCAGAAAATTTTCTGGCTCATTGAATAATATCACACATGTTCAAAACATTAAAAAAAAATGAGAATGCAATACTTTCCAATTAGTTGTAGAAACAAATGATTGAATTCTGGGAGAATAAAAGTTTAATAGCTAAATGTTCACACAAATCTTTGCCTAATTTGAGGATGAGATTGGAAAACATGTCAAAGTTCAATAAGTGTGAGGAGCTTTTTCTATTTGGATCTACATACCTGGCTGTGGTATGTTTTTTAAATTAAACAGCCAAATATTGAAATAAACTTGAGTTTAAAATCAGATATTCTAATTGTTGCATCTCAAATTGTTGAGCTTGGATTTTGATAGATAATAAAGCACTTTAATCACATTGCTTTCACTAAAAATATCATTTATGTTAATTTTGGTGAGATTATAGTTTTATATCATTAGAAATCAAATATTAAAAATTAGTAAAATATTTAAGCCTTAATTTATATAAGACCTTAATAACTGAAGATTCATGTTGTTGTAACTTCTAGGGGAAATACTGAAATACTGGAGTAAGCATATATACTTAACAAGCTAGTTGATGGGAAAATACAGAATAATATAAAATATATGATCAACTTGAAGTAAGGCAAGGAGAAGTGGAATCATAAAAAAGAACAGATAGAAAGCAAAGAGTAAGATGGGAGATTTAAACCCAGACATATAACTGATTTTATTAAATATAAATAGATGAAATACTCCCATGTTGACTGGCTGGATCAAAAAGCAAAATAAAATATGCTACTTTATAAGACATAGACTTAAGATACAAGTATTCAGGAAGAAAAAATAGGACAATTGTAAATCATGTGCAAACTTTGTGAGCAAAGTATTATCACTGTCTTTGGTCTCTACCTATCTACCAAAGAAAAACACTCAAATATAGGAAATTTTAACATACCTCTCTCAGTAACTGAAAGAGCAAGAAGGCAAATATTAAGGATATAGAATATTTGAACAGTATTTATAACAGATGTGACCTAACACACATATAGAATCCTATACCTACAAACAACAGGTTATACATTTTATTCAATGAGTCACTTACTGGGCTATTAATCAAGTCTCAACACACTTAAAAGGATTTAAAACATTTACATTTTTTCCCACAGAATTAAACTAGAAATCAATAAGAAAAAGATAACTAGAAAAATCCCCATATTAAACACTTCTAAACTATCCATGGATCAAAGAGGAAATCACAATGTAAACTAGAAAATACCTTAAAATGAACTATAGTGGAAATGACATATCAGAACTTGTGGAATATAACTCAAGCTGCATGTAGAGAACATACAGTCTTAAATATCTGTCTTAGAAAAGAACAATGACTGAAGATAATCTGAATATTCTCTCCCAAAGTCAGCAAAAGTATAGCAAACTAGGCTAAAAGATAGTGGAGAAAATAATAAAGGCAAACTCAGAAATAAATGACAAAAACATACAAATGGAAAGGTATTGAATCTCTCTAGTAATTAGAAAATGCAATTCAAAATCACAATAATTTAAATATTGTGAATATTTAAAAATAACAGTTCAGGAAGGCTAATTTTAGAGACTAAAGAGTTGGAGAGGATGCATAGCCACTGGAATTCTTATAAATGCTGGTAGACTTTAGGCAACCACTCTGAAAACTGTACCTGTATGTAAGTACCCACTAACTCAGTGATTCTACTCCTAGGAATATATCTAACAAAAAATGCATACATATGTTCATGAAGATACATATAAAATAAATGGTCATAGAAACTTGTTTTTTAAATAATAGAAAATGGAAAAGAACTCAAATATCCATTAATGGTAGAATAAATAAATACATTGTGATGTATTTATTTAATGGAATTCTATACAGTAATGAAAATGAATGAAGTACTGCTCTATGTAACATGGATTAATCTAACCTATGGCATTAGATGTCAATATTTGTTGACTGTGATAGAGAAGATACGGAGGATTCAAAGGGATGCAAGCGGAGTTTCTAGATGGCAGGTAGTATTCTGTTTCTCGAGCAGGGTAGTGGTTCTATGGATGTGTCCAGTTTCTGATAATCAAAGTATGCACTTATGATTTCAGCATTCTTCTCTATGTAAATTATTTAAAATGTTGACTGCAAAAGGAGAAAAAGAAAGGTACATTAGACATTAGAGTGGGCATAGAAATCCTTTTCCAGCCATGTCTTTCTCTGTAAATAATCCTCACTTAGTTTGTGTTGGGTGTCCAATGTGGAGTTCGGTTCTTGGAAGAATGCTGTGTGTCAGTGTTAGTGGGTGTCCTCTGTGGCCTGATGGAGCCATGGCTCCTGTAGGGACAGCTACTGGGAGGTACCTGCAGGCGTATCTGCAGAAGGGAGTGGAGCTTTACTTGGGGCTAACCTTTGAGAAGCTGCACGGCGTTTTGGTAGTAACCTAGACAGGACACTGCGTTATGGGAGGTGGTGGTAGGTACAACAATCATTGTATTTTTTAAAAAATTGTTTCTAATGTTCTTGTTCAGATGTTTTTAATCAGTAAAATGTAGGCTATTATTCTCAAAGGAGAAAGCAACTTGCTATGAAACTTGCTGAGCAAATTGCAGAAAGATGTAATATTCTTGAAAATCTTAGCCTTATTAAAAAATGAGTATGGACTATAATCATCTTTACATGGTGAGGGCTGGAGAAAGTGTCATCCAAAACGCCAAGTCTGGAAGAAGCTTAAGAAAACATGCATACAATACAATCAGTTCTGTACTTAAGCATGGAATATACTTCCTTGAAAAAGAATTGGAAAAAGAGAAATCCAAATTCTCAGTAAAAAGATGTGTTGATGGGGACACAAAAGCCATCATTTAGTGATTGCATTTCCAATAAAAGCATTTGGTAGCCAGCATTTTTCCTATAGTCCCCTCCCAATGGATAAGTTGATCATCTGAAAGGGCTTCTCTCTCTTCCATTCAGGCGTTTGCTCTGAGGATATGTTCACTTGCCTCGTACTCCAGTATGAGGTCCAGTGGTGCCAGCGTATCCTAAGAAACTACTCCTAGGGAGGGGACTTGCTTTTGAATTCCCTCCTTCAGAAATACATATGGATCCTGTGTTTCCCACCATGCAAGATCGTTTTCCACCATGTTTCCTGGCACACCTTAGCCACTCTTAACAATTGGAGAAGTTTTTTCAATTTTCTCCACCATTGGCTGGATTTCTCTCTACCATTTATAATCTAAATTTAGAAATGAATTACCAGCAGGGTTGACCTAACCTTCAAATAAACCAATTACTGAACACCACAACCCCAGCAAGAAACTTGGTTTTTATTATTTTGCCTTGTTTCAAAGGGAATTTTGAATGACTCCCTTTCATTATTAGCTTAAGCAACATCTGCTACCTAAGTGATTTTTACTTTTGTCTAACTGAAACCCCTAGAGTTGTAACTTTCAGGGGACTATTTTACAAATATTCTTTATATATTAATCCAATGATTAAGTTTTATGTACTCTATATGGTATATTTTAACCAGTTCATTATAAACATTAATTGAGCATAACACAAGGAATTCAACAGATGTTTTAAACTCTAAAGGCTGTTTTTGTATGTCAAGAGCTATACTGAACAGAATTCTAATATGAGTGTGAAAAGAAATTATTTTTATTTTAATTGAATACACATAAATTGGAGATCCACATGTAAGAAATTTTTTTAATGCTAGGTGTGAAAAGTAAAGAGCTTTAGAGAACATAGTCTATGTATCTTGTGTGGGCAACCTTAGAACAGTATTTCCTACAGTGCATTTCAGAGAATACTGAGCCCAGATGATGTTTAGAGATCAAGAGGGCTTTCTGGTCACGTGTGTGGTGTACTAGAGCCAGCTCGTAGTTGATGACAAGTTTGTTTGTTAAATGTTCAAACATTATTTTTTTTATTACACAAATTTTATTTTTCCAGACTTAATTGAGATAAATGATATTGTATAAATTTAAGGTGTACAACATGATGGTGTTTTTGGTATATATTGCAATATGCTTACCACAATAAAGTTCGTTAAAACATCTATCACCTCACAGTTACCATTTTTTTGTGTGTATGGCGAAAAGTTTTCAAGTTTACTCTTAGAAGATTTCAATATACAATGCAATTTTGTTTTTGTAAGTTGATTTTGTATGCTGCAACTTTACAGAATTCATTCTTAGTAATAGTTTTTCCTGTGGATTCTTTAGGGTTTTGTATATGTAAGAGCATATCATCTGCATACAGTTTTCCTTCTTGTTTTCTGATCTGGATGCCTTTTATTTCTTTGTCTTGACTGATTGCTCTGGTGAGGACTTCCAGTACTATGCTGAATAGGAGTGATGAGAGTGGACATTCTTGCCTTCTGATCTTAGAGAAGAAACTTTCAGTTTTTCACTGTTGAGTATGATATTAGCTGTGGACTTGCCATGTAAGGCCTTTATTATGTTGAAGTATGTTCTATATTCAATTTGTTGAGAGTTTTTTTTTATCATGGAAGGATGTTGGCTTTTGTTAGATCCTTTTCCTCTATCTGTTGAGAAGATAGGATTTTTGTCTTTCATTCTATTAATGTGAGATATCATTTTTATTGATTTGCATATGTTAATCATCCTTGTTCAAAATCCATTTATTTATGGTGTATGTTCTTTTCAATGTGCTGTTAAATTTGATTCCCTTGTATTTTGCTGAGAATTTTTGCATCTATAATTAACAAGAATATTGGCATGTATTTTTTTTGTGTCCTTATCTGGATTTGGTATCAGAGTAGTGATGGCCTTGCAAAATAAGTTTGGGAATATTCCCTTCTCTTCAGTTATTTTGGAAGAGTTTGAGAAAGATTGACATTAATTGTTTTTGAAACATTTGTTAGAATTTATCAGTAAAATTATCTGGTCATGTGCTTTACCTTGTCAGGAATTTAATGATTATTGATTCAATCTTCTTTGTTATTATTGGTCTGTTCAGATTTTCTATATCTTCATGATTCAGTTTTGGTAAGGTGGTACTTTTCTAGGAGTTTATCCATTTCCTCTAGGTTATCCCTTTTGTTGCTCATAGCAGTTTCTTATAATCCTTTATATTTCTGTGATAATGTCTTTTATACATGGATTTATTTAGATGAGTTCTCTGTCTTTTCCTTGGTCTAGCTAAAGGTTTGTCAATTTTGTTTATCTTTTCAAATAAGCAATTTTAGTTCTGTTAAATGTTTCTATTGTTTTATTATTCTCTATTTCATTTATTTCACTCTACTTGTTATTCTTTCCTTCCTTCTTCCAAGTCCACTTTCAAGCAGGGCTGCTGGGTGTGCTCCCTGGCTGGGCAGGGCTGTGGGTTGTGTTCTCTGGTAGGGTGATGTCAGTGGTTAGATTCCCTGAAACGGCAGAGCTGCAGGCTGTGTCCCACAACTGCTTCTTGTTGGGTAGGACCTCAGGCGGTCTTCCCTTATTGACTAGTACCACTGTGTTTATGTGGGGCCACAGGCTGTGCTTTGCAACCAGGTGGTGCCACAGCCTGGATGCAAAGCAGGTGTGTGGGGCTTCAGGCAGGCCTTTGTTATCAAGTAGGCCATTGGCTGGGCTCTACTGTTGGGTGAAGGTCACTGGATGGCCTCCCTGTTTGGGTAGGGCAGTCAGCTATTCTCTGTAGTTGAGTGGTGTCATGGCTGGGTTCCCTGCCTGGATGAGGACACAGGCTGCATTCAGCAATTGGGCAGGGCTGTTGTACTAGGCTCCACTGATGGTTGGGGTTGTAGGCTGGGTTCTGTGACTGGAAGCTACCATAGCTTTGGTGTACTGTACAATGAGCTTTGAAGCTGCCCAGTCTCACTGTTCAGGCTCCTTGTTTATGTGGGTTCAGAGTCAATGCTCAACAACTGGGCATGGCTGCAGGCTTGGATCCCTGCCTGGGCAGCCCTAGGATGTGCTCTGTGGCTACTGGTCAGTTGTGAACATCTTTCCTGCAGAGGTGGGACTGGAGGCTGTGGTTGGCAGTTGAGTGGGACTGGGAATTTGCTCCCCTGCCTTGGCAGTCTGTAGGTAGAATGTGCTCCATGTTTGCTGGCATCTATGGCCATGCTTCCTAGAGGTGCAGGACTGAAGACTATGCTCCACCATTGGGCAGGATTGTGAATTTTCTCCCCTGCCCTGGTGGAGCTATAGCATGAGCTTGATGGCTGTATGGTGCTTTGGCTGGGGATCCAAATTAGGCAGAGTTGCCAACCAAGCTCCCTTACCAGATGGGGACACTGGCTTGGCTCTGCAAATGGGCAGATCTGCTGCCTGGTATCTCTGCTTGAGTGCTGTTGTAAGGTGTACCATGGTCTGTGAAGATCTGGTCACTGTAAGCTCTGCCCTCTGCTCCATCTTTATCTGATCCCCAGGGGACCAGCTCCATAGATTTTCCCCATTGATTCTCATAAGGAGAGACCTGAGCAGGCCTCCCCAGAGCATCCCACAGCACTGGGGAAGCTGGATGCCCACCTTGGGTTCTCTTTTTGCCACTGAAGGAACTGTAGGACCAGGGGGGCCATCTGCACGTGGTGCTGGGCTGGCCTGGGGGAGGGGCCATTCAGTTAAAGTGTAGCTGCTCCTCTTTCTCTCCTAGTGCTGTCCGCCTCAGTCTCTGTTCACAGTGGGTACTTCAGCCTTACCCCGGGGTTCTGCAGTTTCACAGTGGTGTCTTGTCTATAACAGATGTTAGTTGGTCTTTTTTGTAAAGGGGACTGAAGTTTGGAATGACCTACATTGTCATTTGATGACATCACTCCAATATTCAGGAACTTGTTGAGTTAGTTGTTTAATACAGCCATTATTAATTATTAAATTATCTAAACATACTTAAAAAGATAATACATTTTCAAAACTCTTTATCTTCCTGATTATTTTATTCTATTTAATAATTATGCCATTGAGGTTATTTACATCTATTGTATCTATGTGGTGAAAATAGATATAATAATGCATCCTGCCAGGCATCTTTTTCCAGTTCTGTGTTCAGTGACTTTGTGTTCATAGCCTGAAATTGAGCATGGTGAGGGTATTTGCACCATAGAATCAGAAGACACTATACATAAGGGCTTGGATTTATTGTCTTGCTGATTGTGTAGACTTAAGAAAGTGATGGAGGAAATGTTGACAATGCAAGATAAACTTAAAAATGTGTATGTGACTGTTACATTTTGGAAAGCATGAAAAATTAAATAAATAGTCTTCCAGTATTCAAGATGATTATCTGATTCAACAAAAATTTGCTCAAAGTGTTCTGACATATCTCTTGATTGTTTTACTTTTGCTTGCTAAAGTAAATAGAAATATCAACCAACATTCATTTTGGAGCCTTGCTTGTTCATTAATTGCATCCATAGGTTGGCTGTAGACGTGAGAGTTTAGTGAAAATCAAGAAAACCTTTCTGTGAGAATTTGCCATAGGAAATTTACAATAAAGAGTGCTTTATCTTATTTTTAAAAACTATGTGCTATCATCATTTATTTGAGTATTAAGACAGACTTATATTTATACATGCATTCATATATTTTTCCTCTTAGAGAGCTGATTGTGAAAAGCACTTCACTTGTTACACATGATTTCTGAATATTTATACAGCATAATTAGAATGGCATTCAATTCTCTACTTTCCAAGACTGTTTCCTAAAAGCATATATTTTAGTGTTTCAAGGTTCTTTGTTCTAAACATGAGATATCTTCCCTACATAGCACTGACCCTTGTTGGGACTTATAGGAAACAAAGGCTCTAAGAAGTCCTCCAGTGAGGAAGCAAGGTTAGATTCAAATCAACATGGTGCTTCTGAACTTTTTGACCACTGACTCTTCTCTTTTTCTGTTAGCATTGATTTCATATTTTGGAAAATGCTGCTTTAGAGATTGATTAATGGACCTTTAATGACAAGGTCCCACGGCTTCACATATAGTTTATTATGCACCTATAACCAATGGCTAAAAGGCATCTTCTATTTTCTTTTATTCCTCTTATTCTTAAACAGAAACAAATGTATATTTATGGGTTACAAGTTAATCGGTTCAATGATTGGACTCACTGGAATGGCTTAGACTCCTCTTGGATATTCTGTTGACAACATCTTATACTTGGCTTGTTCTAGTGGTTCCAATGGTTTGGACCCTGTATCTCCTTGTTGGTTTATGTATATTTATATAAACTCCCTATCTTGACTTTCAAGAGCTGGTAGGAACTGCCCGAACTTTCTTCTCTAGCTTCATTTTCCCCACTCTGCCTCAGCCACACACCACTCTTTCTGTCCCTTCAACAAGATGAATCCATTTTGCCCAAAGACTGCACCAGCTGCCAGCAAACATCTCCTGTGAACTCAAGTTTTGAGTGGCTTTTTTCTTCTCACATTTCAGGTGTCAGCTTAAAAACACCTCCTCAGAGATGCTTCCCCTGATTACTCTATCAAAATGACTCTTCTTTCCTCCTCAGTTGCCCTTTATAATATTACTTGTTATTTTCTTCTTGTCTGTTATCACTACAGGAAACCATTTTTAAAAATTTGTTAACCATAGAATATAAGTTCCATGAGGGCAGAGTCTTTGCCTATTTATCACCATAGTCCTTATGCCTAGAACAGTGCCTGGCACTTAGTAGGCACCCAACAAAGCTTGAAATGAATGAATGAATGAATTTTCATAGTTCCATGGAGTTAATATTTACTCTTTGTTATTTTTCTGGTCCCTTTTAATCAGAGGGTTACATAGGGCAACAGTAAATAGGAGAAAGGTCAGAAGTGACACAAATGTGGACATAATCAGCAAGTTTACAGAAATAATTATATCCTGACTCTTAGAACATGATCTTCTTGCCTGTTTTAAGAGAAACTAGAACGATTAGAAAGGAATTTCCTCAAAACTCCATCTCTAAGGCTGTATATCCACCTCTACAACTTTCTTTTCTTCCTTCTTTCCTGTTGAAAAAATGCTGCTTCTTCTGTTTGGGGGTAAACCTTCCATGGAGTTCCAGATCCAACCGTACCCAACTTTTTCTGGGATCTTGGTCCATTGATTATCCCTTCTCTCTCCTGTGTTTGCAACCATTTCCTCTTTCTCTTTTTTTTTAAACCAGTATCTCAACATACTCAAGACACATCCATCTTTTAGAACACATCCCTTTAAATCCCTTTTCCCTCCCCAATCCAGGGCAGCTCTATCTTTTGATATCCTATTTGTAGCCACACTTTTTGAAGTGTTGTCCACAATTCTGTCTCTGTTTCTCTGCTTGCTTCCCAACCTATTGTAGCCCAGTTTCTATCATTGGACTGACGGTGGCCACTAACAGGCTCCCTGCTGCTAAGTCCAGTGATGCTCCTCAGTCTTTATCTTTCTTGACCCCTTGACAGCATTATCTATAACCATTTTCTGGGCATACTTCCTTATATACATCTCCATAAGATTATAGTCTCTTAGTTTTCCTGACTTCTATGACTACCCTGCTTCCTTTTGGCTTCCATCCCTAAAATGTTGGTAGTTCTGGCTTGTACACAATCAGTGCTTATTCCATGCATACTCCCCAGGTGATCTGCACTCATATAGCTTTACTTCCAATTATATATTGATGGTTCCTGAATCCAAACTTATATCTTCTACTCAGATACCCCCTAAGTGTCAAATCTGTGTATCCTTCTGCCTACTTGACATATCTGTTTGGATGTTTCAAAAGCAGCTCAACATATAGAACAATGAATTGCTCATCTTTCTTAGCAAACCAGACTCCCTTTTTATGTTCTCTCAGTAAATGGAACCACTACCTGCTAAAACAGCCAAACTCAAATCTGAAAGTTATCTTTGATTTCTCCCTATTTCATGCCCCCAGTGTTTACTCAATCTCCACATCCTGTTGAAACTAACTTCCCAGCTTCTCAGAAGTCCTACCATCTCTCCATTCCTAACATCCCAAGTCAAGCCATTGTCTTCTCTTGGATGAAATTATTGGAACAGTAGTCTTACTGGTCCCTGGTCCAGAGTCTGAAGCCATCAATCTAGTCTCCACATTGACATCAGAGTAGCCTTTCTAAAACACTTTACTTAAAAAAGACTTAGTAATTCTTCTTTGGTCTCAGTATGTTTATAAAGCCATGAATTATCTTACTCTTCCCTATCCTCTCTCATGAAATTGCATCTTGTACTTTTATTCCAGCCAAACAGAGTTTCTTTTGGCACCTGGAATGTACCACACACTACTCCCCTGTAGCTCAGGGAGAAGGGGGTTCCTGCCCAGGGCAAGTTCTCTGTGAATTTGGTGAGACTGAAGGAAGACAAGGTGAGAGGCTGAGAACGAAAGGGTTTATTCTCATGGCTCAGTCTCTCCTTGCTCGGAACCCTGGCTGTGCAGCTCTCTCTCCACCCCCCGGCACACTCTGAACCCCCAGCTGCCTGGCTCTCACCCTGGCACCACGCCAGGCCTCTCACTATTGCTCAGCTTCTAAGCTCTGCCTTTTCAGCTGTGGAGCATTCTAGTTCCCCCCACCCCTTTCCCTGGGAGGAACTCTGTGGACTGGTCCCTGGTAACTGGCAGGTAGCTGTCAAGTTTTGTACAGAAACTCAGGAGAGGACAGCCTCTCCAACCCTCCCCAGAGCTGGTAGTCCAGTGACTGACCAGCTGCTCCATCCTGGTAAACATCCCATAGATGTGCAAACAGGCTCTATTAAGGCAAGGTGGACATCCTGGTCAAAAAGTTTCATTTTCCCCACATCCCCTCTCCCTGCTTTTCCCCCATATCCATTACTAGGGCAGCAATAATCTCCCAGTATCAGCTTAGTACCTCTACTGGGAATCGCTATCTATTAGAGTATGCAGATTGCAAGCAAGACAAACAGACCCTGGCTTACATACTAAGAAGGAATTGTTTTGGAATAGCATAGGGTAGTTCAAAGAAACAAATGAAAAACCTAAAAACTTAAGAGTTGGGAGGAACAGGAACAAATGCAGCTCCAGGAATAAGTGGTAGGAGCCAAAGTCTGGTCTCTTCAAAGTTCTGTCATTGGAAAAACTCCAACCATTTTTGATCTTGTATCATTTTACTCAAGATTAATATTTTTGGGAGAAGACATTTGATTGGTCTAGTTTGGGTCACAGATCCACTCCATGAGTAGAGGGCTGTCCTTAGCAGTTAAAGGGAGAGTTCCCCAACTGTAGGGAAATAGGGTCCTCTAAAGGGAAATTGGGTGCTAGTAATCAAAAGAGGAGAAAGATGCTGGGCAGGCAAAAACAGCAGATGACCACTACAGCAGCAATTCCTGACCCCACAGATTTGAAGTTGGTGGCCTTTCCATGTACTCCCCAAATTGTCACCTGCTTTTTCCTTGTTTAATTGCCATGTGGACTTCCTCTACTGGATGGTTAGTTTCATTAGCAGTGACTGGCACTTAGCAGATAATCCATAAACCTTCATTTAATACAGGATTGAAAGAATTCATAGATTTAAGTAGATGTATGAAACATGCTCTGAAATGGCTTTTGTGACTGGTTGCTTTGTGTTACATAATTTTAAAAAATGAATTTGGAAGTTTATAAAAAGATCACACCAATGCCAAGTAAATATAACTCCATAGGAACATAATATTGTATAAAATTAGCTTCTTAAAGGTAGAGGAAGTATTTTTATATTTTTTATATTTTTATGTCTCACATGTTTGGTATAGAATTTACACAAAGAATTCTCTGAATAGAAATTTATTGAATTAAGGCTTTTCATGGAAATTTCTTTTGGATTTGTTATAGTAATATGTTGCTCTTAAGCATATCCTAATGCTTTCTTTTTTTATTTTTCCTTTGTATGTGCTGTTTCAGTTTTAAATGCCACTAATGATGTTGAAATGGGACATTGACTCAGAATTAGTGACAATCAAGTGTTAATGTTCCTTGCCTCTGCAGCCTATCAGCAACTCATCTCAGCCATCATTAGTTCCCAGAAAATAAGCTGGATCAGGCTTTTCGAAGATGTGGCCATTTAGAAAATATTCCCGATTATCATTGGAACCCCTCACTCATCTTTCATTGCTTTTTTTATTTTTACATCTTCTTGGCTTGTGCTTTTGATTGAAGAGGGAGCATCTGGTGCCAGTTACAGTGGGTAGTTAATGAGAAGAATAAAAAAAAAGAGAGAAACAGAATAAAGTATTCAAACTGAATTCACACACACCATAATAAAATCATGGTATGTAATTGCTAGATATAACCCTAGAGATTATCTAATTAAACCCCCTCATTTCTCAGTTCATAAATGAGAAAACTGAGACCCAGTGAAGCTAAGTGACCTCCCAAGATCTGTAAAAGAAAAAAACTTAATTGCGAATATAGTTTGCTTCTCTAAGCATTTCTGAATCCTTTCTGTAATCGGGCCTTCCACCGTAGACTCATCTGGGTGCATCAATTTGCAAAAAATGTGGTATTGAGTGAAAGCAATCAAAATTTCATTAGTGCAGATATCACTGGTACATTTTCATATTTTGATCTGTGATGTTCTGGAGATTGTCATCTTCAAAAAACAAGAGTAAATAAATTTAAAAAAGGCAAAGTATTGGAAATGACACAATTGATCTCAGCCATATACTTTTTCTCTTAGTACTCTGTGAACATAATTATGATTTACATAACCAGGGTTTAGCGAGGAGTCAGTTACAGAGATGCTAAATTCCTTCTTGTTGGGCAGACTTAAGTAATACTTAATTTGTTTGCATTACACTGATTTATAATGTGCTGTTTCTGGATCCTTCACCCTCAGCTTCCTTCCTTGCTCTTTGCCTGCTCTGTTCTGTATCGTAGTGGGTAGACCACTTGGGCTGCCTTTTCCAGCCTCTCTTACTAACTGGACAGTGTTTCCTGGACCTGGTTCCTTCCAGTGGGTGAGCACCAATTAAATTTTCAGAATCCTGTGAACTGGTTAACACCAGTTAACATCATTATTAAACATTAACTGATCAAACCTTACAGTTAAATAAATTATATTTGAAAGCAAAGGTAATATGTATATCCTGTAGTCATCAGTTCCTAGTTCTTTTACTACTTCTTTTTGACTGTCTCTTAAGTTTACTTAGGGTTTTTTATCTGTGTGGGGGAAACACTATGATGGTGTGCAGTGTGCATCTTTTCCCAACTTCTCACTTGGTGTCCACACAAGTCACTTAAAATTGGCCATGTGAGATTACTTACCCTATGGAAACTGGCAAATGCCACAAATTACGGCCTTGTTTTGGAGAGCTGTTTGTTAACTTGCTGTTTTCCATCTGTGTTTGGCTAATGGGAGGTACATAGGGGCTTTTGGAGGGTGAATGGGAGAAGTCAGGGCTTTTCATCTCTCCTTCTGTGGCCTGGGACATCTTCTCTGTCTCCTTTCTTGTAGGATGATGGCAGCTTCTTGCTGTTGCTAAGCCACATACGACTGAGTGTCTCAGCTGTTCTAGCCCTGATGTAACCAATTCCTTGCATTCAATTCCTTCTGCTTGAAATACTTGAATGGTTTCCTTTTTCCTGATCAGACCTTGTCTGATATGCATAGCGCATTTACTTAAACAGGGTTATCTTTTAGTTTCAATAACATTTGTAAGTCAGAACTTACATAATCTAAAATACTATGCAGCATTAAACAAGGAAAACCCTCTCTATTTAGGTGAAGAACTGAAGACCCAGAAAGACTACACAATTTGCCTAAGGACCCATAGTAAGTTGGTGAAAGGCCATACGTGCTTCCTCAGCACGTGCTAAGATTCATGAGTCACATGTTAATATTTGAACTAAAGCCAACATAAAATGTATTAGAACTGTTGAACGCCTTTAGCACTTTTTTGAAATGTGATTTTTCTCCACTAAAATTAATGCAAATAAGCCAATATCGATTTTTGACGTTTAGCTCGTATGTTGCCTTAACTTAGTTTTTGTTTGTTTGTTTTTTTATGGCAGAATGGTGGCTAAGTGATGCCCAGAATAGGAAATATGGTAAAATCTGCATGACTTTAAAATACTGAATTGATTTTTGAAAATTGAATTGTCAGCCAGCTGTTTTGCTGTCTTACAGAAATAATCTATTGTCTCTATAGCTACTGTGTCTCAGTTCTCTATTTATGAAGTTCCATTACTTATTTCACAGATTGACCAAAATCCACATACTTCTATCGGACATAGAAGGAGGCAAATGCCAGAGAAAAACAATTTCTTCCTATTTTTACGGATCTGAGTAATAAAGAGTAAATGGATTTCATTTAGGGAATGGACCAAGTGGTTTCATATTTCATCTCATAAGAAGCAGTGATTTTCAAGTTCTGCTGAGCTGGCTTAGATTATAAACACTGCTCATGTAACTTTATATCTTGTAGGTCTCTTAGTGCTCCATTATTAAAATATAAAGGAGTGATGATTAAATTTGCCTGCATGAATACATTTATATTAATGCATGATTAATTATAAGTTAATGTGCTCATTCACAAAACTATTTTAAGGTGGCATGATGATAAAGCTGCATTGATAACCCTGCACAGCCCCTTATTAATGTGATCAAAAGCCAGATGTGAGGGGATGGAACATATGCAGGAACTGTGTGCTGCTGCAAGCCGGGCTGGCTTTCGGCCAGTGTCATACTCACCTTTGACCACAAGATGCCGCTCAATAATCCATTATGATTTAGGTCTTTTGTTACCAGCCAAATGACATTTCCATTTATTTTACGTACTCTCCAATTATGTATTAAAACTCATAGTGGGTGGGTTGGGGTAGGAGGATGCCACCACTCTGAAGGCACTTTCTAAATTATGGGTGGGAAATCGATGAATGATTTCTTTAAGATATACAACATCAGGCTGAGAATTTAGACATAGAATTGTTGCATCCTCAGTTTTGGGGCTTGTGCGTGTGCATGTCTACACCAGCACTGCCACCCACTCAACCTTTTGTGTTTAGTCAGCACCATCTGCCCTCAGATAAAATAATTTCTGGCTGGCCCCTGCTAGTAACACACAAAACAACCTATTTATGTAGCTATTCACCATGTCAAAGAATTACCTTAAAATCAAAACACAAAATCAGTTTTCTGTTTTTCAGGCAGCAATTAAGTAGTCACAACATGGCAGTCCATAGATGAATGCTCCAGAATTATCTTTTGCAAAGGCAGTCATTGGAAGAAGATAATTTTATTTTCCCAAGTCCTTGTTTTAAGTCGGAAAACAAAATCATGGTGTGAAGATTCCCTTTCATAGAGATGGCTGAGCTCTTTGACTTTCTAGATTTAAACTTACACTTTTTATTTTTCTGAGACAAGATGAGGCAAAGTTCCTCCACAAATCTTTCTATTTTAATGACCAAAGTCTAAACAAAGACCTATGACAATAAGACAAGGATGGGCACATGATCCAAAAACATTGTCTGGGAAGTGAAAAGGTCAGACTTAGACAAGAATTAGCTATATAAGGAAATCTACATAAACATCTTGTAAGAAGATTATTTGCCCTTTTCTGCTATTAATTCTGCAGTGACAGAGCTGATCTGGTCCTTAGATAAAATAGACTGCCCAGGTGGAATGATTTTGGTGATGTCAAGAAATAACTCTCAAAATATTAAGTCCTTTAACAGTCATTTTCACTTTAGTATGAGCTGGATTTCAGATACTTTGGTTTCAGGTGGCTCACTATAGGGTTTTAGGAAGTGAAGATCAGTGATCAGTGAAAACAAACATATAAGCCCCTGGTTTGTGGGGAGAAGGGAGAGAGGGCAGGAAAATGGGGTGAGAATGACCTAAAAGTAGAGATAAGAGGATGCTTTTGGAAAAGTCCCACCTGCTGTGTTATTTTCCCTGTGACCCATCCTTAGGACAGGATCAACTTGGTGCTGAGAACATCTAGTTCAGGGAATAAAAAATAAATGGAGAGGCTTATTCTCTGCTGAGTCCTTTGAGCCAGCTTTCCCAGTTTATATCATTTTATATTAAGGTTACTTGGGCTTCTTATATCACTGCAAGGAGCATCACATTCCTGTCTTCATTCTCATTCATTTGTTCATTCTTGTAAATCACCCATTCAGCAACTATTCATCGTGTACTTAGTATATCCCCACCACAAATTACTGGGTGAAATACTGCAGATATAAAGATGGGAAATTTCCCATTGTCTGATCTGCAAAGAGAATGTCAACTGGAAATGATACGCAGAAAAACTCATTTTTTCTTAAAAATGTCCTACGTCTTTGGTGGCAAAGTTAAATTTGGCTTTATGTGGTATAAGGCCATATTTGTTTTAAAAATGTTACAGTGGAAAAAAAAATAGCTTCTTTAAGTCAGTGGTTTTCATACATCGTGTGCCCAGTAATCACCTGGGAATTTTATTAAAATTGTGGATTCTGATTCCGTATGTCTAGTGTGATACTTGAAATGGCATTTTCTGACAAGCTCTTGTGTGATGCTGCTGGTCTAGGGACCAGACTTTGAGTAACAAGGCTTTAGCTGGACCTACTGTGCGGTTATTAGATACGCAGAAAGAGAAGTCCCTTATGTTGAAAGGAGGCTTTTCTATATCAAAGAGCAGAAACAGGGTTAAGACAAGCCTCTATATGAATACGACGTGGGGATCTATGTGTGATAAATCGTTACCTGACACCTAGCTCTCCATGAAGGTTTTCAGGATCACACATAACACACCGCGTGCCAGGCTGCAGGTTTTCTCCTAGCAGGGGTACAGATCATTGGCTGCATCACTGTTTTGAAACATCACAACTGAAATGGCTTTTATTTCCTAAAAGAAGAAGAGAAGAAAAAGGCAATGCTTTTGAAGGAAAAAAATAGTTTTCCTATAACCCCCATTAACTACAGGGGTCATTGTGGGCAAAATGAATGGGATTAGAAATCTGCTAAAAGCTGCAGTATAAGGGTGTGCTGTGACTGACAAGCCTTTCGCTGAGTAGTTACAAATGGGACTAATGGTTTAAACTTGTTAGTCATTGTCAGAGGCTCTGATCCTTGAGTCAGCCATGGAAGCTATGGCAGAAATCGATAAGGCACCACTTTCTGCAGTGAACCGCTAGACCATATAGATTGCCTGGAGGGAAATGTCGAGTTCCCTCCCAGGCTGCCAGATGAAAGCAGGCAGCTAAATCTCCAGGAAAACTGACCGCGCTGCTTGGGGCAATTAGGCCTTTCACCACTTTGAAGGGTGATTATAAATGGGGGAGAGGGCTGGGAGAGTGAAGGGGAAGACAGCTCGGCTTGACAAACCGCAAGCTGAAGCCATGTTGGGGAGCCTTGCTAATTTCATGGTCGTGACGGCATTTTAATCCCTCTTTCCTTTGTTTACATTGTAATACAATGAATATTCTGGGGCTGCCGCTTTTCTTTTTTCTTTTCTATTTTCCGTTATTTTTCTTTAGAGGCTGGAGAGGGGAGGACAGGCAGCGAGAGCAACCCTTGGTTGGTGATCATAATCTACGGCAGAATTCCATTAATCCATCCAACCCCTGAAGCCTGGGGCCTGAGAGCCTGTTGGAGGAGGGCTTCCCGTTGGACACATTTCAAAACAATCACATCGCATTGTTCTGTGCCTTTTTGGGTAGAGCCCTCTGAGAGTGCCAAGATCATCAGCAAAAGAAAGTGCATGTTCCCTCAACAATTACAGACGAGCTGCCGATTATCAGCAGGCTGCAAGGGGCGAGGTGCTGGGCCCATTTGGCAGAGGGCTCGGCTTTGGAGAGGAGCCCCATATCTGGTGCACGCAAAGCTGCACCCAGCATTAGCACAATGAGCGCCTAAATGCTTTAAGGCTGCCCAGGCTGTGGGAAGCCCAGATGTGCAGGAGGAAAGGAGCTCGGCAGATGTGCAAGGCTTTGCCCTGGTTTTTGGCCGAAAGGCAGGACAGCTCAGCCTTGTAATTGAAGAGTTTCTGGTCCCTTTCTGCTTCATCAACTTGGCATTTCTGTTCAAGTTTCAGTGGGTGGATGCCTCTCCTTTCCATTGTTCTTATTGTTGAATTCCAGTCCTTTCTATTATTGGCTTCATGATTGATTTGTTTAATTATTTCCTTTTCTTATCAGGCCCTGGTTCCTATTTTACTGTTGACTCTAAGTTATACTGTAAGCCATGTTCTGCTAAGTATTGTTTAGCTGTCCAGTGGTTTGGGAGGCAAGAGGCTATGGCAATAAACTCACATTGCTACTCTGTGCAAGGGCTGTCAATCCCAGGTTCTGGGACCATTTCATCACCCTGGTCAATCCAGCCCTTGGTGGACAGTGCTGAAAAATCTGCATTTTGAAGTTTGCTTGGCTGCTGGTAACTGTGAAAAGGTTTGTATCTTAAAGATATGTAGACAGAGAGTTGACATGCCAATTGAAATGCATGAAGGGATGAGAGGATACTTGGAGGGTGTGAGCATTGCAGGTCCCTAACAGAGGTAGTCTCCTCTGTAGGAGGGTGATTTAGGAGAATTTTCTGGTTGCCATTTTCTGTTGCATGGGAACGGGGGCTTAGGCTCTAATGGGGTAGATAATAGAGCGTTTCTTTGCTCATCCTCAAGTCACTAAACATCTATGGGACATCAGTCACTGTCAGAGACCTCAACCCAGATGACTCCCAAGCAGATGGGAAGCTTCCAGTTAGTTATCTGCTTGTGATCCTGCAAGGATGGCTCAGTCACTTAGAAAACAAAGGGGAATTATATCCGCTACCCAAATCTTAATCACAATCATAAGTGAACTAAGATGAAGCAATTTATTTGATTTGCAAGATTTTTAAAAATAAAGTAAGTGCATATGGCCTTCCCCAACCTCCTTTTATGGCATGAAATGAGAATTCTTTCTACAAATCAAGTACATTTAAAAGGAGATACCAACTCTTTTAGGGAACCAGAGAATGACTAGTTGCTTCAAAAAGAAACTTAATAACCAGAGTACTGTTAGGTTCTGGAAGAATTTGTAGAAATCATGAGAACTTTTAGGAAGATAGTTGCTTTAATAATATTCCTTTGAGCTGTGGTTCTTCTTAAATCATAATTCTACTGAGGATGACTGTGGGATTCTAGAGCACTGGGCTGGAAGGTGGGAGACATACGTTTTAGTTCTCATTCTACCCCAGGGTGTGTGGTGAGCAAGTGTCTTCATCTCCTTGTCCCTCTCTCTCTATGCATAACATAGAGGACTTCAACTAATCAACCCTAAGGTCCTGTGATTGGCAGAATAATGGCCTCCCAGAGAGTCTACATCCTAATCCCCGGAACCTGTGACTATGTTATGCTGTGTGGTGATAAGGGACTTTGCAGATGTGATTAAGTTAAAGATCTTAAAGAGATCATTCTGGATTCTTTGGGTGAGTCCAGTGTAATCAGTAGGGTCCTTGAAAGATGGAAGCAGGAAACAGAAGAGTCAGAGGAGGGGATGGGACAACAGAAGTAAGATTGGCGGGATGCAATGTGAGAAAGGCCCTGCCTGCTCTTGGTGGCCTTGAAGATGGACAGGCTATGAGCCAAGGAATGTGGGCAGCTGTGGGAAGCTAGATAAAGCAGGAAAATGACCTCCCTTGTAGAGCTTCCAGAATGAATTCAGCCCTGCTGATGTCTTGATGTTAGGCAGATGAGACCCAGTTTGGATTTCTGACCTCAGGAGTTGTAGATAATGAATTGTGTTGCCTTTAAGTTACTAAATGTTTGGTAATTTCTCACAGCAGCAAGGGGAAACTAATACAGACCCCTTTCAGCAATAACTTTCCAAGAAACCATGAACATACAGTTATGGAGGGTCAGTGGAAAATCCCAAATCAGGTAGTATATGCACAAAAAGATGGCTCCTAACAAAGATTTAGTGTGAAATTTAGGGTCAACTGAAGATAAGGCCTATGAGCGTAGAAACCAGTAAGTAGGGAAGATAGGACAAGAACCCAAGAAGGAGAAGAAGGATGGAAGAGATGTTTGTGGAGCAAGAAGCATGCTTTAGCGTTTCTTTAAACTAGAAGTATTTGAAAGAGCTATAAGTATTTTTTTTCTTTTTCTTTTTAATTATTAGAGTGGAGAGTGTTAACAGATACAGCTTTAGAAGAAACAGAATTTTAGAAGGGGCCACTGACATTGATCTTCTTGTAATGAATGTCAGAATGCATTCGACATCATCCCTGGAAAATGTTAGAATATAGCTGGAGAGGCGGCCTCGCTATTTCATGGAATGGCCTCCTTATTATTGGGTAATAATAATATTTAATATTATTAATGGACTCTAATAGCCCTAAATCTTAAATAAACTTATGCATAACCAATTCTATCTTCTCTTTTTTTTTTCTATCTTCTCTTAATGTCCACTCTTTGATTTTAGTTTCTGTTTTATGTGACCTTTTGATGCTCAGTAGACCTCAAGATGAACACATGTTAGAGGAGAGCATGTGGGCATGGGATTTGGGGCAAAGTTCAGAACAAGAGTGACAGGCATCAAGACCCCAATTCAGATTTTGTGTGCATGCCTGCAGGGAGGAGGGATTTAAAAGCTCTTTAAAGACTAAAATAGCTCTGAAGCATTCTACTAGTATTTTTACGGCTCTGTTCTTGGCAATGCCAACTCATAGCAGGCACTTAATAAATATTTGCTGACTCAGTGGACATATTCCATTAATGACAGTGAAGGACACCAGCAGTAAGTAAATTAGAAATTATGAACAAACAACCTGAATAAATTCAAGTCATTAAATTGGGAACAAGTCATATTTTGAATATAATGAGAGCATTCACTTCTTTTTTCTTTTCCTGATTGGAAAGCCTTGCAAGCTGTACCCTATTAATGTCTTCAAAGGGATTTTCTGCTTTCCTCTAGGACTATAGGTGATGTGCAGAAGTCCTTGTATGCTTTCCTTTAGAAACCTGTGAGGTCACTAGGAAATCAGGAGATCACTGTCTGTTACTGAAGGGCATCCAGCACTTTTTCCACCCAGGCAGATCTAATGAAGTCACGGGGGTAGGTGAAACCTCCCAGTAACACAGCATGTGGACATCACATTGGGCCGTAGACAATTAATCAGTGTTATGGCATAACAGGTCGAATATGGAAATTCTAAAGGTCCTACACGTTGATAAATGGCCAGTTTATGCTAGGATCCATCAAGTGTGCTGGGGCATTTGGAACTATCACTGCACAATCATGGCATGGTCATTATCAGACCGCAAATCATCCAAAGAAAGGACATGCCTCAGGAAGCAAGATTTGCCGGCACAGCCCGTCTCTTTCTAAACTCAGTGTGAGGCAGCCTTGCTGTAAACGAAGCCATCCAGCATGTAGATTAGCTCCTGTGTGGCAGCTGCATGGCGGAAAGCAATTATAACACAGAGGCAACTCCACATGCAGGAACTAGCACCTTCTGAAATATGATCACCTCTGCTTCACTACAGAGGGAGATGCCAAACTGAAATACACACACAGCTGTAATGGAGGAGGCCTGAATATATTACAGCTGGGAGGAGAGGAGCTGGGGGGGAAGCTAAGCAGTTGGCAGAAGCTGTTGTGCAAAACTCAGTGCCTCTGAACTCTGAAATAGGCCTTTTCTAGTGTTACTACACTCCACTAAGTCCTTTGTTTAATGGGAAGGATATTAAAGAGAGCACATTATGGTTTTCTTTTTGTTGATTGTACTAGACACGACCCCTGCTTCCTTCCCATTGGCATACCCTCTTCTTGGAGGACCCCCTTCTCAGGGTTGACTGGGCCTCGGCCAGGAGGGTAGGCCCAGTGGATTGGATGATTGACTGACACTGTACCAGGCTGGACCAACCTGACACTACCTCCTACGTAGGTCAAAGCCTTATTTGGTTATCTGGCTACATGGTGATGTCAATAAAGCTGAGCCTGGCGGGAGTGGCCAGTCTGCTGAATGAGAAGCCCAGCAGCCACGCAGACGCAGGGACCAGATATAATATGGTCACAAAGAGTTGACTCAGTCAGCTTTTCATTTTCCATTTCCTACTTAGTCTCTCATGAGGCCCCACTATACTTTCTTCCTGTTGTTGTCTTTGAGATTATTGTATATCTTTTCTTAAAGGCTTCTGTGGATAAAATGAGAGTTCCTGAGGCCAGGATTCTCACCTGGCCCTGGTTGACTAGCTCACTGCACACCTGTGGGCAACTTGACTCTATAAAAAGATCTCTGCCCAGAGCACTGGGCACGACACCATGGCAGGGCTGCAAGGCTGCAGGAGAGCAGAGCAGAGGCTGGAGTGGTGGCAGCACTGAGGACAGAGGCCCAGAGGATGGCTGTGCAGGACGACTGTGCAGAGAGGCCCGGAGGACAGGTGTGTGGGGTAGCTGTGTGGACAGAGGGGTCCAGAGGCAGAGACTGGCTTGCTGCCTGCAGACTTGCTCTCAGTGAATGGGATTCTAGTGATTGACCTGCCACCTGGAAATAAACCTGGGTCCCCAAGAACGTTTTGCTGTCGATTTCTTTGGTCACACTGAATTCATAGCGAACTTGCCCAGGGCTGAAACCCATTGGCAAGACAGCTTCCTTTCCTTTTTTCTCTTTTGAGTGTCTTTCTGTTTCTGAGACTTTGATTAAATGACCCCCTTCCTCTGCCACCAGCTTGGCTGAGCATGTCCCACGCTCCAGAATTCATTTGGTGATTTCAGTGTATCACCTGAGTCAGTGATCTTACCAACATTACAAAAGTAGATATGGTTAGTTCATTTTTTTTCATGAGGAAATTCGCTGGGGAAGGTTAGATAATATCTCCAAGTCACTCATTTGATAAGTGGGGCAAGTGGTGATTTCTATTGAAGTTACATTTGCATTGAAATTGATTTTACATTTTCTGTGAAATCATTAAACCACCTACTATATAGTAAATGATTTATGCTATAATTTCAG
This sequence comes from Manis pentadactyla, assembly GCF_030020395.1. NCBI lineage: Eukaryota > Metazoa > Chordata > Mammalia > Pholidota > Manidae > Manis > Manis pentadactyla. The sequence continues at coordinate 145,591,583 of NC_080021.1, read as the reverse complement.
AGCCGAATCTATGTTGAATTACTGAATCAACTTGGGAATATGACTAGAAACCAAATCATCTTTATTTAAAAAGCTAACACTGCCTATGTTTACTTCAGGGTTGAAAACTTGCATAAGCCTTAGAGAAAATAGGGTACGTATAAGGATCTTTCTGGGATGGAGAGAAGAGGCAAAAGTTTTAGAAGTGGTTCCTAGACTATTTTTAGCCCATTTGTGTTTACAGCTTGCTGATGTATCAACTCTGTGATGCCGAAAGTGAATGAGGACACTGGATATTTTGTCAACGGCTCGTCCTCAGCTCTTCTATGAAAATTAATCAAAAAATTGTATTAACATTATTTTACCTAAATCAGTGAATGATCTGATACTCTTCCCTGGCTTCATCTCTCATTTGACAATAAGGCAATAAATGCATTCTTTCATTTGTAACATGTAATTTGTAACATTTGTCTTCTTTAATTTTTATTTTGCCTTTTTCCTTGACTTTAGTTTTCTTGGCCATGACGTTTAAGGCCACTTATGATCCGGTCATGATCACTCCCTGCTTTGTGACCGTTTCTACCCTTCACACATCCAGCGTTGCAGCCAAACTGAATTGCTGGAGTTCCTCACACCTTCATGTGCTCGGTCTGCCCTGTCTGGTGCTTCCTGCCTTTTAACCCATGTTGCCCCCTCTGTCTAAACAAATAAATACTGCCTGTCTTCCACACTCAGTTAAGATATTACTCCTTCATAATGAAGCTTTTCTTGATTACCACAGATGGCAAGGAATATCCTCCTCATCTGCACATACGTAATGTTCATGCACCACTCTACGATCCCTAATAGTTAAAACTTAGGTATTATAGGAGTCTTTGCCCGTGACTTCTCATCACTGCATTGCAAGAAAATTAAAGGCAGTAGGAATGTTACTCTAATCTGTCCAGTCTCCCTAACACACAATACATTTCCCCAAATAAGTATTCAATAAATATCTGTTGAATTAATAAGCGAAGAAGCAAATCTTCTTAGGTGGGGTAATGTTAATGTAGTTCTGATCTGAAATGAACGTTTCTTATCTCCTGGAAGACTGAGATACGTGGTATACATCTGTCACACTTTTGTTCTAGCATGATACGTATTTAGTGAATGAAAGAGGTAAAACACAGTTATTGAAATGTTTTTAAATGTGATTCATTGAAAAAGAAGAAACACTATCTTTCAGTATTACCTGCTCTTTTTAATTATATAGAAGCAGCCTTGGTCAAACAGGCCCCGTAGGCTCGAGTTGGTGGCCACTGATGTGATATGTTGTGGATATGATGTGTTGATGATCATGATATGATACTTTGGGGGCATTAGCCACAGTGCTTAGCTCTAATTAGTGTGAAACCCTGACTGAACTGGCTTGAAAAGAAGGGTAAATTATTATTGTGCTTCAGAAGAAGTCTGGGGGTGGAGTAGCTCCAGGATTAGTTAAATTCATGTCTCCACTACATTATAGATCCAGGTTCTTTACTCTTAACTTATTGCCATTGTTCCCCTAATAGCCAAAATCGTTATGATTTTAGTGGTTCTAGAAATCACACAGAGGCACAATAAGAACCAATGGGAAAGAGGACAGGTCTTTCCATGAGTATTTCTGACAGCAATAATACCAGCCTCATAAGTAGTCTCTTCCTTATTTCTTACTAATTAGAGTTGAGTCCCTTAACTGTCCCTAAACCACTTCTGATGAAGGCATTGGGATTACCGTGGTTGGATTGTATTCTGAAGATTTACCTTTGATGTTGCAATAGGCTCACCACCACATCTGGAAGGTATGGAGCTTGATGACATCGAGACTCTATTATCAAGGGCAAAATGTGTAATGGCTTTTGGAAGACAAGACCAGTATTTTCCATTTCAGAGAATGAAAATATTCCTTTATATAGTTCAGTGATTCTCAGCTGTTGGGAGGTGGGAGATGTGGGCAGTTTTGCCTCCCTACCAGCAGGGGACATTTGGCAAACTCAGGGGAAAGGGAGAGGCTGTTACTGTCTTCAGCAGGCAGAGGTCAAAAATACATTATATAATGTGCAGGACAGTCCCAAAACAGACAAGGATCTGGCTCCAAATATCAATTGTGCTGAGGTTGAGAATCTTTGACACGGATGTAATTGTCCTCCAGGACTGATACATTGTCTAAAAGTCTTACTATTTATTCCTAAATATAAACTTGAGACAGTGAGGACCACTGTTCATATGTAATATCTCCCTTTGGAAGAATAATGGACCAATGAATTATCATCTATTAAAACAATTGCAAAACTATTGCCTCAAATTATCTGGCCAACCATCTAGCAAGACCCTGGGGAAGCAAATATGACATAAACAGGGTAGGCTTTAACAAGGAGACTGAAGTCAAAGAAAGAATGAGTCTAGGAGGTCAGCCTGCACAGGTACAGCCACTATTTCCTTTACTGGATTCAGTAAAAAGTGACTGAGGGTCAAGAAAAGGGGGAAGGGGAATACTATTTATTTGAGTGGCTCCTATAGTAACAGGTACTACCCAATGAATTTTATAATATGTATTATAATAATTTTTCCCATGAGAAAACTGAGTTTCTGTGATGTTAAAAGAATGAGAAAATACTGTGTTCAAGAGGAAAAATGTTGTCTTAAAATTTTAAAAAAGAGAATCATTTTCTCTCTTTAGACTTGTTTTTTTATCCCTGAGTAAGTGAGGAGAGTTAGTTGACCTCATCTAGGAGGAATTTGAGATGTACCTGTTAGAATTTTGAGACAGGATTGTTCCATAAACAATACTTGTCATGCCTCCTTGCCACTGTTTTATTCTCTTGTATTATCCCTGAAATTATAGCTGATTGTGTAGGTCAATCTCTCAGAATGTTAGAATATCATTGTCTTTTAAATCTGTAGCCATGCATTACTTATTTTGTATTCTATGTAGCTTTGAGCATAATGGGCTGCACATATTAGATATAATGAACTTTTCTTAATATTTTTGGTTGTCCATCTTCCAATTCCCCTTTGTATTGGGGAAGAATCCACCATTATGTTGAGATGTAGAACTCTGTCTCCTAAGAAAGCTGAAAGGTTCATATGCTCCCTTTCTCTGCCCTCTGGTCACCAGGGCAGAGATGTGACCTAAGCATCACCAGTGTGATGCTCTGTTTTTGGATTTTGTACCACAGAAATCTTGGGAGCCAGGGATTCTAGATGGTGTAGTTACAAGATGGAAGCTGTATGGATCTTTAACTCACTGATTGGAGAACAGCTTCTTGGGAGAACTCCACGATCCACACTGGACTGTGTGACATGTCAAACCAGTAAGATTTCAGGTATTATTTGTTACTACAACCTGGCCAAGTCTAACCTGACTAATGCATCAATGAAAAGGAATGTGTAATAAAAGTACTTGAAAACAATTACCCAGCAAGGTAGTATAGTGAAGACTAAAAACAAAATTTTTGTAGTCTGATAGGATGATTTGGACCCCCAAATCTACCACCTACTGATTGAGTGACTTTAGGCATTGGTTGAAAGGAGCATAGAGACAAGTACTGGGCAATGTTTTTCATATGCTGGAAAGAGGGAGGATATATAGCTCAATAAGTTGAGTGAATTAAATCCTATTAAACTTTCTCCAACTCCAAGAGAGTGTGTTCACCAAGAAACTTTCTCATGTCACTTTTGTTTCCCAAAATTCCTTCTCTATTTTTCTCTGCAAAGCAATTCTGTTATGTTTCTCACACAGACTAATTCTTGTGAATTTGGGTGACACAAGCCTTTTTAAGAAGTAGGCCTTTCTCATGACTGGATGACCTGAAATGTTGTGCATGGAATCCAGCAGTCGGAAGTCAAGAATCCACCATTCACAGGGCGACGTTGAGCCTTCACATTGCCTGTCTACCTCTTCCCTATACTTGGCTCACAGCCCTCAGGTGGCTGCCAGTTGATTATTCAGACTTAAGCATTGCTGACCGTTGCCCCCTCATTTTTGCATCCCCAAAGCAGCGTGATAGAAATTCAGTGTTATGCGACCTGAAACTAGCGTTTCACAGACATTATTCTTTTGTACCAAAGAGCTCACTCTAACACGACATCCAATCTTCCCACAATTATCACATTTCCTTTCCCTGCTGAGCACGTTGATGCATTTTTGCCAAGTAGTTACAGAACGGCAGTGGAAATCGTCCTGGTCTCCAGTGGTCAGATTTGCAAATTTATCCCACACCATTGTAAGCCCCATGCACGTGCTTCACATAAGCTGAAAGCCTACTGTTAGGCCAAACAGGTAAGTGGGTTATTCAGGGTGCCCTCTTTGCCATTAGTCTTACTGCAATGGGATTGTGGTGCACTGGACTAGAACTCCCAACAGCTCTGATTGCTGCCTGCTGCCTCAGTGAATTTTATATTAGTAGGCAAATGAAACACTCTACCACGTGAAAGGAATTCATAAGGATGAGGCTTCCTGGGATCAGAATCTGGTGCATTTTGCAAAGGATTGTGGCAATCAGTGTGTGCTGCCTAATCTAGATAAACTGCCCCTTTATAACACATCTGGCTTCAAGTTGTTTAATTTAGTGGAGTTCAGCCATAGAAGAGCAGCTGAATAGGAGACTACAAATTCGTATGTTTCCTACACATGCATAAATGTTAAATTATCAGCATGCTAATGACTGGGAACCTGTCGTTTCTGAGATGGTAAAGTCTGTACAGCATCTCTGTGCTGAGCATTAATTAGGGTAGTGTAATAAAGCTTTGGAAGAAGTCTTCCCAGAAAGATAGTTCAAATTAATGTTTATGAAAGGTCTTTATTAACCTGAAAATGTACTTCAAAGGTAATATGGGAAGAGAGCTTTATTCCTCTTACTTGGCATTTCAGTAAATATCACAAATCTTTCCATGTTATGCCTATTCCATTATAACCACAGCCAAAGGTTGCCCAGCTTCCAATTACCCTTTGAAGTGGGGAAGAATCTATCTTTGTGTTGAGATGTAGAACTCTGTCTCCCACCAGGAAAGCTGAAAGATCCATACTGTCCCTTTCCCTTCTCTCTGGTCACCAGGGCACAGGGTGTGTGACCTAAGCATCACCAATGGGATGCTCTCCTCTTGGGTGTTGTACCAAAGAGATCATATTAACAACTTGTTCAGTAAATTTGCCATTCTCTCCTTCCATGTGGAATTTGTTGACAAGCTTATCACCTTCAGGGGTGTCCTTTTAGACAGACTCATAGAGTTTAGAGTTGGAAGGACCTTAAGAGGTCCTCTACTCTAAGCATCTTAGTCTGCAAAACAGAAAACTGAGGCCCCATTTAATGTAAGCGCAATTAGCACTGTGATGTGGTCACCGAGGAGCGCGTGCAGTATGGGCTATCTTGAATCAGAACATGAGTGGCCCAAGTGGTGGTGGTTGTCTCCGTAAGGACTAGTCTTCCTCCAGGTAGAAGGAATTTCTCATCACTTGGTATTTCTAAGCTCTAGATTTAATCAAGAATGGCCTACAGATGACTGGTGAGTCAGAGTAGGGTTGGATTAAGCTGCTTCTTTGGTTCATACCAATTTGGAATTTCAGGGACACTGTAACTCAGAAAAATTAAACAGTGCTTACAGGCCCTGAACTTGATTTGTGATGTGGCTCCTGTATCTATCTATTTTTCTTTCTCATTGTCTCCCTGTCACTGTTTTGTCTTAAAACAATCCTATCTAGATAAAGATTCTCAACAAAAAACAGTCAAGTCCTCTGGGCATTTCCTAATTATATCTTAGTAAAGGATGTTTTAAAATTTTAATTAGTAAATCTCATATGAAAACTCTGAATATATGGAGATACTAAATTAGATCTCACAGGTTGTTTTTCTTCATGAAGTTCAAGAATTTTATTTGAGAAAATGCATCTTCAATTAATGTAATTATTGTGTAACTTATTGCAAATTAGAAAGTTAATAAAAGCTATCATTAGCTTTATTACTATGTATTTTTGATGCTATGTTACATAGAAATATTACTGAATATTAATATGTGCTAGACATAGAACCTAAGAATTTTATAGGTATTATCTCACTTAATATTTACTGCTTTCAAGGAAGATAGCTTCGTTATTACCCCTATTTCACAAGTATGGAAATTAAAGTCTACAGAATTCACATGGCAAGTAACATGGCTAGGATTTGAACTCAGATTTGTTTAGCTACAGAGTCCATGTCTCAACCATTTTATTTTTCTGTCTCTCACACTTACTAAGTGGCAAAGCTAATGAGATAATGAGATGATTACACAAAGACTGAGATATGAAACAGTTTCAGCTGGGATGTGTGGTGCCTTTGTAATGTGTCCATTTTGCTAGGCAGAACTACATTTCCCAGAACTCCCTTCCTGTATATGCCCAGATATGGTAAGGCCATAAGAGAGGTCCTTGTGGGAGATTTGGAAGGCGAAAGCAAAGCAGCAGCCACATAGTAGCTCATGTGCAGCATCCCTTTCTGCTGGCTCACCTTGTTGATGGGAGGCAGTGGCTGGCCTTGCATCTGCTCACCTTCCCTGAGATCTTCCTGGGCCGAGAGCATGTGGTATCTCTGTGATAAGTCCTGCCTCCTCTTTCCAGCATGTGCAGTGCCTTCATCCCATCAAGGTCAGACTCAGTAAGAATTTACAAGGGCTTCATATCATCCTTCTGGAGTTTCCCTCTCTTTATCTCGTCCCTTCCCAGGAGCCTTTCCTGCAGACTTTATGCTTCAGCAGTTCTCCTGAGGACAAAGCTGAGCAGAGACTGCTTAACCAGCCCCACTTAACTGCAGAAGTCAAATCCCTGTAACAAAGTATATATATGCTCACTTCAACTTACTTTTATCAGGTTGCCAGGGTCCAATCTTTTTCATTCTTTCTACTGCTACTGTGTTTGAACCCTGAGCTAATTGATACAGGCACACTGGGAAATGACCTTGAATTGTGGATTGAAGCTGGCATGACTTCTATTTTCTATTGTTATGGTCCTTATTTCTAGATCCTGGAAACATTCCATGTGATCTATGACACAGTAAATCTGTCTCTGTATTTCAGCCCAAGAGAAAAGAAATAAGGAGTTTAAGGACAGTTATGGTCAGAAATGGGTACTTTCAACACACAGGAAGCAGCCTAGAGAAAGCAGAGCTAGGCTGCCAGGTTCATGTCCTGGTTGTTCTGCAGTATACATGCTGTGTGATGTTGGGCAAGTTATTTACCCTCTCTGGGCCTGTCTCAGAATCTGCTGAAAGGGATACTGTTAGTGTCTATCTCATAGGGTGTGTGAAGATTGAATAAGGGTAACATACATGAAGTGCTTAGAGCACTGTAAGCTTTATGTTAGTGTTTGCTGTTAGTATTTTTATTTTGTTAGAGAAGAGGGAAGTTTTTGTCTATTTTTTTCTGGGAGCATTTCAATTTCATCCAACTCCTTAGGGAATGAAGACCCATGCTAGAGGTCCTCTGTAGACTTATTTCAGGCCTTTCTGATCCCAACTTACAGCCTACTTCTTTTCTCTTTGACTCTATCTTGCCTCTCTTTAAGTATATATTTTTGGGGGGGAGGGGTCAAGAAAGGAAACAGGTATGTGAGGAAGACAGCAGAGGTAAAGGAGTAAGAGAAAAGGAAGAAAATAAAGACTTTTGATTAATTTCTTCCCTTACATCAAGGCTTGTCATAATCTAAAGAGAACAGAGGGCATGACCTACCAGGAGAAAATAATGGTCTTGATTAAAGGGGACTCCTATCAATGGCAGGCCCTCAATAACCACGGTGTGGGTGGAGTTATAGATTCTAACTGTGTGCTCTGCACTTAGACATACTAAAGAAGAGGTGGAATGGTGGTGGAGAGAAATTGCTGTTTTTATCCTACAATTGAACTCTATCATTCTCCTTTGAGAAATGTGTTTTTTTCTAGTACATTTTTTTCCGGCCCTCCCTGGAACAGCTCACTTTTTCTGGCTCTACAAGATAGGAGAAACCTTTTGAATGCAGCTGCTTGTTTGAGCTGAAAGAGGGGCCTGAACAGAGATTTATTCATTCCTTTTAGAAGGCAGCCTCTTCCCTTCCCTCCGGAGTTACCTCTTGCCAAAGTGGCTGCTGTCTGGCAACCAGGCTGTTTATGGTGGTCAAGTTTCAAATGTCACCATGCAAATGGCAGTTCCAAGGACTGAAGTCAGGGCCTGAAATGCCAGACCTTAAATGTTCCTCAAATACATGTTTTCCCACCTAGTGGCTTACCAAAGAAATAAACATCAATTATGCAAAAGCCTCCCTGCCTTCCCACATCTCCATTCCCTTCCCAGTGTTGCTCACACCATTACATGGAGTACATTGTGATAAAAAGATGGTCCACTTAGCATCTTGAAGCACAGAAATGAAAGATGGTAGGGCACATATGCCACAGAACCACTAAATGACAGAATCATCACTGGCCTAGTTTTCTGAGTCACTGTGACAGACACAAGGGGATTGCTTCTAAAGCTGCTGATGACACATGAAGGAAAGGCAAGAGAATCTCTCTGCTTTAGAAAAGAAACCTAAAGAACTTTACTTTCTGACTTGGAAATAGGTTTTCAATCCAGACGTGTTCTTTAAGACGGTACACAGAACATGAAAGGCAAATGTCAGGGTACTTACCTGAAAACCCCAGATAGAGACACCCTACCTAATAGCCTGTGAGTGCACCAGCGGAGAGAATGGGCCACCCTTTTTGCCAGTTAGGGTGCTGGGATGGCATCAGTTACTGCAGGGGGAATTTTGCCACAGAGCAATGAGCCAAAGAAAACACTAGTATTTAACCATTATAAGCTGCTGTAATTCAGTCTCCTTACTGTAAACAGCAAATGAGTCAAGCTAACGAATGCAGAAGGTTGGATTCGTTTTCTTTTGAGGCGCCCCAGGAGAATTTCCATAGTGCCTCTTTGCTCAGACAACCCAGTTCTTTCCCTGCTTGTGTGGTTACTCATCCAACTCTGGATCTGGATGGGATCAGGAGAAATAACAGGATGAACTTTCAAGAAGAGCTGGCTCAGCTTTTGATGATTCTGAGGAAGAGAGGGGAGTTTCTGGGGGACATCTGATGTCTTTAATAATTGCCCCTTGGAGAAAGCTGGTAGCTCAAGTTGTGTCAATCTCGTAGCCAGCTCCCAAATGAAAGGTAAAACAACCCCATCATGACTCAAACTCACTGAAGCAAACAGCTCAACAGAAAATAAACCCATATTATCAGCTTTGATTGAGTCATTATACTGGTAAAGGGTCTCTGCAATAATCTCCTTTTGGGCTTGTTGCTTTATATCAAAAGATTTTACTTTAATTATTAGACTGTCTACTAAATTGGTTGAACCCTGGAGATCTTAAATAAAAAGCTGACTGGTTTGGAGTAGCAGCTTTAGGAACTAAAAATATAGGATTCCCCATTAAATTTGAATTCCAGATAAACTGAATAATTTTTTAGTATAAGTATGTCCCCAGTATTATATGGGTCATATTTATACTGAAAGTGTTCACTGTTCAACTGAAATACTTACATTAAAAAATTGTTCACCTGAAATTCTATTTTTAACTGGGAGTCCAGTATTTTATCTGGCAAGCCCAGTGCCATACTAAGTTTCGAGTGTAAGATTGTAATGTGCTCTTAGGTAAATATTTTTAGGGGATTGGATGAGGGTGTGTGTTGGATGTGCTAACTTGTGCCTGGGTAACTGGCTCCTGAATACCAGGGTGTTCTCGTTAAGAAGTACTACTCTCGTTGTCCTGGTAACGGGGCTGCTAGTGGCCATCCCTCCAGGGCAGCCCAAGGCCTGGGGGCTGCTGTTGCCCCTAAGGAGATCTGCTGAGGAGCTGTTACTCCCCAGGCTCTGTGGAGACCTGCAGACATCTGAAACCAAGCCACCTCTCCCTTTGATCAGTGCGCAGCCTGTTCCGCCAGAAGTGACGAGAACTTAAAATGTTCCATCCCCTCTTCGGTGAGGAATCTTGTTTTTTCCACTGGTACTAGAAAAAAAGGAAGCTATATCAGGACTTCTGGATGTACTCACAATCTGTGTTTTCTAATGGCTGGCTAACCATGCAACCTGGAAACTCAACTTGAGTTAGATTCATAAATTCATATAAAGCAGAGTGAAACAAGTACAGTTAACTCTTGAATAAGGAGGGAGCTAGGGGTGCTGACCCCTATGTAGTTAAAAGTCTGTGTACAACTTTTAACTCCCGAAAACTTAACTACTGATAGCCTACTGTTGATTGGAAGCTTTACCGATAACATGAGCAGTTGATGAACACAAATTTTGTATGCCATACGTATTATGCGCTTTATTCTTACAAGAAAATTTGCTTGAGAAAAGGAAAATTTTTTTCAAATGGTCACAAATCTCCAAAAACTTTTCCAATAGGCTTATTGGAAAACATGTATAAGTGGGATCTGCACAGTTCAAGCCTGTGTTGTTTAAGAGTCAACTGTACAGTAATGAAGTATGAAGTTGGGCCACAAAAGAGTTCTTCGATAATGATTTCTATTGGCTTTAGCAAGACTATTTTGTGGAGCTCTAGATGAATTTTTAAAAGTAATATAACATGGGAAAGAATATATTTTTGACAGGTCTACAGTGAGAAAACAAAGCTATAAGTGGGATGTTTTTGTCCATTATTAGTTTTGTCCAGTCAACTCATTGATTCATTTTACAAGAGTTTCTGTGTACTAAGCATCATTCTGGGTAGTCACTGGAGAATATGACATGGTTCTTGACTGCAGTTGGCTACTTGTGGTTGGGTTGAAAGCCTGGCTGAAGAAACATAAATAGTTGAAGATAACACAGTATGACAAATGGTTGCTTTTGAGTAATGGAGGATGGGCTGATCACAGCCTGCATGGCAGAGGCATAATAGAAGGTTTCTTGGAGAAGGTGATGGCTGAAGTGGGTCCTGATGGGGAAGAAAGACTTAGGCAGATGAAGGTGTTCATCTGTAGTTGTTCCAGGTAGAGAGTAATACATGTGGAAGCCCCAAGGGCTGGGAGGCTTGTGTTAGAGATGCTAGTGGCCAACCAGGAGTTCTGTTGTCATATGGGGTGAGGGGTAGGGTAGAGAAAAGTGAGCTGGAAAGAGAAGACAAGGGCCAGCTCTCCGAAGGCTGGTTGTAATGGTTTGGGCTTTGGATTTTAACCTGAGAGCAGTGGGGAGCCAACAGAGGCTTCCAATCTTGGAAGCAACGTGATTAGGTTGCATTTTAGAATAACCACTCTGGCTACAGGTTGGAGAAGAGTGGACATAGGCAAGACTTGAGTCAGGGGACCAGTTTGAAGAGCATTTCAGTTATCCAAAATGGTCATGAGGGTAGTCAGAAGATGTTAGAAGTGGGGAGGGAGATGTGGGTGGACGTCGGTTTTGGGGATTTAGAATGCATTGGCCTTTAGTGGCAGAGTGGATTTGAAGTGTGGGGCACACATATATATATATTAACCATGATAAGGTATGACAGAAGTATTTGTATTGAGTAAAGTGGTTTTTCTATTGCTTCTAGTAGTCCATTGGATTTGAGCAATAAAGGACAATTTTTTTTGCCTTTTTATAGACCACGTCCATCTAGCTTGATTGGTTTCAAGTTTGGTTTAACTTAGTGGATCAAAGATGTCATTAAGTATCCTGTCTCAGTCTCTTATGCTTGTCTTCCACAGTGTCAAAGTCCATCTTCTCATGTTCATAAGAAGTTCCACTCTTCCTTTCCCTCCGCCAGCAGCTGTCCTAAGAAGAGCAGGGGATCTTCCTTTCCCGAAGTGAGCAATCCCCCTCTCCTCCAGCATCTTTGGCTTGATTTTGGGAATGCGCCCATATCTGAACCATTAATTGCACCCAGAGATTAGGATGATGGATTAAGCCTAAACCTCACATGCTCAACACTGTGGGCTGCAGAGGGGTATATGGAGGTCCGCAGAGCAATTTGGAAGTGACCAAGAGAAAGGAAATGCTTGGCCATGAGGCTAGCACAAATGCTATGAGAGTTGTTGTTTCTGCTGGTTTGTACAAGGTGCTGGGAAGCACAGAGCAGGGAATGGTGAATTGTTTCTGGCAAAGTCATAGAAGGATTTATAGAGGCAGGATGACGTCATTGGAGTTGGACCCTGAAACATGAGAAGTTTTCCAGGTGGAGAATAGGGACTGGGGAGAAGGGTGGAGGCTGCTACATGTGGAGCGAAGACAGGACATGTTAGTTCAGACATGGTGGCTAAAGTGCATATACGTGGGTATGTATGTGGAGATGGTGGGAGTGGAAACTGAAATGATGTAATACATTACATATAATGATATAATAATAATATGAAACTGAAATTATAATAAAGAGCTTGAATACTTTGCTAAGAAAACTAAACCTCATCTACCAAGGAATAAGGAATGCACCACATTCTACCACCACAAAGGAAATGTCGCAAATCCATACCATTGGGTCAGTCTGCATATGTGGCCAGAAATCACAACTTGAATGAGACTTTATATGGTGTTTGCCATTTCTTCTCCAGTTGGCTTGCATTGATTATGGACCCCAGATGAGGAGTGAAAACCCATCCTGAGTAAAGCATAAAGTTTTCTCCCAAAATAATTGTAGGTTTCTTTCACTGAGCCTTCACTTCTCCCTGGGGCATTTCTAGATTGATTTCTATAACCATATAGGGCAGTCCTGTTGGGAATTTCCCCTGCAATTCAGTGATAGAGAGCTTGATTTCCAACTCTGTCGTCTTAGTAGGTGTCTAGGAAATGAAGGGGAGGGTTGATGGGAGAGGGAACGTGAGGTGTTTATTAATTCATTAATTCATTAATTCATTATGTTTAGCATATGCATGTGTATATATAAAGGTTCCTGGTTGCTGGTGGGATAGAATGTTTAAAGTTGTCAATGGAAGAAACTAGCAACTCTAAGATAGTCCCATTTTATGGTTTTACAATAATAACTAGTTTGCAGTTCTGGGAAATCCATACTACATCAGGGTACTTAGAAGGGTAGGTGTTCCCATTACCATCAGTGCCTACAATAAATGAGAAGAACTAGACATTGAAAAGGCAATTCTCTATAGTGTCATTCAGGTGGAGGGCAATGAGGCAGCAGTGGCCATAAGTAAGAACTGTGCTTGCTTCAGGGCCTCTCCCAGAGCCGGGGTGCCTCCGTTTCCTCAGAAGCTAACCATCTCTGGGAAACTGAGCAGCATATTGCACTTGGTTGTCATTCCACCAAACTTTGTCCTTCCGAACTTGATGGACATTTAGTAGCCTTATAGTTGAAGCTGGAATAAATCCAACTTGGTTAGATTTATGATTCTTTTGATGTATTGTTGAATTGTTTGTGAATTTTTTTTGAGGATTTTTAGATGTATGTTCATTAGGGATAATAGTCTGTCATTTTCTTTTTGTGGTGTCTTTGGCTTTGATGTCAAAGCCTTATAAAATGAGTTGGAAAGTGTTCCCTCCTCCTCAAATTTTGGAATAGTGTAACTGTTAAGTCTTTGAATGCTTGGTAGAACTCACCAGTAAAACTGTATGGTACTGGAATTTTGTTTGTTGAGAGTTTTTGATTAGTGATTCAATTTCCTCACTAGTCTTTGGTATATTTAGATTTTCTACTTCTTTATGATTTAGTTTTGCAAGATTGTATGTGTCTAGGAATTTATCCACTTCATCTACATTGTCTAATTTGTTGCATATCATGGTTCACAGTAGTCTCTTATGATCCTTTGTATTTTTTTTTGGTATGAGTTGTAATTTCTCCTTTTTAATTTCTGATTATATTTATTTGAGTCCTCTCTTTTTTTTTCCTTAGCCTAGATAAAGGTTTGTCAATTTTGCTAATCTTTTCAAATGCCCAGCTCTTAAATTGTTGATCTTTTCTATTGTCTTTTTAGTCTCTCTTTCATTTATTTCTGCTCTGATCTTTATTATTTCCTTCTTTCTATGAATTTTGGGATTTGTTGGTTTCCTAGTTCCTTTGGGTATAAAGTTAGATTATTTACTTGAGATTTTTCTTTTTTTCTTGAGGTAAGCCTGTATTGCTATGGACTTGCCTCTTAGTACTGCTTTTGCTGCATCCCATAGATTTTTGGAATGTTGTATTTCAATTTGTCTCAAGGTATACCTTAATTTCTTCCTTGATTTCTTTGTCGACCCATTGGTTGTTTAGTAGCATGCTATTTAAGCTCCATGTATTTGTGATTTTTCCAGTCTTCTCTCGTAATTGATATATAGTTTCATACCATTGTGGTTAGAAAGACGCTTGATATGATTTCAATCTTAAATTTATTGAGACTTGTTTTGTAGTCCAGCATGTGATCTATCTTGGAGAATGTTCCATATGTACTTGAGAAGAGTATGTATGTATTCTGCTGCTTTTGGATGGAATGCTGTATATATAACTATTAAGTCCATTTGGTCTAATGTGCTGTTTAAGGTTTATGTTTCCTTATTATTCTGTCTGGATGATCTATCCATTGATGTAAGTGGGTATTAAAATCCCCTATTATTGCTGTGTTGCTTTCAATTTCTCCCTTTAGGTTTGTTAGTATTTGCTTTATAATCTAGGTGTTCCTATGTTGGGTCCATAAATGTTTATAAACATTAGATGTTATATCTTCTTGTTGGATTGATCTACCATTATGTACTTCCAACTTTGCCTTTTAATACAGTCTTTGTTTTAGAGTTTATTTTGTCTGATGTCAGTATAGCTACTCCTGTTGTCTTTTGTTTTTTCCATTTGCATGAAGTGCCTTTTCTCTCCCTTCACTTTCAGTCTATGTGTGTCCTTTCATCTGAAATATAGGCAGTATACAGATGGATCTTTTTTTTTCATTCAGACACTCTATGTTTTTTGATTGGAGTCTTTAGTCAATTTGCATATAAAATTATTATTGATAGGTATGTACTTATTGCCATTTTGTTAATTGTTCTTTGTTTTGTAGTTTCCTCTCGGGTCCTTATTCTCTTGGATTTTTCTCCTGTGGTTTGATGACTTTCTATAGTGTCATGCTTAGGTTCCTTTATGATAGTTTTTTGTGTATCCATTATGGGTTTTTGCTTTGTAGTTACTGTGAAGTTCATGTAGAAGAACCTCTATACATAACAAGTTATTTTTAGTTAATAGCACATTAAGTTTGAATGTATTCTAATGATGAACATTTTTGTTTTTGATGTCACATTATACATCTTTTTATTTTGTGTATCCTTTAATTATTGTGGTTTCAGTTTTTAAATTACTTTTCTCTTTTAACCTTCATGCTAGCTTTATAAGTATTAATCCATGTTTACTTTTCCTGGTGAGATTTTTACTTTTATATTTTTATTGTTACTAATCAGTTCCCTTTCTTTTCAGTTTAATCAAGTCCCTTTAACATTTCTTGTAGGGCTGGTTTAGTGTTGATTAACTCCTTTAGCTTTTGTTTATATGGAAAGCTCTTTATTTATCCTTCAGTTTTGAATGACAGCTTTGTTGCATGGAGTGTTCTTGGTTGGAAGTTTTTTCCTTTCAGAACTTTGAATGTACTTGGCCACTCCCTTCTGGCCTGCAAAGTTTCTCCTAAGAAATCTGCTTACATGGTGGTTCTCTTGTGTGTAACAAGTTCTTTTTCTTTTGCTGCTTTTGAGATTCTCTCCTTATTCTTCACTTTTCACATCTCAATTATAATGTGACTTGGTGTGGGTCTCTTTGGGTTTATCTTATTTGGACCTCTATGAGCTTCCTGGATCTGGACATCTGTTTCTTTTCCCAAGTTAGGCAAATTTTCAGTCATTATTTCTTAAATAACTTTTCTGTCTTTTTCTCTCTTTCTTCTCCCTCTGGGACTCCTATAATAAAAATGTTATTCTGCTTGATATTGTCTTATACTCCCAATAGGTTGAGCTATTTTCACTTTTTAAAATTCATTTTTCTTTTTGCTGCTCTGTTTAGCTGAGTTCTACTGTCCTATCTTTCCACTCCCTGATTTTATCTTCTGCTTCATTTAGTCTGCTGTTGAATTCCTGTAGTATATATTTTAGTTTGGTTATTATATTCTTCAGTTCTGTGACTACTTTTTGGATCTTTCTTATGTTTTCTATCTTTTTGTTGAAGTTCTTTCTGTGTTTATCCATTTTTCTCTGAAGTTTGGTGAGCATCTTTGTGACCATTACTTTGAACTCTTTATCAGTTAAATTATTTCATTTTATTAAAGTTTTTTTTTCTTCCCCTGGGATTCTATTTTATTCTCTCCTTTGGAACATATTCCCCTATCTCCATATTTTGCCTCACCTTTGTGTTGTTTCTATGTATTAGGTGAAACAGCTACCTCTCCCAGTCTTGCAGGAGATGTCTTGTGTGGGAGGTGAAATTTGTTGTTCAATCTTACTCTAGCTTTTGGTTATCTCTCTAACCTTTGTGATTGTCTAAGAAGCCTGATTTTTTTTCTTGATAGATCCCAGTGTTTGAGGATGTGCCAAAACCTGTGAGTGTTCAAAGGGAGGGATCTCAGCACCTAGTTTCAGGTTGATGGGAAGCTAGATCCTCAGGCAGAAGCTTGTAAGGTATGCAGCTATATATAGCCCTGTGAAACTACAATTGTAGGCCCTGTTCGCTTCCAGACCAAGGTACCTGGGTGTTCCCTTAATGACAGTTGCAAAATTCAGGGCTCCAGATGAGTGTGTGAGCTTCTTTTGGGGAGGCATGGGTGAGCTGTAGCAAGGCCTAGTGAGCGGTCCAAGATGGTATCCCCTTGACTACATCCAAAAGAACACTCCCATAGCCTCTAGATACGTGGTGATCTCCAGGACAAGCTGATATGCCATTTTTAAAGGAAGACTAAGGGTATCTTTCAGTCTGCTGACTGTGCACTGCCCTGGGGGTGGCAGCCTGCCAAGAACTGTTTTTCCAATTGTTTTAGACACATAGGGCCCAGAAATACAATCCCCTTGGCCACCAAAGCCAGGCATTCAAGGGGTAACTCATGTGTAGGCTGTACATACTGGCCAGCTTTGGCAGGGCCCTGGTGGAGCAGCACACAGGGTGGGTGGAAAAGTGATTCTTAACTAAGATCAAGGAATCAAATAATTTCTGATTCTGCTCTCCTCTGGATAAATTGGCTAGGAACACGTCATCCTCTTGGGACCACCGTTTCTTTATCTATAACTGGGGACCAGAATGCTGACCTGCCTCCTGAATGTGTTGTGTGCATTAATTAACTGCATGTGATTGAATAGCATCCTCCAGACGAGAATGTAAATGCCAAGTGTTCTCACTGATAATAAAGCAGATACTTTCATGATGGGGTTGTCATGAGGATTAATAATTTAATTGTGGCAGAGTGCTCTGATATTCTTAGATGAAAAGTGCCATATAACTTTGAAGAGCAATGTTATCAAATAGCTTCTGCTTTGGTTCCTGAAAAAAGCAACTCAAAATAAGGCAATGCTGATCTGCGCACACCTGTCTAATTTTTTTCCACCTCCTTTTAGAACAGCAGGAATTCGGAAATGGGGTTCAGAAGGAGGCCTGTGACAGAATAATTAGGAATTTCTTATTTGTATTCTCTAGTATGCTCCTAGGGTCACTTCAAGATGATTTCTTCAAATTTGTCAACAAATATTATAACTGGGAATTAACCAGTGCACACACTTTTCTGTTGATAAGGACAAAGCTAGTCTTTAGCATTTTGTAGACATAACTGTCTGTGTGACTGTCATTTCTTGTACTCCAACCACACCGGCTTCCTTGCTTTTCCTTTTACGCTCTGAGCTCTTTCATTTTGCCTTGTGACTTTTGCATTGTTATTTTTAGCTTTTCAAAGGGATGGACATGGTCACTTTTACACTTTCAAATCTCAGATAAGCCCCTTCCTCAAAGAGGCTACATTCCCAGGATTCCCTCTCCTCCCCACATCCATTCCTTTCTGTGACTCCCACTTTTTTGATGGCCATTACTACTTAGCGGCAAATCAATTTCTACTGAGTTGTTTAAAGATATACTATTTCCCTCCACTAAAGCATAAATGTGTGGAGGTGGATTTTATTTATTTATCTTCTGCTTTTGACCAGTGTGAAGCAGATAGTGGCTCAGTGGAATTTACTGAATGAATGGATGATTTATGCTATTTTTCTCTTGAACAAAATGGTCTAACTAGTCATCAGTAAATGAGGTTAGCTTTGAACTATCTATAACAAAGACATGGCAAGAGAGACTGAAACTTCTTCTTGGTAAATTTCTAGAAAATTGTGAATATTAAGACAGTTAGATATAAAAATAATGGATGATACAGGATCTAATCATGTGAAACTTAAAATTCCTTACCTAACCTAATGGGTTATATTGTTGATATTTCCTTTTCTCTGTGCTTGATTTTGTGGTTCTACATGTTGTGACTTTTGGCCCTTTAGAAATGCAAAAATTGAGGTATATTGATGTACTAGATCAGAGGTCAGTCTGCAAACTAAGGCCTAGAGTCAACTGCCTGTTTCTGTGAACAAAATTTTATTGGAACACAGTCATGCTCATTCATTCCATGTTTTCTGTATCTGTTTTCGTACAATAAGGGCTGAATTGAGCTAGCAAAATAAAAAAAATTAACTTCACAGAGAAATTTGCTTATCTCTTGCCTACAGTATTGTTTTCCTAACTGGAATATATTTGACTTATAACATTGTATAAATTTAAGGTTTTCCTAACTGGAATATATTTGACTTATAACATTGTATAAATTTAAGGCATATGGTAAATATGACACATTTGTATATGGTAATAAGATTGTCATTGTAGTGATAATTTTCCCAACTCTTTGAGAGCTAGGAAAGTTACAAGAACTTTCAAGTATGTAAATTGGTCCGAGGAATCCTTAGTGGCATGTTCTACTTGAAGGAATTTTGTGGTATAATCTTCTACTCTTTTAAGAACAAGGAGGTAAATAAACATAGAAAACACCAACCAAGCTAGCAAGCCAGAGAAACCTTTTAAAAATATCCTCAGGCAAAACTTAAAGAGTTCCACTCCAAAAGTAGTTTTGTTGGAATAAATGAAATACTGTAATTATTTGTGCTTTTATGGCAACTTTTATTTATAAGGAGAAAGCTATTATATCAGCTTGCAGATTGGAGTCTCCTGTTTCAGATTGAAGAATTTGAAGATGAGAGAAGGGAAAAGATCGGCCCACTTTTAACAAGAAAGCAAATTGTTAATTATAACAAAAATGGTTGTCATCGTGTGTCTAGTTTTTTAACTATGGATTGCGTGAGGTGCCTTTATGTACCATGTCTTATTCTTGTAGCGACCTCCAAGGTGTTAAGTAGTAGATCTATCGTATAGATAAATGCTCTAGGGCATAGAGGACTGCAGTAACTTGCTCTGGTCTTGTAGGTAATCAGAGGTGGCCTAGAATTAGAATCCATGTCTATCTATCTGCTCTTCCCTAGGAGAGCAGCCATTAGAGAAATAGGGGCTGCACTTTAAATATAAGAATGACACATTGTACACTTTAGTGCACTTTAATATACATGATTTTATTTGTCACTTATGCCTTAATAAAGCTTGGGGAAACAAACACACCTACCTTCTTACCTTCCTACCTACCTATGTGCATCCAGAAAAGGCAGCACCTCCTACAAAGAGAATGCTAATTCTCACTTCCTGCCCTTGAGAGTGGGCCCACACAGGGGATTCTCTCAGAGTGTGCAGGGCACCAGCAGGCCACGGACTGAGCTGCTTGCTTTGACGTGAAGCAAGGAAGGCAAAGTGCTTTTCCTAGTCTGACTCCCAGATCCTTCCTTTGGAGGTAAGGTGCTGCTTTGATGGAGGGGCAGAAAGAACCAGAAGGAAGTGCTCTCTCTAGCACTTTACTGTTAATTTGAAATGCCTTTAGCAAAGTTAGCTACCTGTGAGTTTTGAAGGCAAAACACTTGCCTTTGCATTTTGTTTGCAAAGACAGCTTTTGAGAAAAAGGCTCCTTTCAAACATTCCGTGACTTTGGTCAAAGAGCCGGGAACCTGGCATTAAAGATTTCAGCACTGTCAGAAGCTTCCACCAATGAGAAAGCTCCTGTCATTCACACCGGGGTTTGCTCAATATTTCTCGTGTTTCTTGCTTCCAGCCTGACAGCTTCTAAGTCTCAGGGGACTAGGGGATTTTTCCTTCTCTTTTTATTTCCTCTCCAGAGTGTGTATATTTATGGGGAGACTATTGAGTGGGACTGGGAGGGTGGGGAGAAGGTTGGGGAGGATGGATAAAGGAAAAGAACAAGGGTCAAACAAATTTTGTGCCTTTTTACATTACTCCTGATGAAATGTTAAATAAAAATATTGTGATTTGTTCAGCCTTACCCCCTTGCTAATATTTAAAAGCATTCAATTAAGATTTTCTAATGTGTCCAATGAGTTAGACTGTCCTATGGTATTAGAAAAATATTACACATATAAATAAGATACGTCAAAGCATTAAAAAGCTATTATACACACAGAACATAAAATGGCAGAATAATGATGGATCCTGCCATGCAGGAAACATATTCAAAAATATTATCTTCCTGGTAATGAAATGCCATCCATTTCATTTTAAGCTAAATACGTTAGACATATCAGTGGAGTCTGTGCTGACACAGCAGTGAGTTGAAATTGAAAATCTGAAATTATATATATGATTGGACACAGTGTTAAAGTAATTTATAGGAAAAACCGCGAATGTGCTGGGTCTGCACCTTCTGGTGAACTCATTTTATGGAATCAGATAGAGGAAAACGCTACCATTTCTAATGTGCAGTTAGAATGGCAGCCCGCCAGGGCCCCAGTACATTCAGTATGGAAAGGGAGAAGAAAGGCAGAGACAGGGTCTGGGAGGGACTCAGGAGTGGGGAGCAACCGGAGGTGGGGTGGTGTGGAGGGGTGTGGGTAGTGTTGGGAGTGTGGGAAGGAGACAGGGACAAGAAGCAGGGCCAGAGAGGGGTGCTTCAAATTACAGCAATTCTGCATAAGCCATCAAGAAAATGGCTTCGTTTTCACTGCTCTGACATAATGGGAGAGTGCGACCTGAGGAGTGGTTTTCGCTCTCCAGGCGAGTGGGAGGTGACAGGAGGGCCTGTGCAGGGGCAGACTGCAGCGAGGCGTAGTGCTCTGGGACACCCTCGCTGAGGGGACAGGCGAGCCCCTGGTGGGGATGGTCTGACCCCACTAGGGCGGCGGATCCAGAGTGCCGACTGGCAGGTGTGGCAGTCGGCACTCACAGACCCCCTCAGATCGCCTGCCTGTCGGGCGGCTCTCTCTCTAAGCCCCACTTTGTTCTCTATCTTCCTCAGTGTCATGTGTGTTTGGCTACAAAGTGCATCGGGGAGTGGGGTGAGCTGGGGATAAAGAGAAAAACAAGGCTGCGCTTTTGTGTGGCGGTGTGTGACCAACTGGTACCCTGATGTGCCTTTCCTCTTTCATTTATATCCATAATCCTGCTTGAAATGTGGATTATTTATTCACACCGGGCTGGTGCCCTCGCAGAACACCAGGGAGCTGCCACTGTGCCTTTCACTCGGTGGCCGCACTGGCTGAGGCAGAGGTGGTCTAGCTTCTCCACAAGCGTCCTTGCTAACCTTCTCCTGAGTTTTAAAAAGAAGAAAGAAAGGGTTGAATATGAGACTGGGGGAAGGATGTTTTTCATCCTAGGCAGACAGCTACCCCTAAGGAGGGAATTGCAGAGTGGAGAGAGAAGCGAGATGCCCTCAAGAGAGATGGAGAGAAAAATGTCACCATACCCTCTGACAGCCTACTTCCCCACTTGCCACATGGCCCAGGGATTTTAGAAGCTGGAGTAACTAGAAGAGTGAAAATAACAGATCTGGAACGTATGTGGGATTTTTCTTTTTAAGCGCTCAGGGTGTTTCCTATTTATTTTAATAATGCTAATTGCCAGTTCCTGGGGATTTACTCAGTAGCAACCCTGGGCCCACAGACGTGGTCCCACAGCAACGTGACATAGGGGCTATTGTGCTTCCAGTTTTGGTGATGAGGTAACAGCTTTGCAGAGGCCAGATGACCTTCTTTAAGCTTACGAAAAATAAGGTATGCCCCAGTTAGAAACTCTAAACTCCTCAAAGTCATGGGGAGGCAAGAATTTTCTGCCCAGCTTAAGAGCAATCATTCTGGATGAATGGAAAGGTTAAGTGACTTGGATCAAGGCAGCATTTTTCTAAATCTTTTCTGAATCCCCTAACTAGCTCACCTGGCTCTTGCAGCACCCCATGCTTTTCTCCATAGCATGGGTTGTAATTTCTACTAATTTGTAATTTGTACTAGACTCTAATTTCATGAATACAGCAGGAACATTGCTAGGACCTAGCACGGCGCCTGGCACTCTGTACTCATTAAGTGTGACTTGGTTGAATAAGTGAATGGATAGATGGGTAGATGCAGTTTCATTGATAATCTATAATAAAGCTGGGGCTGGAAATTTACAGGTTATCTCTTAGGATACTTGTTCTTCACTTGTGCCTGTGGTATGGTGGTCCCTCTAGGAAAGGAATCAGTATTGATAAAATGAGGCAGTGTTAGAATTGCAGGAAGCCCAATGAGATATCTTGACTACCATGCTGCCCAGTGGTGAATAACTCTTAGCCATTAAGTTTCTGCTTTGATACATCCTGAGATGGGATGCTCACTCTGTCACAAGACAACCTGTTCCATTGACTTATAGTAGTGGGTTATAAGGGCATTCTGTATGGAGAGTCAAATCTAGTCTTGGAACTGTCATCATACTGGTCTTCGCTTCACTGGAGCTCCACACATCAGGCCTTTTTACACCTACAGAGACAGTCCTTTGAATGTGTGAAGACAGCTCTCATGTTTTACACTTGCTTCTCTTTTACAGTCTATATCTACCCAAATTTTTTTAGCTTTGCCTTATATGTTCCTGGGCTTAACACCATCCTGGTCATCCAGGATATTTAACACAACATTTAACACAATAAAATATTTAAAATATTTAACACAATAAAAATTTTGAATACTGTATTCCAATATGATTCAGTCTTTCTGTGATAATGCTGTCATCTGAACATCATAATGTGATGTAGTCCTATGTTATGTAAGTTTTCATAGCAGCCAGACCAGAGTGTTGAGCCATATTGAATTCATGGCCAGCTAAAACTTATTTGTTCAATTCATTCATTCACTTAAAAAATATTTCTTGAGCCACTACTATATACTAGCCACTGGGCAAACATTGATAATAAGATGAATGAGACATGATTCTGATGCCAGCTGAGGCCATACCAATCTACTGGATAAGGCATAAAAGTTAATAACTATCCTTTGATCATAAGGGGTGCATTTTTAAGTATTTTATTATTTTTAAAATCAGTATGTATGTTACAACTGATGTGCAGTGTTAAAGCATTTGACTTTATATCCTAGTTATAAATCACTGTTTTTTTTAAAAACATAGTTTTATAATTGAGGGAGTATGGCAATTGCAATATTATGAACAACTTTAATAGAAGCATGTATTAGGTGAAAGTGTGATACAAAGGAGTAGTGATCATCTTTGTATGGGATGGACAGAAATAACTTTGCAGATGAGAAAATTAACATTTTTAGGTCTTGATAGATGAGCCATGGTTTGCTATTCTTGTGGTGAGACTCTCACCCTGTAAGAGCAGAAGGGACTGCAAGGCCAGGCCTAGAGGCTGGACCATCCGTCCCTGTGTGAGCAGCAGGGGCACAATGCTCTCACTGGTTAGAAAACCTTGCCCTACAAGAAAGAAGATGATGAATATTATTAAAATGTGTGCATGATTGCTGTAAACCTTCACAAATGGAAAAGAAAAGGAGGCAGCTTCTTGGAATTGTAAGAAGAGAAATCAGGAAAGGTCATGAATTTACATTCCAAGGGCAGCATTTGTAATGTTGTTTGAAAGGAGGGTAAGTTTTCAGAGAAGATGGGAGCCGGCCATTCCAGGGAGAGGAATCAGCCTGAGCAAAGGCCCAGAGGTGGGAGATACAGAAAGAGTATGAGTGATCACAAGCAGTACAGTTTGAATGAGCTTGACATTCAAAATATTTCACCTTTACCACAGGTTGAAGGGCTAGGGTTGGGGTAGATGATGGACATACATCATTAGGAATTTTGATTTGAGCTCCAGTGAGTTCTTGCCTCACACCATTTCTTGTCTGAGGGTTTCAGTTTTGGGTCCTGCTTTTGGCATGTCTTCCTTGCAATGATTTCCAATTTCAACAGACTCCCCATTCCCCACTCACTGTTAAGTAGGGTTTGCTCAACTCTGTCCTTATGCAGTTACCTTCCTCCAGTGCAGAACCTTTCAATTACAATGGTCAAATGTGATTGTGTAGGCTTTGTTCAAATATTCCAGCCTGTCAAGATCTCTTTGGATCTTGAACCTTCTTTTTATTGATGTGGTGGATGATGTTGATGGATTTCAAATGTTGTATCATTCTTGCATCCCTGGAACAAATCCTACTTGATCATGATGGATGATATTTTTGAATTTGGTTTGCTAATACTTTGTTGAGTATTTTTGCATCTATGTTCATCAGGGATATTGGTCTGTAATTTTCTTTTTTTGTGGTGTCTTTGGTATTTTTTGGTATTAGAGTGATGCTGGCCTCTTAGAATGAGTTTGGGAGTATTCCATCCTTTTCTACTTTTTGGAAAACTTTAAGGAGCATGGGTACTAGATGTTTGATAAAATTCAGTGATGAAGCCATCTGGTCCAGGTATTTTCTTCCTTGGTAGTATTTTGTTTACCCATTCATTTTCTTTGCTGGTAATTGGTCTATTCAGAATTTTTTTTTCTTTTTGGGTCAGACTTGGAAGGTTGTCTTTTTCTAGAAAGTTGTCCATTTCTTCTAGGTTATCCAGTTTGTTTGCATATAATTTTTCATAGTATTCTCTAATAATTCCTTGTATTTCTGTGGTGTCCGTAGTGATTTTTCCTTTCTCATTTCTGATTCTGTTTATGTGTGTAGACTCTCTTTTTTTCTTGATAAGTCTGGCTAGGGGTTTATCTATGTTGTTTATTTTCTCAAAGAACTAGCTCCTGCTTTCATTGATTCTTTCTATTGTTTTATTCTTCTCAATTTTATTTATTTCACCTCTAATCTTTATTATGTCCCTCCTTCTACTGACCTTGGGCCACATTTGTTCTTCTTTTTCTAGTTTCATTAGTTGTGAGTTTACACTGTTCATTTGGGATTGTTCTTCTTTCCTGAGGGAGGCCTGTATTGCAATATACTTCCTTCTTAGCACAGCTTTTGCTGCATGCCACAGATTTTGTGGTGTTGAATTATTACTGTCATTTGTCTCCATATATTGCTTGATCTCTGTTTTTATTTGGTCATTGATCCATAGATTATTTAGGAGCATGGAATTAAGCCTCCATGTGTTTGTGGGCTTTTTTGTTTTCTTTGTGTAATTTATTTTTAGTTTCATACCTTTGTGATCTGAGAAGCTGGTTGGTACAATTTCAATCTTTTTGAAATTACTGAGGCTCTTTTTGTGGCCTAGTATATGATCTATTCTTGAAAATGTTCCATGTGCACTTGAGAACAATGTGTAGCCTGTTACTTTTGGATGGAGTGTTTGGTAGATGTCCAATAGGTCCATCTGTTCTAATACGTTGTTCAGTGCCTCTGTCTCTTTATTTTCTTTCTGGCTGATCTGTCCTTTGGAGTGAGTGGTGTTTTAAAGTCTCCTTAAATGAATGCATTGAATTCTATTTCCCCCTTTAATTCTGTTAGTATTTGTTTCATATATGTAGGTGATCCTTTGTTGGGTGCGTAGATATTTATAATAGTTATATCCTCTTGTTGGACTGACCCCTTTATCATTATGTAGTGTCCTTCTTTGTCTCTTGTTAGTTTTTTTGTTATGAAGTCTACCTTGTCTGATACAAGTACTGCAACTCCTGCTTTTTTCTCCCTATTAGTTGCATGAAATATCTTTTTCCATCCCTTTACTTTCAGTCTGTGTATGCCTTTGGGTTTGAAGTGAGTTTCTTACAGGCAGCATATAGACAGATCTTGTTTTTTTTATCCATTCAGTGACTCTATTTCTTTTGATTGGTGCATTCAGACCATTTACATTTAAGGTGATTATTTATAGGTATGTACATATTGTCATTGCAGGCTTTAGATTCATGGTCACCAAAGGTTCAAGGGTAATTCCTTACTATCTAACAGTCTAACTTAACTCACTTAGTATGCTATTACAAACACAATCTAAAGGTTTTTTTTTTTTCCCCGCTTTCTTCCTCCTCTATTCTTTATATATTAGGTATCATATTCTGTACTCTTTGTCTATCCCTTGATTGACTTTGAGGGTAGTTGATCATTTTTGCATCAGCTTAGTAATTAATTGTTCTACCTTCTTTACTGTGGTTTTATTTCCCCTGGCGACAGCTATTAAGCCTTCAGAACACTTCCATCTATAGCAGTCCCTCCAAAATGCACTGTAGAGGTGATTTGTGGGAGGTAAATTCTCTCAGCTTTTGCATATCTGAAAATTGTTTAATTCCTGCTTGAAATTGAAGTGGTAATCTTGCCAGATAGAGTATTCTTGGTTTGAGGCCTTTCTGCTTTATTGCATTAAATATATCATGCCGTTCCCTTCTGACCAGTAAGGTTTCTGTTGAGAAGTCTAATGATAGCCTGGTGGGTTTTCTTTTGTATGTGATCTTATTTCTCTCTCTAACTGCTTTTAAAAGTCTGTCCTTATCCTTGATCTTTGCCATTTTAATTATTATATGTCTTGGTTTTGTCTTCCTTGGGTCCCTTGTGTTGGGAGGTCTGTGCACCTCTATGGCCTGAGAGATTATCTCCTTTACCAGATTGGGGAAGTTTTTAGTTACCTCCTCAAAGACACTTTCTATCCTTTTTTCTCTCTCTTTTTCTTCTGGTACCCCATAATGCAAATATTGTTCTGTTTGGATCTATCACACAGTTCTCTCAATATTCTTTCATTCTTAGAGATCCTTTTTTCTTTCTATGCCTCAGCTTTTTTGTATTCCTGTTCTCTAATTTCTATTCCATCTACCGTCTCTTCTACTACATCTAGTCTGCTATTAAATCCTTCCATTGTATGTTTCATTTCAGATATGAAATTTCTTAATGATTGAACGTCCATCCTAAATTCATCCCTGAGTTCTTGAATATTTTTCTGTACCTTCATGAGCATGTTTATTATTTTTATTTTGACCTCTCTTTCAGGAAGTTTGGTGACTTCAGTTTTATTTGACCCTTTTTCTGGTGTTCATGAGATTTTTGTTTGAACCAGGTTCCTTTGACGTTTCATATTTGTATGTGGCACCATCTAGTGCCCAGAAGCTCTAGTCTCTGGAACTGCTCAGCCCCTGGAGTGATATTGGGGGTTGCTGGGGAGTGGCACTGGTGCCTGGGGGGAGGAACGAGCTGTTTCCTGCTTCCCGGCTGCAGTGCCTGTCTTCATTGTCACAACCAGTGGGCCAGGCACACAGGTTTAAGCCTCTGTGCTTTGCTCCTGTAGCTGCCATAGGTAGCGCCTCCCTCTGGCTGTTCTGACCCCAGGGCAGGGACTGCACATTTGCAAGCCAGTGCTGGCAGGCCAGGAGGAAGGCACAGCAGTCTGCATATCACACTGGGGGGCCTCAGATCTGAGTAGCCAGCCAGGGGGATGGCGCGCCTGAAGCTCCTGAAAATTCCCAACCTGCTGGGCAGAGCCCAACCAGACAACCTTGTCCACCTATTGCTTCTCCCATGCAGCAAGCTCCGTGCAATCCCTACCCCTTCAGCAGCCCTCTCGCTGCTAGGAAGCCTCTCAGACCACCCACCTTTCTTTTGTCCCAAAGCAGCCAGACGTGGATCCCTGTCCTCCACAAATAGCTGGAATCTCAATCTCTCCAAGCATTCCACCTGTCTTAGCTTTCCAAGCCCATTAATCTCCAGAGCACCATGCAATGTAGGGTTTGTGCTCTCAAAACAGATCTCCAGGGCTGGGTGTTCAGCAGTCCTAGGCTTCCAGCCACTGCCTGCTCCATTTCTCTTCTTCCCACTGGTGAGCTGGGTTGGGGAAGGGATTGGGACCTGCCCGATTTCCCTGTTTAATGAGGTCTGCTCTGTTCTCCAGGTGTATGCAGTCTGGTGCAGCCTTCTTTCCTGTTGCTCTTTTAGGATTAGTTGTACTAACTATATTTTCATATTATATGTAGTTTTGGGAGGAGTTCTCTGTCTCACCTCTCATGCCACCATCTTGAATCTTCCCTGGATCTTGAACCTTTCATTCAGTGCATCAGTTTTCTATCCCAATGTTTTGTCATTGACAATTTCCTACTTGTGTTGTGCATCCTTACCCGAATCAGTCATACCATAAAAATTATCACAAAAGACAGAACCAAGGAAAGAAGCCTGTAGCACTCAACTGGAGATGTGGCTCGAGTTTGATGCTGTCAGTAGGCAGGTTTGAATGTCTTCACCACAGAGTTACCATCATGAGTCCTTCTAGAAGGTTTTGCAGGCATCAAGACAGACAGTATTCATGACAAGGATTTAAACACTTAAATGCTATCAAGAAGGAAATGGGGTTAATGAAGCTTGGATATATGGTTGCAAATTGTTTTGCAAGTATAAATCCTTTGAAGCCCTCACCCGCAAATATTTGGAGACAGGGCCTTTGAGGAGGTGATTAAAGTGAAATGAGATGGTAAGGGTGGGACCCTAATTTCATATGCTTGGTCTCCTTGTAAGAAGAGGAGATACCAGACAATGAACTCTCTCCATGTTAGAAGATAGGCCATGTGGGGACACAGAGAGAAGGCAGCCATCTGCAGGCCAAGAGGAGAGCCCTCAGGAGAGATCAACCCTGCAGAAATTTTCATTTTTTTTCTTGTAGCCTCCAGAACTGTGAAAAAATTAATTTTTATTGTTAAGTGGTATTTCGTTATGGTAACTCTAGCAGATGAAGACATATTTTACTATTTAAATGCTAAGTGTTGTATTGCCCTGACCCCTACTCCTGGCCATGGAACTGATCTTGCTTTAAAAACAGATTTTGGGGGAGAAAAGTCACTATACATTAGTATAACAGTTTACATTATTTTTTAAAAATTACAGTATGGTTGACACAAACTTTTTACTACAAATGCATTAAAATCTGAGAAAAGACCACTAAACAATTGTTGCTACAGAATTCCTCTGCATTTGTGCAGACTACAGAGTTGGGGACAGCTTGATTCAGAGAAATGGAGTGTTAAGCTGCCTTTTTTTTTCCCAACATCTGATATTTAGTATGGCATTAATTAGAGTGAATGTCTTCCTAGTTAGCAATCACCAGCCAAGCAGGAAGATCATTGAAAGTTGTTGAATGTCTTGGTAGATTTGCATCTTGTAAATCACCTCAGGGTGATTACCTCCTTCTACCCTAAATGACAAAGACTATGAGAAGACACATGTAGAAGGAAACAGTATTCATCCCTGGTGTCCAGAAGCACATTTTAGTCTAGTGTTCCAGCAGCTTAGAGAACACTGTGGTGGGGCTGCAGGGCCTTCCTGGGGTCTCTGTGTTGCTCTCCAGTCATGGTTCCCTAGTTTTCTTTCTCTTTTTTTAGCCTTATCTTAGCAAGGGAGAGATTTAGGGTTGGGTATTGTAGTTTTCAATTGCTGCCATAAAAGGTCTTCACTAAGCCACTTTAAACAACATCCATTATTACCTCACAGTTTAGCTAACTCACAGTGTGGCCTAAGGAGGTCCTTGGCTTAGTCTTAGAAGGCTAAAGTTCCTTTCTGGAAGCTTTCAGAATGAGTCGGCTTCAAGGTCCTTCAAGTTGTTGGCTCAATTCAGTTCCCTGCAGTTGTAGGACTGAAGTCCTTGTTTCTTTGCTGCCTGTCAGTTAGGGGCTGGTCTCCACATTCAGGCTGCTTGCTTTCCGAGTGGCTTCTCTTCAGCAACAGTGGACGGAAATGCTCTCAGGCTCTAAATCTCTTTCATGTCCTTTTCTGTAATCAGCTGGCGAACATTCTTGGCTTTTAAGGTCTCACCTGGAAAATATAGGCTACTCTCCTTATTTTAAGGTCTGTTACTTAATTACACCTATAGTGTCCCTTTGCCATGTAAAGTAACATATTCACAGGTTCCAAGGTTTAGGGCATGAATATTTTTTGGGTGTCATTATTCTGCCTACTATGATAGGTTTCTAACTTATAATTTTTCCTGATTTGTTCTTTACTTGGAATCTTAGCAAAGCTATAGTATGTTTTAAAAATCCTTTAACGCCATGTAGCTGGATGGGAGACATTCAGCAAATATATGCTGGGCCCCTAATATGTGTCAGACACTGTGCTCCAACAGTAAATCATAGTGAACAAGTCAGAGAACCAGTCCTCTGGGGGTTTCATTCTAGGGAGAGGAAACAGATTAAAAAAACAGAATAAGTAAACATGATTACAATTATTTTGAGTACTAGGGAAGAAAAAAGTCAGCCTTGCTGATGCATGGTGTGTTAGGAATCGGGTAGGGAATTGTACAAATACCCCATGCTCCACATTTATTAACTCATTTAGTCCTTCCAGCAATCATAGGCAGTAGGCACTATTCTTCTTCTTCTTTTCCAAAGACACTAAAACAAAGCGTTAGATCCAAATAATTTTTTTGGGAGGTGATCCCAGGAGGTGCCATGAGTGAGTGAGGAAATGAGACGAGGAAGAGAAGAAAACAAATGGGGTACATTAGTGAGCAGATCATTGCTGTGGGCAACCCCGCCCCCAGGGGATGCAAATTCAGTTGATTTAGGTGGAACGCAAGCATTAAAAAAAATTTTGTGTATGATAAAAGTAAACCTTTATTTATTTAAGCTACAGTAAGTCAAGGGATTTTTCTCCTTGAAGCTGAACATATTTTTAGCTGATAAAATTCAGTGTATATGCAAGCACACCAAAAAGCAATTAGTAATGTTCAATAAATGTAATGACAGAGGGATGTGCCCACCTCTTGCCAAGACCATCCTGTCAATGTCCTCTGCTCCCCAGGCTTGCGTCTTTTCTCCTCCAGGGAGTGCCCCATGCAGGCTCCAGAGGGATCGTTTTTTAGCCCAGACCTGACTCTGCCCCCTGTGTTTTTGGGGGAGCTCATCTGTTATTATCACTACTGAAATATTCTCTCTCTTTACCTGGTTAACTCCTACTCATCATCAAGCTAAGTCACCAGTAGGTTTCTTTTGTGAAGCTCTTTTTAAGACTGTCCCTACATTGTAGGGCAAATATCTGAGCTCCTTCCTCTAGGCCCCAGAACCTGGAGTTTAATTTATTAATATAGACAACTCAGCTTATCCTCAACAGCTCAGTTTGGTGTAAGAGGAAAACAAATTATGTTGGAAGAGAAAAATATGGTTTGATGAAATGGGATTGAACTTTACAGCTTCTCCAAATAAGATTTTGGCAAGAATCAAATAATTTTAGACCTGGAACACAGTTAAGAGGAATTATGATAAAGGAGATTGAACACTTAGCTGGCCTTTGAACACCCATTTTGATCTTCCTGCACAGAAGGAGATATTAAATTTTATCCTGTAGTAATTCACATGTGTGCTACAAACTTAAGCATTTGTAGGAGCCTTGAAACAATCACTAAGTACATTCATTAAGTGCCTACTGTGTGCAGATCAATAAAGTAGGTACTTCAGGAAGGTGTAAAAGCATCATAAAGTGGAATGTAATTCTTAACCTTGAGTGTTTCTCAGTGCAGAAAGGCAGAATTGACATTGGCAGATGGAATCAGCATGGGGATAGGTGTAACTGGGAAGACTTATTAGAAGATGTGAGTTTTAAAGTAAGATTTTTGAATGGCTAAAGGACATAAATGCTAAGGGAGAAGGGCCTACCTGAAGAAAGGCTGTAATTAAGTTTAAATGACATTGGGGACTTTTAAAAGCTTTATGAGTGAAGAACTGTAGTCTATAAATTTTACATAGAGAAGCATTTTCCATGATCACATTTTGCACAAGAATTGGTGACCAGTTTGTCAATGGGGGAAAAAAATATATATCTTACTTTTTTATCAAGTGACTACAAACTCGAAACTAAGGAAAATGCACTAATGTTTAATTCAGTATGTGAAACTGAAATTCATAAGGTGAAACAATGCCTTCTCAGAAGTTGTAATGGAATTACAAATTACGTGGTATGTTTATTGTCCCCTTTTTGGTTTGTATTTTTTGATCAACACAAACATAACTCTTTAAGTTAATGTGTAGTGTAATCAATCCTTCTCCTTACCATCATAAAGCACTAAAAAAAACATTGTTTTAATCCTTTCCTCAAAATGTGACTATGTAATGGGAAATGTTAATGTAGTGATTCTAAATTAAACCTTATTGCTCAGATGGGCACAAAATGAGGCACCCAGAATTCCTTGTAGCACTTATTTAGCAAGATTACTTTTCCTAGGTGGTTAAGATAAGGACTAGATTCTTAAAAGTATGCACTTTTAGTAGTAGTGCTATATTAATTATTATATTTAATTTACTATACCTCTTGAAGAACCTATTGGTCAAGGTAATGCTGTTGTTTTTAAAGGGACTTCTTATGTATTGTTAGTCAAAAGAGTATGCCTTAAAATATACAGCTGGAGCACTTATCTATTAATGTTGGGATCTAAAATAACTATAAGGAGTAATGGATAAACATTAGAACTCTCATTTTAATTGCTGTGTTTTATTTTATGGATCTACCATCTCTAAAATATACACATTTGTGTGTATGTATATTAATTATTATAGGTTATACACAACCTCACAAGCACACAAAGAAATAGACACCAAAAATGCTAACAGTGGTTATTTTGGGGGGAGGACAGGGTTGTCATTTATATATTTTTTTCTTCTCTCTACTATTCAGGATGTCACACCCTCTTTACAATAAGCAGGAATACCTTTTAAAAAAGTTTATCATTCCTCATTCCTTCTTATTTTTGGTCAGTACACAAATGAAAGATAATTTTTGAAAGTAAAAACCCATAATCTGATCACTCTAATGCTTTTATTATAATTTTATAGTATCGCAATTGCTATCCAAACTGCATACATATGTGACAGATGCCATAAAATTACATCTGTAAGGTTTTGAATAAGTAATATATTCATACAACACAAAATTAAAAAAACACAATGGATTTACAATAAAAGGTATATGTAATTTTTTCACATAATTGGTACATTCTTCTTTATCTTAATATATGGCTGCCTCATTCTTTTTAATGGCAGCCTTGTGTTGTCAAATTCTTGATGGGTATTTGGGTTGTTTCTAACTTTTGTTAATAATGCTGTAGTGAATGTTCTAGTCTATATGCTGTCTTGCACACTTGTGACTACAGCTGTGGCTTAATTTCTTAGACATAGAATGTCTGGGTCTCATTATGTATTTAAGAATTTCAGATAGACAGTTCTAAATTGTTCTCCTTGCAGCCTGCTCTATCTTACACTCTCACAAGGAATGCTTGAAGATTCAGTTTGTTCACATTTTTACAGAACTATGTATTATCAAACTGATCTGTCAATTTTGAGAGGTTAAAGGTTATGTCCATTTTTGTATGCATTTATGTGATTATGTGTGTATGTTTTTATGTGCATTTAAATTGTGAAGTTTAGCATCTTGTCATATTTTTAAAAGACATTTTTATTTCCTTTCCTGTGGATTATCAGTGGTCACATCTTCCCCATTTTCTATTGAGCTGTCTTTATCTTATTGATTTTAGGAGCTTAAAATATGTTAAGCATATACTTACATATTTTACCACTTAAAAATAACTTTTCACCATGTAAAAGTGTTCTATTTACTATTTTCATATCTATCGGTGTTATCTTTTAGGACTTCTAGGTTTTGTATTAGACTTAGAAAGCTTTCTTCTAATTCTGAGGTTAAAAAATATTTAATATGTTTTTATTTAATTTTCTTTATTTGCAAAGTTGGTTATTCTAGAATTGATTTTGGGGAAGGGTATGAGGAAAGAATCTAACTTTTTTTCCAGATGGCTACCAAATTATCAGTTCTACTGAATAACATTCTTTTCCTTAATGACTTATAATTCTGCCCTTATTATCATGTAAAATTTTACAATAAGAAAAAAGATAAAATTTTGAGAAAAGATGTAAACATTTTTTAAATCCATTGAATACTAAATCTAAAAAGTTAATTTTTAAAACAGTGGACATCATTTTTAAGATAAAGAGAACTGATAAAAATATTTAAACTGAATACAAATAATCAAGGAACATTTACTTGCATTTTCTGAGAGCTGGTCTTTTTACTCCTGTTGGGTTGGCTTATGCGAATCCCTTGGGGAACTTAAAATAGGGCAAGGGAATCCTAGTATCTTGGGTGGGCTCCAGGCATTTCCAGGTTTTCAAACCTTCCCTAAATGATTCGGATATTACAGTCAGATTTAGAAACCATGGTTCAATGGGGAATTTTTTTTTTAAATTCTATTTCTGTTATGCCTCTTATATATAAAATCCAGGACTATCTTTAGGAAAAATGTGTCAGATTCATATAATTTACAACTCCAGTATGTGCACATGTCCAGTGTCCATTCCTCAAAAGCACAGGACTTTCCCAAAGCACACTTGGCAACATGCTTGAGCAGGTGTTTTTATTCCCTCCTGTCTTATGCTCTGGGTCCAGGTTGACTGGACTGGGCTTCTATCCAGTCCTTTCTAACAACCGCTATTCCTCCTCTTCAGTCCCTTCCCTGGGCAGTGGCCCAGAAAATAATCCTGCTCAGCTGCTCCCTCTTTTTCCAAGAACCTAAAGAACAAGTTTTAAACCAGAAATCACTAATTTTTACTACAAAAGTCTGTCAATTATGCCCCCCATACCTGAAATGATTTATTTAATCCAAAAGCAGCTTTTAATATGTGACCACTTCATATTTCCATTGTATGAAACAAATTCTGACCGAAAACAAGATAAATAATCTTCTAATCAGAATTTCTTCCGTTTTGAATTGGAGAAATTCATAAGCTCACTGCAGGTGATCTGTGCATCCTTATCCACAAGTCACCTCACCCACATAGCATCTTTTGTCTTCCACTGTCTTCCATTCCTATGTTTCCAGAAAATGCCAGGCTTAACTCCCTTTGCACCTCTGAACTTGCTTTTCTTCCTGCCTAATATACGAGCCCCAGCCTCCACTTTGATCATGATGAAATAGCTATGTGACCAAGATAGTTCTATAGTAATACTGACTATATTATATTGTACTTATTTGTTTATATGTCTTCTCATCCGCTCGAGTATGAGTGGGCTTTGCTGGGGCAATTGGCAAAGGAGTGTCGTTCAATGAAACATCCGGGGAAAACTGGGGCTCTAGGGTAGGACTGATCCACATCCAAAAGAAAGTTTATTTCCTTAATGGTGAAGGAGAAGCCTACTAGACCCCAGGTGTGAGTGTGTGTGTGTGCGTGTGTGTGTCACACTTGGGTTGAACCTATGCTTTTCCATACTGCCAAACTGATAAATAGGACTAAAAAAGGTCCCTAGGCTGCTGAGATCTCTAGAATATCAGCAAGAAATAAACATAAGTAGTATTGGAAGGTATTTTCCATAATCCAGGCCACAGGAAAAAATAGTTCTACTTAAGATGAGCTTACACTAAAAATATTTATGAACAATTCATCAGGAGTTGGGGTGAGCGGATGAAAAAAAGCTTAGGATGCCAAATCCTAAGGTAAAATAATGTGAAGCTAGATAATTAGTATCTTTTAAATGGTTAACAAAGAAAAATGAAGGACCAAGAAACATAAGAAAAAAAAGCACAATGATGCTAAGGCAGATTAGAGAACAAAATAACACTGAATGTCTAGAAATGAAAAAAAAAAGGAAATTTTAAATTAAAACTCCATGGAGAGGTTAATTTTCCAATTGGACATAACTGAAGAGAAAACTGTAAACTATAAACAATCCCCAATGTACAATGGTTTGACTTAAATGATTTTGACTTTACAATTGTGTGAAAACAAAACACATTCAGTAAAACTTGTACCTTGCATATTGAATTTTGACTTTTTCCTGGGCTAGCATCACGCAGTACAACGATTCTCTCTTGTAATGCTAAGTAGTGGCAGCGAGCTGCAGGTCCT
The DNA here is from genome assembly GCF_030020395.1 of Manis pentadactyla. NCBI lineage: Eukaryota > Metazoa > Chordata > Mammalia > Pholidota > Manidae > Manis > Manis pentadactyla. The sequence goes on along the minus strand of NC_080021.1, from coordinate 145,555,503 downwards.
TGTCAGTCACATCATCAGGAGGGTAAACAACTGATAAAGTCAAAACCATTCCGTACCCATACAACCATTCTGTTTTTCTCTTTCAGTGGAGTATTCAGTAAGTTACATGAAATAATCAATAGTTTATTGTCAAATAGGCTTTGTGTTAGATGATGTTGCCCAACTGTAGACTAATGTAAGTGTTTTAAGACCATTTAATTGTAGGCTAGGCTAAGCTCTGATGTATGGTAGGTTAGGGGGGTATTAACTGCATTTTTGCCTTAGGGTATTTTCAGTTTCTGATGGGTTTGTTGTAAGTCAAGAAAGATCTGTATATAGGTATAAGAAAAATAGGTGTAAGATAAGAAGGTGACAGGTAGAAGAAAAATACCTAGTCTTCATCCCAGTGAGATAAAGAGGTGAGATATAGCATAGAATAATATATTCTCTATACTCCTAATTAATGAATTTGAGAAGACCATAGACTGAAGGAAAAACTGATTACACATTTTTTGTCTGCTGGGTTAACTAAACCTTCATTTCTAAAGGGTGTGACTCCTTAGTGTTACTGACTTTTTCTTAGTTGCTACAGGTATTCATTAACTTTTATTACTGGACATGGAAGTATTAAGAGACTTCCCAGAGAACCCTGGGGTACAGACATAGACTCCATTTTCCCATTGTGTAGAAGCAACCGAATTTCCCCTCGGTTATTAGAATTAGTCATCCCAGGCAGTACAGAAATCCCATTCTTTGCAGGGCTGCTTTCTATGACCATTCTTTATACTAAGTATTCCACTTGGTAGGAATAGTGGAAGGAAGAGAGGCAAACAAATTATTATTCAACATAAAGCATGGAAAATGTGAAAAAGTATAATAGTTTTTTTTAAAGCACAGAATAATCAAAATACATCAAAAATAAAAAAAATCAATATATGAATTTTACCAGTTTAAAGTAGAAACTTTCAGATTAGGAAAGAACAAACCTTACTTACATGTGGTTTCAAAGAGACAACCTAAAATATAAAGACAAAGGTCGCAAGCAAAGGAACGAATATGAGTTAGACTAATACTGACAAGAGGAAAACTAGCATAGCTCTATTTATCACACTTACTAAGTGAAGAATCATTACATAATGATGAAGGGAACAGTTTGTTAGGAAACCATAATTCAGATCCTCTAAGTACCTATAAATAGAGTCTCAGTCTATAAAGTAAAAACTGATGAAATATCATGATTAAGATTAAAACTGAAAAATTAAGAAGGAACTGCAATATTTTTATTTAAAGATATAGAAACAAGCACTCTAAACAAATCAGTTAAAAGACATGAAAGTCATTGCCTTTGTGGATGAGGACATGGTAAAGGAGGGAGTCTGCTGTGTTTCACAACAGAAAAGTAGAACTAGCTGACCCTTTAAAATATATTCACCTATAACTTTGATAAAAATAAAAACTGTCTGAAAAAGAAAATCATTGTGATTTACCTCATTAACAACTTAAAGGAGAAAAGTCATGTAATCAAGATATGCAAGACAGATATTTAACAAATTCAACATTTACCCATGAAAACCTCTCTTAGCGAATTTTCTTAACCTGGTAAATGGTAATTTAAAAAACTATAGCAAATATACTTATGGTGATATGGCAAAAGTAGTATATTCAAAGACAGGAATACAACAAGGATTTCCACTGTTAGCAGCATTCCTCAGTATAATTCTGGAGATCCCAGTTGGCAAAATAAGATGCTAAGACTGTAAAGCATAAGAAGGGCAATGGAAGAAACATAGGTATTGTTATTTGCAGACAACAATATTGCCTATCCAGAAGAATCCACGCCAATCTATAAACTATCCCAACTAAGGAATTCAGCAAGGCTGTTGGATACATTATCCATGTACATTATTAGCATTTCTACAGAAAAGAAACAATTGGAAAATGCAATTAAAATATCATTAAGAATAGCATCACATTTTAAGGATTAAGGAACAAATGTGCAAAAAGTTATTGAAGAGATTTATAGACAAGCAGTTTAAAGTTTACTAACATAAAAGACGACTTAAATAAATGGGCAGATGTACCATTTTACTGGAAGGCAGACCTAATGTTATAATGTTAAAAACTGAACTTTTATAATTTCTAAGCAAAAACTAAAAATTCCTTAGATTTTTTTTTTCATAGAACTTAACCAGATCTTAAGCTTTACTTGACAGATAAAAGAGAAGAGCCATGGCATTTTGAACAAGAATAAAAGAGTATTTTACTTTAAGACCTGTTTAACCCTCTAGTAGTTTAAACTATATGCTGTTGGCACAAAAACACTCAATGGAAAAGAACAGAAAGCTGAAAACAGCATCATGCACATATGGGTGTATGTGGTGGAAGAGACAGTACAAATCCAAGAATCCAACTACTCAATAAATAGGACTGAGTCAACCAGCTATTCACATGTAATTAATTAAAATAGGTCCCACCTCACATCATGCACCAAAATAAATTCCAGGTGGATTAAAGACCAAAATTATGTAAAGCAAAACAAAAAAATGAAGAGAAACATCTTTCTCACCTTAGGGAAAGAAGGATTTCTTAAGATGAAAAATCAAAGATCATAAAAAAACTGACATATTTGACTATATTAAAATAAATGTCTTTTTAACAAAAGAAGCTATAAGCAAATTCAAATGATAAACATTTCAGGAAAAGATATTTCCAGTATGTACAACTGAAAAAAGTTCAGTATCAGGAGTGCAGAAAAAATTCCTACAAATAACTCATTAGAAAAACAGGCAAGAAAAAAAGAACAGGCAACACACAGAATAGGAACCTCAAATAGTTAATCATGCTATGAAAACATGTGTGTCTTCTTTAATATGGGAAATGCAGGATAATAGACAATATGATGCCACTCCACTCCCTTCACTTTTGCAAAAAATTATAGTCGTCTTTCTGTACCAATTACTGGTAAGGTTGTAGGGAAATATGGATTAATTCCTTGAGGGTAGAATTAAATTGCTGTAACCACTGTGGCAGTAAATTAACAATACCTAGCAAATCATACTTGACAAATTATACTTCTTCATATATATCCTAGAGCAGTGGTTCCAAAGAGTGGTCCCCAGACCAAAAGCTTGAGCATCACCTGAGAACTTGTTAAAAATTAGTATATCATGCTGTATTCCATATCTATTAAATCAGAGACTGGGTGTGTTACCCAGAAATCTGTGTTTTAAGGACTTTCTGGGTGATTCTGATCACCTAAAAAATGAGAACAATTGTCCTCAGCATATTGAAAGTATGTTTATGAGGAGACATGTTCAGGTTTTTATGAGACATTGTTTTTAATAGAAAAAATAGGGAGAAAAGGCTTTTACTCATTCAGCAGAATGTTGTGGAGTAATTAAAATTAATGAACTAGGTTTTAATGTTTTGATATTTACAATTTTCAAGTACAATGTAGAGTTGAATAGATAAGTGATGAACGTACAGGTAGATCAATCGTTCTCACCTGTAGTGATTTTGCTGATGGGGCAACGTATGGAGGCATTTTTTTATTCCATAACTTGAGGTGTGCTACCGTCATCTAGTGGATAGAGGCAGAGATGCCGTGAGCCTTCTGCAATGTACAAGATGACCCTCACAAAACAAAAATGTATTTGGCTTGTGGTAGGCTCAGTAATGGCCCCCAAATATGTCTATGTCCTAATTCCCCAAACATGTGACTGTTCCATTCTGTGGCACAAGGGGCTTAACAGATATGCTTAAATTAAAGATAGCAAGATTGGGAGAACAACCTGATCAATCCAAGTATGTGTAATTAAAAGGGTCCTACAGGAGGGTGGTAAGAAGGTCAAAGATGGAAAAAGGCAACGTGATGATAGAAATGGGGAGGAAAGGCTATGTGATGTAAGGCCACAAGTCAAGGAATGAGGATATCCATTATTATTTGGAAGGTGGCAAGCGAATGAATTTTGTGCCAGAGCTTCTAGAAGGAACTGGCACTGCTGACATCTTGATTTAAGCCTTGCAAGAATCATTTCAAACTTCTGACTTCCAGAACTGTAAGAAAACCAATTTGTATTTTTTTAAGCCACTAAGTATTGTGTAATTTGTTATAGCAGCAATAAGAAATGAATACACAACCCAGAATGTCAGTAGAGGCAAGGCTGAGAAATCCTGGTGCAGAATGTCATTTCTATAAGTCAAACAATTATACAAAACCATACTACATATATATATATATATATATATATATATATATATATATATATATATTAGGAGAGCAAGGTACAGGCTTTTATTTAGAAATAAAGTGAGAGAATAGAGCTCCTGGCTCACGCCAGGAGGGGACAAGAGAGCCCCCATACTACATATTTTTGATAAATTCTTACTTAGTACTGAAAATCATGCACTGGAGTGATGCATACCAACTTTCAGACTGCAGTAGCCTTTGGAGTGGCAGAAGGAAAGTTCAGGGTAATGGCTGGGCTTAGGCTGTGCCCAAAAGGCAAGAAGACAGAAATCCATAACATATGGAGCAAGATGTTAATGATGTCTAGAGTGGGGACTGCATCCCAGGGAAAGATCATGGCATGTCAGTAGATGCTGAAAACTACATTCTAGTATCTCTCTGGCCTCTTCACAGTTGTTCACATTACTGGCAGAACTTGTCTTCTGTTACATAGTAAAAGAGACAAAAGCCTTACATGGGAGCATTTCTATGCCTGGGCCTCTTCGCAGTGACATTAGTTCTTCCCCAACCCCCTTCCCTATTCCAGGAGCCAATAGATATTATCATATTCTGTTCTTCTCTAAAATCCTACTTCTGGCAGAATTTCTGAAAGAGGTTTCTCTTCCTGTGTCCCACAAACCTATCTGTGTTCATACCTCAGTGTCTATGATGTTTTCTGCACCAGGGCCAGGATAAGGCCTTGGGCTCCATGGATCATATTATTCTTGTTTACCCAAGTTTTCAAGGTCTACTTTGACTTGAAGATGCTCTATCCTGTGATGCTTTGATTTTTAATATGAAATACACATTTCCTTCCTATTTCAAAGCTCCTAAAACACTTGGAATGTCCTCAGTGATGAGAATTATGAAGATGTCTTTAGTTATATTAAGTGGTAACTTTTGGAAAGCACCTAAGAATGAGGGTTGGTCACCAGGGGAACCAGTCATTCAATTAGAAGGCCAGCGTTTTCAGTCCTACTCCCTGACTTGTGGGGAGGGGAGAGGGACTGGAGATTGAGTTCACCAATGGCTACTGGTTTAATCAATCATGCCTATGTAATGAAGCCTCCATAAAAACCCGAAAGGGTAGGGTTCAGAGAGCTTATGGGTAGGTGAGCTCATGTAAATTTGGAGAGAGCTACAAGCTCTGGAGAGGGAGGCTCACAGAAGGTCTTTGCCCTCTCCCATACCTTGTCCTATTTATCTCTTCAAATGGCTGTTAATTCATGTCCTTTAGTGTCCTTTGTAATAAAACCAAAATGAAGTGAGTAAAACTAGTGTTCTGAGTTCTGAGCTGCTCTAGCAAATTAACTGAACCCAAAGAGGGGGTGGGAGGAATTTCTAATTTATATCCAGTTGGTCAGAAGCCCAGGTAACAACTGGGGCTTGGAACTGGCATCTGAAGTGAGGCCAGTCTTGTGGGACTGAGCCCCTACCCTGTAGGATCTGATAGTATTGGGTAGAGAGTGTCAGAATTGGACTGAATTGTAAGACACATAGCTGGTGTCCAAGAACTGCTTAGTGGTATAGGGAAAAACACACATTGGAATTTAGTGCAGAATTATTAGTGCCTAAGAACAGTTTTTATAATTGACTACAAGGAGCCTTAAGTCTCACTTTTTTAGTAAATTCTGTTGAAGGAAGCAAAATTATATTCCATTTCAGCCTTATAAGGGTTAATCCCCACTTGGATTAAGACATTTCTAGTAGGGTGATCTACAATTTTGTCTCTCAAATCCATAGACACGTATTCATTCCAATTGCACTGCAGTCTCTATAAGGCAAAGATGAATAGACATGGTCTTACAGGGTCCTCTGAGTTTTTGGGTTGTTCTTAAATTCCTCAAGAGAATTTCTACTAATGCAAACCCTTCTACTGTTGTAAGGAATTGTTCTTATTGAAAAAATCATAGATTTGGGTTCCCAGTTAATAACTTGGTTCATCTCTCTTAAGATGATGACTTATATTTTGGTCATTTATTTTCACTGGAGAATATAAGCGAATTGATTTATTTTCCTGGACACATCTTCATATATTTATATATTGACAGATGAAGCACTGTCTGGTTTCAACCAGCTAGTCCTCCAAAGTATTTTTCCAGGCAAAATCCTAACTTCAAAATGATGCAAATTATTAGATCCCCCTGGAGATATTTAGTAGTTCTTTAAGATTTTTGAAAACCCCAACAAGAAATATGTAGCTTTAAGTTCCAAAATTCCCATGGCTTAATCCTTCAGGAGTAATAAAGGAAAAGAAGGTAATCTTAATCAGCAAGCTGTGCTTCACCCCATACAAAATAAATCCCATTTCTATTCAGCCTTGTTTTAGAAAATAAATACTTTCCTTCAGAAAGTGAGAAATAATCAGAATGACTTAGAGAGTCTTGCAGAAGTCCACTACAGATAAATTCATTCAAATGTCACTCCAGGTTTAAGTTTGCTGGAAACTATTAGCAGAATTATTGGAAGAGATTTTCCTAATAGTACTTCCAGTTGAAGTGTTGGGAGAGACTTTATTATAGCAGAAAGGGCCTTTATAGCACATGAATAATGAAACAGAGTTATTTTTACCATGGGCCAAAGGATACCAGGCAGATAAACACACATAAACAAACCTAAAATGCTAATCCAGGCTCACGAGATGGTCCACGGTATGTCCCAGATTGCTACATTGCTTCCTGATAAAAGCCAACCTATGTGAAGTCATGTTTCGAGTGTGGTATGGCAGAAGGTCACAGGGTTTACGCAAAAGCTCACAATCAGGGGACTTTGCTTGACTTGCACAATCTCTTCTCAGACACTTACTTTCTTTTATATGTAATTTGGTTCAATAATTTTAAAATTTCCTTTTATCTCAAAAAATTCCATTCATTGATCAATTACATTTGTTACTTCTGAGCCCAAAGACTTCTGAGCTAAATCCCCAATGAATGGAGCATCACTTAGTGAACTCCTAAACATCAGAGAGCAGCCCAAAGAAGCATAACTAGAGGTGACAGGCTAACATGTAACCTTTTGGACTCTTGTATCAGGTTCCTAGAGTTTGAGTTCTAGCTTCATCACTCACCACGAGTGTGACATGGGTGGGTGGTTTGGTCTTGGTGAACTCAGTTTCCTTATTTCTAATGGGGATAAAAATAGTATACCCTTCATTGTTGCTATGAGGATGAAGTGACATAACTTTGAAACCCTTAGCAGCATTCATTTTCCATAGAGAATATGAACCCTGGGTTTGATTAAAGAAACAGAACTTTAGAAATGATAAGAATATGGGTTTAGCAAAGGGGATTGCTCTAACACAGTATCTGAATGGCTGCTGCTGCTGTATCTGATGTTGGCCTTGAGATCATCAGAGATAAAATATCAGGAAGGAAAGATGGATTTAAAGTTGGGGAGAGCCAGGACAAAGGAGAACATACAAGGATGAGCTGGGCTCTGTGCTGCTATCTCCCTGCCTCCACGTTCCCCACTGCAGTGAAGCAGGAGCTGAAGAAGCCCCATGCTGGATTAGTGCCTCACAAAGTGAGGCAGCAGATCAGCAACACTGTTTGGGCTGCCACCGTGCATGGGCGCTATGAGCACAAAGAGAATGTGGCTTCCTTCATTTTCTCCTTACTGCCTGTGTGAAATGTCTCTTGTGTGCCATGTTAACCTGGAAGTATGGAAAGAAGGGAGTTCTGGAAAAGGTAGGTTCTGGCTCAACTCAGCACTGAGTTAGTTATGACCATTGTTTTTCATCTTCAGAAAAACATCTCTAAAATTCCTATCTAATTGCTTTCCCCACCTGCAAGCCATTCTCTATCACAAACTATCTGAAACCATCTTATTTCTTTCTTTATGGAGTATTTACATGTTTATGTTGTGTCTTTCCAGATTAGAACAAAAGCTCTGTGAGGATAGGAATGCGGTTGTCCTGGTCAGAATCTAGAACCTAGAATTGTTCCTAGAAAATAATAGGTACTCAAGAAATGTTTAGTGATGATGGTTAAACCATAACATGAATCAAAGTCAGAGTTGTTTCAGACTTTTTTGTCCTAGATCTGACCCCAATGTTTAGATTGTTTGGAAAGGCTTGCAAAAATTCTGGAATGTACTACGTGTCACACTCTATGCCAAACTCTTTGGGAGTTAAATTAAGATATGTTGGCTGGTATAACAAATAAAGCCCAAAGTTTCAGTGGCTTCTCACAATACCTTTTAAGTTAGATGGTAAGATAGCAAAGAAGCTAACCTTGAACCTTTGGTAACCATGAATCTAAAGCCTGCAATGGCAATAAGAATATCTTTCAATAATCAATGGACTGAATGCACCAATCAAAAGACACAGAGTAATAGAATGGATAAAAAAGCAAGACCCATCTATATGCTGCTTACAAGAGACTCACCTAAAACCCAAAGACATGCACAGACTAAAAGTCAAGGGATTGAAAAAGATATTTCATGCAAACAACAGGGAGAAAAAAAGCAGGTGTTGCAGTACTTGTATCAGACAAAATAGACTTCAAAACAAAGAAAGTAACAAGAGATAAAGAAGGACATTACATAATGATGAAGGGGTCAGTCCAACAAGAGGATATAACCATTATAAATATATATGTACCCAATACAGGAGCACCAACATATGTGAAAGAAATACTAACAGAATTAAAGGAGGAAACAGAATGCAAAGCATTCATTCTAGGAGACTTCAACACACCACTAACTTCAAAGGACAGATCCACCAGACAGCAATTAAGTAAGGACACAGAAGCACTGAACAACACACTAGAACAGATGGACCTAATAGACATCTATAGAACTCTACATCCAAAAGCAACAGGATACACATTCTTCTCAAGTGCACATGGAACATTCTCCAGAATGGACCACATACTAGGCCACAAAAAGAGTGTCAGTAAATTCCAAAAGACTGAAATTCTACCAACCAACTTCTCAGACCGCAAAGGTATAAAACTGGAAATAAATTGTATAAAGAAAACAAAAAGGCTCACAAACACATGGAAGCTTAACAACATGTTCCTAAATAATCAATGGATCAATGACCAAATTAAAATAGAGATCAAGTAATATATGGAGACAAATGACAACAACAGCACAAAGTCCCAATTTCTGTGGGATGCAGTGAAGGCAGTCCTAACAGGAAAGTATATAGCAATGTAGGCCTATTTAAAGAAGGAAGAACAATCCAAAATGAATAGTCTAAAGTCACAATTATTGAGATTGGAAAAAAAAGAACAAATGAGGCCTAAAGTCAGCAGAAGGAGGGACATAATAAAAATCAGAGAAGAAATAAATAAAATTGAGAAGAATAAAACAATAGAAAAAAATCAAAGAAACCAAGAACCTGTTCTTTGAGAAAATAAACAAAATAGATAAGCCTCTAGCCAGACTTATTACAAGAAAAAGAGAATCTACACACATCAACAGAATCAGACACGAGAAAGGAAACATCATGATGGACCCTAGAGAAATACAAAGAATTATTAGAGAATTCTACGAGAATCTATATGCAAACAAACAGGAAAACCTAGAAGAAATGGACAACTTCCTAGAAAAACACAACCTTCCAAGACTGACCAAGGAAGAAACAGAAAATCCAAACAGACCAATTAACAGCAAAGAAATTGAACCGGTAATCAAAAAACTACCCAAGAACAAAACTCCTGGTCCAGAAGGATTTACTGCTGAATTTTATCACACATACAGAGAAGACATAATACCCATTTTCCTTAAAGTTTTCCAAAAAATAGAAGAGGAGGGAATACTCCCAAACTCATTCTATGAAGCCAACATCACCCTAATACCAAAACCAGGCAAAGACCCACCAAAAAAGAAAATTACAGACCAATATCCCTGATGAACATAGATGCAAAAATACTCAACAGAATATTAGCAAACCAGATTCAAAAATACATCAAGAAGATCATACACCATGATCAAGTGGGATTCATCTCAGGGATGCAAGGATGGTATAACATTTGAAAATCCATCAACATCATCCACCACATCAACAAAAAGAAGGACAAAAACCACATGATCATCTCCACAGATGCTGAAAGAGCATTAAAAAAAATTCAACATCTATTCATGATAAAAACTCTCAACAAAATGGGTATAGAGGGCAAGTACCTCAACATAATAAAGGCCACATATGACAAACCCACAGCCAACATCATACTGAACAGTGAGAAGCTGAAAGCCTTTCCTCTAAGATCAGGAACAAGACAGATGCCCACTCTCCCCACTGTTATTCAACATAGTACTGGAGGTCCTAACCCCGGCAATCAGACAAAACAAAGAAATACAAGGAATCTAGATTGGTAAAGAAGAAGTCAAACTGTCACTATTTGCAAATGACTTGATATTGTACAAAAAATACCCTAAAGACTCCACTCCAAAACTGCTAGAACAAATAAGTGAATGCAGCCAAGTTGCAGGATACAAAAGCAATACACAAAAATCTGATGCTTTCCTATACACTAATGATGAACTAGCAGAAAGAGAAATCAGGAAAACAATTCCATTCACAATTGCATCAAAAAGAATAAAATACCTAGGAATAAGCCTAACCAAGAATGTGAAAGACCTATACACTGAAAACTACAAGACACTCTTAAGAGAAATTAAAGGGGACACTAACAAATGGAAACTCATCCCATGCTCTTGGCTAGGAAGAATTAATATTGTCAAAATGGCCATCTTACCTAAAGCAATCTACAGATTCAATGCAATCCCTATCAAAATACCAAAAGCATTCTTCAACAAACTGGAACAAATAGTTTTAAAATTCATATGGAACCACAAAAGACCCTGAATAGCCAAAGCAATCCTGAGGAGGGAGAATAAAGCAGGCGAGATTATGCTTCCAAACTTCCAACTCTACTACAAAGCCACAGTAGTCAAGACAATTTAGTAGTGGCACAAGAACAGAGGCACAGACCAGTGGAACAGAATAGAGAGTCCAGATATTAACCCAAACATATATGGTCAATTAATATACAATAATGGACCCATGGATTTACAATGGGGAAATGACAGCCTCTTCAACAGCTGGTGTTGGCAAAACTGGACAGCTACATGTAAGAGAATGAAACTGGATCATTGTCTGACCCCATACACAAAAGTAAGTTCAAAATGGATCAAAGACCTGAATGTAATCATGAAACCATAAAACTCTTAGAAAAAAACATAGGCAAAAATCTCTTGGACATAAACATGAACAACTTCTTCATGAACATATCTCCCTGGACAAGGGAAACAAAAGCAAAAATGAACAAGTGGGACTGTATCAAGCTGAAAAGCTTCTGTACAGCAAAGGACACCACCAATAGAACAAAAAGGCATCCTGCAGTATGGGAGAATGTATTCATAAGTGACAGATCTAATAAAGGGTTGACATCCAAAATATATAAAGAGCTCATGCACCTCAACAAACAAAAAGCAAATATCCAATAAAAAAATGGTCAGAAGAGCTGAACAGACACTAAAGAAGAAATTCAGATGGCCGACAGACACATGAAAAGATGCTCCACATCGCTTGTCATCAGAGAAATGCAAATTAAAACCACAATGAGATATCACCTCACACCAGTAAGGATGGCTACCATCCAAAAGACAAACAACAATAAATGTTGGCGAGGTTGTGGAGAAAGGGGAACCCTCCTACACTGCTGGTGGGAATGTAAATTAGTTCAACCATTGTGGAAAGCAGTATGGAGGTCCCTCAAAAAACTCAAAATAGAAATACCATTTGACCCAGGAATTCCACTTCTAGGAATTTACCCTAAGAATGCAGCAGCCCAGTTTGAAAAAAGACATATGCACCCCTATGTTTATCACAGCACTATTTACATTAGCCAAGAATTGGAAGCCACCTAAGTGTCCATCAGTAGATGAATGGATAAAGAAGATGTGGTACATATACACAACGGAATATTATTCAGCCATAAGAAGAAAACAAATCCTACCATTTGCAATAACATGGATGGAGCTAGAGTGTATTATGCTCAGTGAAATAAGCCAGGCAGAGAAAGACAAGTATCAAATGATTTCCCTCATATGTGGAGTATAAGAACAAAGAAAAAACTGAAGGAGCAAAACAGTAGCAGACTCACAGAACCCAAGAATGGACTAACAGTTACCAAAGGGAAAGGGACTTGGGAGGATGGGTGGGAAGGGAGGGATAAGGAGGGGGGAAAGAAAGGGGGCATTCTGATTAGCATGTATAATGGGGGGGCACGGGGAGTGCTGTACAACACAGAGAAGACAAGTAGTGACTCTATAGCATCGTACTACACTGATGGACAGAGACTGTAATGGGGTATGTGGGGGGGACTTGGTGATGGGGGCAGTCTAGTAACCATAATGTTCCTCATGTAATTGTAGAATAATGAAACCAAAAAAAAATTAGATGTGGACTTGGGTCCCCAAAGTAGGAATACTGGGTCACGAGAGTCTTCCGGAATAGAGGACCCCCACAGCAGCACTATCACCTCACTTGTGTGGCAGTGGGAGCCTCCGAGCCTGAGGAGAAAGACAGCAGTTCTGGGAGGGATCACCAACATGTGTGGGTACCCCGGCATAGAATTATACCTGCTGCGTGCCCTTCCCACCTCGCACCTAAACTAAGACTGTAACCTCCTTCTCTCTACCCTCTGTAGCCCCACCCCCAATTTGCTCTACATGTCTACCCCAAATTAATATTCCTAGGATATCAGTCACTGACTCCATAAATCTTTGAGCAAGAAAATGACAAAAGGCCTCACCATTGTGTGGAGTGCTAACTCTTTAGCCCAAATTACTTATTTTCTTATACTTCTCAAAATAAACTCTTTCTTCTAACCAAAAAAAAAAAAAAAACTGGACTGGAAGAGATACATACCATTTCTCCTCATATTTCGCTGGTGAGAAGTGGTCACACTGCTCCCAGGATGCAAAGGGCACTGGGAAATGTAACCCCTGCCTGGGAAGCTGCTTTCCATTGGTAACACCATACTAAGGAAGGCATGTAGGTTTTATTGGACTGCTTAATGTCTCTGCCATCCTATAAAGTAGGTACTGCTAATGATCCCATTTTACATATGAAGACATTTTTGTGAATAGTGTTCAGGTAACTTGCCCAAGATCTCACAATTATGACTAACAATTTTGAACCAAAGAGATCAAAATCTGCATTCTTAACCCAACAACATACCTCCTGTAGGTTCACAGGAAAGTTCTAGTGCAACTGGTTGATGTGCTGAAGTCTTTGAAAATTTCAACTAGGGTTCCCATAAAGTCTCTTAGGGTTTGCCTATAATCTCTAATAAGCTATAGATCAAGTTCTTAAAAAAGAAAAACGTATTTTAAATTCTTTCACATCATTATGTGGCTCTTTTTGTAGCTTGATCAATTAATGTTGCTTCAAATACAGAAAAGAAGCTTAATGAGTTCACATCTCATTTCCCAAATAGTGACATTTGAGCCACAAAAGCATTCAGGTTGTTTGTCCTAAAAATATAATAAATTTGCATTTGCACTACACATTTTGGTGAGTCGAGAGAAGCAATAAAAATCTGTGGCCTCTGGTTCCCCTGGGCCGTATCAATGGTGCACAGGTATGGAATGTGGTTACCGTATCAATGGGAACTAGAGCTGAACAATGCAGGTGTGTCCAAAAACTGTCAAGCCATTGGGTTAAGATCAAACCCCAAACTTGGTTATTACTAAACAATTTTTGCTTGATGATTCTCCTTTCAGAATAGAGGTTGAATATGTAATGTGTGCCAGAAGGATGTTTCAAAATCTATATGTAACATATAGATTCATAAACTTAACAGATGCTTTAGAAACTGCAAATCAGGACCTCTACTTCAAGACTGTGTGGATTTCTAGAAATTCTTCTGTGCTTCCTGTTTTAGAAACCAAAAGGAAAAGAACATATGTGAAATCAAAGGGAACATCAGAATAAATATTTGTAGTTTGGAAATATGCACATTTGTCACTCAAACAACATAAATTCAAGCTGCTGTAAATAGCAAATACTCGAGAACTTAATGTTGCTTAGTGATATGGGCTTGGCTTCTCAAGTGTAGCTTTTGTGACCTTAGAAACGAGCAAGTTCAAGATGGAAAGAAAGTGAAATCCAGAGCTGAAAAATTTCATTCCGTAATGAGAGAGTATGACACTTTGTCTAGCAAATGATAGTGTAGTAGAAAAGGATAAATGAGTTTGAAGAAGAAAAGACTATGCTAATGGGCAATAAAAATCATCCAGGAGGAGCCAAATGTGTGATACTTGTTAAAATTATGCAAAGGATCTTTTATCCTGTGGAGTTTATTGTTGGGCTAATAATAATGTTATTTAGCAGAAAAGTTGATTTTTATACACGGTAATGGTGTGGCATAGAGAGTGTGGAATTAATGCAAGGCTAGACCTTGGTTGATTCTAGCTCTGCCTCTGAGTACCTATTCATCCCTGAGGAAGTGGGTTAGCCTCCAAAGTATTAGGTCACTCATCTGGAAGCCACTAATGGAGGGGTTGGACTGATTAAGCCAAATAATCATTTAAACTTCTCAGTATGGTGCTTAGCATATATTGAATGCTCAATAGATAGTAATTGTGAATTTAATTACACTTTCTTTTAGCCTTATTACATGAAAAATGTGTATTTTAAACAATGTAAAACCAGACTCCCTAAAATTCCCTGCTTTCTAGAATGTTGATAATTGTTTAAATACTAAGTTCTTGATACAGTTTGTGTCTTGGGATTTTAATCCCGTACTCAGGACTGGAAATCTCCTTGGCCAGGTTTTCTTCATTCTAGGCATTCTGCTCTATTTGTTTTAAATGACTTTGGAACCCTCCCTAATGGAGGTGGGGTGTGGGCATGGGAGTGTGCAGGTGGTTCTGAAAGACTTGCCTTGTGAATAGGAAGAGCTAAGTTCTGTTGCAAACTTCTTGGGTGAGAACAGTCAGGATGATGACTTAGAGGTTAAGAGGATGTTAGATATAGGGGTGATGAGAAATAAAACCCCATTGTTTCTATTCCAGCCTCATAATCCAAATGAATCTTATGTGTTGTGGGCCAAGAGGGTTCTTCCTCTCATAAGTTCAAGCACTGGAGGGATAGGCAAATGCAGAGCCAAACCTGTGACCAACAAGGTTCATAGTAACTATCAAAGCTGGTAGCCTTCTCGAATCTCTCTTTGCATGTCTCACCATCAAGCTTCTAGTCTTGTAAAGCTAACACATCACAACCAAATGAAAATGCAGTTATTATTCATGACCTTTCAGTGCATTTCTTTTTTTCTTTAAAGCCTTGTCTATGGCTGATATTACAACTTTTGATAGCTAGGCACTTAAATGAGAAAGACAATCTTGTGTATCAAGATTTAGACTGCGGCAACTTGCATTTCTAATGGAGTAAGCACTTTGGTAGGGTACTAGTAGAATGGATACATACGAGGGCTGTTAATTTAGCTCTAATGTGGGCTGCATGGGTAAAGCTATAGGGGTTCTATTTAGTCGGTAGTAAACAACTTTGAAATCAATGTGCTTTTCTTTACTGAAGACTTGCTTAGTGCATTGGAAAAAAATTCTATTAGTTTGCCTCATTTAATAGTCACCATGCAGGCTGATGTGTGAGCCAGTGGCACGCATTAAGGCCTGCATGACTGTTTGTAGCAAAATGAACCAAGCCATCTGAATTCAATCCCACTGTCATCATTCAAGCAAGCCAGACAGAGCCATGATTTAAGATTTTCCCAACATTTTATGGCAATTTGTTTCATTTGCCACAGGCTCGTGATGATGCAAATTGCCATAAAGTGGAATAATCAGGCAATAGAAATGTCATAAAACTGCAGGAGAAACAAATTCCCATCTTGGAACTTTGCATGCTGATGGATGTTGGGAGAAGAATGTGGACCTGGCATTGCTGGTGCTACCTGGTTGCCAAGCTCCATGCCAAGCAGAAATGACTCCATTTTGTCATCATTTTCAAGCCAAAGAATGGAAGTGAAAGAAGACCTGAAAATTCAAGGAAGTGCCAGGCCAAAGGCTTTCCTCCGGTGCCTGGGCTATGATTCTCGGAGGGGTGGTCCAGGGACGAGGTGTCCAAATGCATGCCGTTAGATAGAGGGAGGATAAATTAAAAGACTGCTAGGGATTGGAGAGCATCGGTTTTCTGAAATGTCTGTTTCTTCTCCTGATAGGTTTTTGGGATCCCTGACTGGCCTTGAATAGCTTTGCCTCTCTTCTGCCATGAACAGCTTGTCCCACAGTGGGAACCAAAAGGCTGGAGATGGCATTGTTAGGTCAGAGCTCTTTGGGCCCTGCTGAGAACTGGGACAGGGTTGAGAGGCTAGTCCATGCTCACATATTCATTACTTGCCCTTGGAAGCAAAAATGAAATTTTTAAAAATGCCTGAGAAACAGACTTCCTTTGTCTCTGCTTTTTTATTTTTATTTTTTCTTCTCTTGGCTACTTGCCTACCCCGTGGAGCATTTACGTGTTTCAGGTCTCACGAGTCATCCCTTGAAGAATCATGCAGCCGTAAATTTCCAGGTCTCACTCCACAGCTGATAATGGGGTTGTTTTGCCTTCACTGTTTATTTGCCTGTTGTCCATTTTCTCTCCTGTTTTGTAATATTGCATTAATGGCATCGGTTTGAACATCCCCTAAGGATACATTCCATTGCTTCACTGTTGCTAACTGACCTGTTTGTGACAGATATCTTAATAACATTCTAGCTCATTTCCAAGCTGTAAGGGGTAAGAGCTACAATCATTTCTTCCTTTTTAAAAAATGAAATATATCCCAGGAAGAGTATCTCCAGGGTTCTTCTGATTTTCTTTTATAAATTTATAAATCCATACTGAATTTTGTATGGGCTCCCCAGTGAACAAATCTGTGTCCCAATTTTGTTGCTGTTGTATCCTAAAGGTCAGGCACTAGGAAAGACAATGAGAGAATGGGCTCCTTCTGGCTCCATGAGACTTTGTACATTGTCATTTTCATGTGCTTATGTTTCCTATATAATTTAGTACATGTTCTCTGATTTTCTTTTTAAATTTCATATAGTTAGATAATGAAGGATGTTATTTTAAACACTGTGATTGTCTGGTGTCTGTTAATAATAAATCATGCTGATCACATTTATTGAGAATTCATGATACACTTTGTATTGTCATATCCCTTTATGTGCATTATTTCAGTTCATTTCAAAAACATACCTATAAGGTATTTTCCTCTCAAAATATTCCTTATTTTGGTGGGGTTTTATTCTTTAATTTTAAGCAACAAAATGCGGACAGGCTATTGAATAAACTACTGAGTGAATTGATTCCCTTTCCAGCAGAGGGCAAGCTCTGTCAGATCCATCCTACTTTCTAAAGATGGAACCTTGCAGGATCCATGGTCACACTTGATAATTGTGCATTAAACACACAGTAGAAATTGACATTAACAAATTGGAAAAGGCCCAAATAAATGAAAATTATATGATATTTGGGAAACCTGAAAAAAATAAATTAATTGGAAATGCAAATGGTGTTGTTGAGATGACTGAACTTGGTATTTGGTAGCACTTGGACACAGGATTTTTCTTGAAATCATCTGGTCTGTGGTCTCCGCTAAAGTTGAAGTGCAAAGAGATAACGTTTGCCTTTGGTGCCTCTTCATAGCTCCTTTAAAGCCCTCTTCTTTCATGCTGTTCTTCTCCTGTCAATGTTTCCACTGTTTTCTAGGTCCCTAATGGTTTTATTTATTCAGGGCTTGCTCCAGATCTCTTAACCCTAGTACTCTTAACCCATAAACATTCCTTCTCAAAATATTCCTTTTTTCGTTGGTGTTTTTTTTTGTCTTTTCAGTTTCAAGCAACAAAATGTGAACAGGATTATGTAGACTGTTGAGTGGATTGATTTTCTTCGCAGCGGAGTGGTAGCTCTGTTTGGTTCAACTTCCTAAAGATGGTGTCAACCAACCTGAGCACATTTTTCAATCTTATTTTCATCTTAACAGATAAGGAAGAACAAAGAAATAGAAGGTACAGGGGAAAGAAACAAGAGCAAGGAATATTTTCTTAGGGAACTTAGTCATCAGAAACAGCCTGCACAATGTCATGTTGGTATGTGTTTATTGCTGTAACCGCTGCAGATTCTTATGGGGTAAATATTCCCAAGGGAGCCAAGAGAAACACATGCACAACAATGTGGCTGGTGCAGAATATTGATTAACAAGGAAAGAGTTAAAAAGATCTAGATACAAAATGATGGAATGAATCTAACAAGGCCAAACTTAATAAGCAAAAATATTAAGCCATGACATTTGGGCCAGCAGTCTAACTGTCCAAACACGTGATTTCAGGTGATTATACACTTAATGTAAATCCTCAGTCTTCTGTATTATGTGGATACTCCAAATCCAATACTATCCAAGGGTGCATTAGTGGGAGTACATTGTGCTACGTGGAGAAAAATAAATAACTATTTAACTGTACTTTTCATTTATTCATTCATTCTATCTCCTCACACTCACCCATTTTTCACTCATTCACCGACTCCATATTTACTGAGGATCTACAAAGTCAGATAAGTGATGGATGCACAGTCACAACCTTGGCACTGCACATGCCTCTGTGCAGCTTATATTCAATGAGTTATTATTTAGACCATACATAAAAAGCAGTGGTTGGTTTTGCATATGACTATAAGGGAATTAACAAGATAATGAAATCTGCTCACAGACTAGTCATATAGGAAGAGTTGAAGTAATTGGGGAAGGGAAGTGAGAAGTTGGATCTAGTTGAGTTGGGAGAGGAAGAGGAAATTTGGGGAAGTTTAGCCAAGGATGTGAATGTTTATCTGAGTCTTGAAGGATGAATGGGAAGTCATCAGGAAAGAAAGAAAGGACATTTCACCAAGTGGAGGGAAAAATGTGTGCAAAGTTTTAGAGCCACACAATAGAAGGGTCTTTGGTAACAGCATGCATTTTTGAGTGTTTGTAGTACAAAGAATGAACTGGAGGGGCGAGGTAAAGGGAAGTGGCTTGAGAAGAAGGGACAAAGTCTTGGATGAGACCATGGGAGTCTTTTATGTCCAGGAGTTTGTTTTCTATATGAAGCCACTGGAGGAGTGGGTGGACATCAAAGTATTATAGGCAGGGGATTGACATGCTCAAATTTATGCTTCAGAAAGATCACACAGGTGGCAGTGTGGAGGAAGGATTTGGTGCGGAGCGGGGGAGGGGGGGTAGGAGATTCCTGCCTGGAAGGGAAGAAGAAGCCTCTGACGTGGACTGACACTGAGACTGTATTTTTGAGGTTGAGTTTCTCTTAGAGAGTCTGAGGTACATTGTCTTGAAGCTGTTCTTTTACACTGAGCTGGGCTGGAAGTATCTTCATTCAGGCCACTTTTGCTCTCAGAGTGCAGAGTATATAGTTTTGCTGTGTCTGGTGCCTCTCGGCATTTTCTTTCATTCCTTCATTAAATATGTGTTAAATGCCTGACAGGTGACAGTCATTGTTCTTGGTCATCGAGATATAGCAGACATACAGCTAAGTCCTTGATGGGTGGAGGGTGGGATGGAGACAGACAATAAAGAAGAAAATACATGAAAAGTAATTTCTGGTGTTTCGAAGCGCTGTCAAGTTACTGAAGGAGAGTAACCTGACTGGCAGAACTCGGGTGGAGGTAGTTTTATCAGGTGGAATGGTCAGAGAAGGCCTGTCTGAGGAGGTGATCTTGAATGGAGAGCTGAATGAGGAGAGAGAGGCAGCCATCCTTAGGTAGAGGGACAGTCTCCAAAACAGAGTGAACCATAAGGTCAAAGGACATCAGGAATTATCTTGTCATGTTCAAGGAACCTTTCATGCCAGTGTGTCATGGACACAGTCAGTGAGGGGGAGGGTAGTTCAAAACAAGATAGAAAGGGAGGAAAATAGCAAGCATATATGATCATTGGATTCATAAGGCATTAGTATGAGGTTGAGGTTTCGCCTCATCCATATTGTAAAGAAGTCACTCTGGCTGCTTTTAGTTGGGGGTGGATTGGATTAAGACAAGAAAAGGAACAGGGAGACCAAAGGAAGTTTACCACAGACGTCCAGATGAAAAAGTGTGACTCCTACTATGGGGGTGGCAATGACAATGGAGAAATGTTAGTAATTCTGAAGGGTGAGCCAAGAGTACTTGCTGATGTATTGGATATAGAAGGTGAAGGAAAGAGAAATCAAGAATGAGGCTTTGTTTTATACTTAGCCAGGTATGCCATGTTCTGGGACATGAGAGGTTAAAGGAGGAAAATAATTGGATGGGAAAATTAAGAGCTCTGGCTTATTAACTTTAGCTTTGAGATGTTTATCAGTCTTTGCAGTGAAGATTTCAAGGAAGTGGTTGGATTCATGAATCTGAATGTCAGTGGTGAGGTC
The DNA here is from genome assembly GCF_030020395.1 of Manis pentadactyla. NCBI lineage: Eukaryota > Metazoa > Chordata > Mammalia > Pholidota > Manidae > Manis > Manis pentadactyla. The sequence goes on along the minus strand of NC_080021.1, from coordinate 145,534,886 downwards.
AATGCTGGAGTTATGAATTCAAGAGTTATTGGTAATAAATTCATGTTGGTATGGTTAACCAAGGTGTTCATTTGGTCAAGTAATGATGGTCTCTGTCTACTAACTCAATTTACCAGCATGACATCTCATGTTTGGTAGATACTTAATAACTGCTTATTGCCCAGAACTATACTAGAATGCCCCAGAGTATTAAAGATAATTGCAGAAGTCCCAAGTATTTTGGCAATTTCCTACCAAAAAAGTGACCTTGTCTTCAGGGTTAAAATCTTGGAGGGCATAGAGAGAAGAGGCAAAGAAGAATCTTCTCCATTTTCTGTTTATTGAACATGGCTTCCTGGGTAACTGGAAAGAAGTTTAGGAGAATATTTCTTTTTTTCCCTTACATTCTATATTTAAACTCATTGGCTTCTAAAAAGAATTCAAGCATCAGAGGTGTAGTCCTACTAGATGGCTTTAAAATGTATTTCAAGCCTTTCTAAAGCCATGTAAAAATTGCTTTATTTTTTCATTTTCTTTTTTTTATGAAGTTATCATTGATATACAGTCTAATGAAGATTTCACATGAGCAACATTATGATTTCAACATTCACCCATATTATCAAGTCCTCCCAAAAACCCACTGCAGCCATTGTCAATCAGCGTAGTAAGATGCTATAGAGTCATTACTTGTCTTCTCCATGCTATACTGCCTTCCCTGTGACCTGCCTATATTATGTGTGCTAGTTATAATGCCCCCTTAATCCCCTTCTCCCTCTCTCCCCACTCACCCTCCCCAACCTTTTCCCTTTGGTAACAATTAGTCACTTCTTGGAGTCTGTGAGTCTGCTGCTGTTTTGTTCCTTCAGTTTTGCTTTGTGGTTATACTCCACAAATGAGTGAAATCATTTGGTACTTGTCTTTCTCCACATGGCTTATTTCACTGAGCATAATGCCCTCTAGCTCCACCCACGTTGTTGTAAATGGTAGGGTTTGTTTTCTTCTTATGGCTGAATAATATTCCTTTATGGTATGTACTAATCTTCTTTAACCATTGATCTACTGATGGACACTTAGGTTGCTTCCATATCTTGGCTATTGTAAACAGTGTTGTGATAAACATAAGGGTGCATATGTCTTTTTGAATCAGGGATCTTGTTTTCATTGGGTAAATTCCTAGGAGTGGAATTCCTGGGTCAAATGGCATTTCTACTTTTAGTTTTTTGAGGAACCTCCATACTGCTTTCCACAATGGTTGAACTAATTTACATTCCCACCAGCAGTGTAGGAGGGTTCCTCTTTATCCTCATCCTTACCAGTATTTGTTGTTCCTTGTCTTTTGGATGTTGGCCATCATAACTGATGTGAGGTGATATCTCATTGTGGTTTTACTTTGCATTTCTCTGATAATTAGCGATGTGGAGCATCTTTTCATGTGCCTGTTAGCCATCTGAATTTCTTCTTTAAAGTGTCTGTTCATGTCTTCTGCCAATTTTTTTTTTCAGGTTATTTACTTTTTGGGTGTTGAGGCGTGTGAGTTCTTTATATATTTTGGGTGTTAACACCTTATCAGATATGTTGTTTATGAATATATTCTCCCATACTGTAGGATGCCTTTTTTTCTGTTGATATTTCCTTTGTTGTCAAGCTTTTTAGTTTGATGTAGTCCCATTTGTTCATTTTTGCTTTTGTTTCCCTTGCCCATGGAGCTGTGTTCAGGAAAAAGTTGCTCATGTTTATGTTCAAGAGATTTTTGCCTCTGTTTTCTTCTGAGTTTTATGGTTTCATGACTTACATTCAGGTCTTTGATCCATTTTGATGTTTTTTTCTAAGAGTTTTATGGTTTCATGACTTATATTCAGGTCTTTGATCTATTTTGTGTATGGAGTTAGACAATAATCCAGTTTCATTCTCTTACATGTAGCTGTCCAGTTTTGCCAGCACCAGTTGTTGAAGAGGCTGTCATTTCCCCACTGTATATCCATGGCTCCTTTATTGTATATTAATTGTACATACATGCTTGGTTTTATGTCTAGGCTCTCTATTCTATTCCATTGATCTATGGCTCTGTTCTTGTGCCAGTAACAAATTGTCTTGATAACTGTGGCTTTGTAGTGGAGCTTGAAGTCAGGGAGTATAATCCCCCTGGCTTTATTCTTCTTTCTCAGGATTGTTTTGGCCATTTGGGGTCTTTTGTGGTTCCATATGAATTTTAGAACTATTTATTCTAGTTCATTGAAGAATGTTGTTGGTATTTTGATAGTGATTTCATTGAATCTGTAGATTACTTTAGGCAGGATGGCCATTTTGACAATATTAATTCTTCCTACACAAGATCATGGGATGTATTTCCATTTATTGGTATCTTCTTTAATTTGTCTCATGAGTGTCTTATAGTTTTCAGAGTATAGGTCTTTCACCTCCTTAGTTAGGTTTATTCCTAGGTATTTTACTCTTTTTGATGCAATTGCAAATGGAATTGTTTTCCTGATTTCTCTTTCTGCTAGTTCATCATTAGTATATAGGAATGCAACATATTTCTGTGTATCAATTTTGTATCCTGCAATTTTTCTGAATTTAGTTATTCTAGTAATTTTTGGGTGGATTCTTTAGGGTTTTTTATGTGCAATATTATGTCATCTGCAAACAGTGACAGCTAAACTTCATCCTTACCAATAGGCACCAATCTGGGTGCCTATTATTTCTTTGTGTTTTCTGATTGCCGTGGCTAGGACCTCCAGAACTATGTTGAATAAAAGTGGGGAGAGTGGGCATCCTTGTCTTTTTCCTGATTTTAGAAGATGCATTAAGTATGATGTTGGCTGTGGGTTTGTCATATGTGACCTTTTTTATGTTGTGGTTCCAGCCCTCTATACCCATTTTGTTGAGAGTTTTTATCATAAATGGATGTTGAATTTTGTCAAATGCTTTTTCAGCATCTATGGAGATCATGTGATTTTTGTCCATCTTTTTGTTGATGTGGTATATGATGTTGATGGATTTGTGAATATTGTTCCATCCTTGCACCTCTGGAATAAATCCTATTTGATTATGATAGATGATCTTTTTGATGTATTTTTATATTTGTTTTGCTAATGTTTTGTTGAATATTTTTGGATCTATGTCCATCAGGGATATTGGTCTGTAATATTCTTTTTTTGTGGTGTCTTTGCCTGGTTTTGGTATTAGAGTGATGCTGGTTTCATAGAATGAGTTTGGAAGTGTTCCATCCTCTTCTAGTTTTTCAGAAACTTTAAGGACGATGTGTATTAAGTCTTCTCTAAATGTTTGTTAAAATTCAGTGGTGAAGCCATCTGGTCCAAGGGTTTTGTTCTTAGGTAGTTTTTATGATTACCAATTCAATTTCATTGCTGGTAATTGGTCTGTTCAGATTTTCTGTTTCTTCCTGGGTTAATCTTAGAAGTTGTATTTTTCTAGAAGTTGTCCATTTCTTCTAGGTTATCCAATTTGTTAGCATTTAATTTCTCATAGGGTTCTCTAATAATTCTTTGTATTTCTGTGATGTCTGTAGTGATTATTCTTTTGTCATTTCTGATTCTGTGTACTCTTTTTATTCTTGATAAGTCTGGTTAAGGGTTTATCTATTTTGTTCATATTCTTGAAGAACCAGCTCCTGGTTTCATTGATTCTTTCTATTGTTTTATTCTTCTCAGTTTTATTTATTTTGCTGTGATCTGCTTTTGGATGGAGTGTTCTGTAGATGTCTGTTAAAACCATCTGTTCTAATGTATTGTTCAGTGCCTCTGTCTCTCTTCTTATTTTCTGTTTGTTTTTTCTGTCCTTTGGAGTGAGTGGTGTGTTGAAGTCTCCTAAAATGAATGCATTACATTCTATTTATGTCCCTACTTCTACTGACTTTGGGCCTCATTTGTTCTTCTTTTTCTAGTTTCATTAACTGAGTTTTGACTGTTCTTTTGGATTCTTTTTCTTTCCTAAAGTAAGCCTGTATTGCAATATACATTCCTTTTAGAACTGCCTTTGCTGCATCCCACAGATTTTTGCAGTGTTGAGTTATTATTTTCACTTGTCTCCATATATTGCTTGATCTCTATTTTTATTTGGTCATTGATCCATTGATTATTTAGGAGCATGTTATTAAGCCCCCATGTGTTTGTGGGCTTTTTGTTTTCTTTGCATAATTTATTTCTAGGTTCACACCATGTGTTCTGAGAAGCTGTCAGTGTAACTTCAATCCTTCTGAATTTACTGAGGCTCTTTTTGTGGCCTAGTATGTGATCTATTCTGGAAAGTGTTCCATGTGCACTCAAGAAAAATGTGTATCCTGCTGCTTTTGGATGGAGTGTTCTGTAGATGTCCATTAGGTCCCTCTGTTCTAATGTATTGTTCAGTGCCTCTGTCTCCCTACTTATTTTCTGTCTGGTTTTTCTGTCCTTTGGAGTGAGTGGTGTGTTGAAGTCTCCTAAAATGAATGCACTACATTCTATTTCACCCTTTAATTCTGTTAGTATTTGTTTCACAAATATAGGTGCTCCTATATTGGGTGACTAGGTATTTATAATGGTCATATCCTCTTGTGGGACCGACCCCTTTATCATTATGTAGTGTACTTCTTTGTCTTTTGGTACTTTCTTTGTTTTAAAGACTATTTTGTCTGATACAAGTCCTGAAACTCCTGCCTTTTTCTCCCTATTGTTTGCATGAAATATCTTTATCTATCCCTTCACTTTTAGTCTGTATATGTCTTTTGAGTTTGATGTGGGTCTCTTGTAGGCAGCATATAGATGGGTCTTGTTTTTTATCCCTTCAGTAACTCTATGTCTTTTGATTGGTGCTTTCAGTCCATTTACATTAATGGTGATTATCGATAGATATGTACTTATTGACACTGCAGGCTTTTTAGATTCGTGGTTACCAAAGGTTCAAGGGCAGCTTTTACTATCTAGTAATCTAACTTGACTTGCTTATTGGACTATTTCAAACACAGTTAATGGTTCTTTTTTTTCTCCATTCTTTTTCTTCATCCTCCACTGTTTATATATTAAGTATCGTATTCTGTCCTCTTTGTGTATTGTGTATCCCTTGACTGACTTTGTGGGTAGTTGTTTTAATTTTGCATCTGCTTAGTCATTAATTAGTCTACTTCCTTTACTGTGGTTTTATTTTCTCTGGTGACAGCTATTTAGTCTTAGGAGCATTTCCATCTATAGCAGTCCCTTTAAAATGCACTGTAGAGATGGTTTGTGGGAGGCAAATTCCCTCAACTTTTGCTTATCTGGAAATTGTTTAATCCCTGCTTCAAATTTAAGTGATAAGTTTGCCAGGTAGATATTTTTGGTTGGGGGCCCTTCTGCTGCATTGTATTAAATATATCATGCCACTACTTTCTGGCCTGTAAGGTTTCTGCTAAGAAGTCTGATGATAGCCTGATGAGTTTTCCTTTGTATGTGATCTTTTTTCTCTCTCTGGCTGATTTTAATACTCTCTCCTTGTCCTTGATCTTTGCCATTTTTATTATCACATGTCTTTCTATTGTCTTCCTAAGGTCCCTCTTGTTGGGAGATCTGTGCATTTCCATGTTCTGAGAGACTATTTCCTTTCCCAGATTCCAGAAGTTTTCAGCAATTATTTCCTCGAAGAGACTTTCTATCACTTTTTATCTCTTCCTCTTCTTCTGATACACCTGCAATGTGAGTATTGTTCCATCTGGATTGGGCACACAGATCTCATATTATTATTTCTTTCCTAGAGATAACTTTTTTTTCTCTCTGTGCCTCAGCTTCTTTGTTTTCCTGTTATAATTTCTATTTCATTAACCATCTCCTATACCTCATCTAATCTGCTTTTAAATCCCTGTATTTCATGTTTCATTTCAGATACTGTATTTTTCAAAGTTTCTATCTCTTTCTTGAAGTCCTCCCTGAGATCTTGAATATTTTTCCGTAGCTCTGTGAGCATGGTTTTGATTTTGATTTTGAAATCTTTATCAAGAAGATTGGTGATTTCAGTTTCACTTAGCCCTCCTTCTGGTGTTTGGGGGATTTTGGTTTGTATAAGATTATTTTGCTCTTTCATATTTCTAATGATTGCCATTGAATAACAACTCTGTGTAGGTAGTGCCCTCTAGTGCCCAGAAGCTCTGCTCTCTCAAGCTGTCCAGCCTCCTGGAGCAATGGTAGGGGTTGCAGATGTGTGGCACTCACACCTGCTGGGAGGAAAGAGCTCTTTCCTGCTTCCTGGCTGCAGTGCCTGCCTCCACTGCCAGGTCTAAAGACCTGTGCATGCAGGGAGGAGCCTCTGCATTATACCCCTGTAGTTGCCATAGGCAGGGCCACCCTCTAGCTGGCCTGGCGTGATGGCTGGGGCAGCAGGTATGTGGACAGTGCCAGCCAGGAGGACAGAGTGGCAGGGTACATATGGCAGTAGGGGGCTTTGGCCCTGTATTGCCAGCCAGGGGGATGGAGAGTCTGAAACTCCTGAAAGTTCTCAACCTGCTGTGCTGAGTGTGTCAGGATGATTTTGTCCACTTGGTTTTTCTCCTGAGCAGCAAGGTCTACATAATCTTTGCCCCTTTAGCACCCCTCTCGCTGTTGGGAAGTCTTTCAAAGTGAGCACATTTCTTTTCTCCTGGAGTGGCAAGTTGTGTGTACCTGATCTCCACAAGTGGCTGGAATCTCAGTTTCTCTGAGTATTCTGCCTATCTTTGCTTCCCAACCCAACTAATCTCCAGAGCACCATATAATATGGATTCATGCTCCTAAAGCAGACATTCATGGATGGGTGTTCAGCAGTCCTGGGCTTCTACTACTCCCTCCCCACTCTATTTCTCTTCCTCCTACCTGTGAGCTGGGGTGGTAGGCAGGCTTCAGTCCCACCAGCTTGTGGCTTTGCTACTTTACCCTTTTCTATGAGGTCTTGTCTTTTCCCTAGATATAGGCCATCTGTTCTGCAGTCTTTGAGTCACTGTTTCAGGATTAACTGTATTCTGTATTTTCTTGTTATATGTGGTTTTGGGAGGGAGTTTCTGCCTTCTCACACCACCATCTTTTCCCCTGAATCAAAATTGCTCTTCTTTATAGCAAAAATCTCAGAATTCATTAAACCTGCATCAAAATGGGAGTTAGTGTCGCCAATTGCAGTGAACTGGACTTGCACCCTGATGTCAATGTTCTTCTGAATATCTTGCCCTAGAAATTTTGATTTCTGCCTCAATCAAGTAATATTTATAGTTTAAATTACCACTTGGTATTTGTTCAGTAATCTGAATTTTAGTTTGCCATCCTGGAGGTAAAATCACCAATAGTTTAATGCATGAGAAGTTAATATTTTTCTTCTCTTTGGAATACCAAGTCAAGTCATCTGCTAATTTCTGGAAAGATCCTGGGTGCCAACTTTTACTGATTTTTCTTATTGTTGGCAATCTCTGTAAAGACAGAGTAATCTTATACTCATTGGTTCTATTTCCTCTTTTATTCTCATATTTTTATTCTCTTTTTTCAATGCTTTTGAAATCAAATTTGTTGAGGAATTTCACTAGATTTGGAAGAGAGTCTGGTCATGACTATATGGCTGGTCCCAAAGGAAGATGAAGATGCTACTCTTGGTTGCCTTAAGCTTATTTCTACTATGGGAGCTTTTCTCATGGCTTTATAGACAAAATTCCAGCTGAGGTTTGCGCTCAAGGCAGCATTATATGGACTTTTCTTGACTGGGCTGAGAAATATTTTTTAAAAGTGCATTTTATTTATTACCCAGGAAAGGAGGCATCTTCTCAAACTGTCTAATCATGAATATTAGGATGAAAGTTACTGATTCTGTAAAGTTGTATAATAACAATCTAGGTTTCATTTTAAATTAGTGTCACAGATACATTAGATAGACAAAAACATTTAGTTCATTTGTTTATATTCTCATTATGTTACATATAGTTCACTGTATATAATACACACCTTTTACATCATGTATAATGCATTTTAATTTATTCAGTGCCTTGCCATTGATTTATCTCTATGGATTTCATAATTTATGTTAGAAAAAAACTTTCCAAAAAGATAAATTCTTTGTTCTTACTGATCTGCAAAACAGATTTATGGCTTTCAGATAATAGTTCCAGAAGTTAAAATTTAGTATCATTGTAATGTATTCTCTAAAAACAACTTCAACATTAAATCTTGCTTTGAACTCTTATATTGTCTCATTTCCCAATGTACTTTATTCATGTTCAGTAGGGACCAGCACGTGTTTGGTAGAGACCACCTTCTGGTCTCTTGCAAGGGATTATAAAAGTTGGGTGGGAGAGCTTCAGATTCATTTCATATGTGGGAAAATGAGGGTGAAGAGAGATCTCTGTATCCAAATGGTTTTGCCAAACTGCTCTCAGCCTTACAGAAAATAACATTTTCAACATCGCCTGCCTCAGAAGCAACAGACAAAATCTAAACAAACTGGCTGAATTTGCAAATGTATATATTCAACCCCCAAATTCCCACGCAGTGAACATTCATCCAAATGATATCGAAAAGAGTAAGAAACTATTGAAAGGACTTGTTCTAGTGGAGAGAAGACTGAGGATATGTCCAACTGAATTTTGGGATATAAGGTGAGGCCTCCTTGGCTAGTGCATTAGTTTTTCCTTGTGTCAGTCAAAGTTTCCACACATCTCCTGTGCTTTGCTGTTCATTGCTAGTAGTGTGGTCTTCATAAAGAGAGCATGGCCAGAAAACTTGTTTAAATACAGAATACAGGCAAGCCAGTGGGATAAAAGCTGGGTTTTCAGATGATACGACTCAGAGAATATGACAGATTTTATGACTTTTGAGCATTGGGGAAGATGTTTTTCTCATTGTTCTAAGCCTTTCCTACTCTCCTCAAATTAAAAAGCCAAGAGCAGCTTGGAAAGAGACTCACAATAGTGTAACTCAAGAGTGGGCAGCAGGAGAGGACCATGTTTGTTTAGATTTTGTCTGTTGCCTCTGAGGCAGGTGATGTTGAAAATATTCTCTGTAAGGCTGAGAGCAGGGTGGCAAAACCATTTGGATACAGAAATCTCTCTTTACCCTCATTTTCCCATGTATGAAATGGACTCTGAAGCTCTTCCACCCAACTTTTATAATCCCTTGCAAGAGAACAGAACATGTCTCCAAGTCGGGAGAGAAGTCTCGGTAGCACTATGTTGCAGAGTGTACATTTATGTTTCTAACACATGCATGTTTCTATGTAGTATGTTACAGAACCATGGGTGGAACTATGGTAGAAATGTAGCTGTTGAAGGCTCTATCTTTAGTCTTTGAGAAATTGCAGAATACTAGGCTGAGATTTTTTTACCACTGCTATTCAAATCTTTGATGTAGGAAAATGACATTACAGCTGAGATCGCTTGGAGAAGAATTTCACCTGCCAATTGTAGTTACGGTTTTAGTGCTTGGAAGGGACTCATATTGTACATAGTCCCTCATTATTATGAGGTCTTGTCAAGACGTGTTTCTTTCTGATGGTGGCATGTATCACACTGGCTCTAAGAAAATGTGTGAAGCAGATGATATTTGTTATTGAACATCCAGACATCTATTAAGAAACCTCTTTTCCTTCTGCTTCAAGTTCACTTTCTAAACATGTTCTCAACAAAGGGATCTTACCCTCATGGCAGCTTGAGGCGTAAAAATCTGACAATAGCTAAAATTTTTGAGTTTTCTTAAGATATTTTCTTTTTATCAGAAATCAAAAATTTGAACCAAGGAAATGAAATGACAGAGTGCAGTTTTTGAGCAATTTATGAGCCATTGAAGAATCTTTTTTTGAGGAAAAGAACTTTCTCCCTTTAAAATTATGCCACATTAAAGCAATAAAACAAAACCAAACAAAATAATCCATGAGCATTTGGTTGGTAAAATTTATATTCATTTTTATTTTAATTTTAAACATTTCAACATTTCCACTTCAAGAAATTGCCTATGTGAGCTCTAGAAGTTTAAAGATATGGTTTTTGTATTATGAATTTATATTTTTTTCAGTTTTTAAAAATTGAGGTATAATTGACAAATAATGTGTTTCAGGTGTGCAATGTATTGATTTGATATTTGTCCATGTTGTAAAAAGATCACCACAAAACTCTAGTTAACATTACTCAACATACATAGTTATACATTCTTTTCTTATGATGAGAACTGTTAAGATCTACTCTTAGCAATTTTCATTATTTGTCAGTTTAATTGAAACCTGTTGTATTTCTTCTAGATTCTGGCCCTGGAAGTGAATACAAATTTGTTTTCACATGTTGTGTGATTTGAATTATCTTTGTAATTCTAGTCTCAGGGTAGGAGTATCCTTGGATAACCTTAAATCTGGGCTAATGCAATGCTATAACTGAATTGGTGTCTATGTTCTTGGAAGTCCTTAACTTTATTGTGCCTCGTTTATAAAATAGTATATTTTGTGATGCTATCCCAAATAGAGGATAACACTCAGATGGAAGAAACAGACTGTGGGTACAAGGAATTATCTTTGAGCCAGGGCCAAGTAGAGGAGTGAGCAATGGTAAAAAAGAGAGAGATCTGGGACTCTGATTGCATAAAGTATGGCTTTCTCACTTATTAGCTGTGAAAATTTATACAAGAAGTTTATCATTTCTGAAAATGAGTATTTTTTTCACATGAATCATGTCAATAGGTGAAATAACATAATGCATAAATTGGGAATTGTGATTGCATGTAAGCAAAACATCAAGTTCAGTGTCTTAGATGATATAGAAATGAAATAGGAAAGTGGTAGGACCTCAGAGTTCAGGTTGTCAGGCTTGAATGGAGGATAATTTTTGTTGCTTTAGAGCTGTGACTATAGATGAAGATTTATTCTTTGAATTAGAACCCAGATGTACTATGGGTAGAGCAGCAATGATAACACCTGGCAAATAGGATTACATACAACTCCTAACATGGTTAGCATCAGACATACCTTATGGGTCTCCCCCAGTTCCCTGGTGCCCTTGTCTCCCAGACATTCAGTACTGTGGTCGAGGACTCTGCTTGGGACCATGCTGTTCAGCCAGATGACTGAGGCTGACCAGTTGTCACTGAGCAACCAGACAGAACATAAGCAGCCACATACCCCGTGTTTCTGACTTCTTTTGCCTCTTCTGGACTGCTCTGGGGATGAAACCCCAGAACAGAGAGTATGGGATATGGGCTGATGCATGTGGGGCGGTCTACCCGTTATGGCACACATTTTGACCAGTGGGCATCAGGAGTTGGAGGAGAACGTGGAAGATAAATTTCTCTCCTTCATCCTTCTGCCCCAGTGGGCTGACCCTTAACTGTGTTTCTCCATATATCTTATTTGTAGAAATGCCAAAGGGCTGAGCTGAACTCAAGCAGCAGAGCAGGTGTGGTTGTTCCTGGGCTTGGCATGATGCCGTGACCAGCATGGGAGTCATCACCTTTCATCTCTTCCTATCCTTCTTTACCCTTCTTAACTTCTCCCTCACTTACCCTATCCTAGAATTGTACCTCTCAAAAGTATCAACGCTCAATTCTTGCTTCAGAATCTTTTATATGAGGAACTCAGACTGAGATACTGCTTAGCACATCAAAGTTGCTCATTAAATAGTAGCTCTCCTTTTTTCCTTCTCTGTTAATTTTGTAAATTTGACCTTGCTAGTTCCAGGACAGACTTGAACTTTGGTGTCTTAGTGGCCCCCATCCATTGTATTTTCTTTCTGAACTCATATTCTATCCCAGATATTGATTATTTTTTTATGTTCACTTCTCATTTGATCTGAAGAGAATGGATCCCTTTTGCTATTTTATTTGTAGAAATCTTGACTTATTTTAAATTCAGACTCTGAAAGAATGTTCCCACGAAGGCTCTTAACTCAAAACTATCGATGATTCATTTTAGTTGTAAATAAATAAAATGTACTTATTCCTGGGCATTTCTAGTATAACCACCTGGGTTTGAGAACAACATATAGATCAACATGCAAACTTCAGTGAGTCTTCTTATGGTTTGTCAATGAAGTATTCATCATTCTAGAGAAGAGAAGAATTTGTAGTCATCCAAACTTGAGATTATTTTTGTGTAAAAAACTGTCAGTCTGAGTAATGAGAAAATTCTTTAGATTAGAATTCCGACTCCTATAGTCAGAGATTTATAGCAACCCCTTTTTAGTAGCTCTCATGTCTAGTTCTCAACAGATAAGTTATATTTTGAGTATCCAACTTCAGGCCTCATTTTGGGAGTCATAGGTACTTTCGATTCCAGCCCTGGTAGGTGGCCAAAGTGATTTTCAACTCCACTTAGATGTGTGAAGACTGGGGTAGTTAGGATGGGCTTTGTGAAGAAGGAGAAGCTTGAGTCACTGTACAGAATATGAAGTAGATTTTATGTTAGCCTGTGCTTTTGGGTTCTTTCACAACATACACATCTTTATTCTTTTATCTCAATCAATCAAAATTCTAATCATTAGATATACATTTCAGATACCACCTTCTCCACGAAACCCTTCCTCATCTTCCTGTCTGGAAGTGATTCAACCTCATTTGAATTTTTACGTGCTTTTTTTTGGTGTCTCTTTACATATAGTTTTGTATTGTTGGCTAAGTTGTTTTTGTACTTGAACAACTGTGAGCTTTTTGAAGGCAGGAGCTAAATCTCATGCATCTTTGTATCACTCCTTAGCACAGGAAGTGCTTAAAAATATTTGTTTTACAAAGAATGCTTCAGTTATGGACCACTGATTTGAACAGATCTATGTGGTTCTTTTAACTTCTGTTCCAGAAACACTTTTCCCCCAAGTTAGCTTTCTCTTCTGCTCACCTTTGAGCTTCTTTTTGCTGTTCTTGGAGGCTTTTCTGATTTCAAACCCTCCAACTTTCTTCAATTTTCCAATTACTTAGATTTTATCCCCATAAATGTTATCATTTGTGTGAATTTAAGATGGGGATGGATACCAGTTCTTCTGCTATATCTCATTTTGTATTCTGTAGAGGGATAATACATTTTGAGAATAAGTATATATTTTTTGAAAATTATTAATTGATAGATAAAAAGTTGAATTTTGGACTTATTACAAAATGTCACCTATTATGATGCTGCCCAATAAAACTTTCTGCAATGATGAAAATGCTCCATAGCTGCACTGTCCAGTATAGTAGCTAATTGAAGACTTGCAATATGGCCTCTCTTGACTGAGGAAATGATTCTTAAATTTTATTTAATTTTAACTAATTCAAATCTCAATACCATATGTGGTTAGTGGCTGCTGTACTGGACATTGCAGATATAGACCAATGGCAGATACTCTCCTACATGTTTCTATAAGTAAGTAAAATGCCCTTAGGTAAATTCCATTGTATTACCGTCTGTATTATATTACCTATATTATATGATCCCCCTTTTGGAGATTCACAATGTACACAAACAAGGTAAAGGCTCACACTCCTCTTTCTCCACCAACCTGTGACCTCATTCTGTAGCACCTGTTTAGAAAAAGTCTCCTTCAGACCATTTTTCTCATCAAAAGCCTGTGTGGCATGTTTAGCCAGACTGTTTCCCTCCTCTCTTTTAGTGGAAGCCTATGGATAACTTAAGTAGAGATAAAGGGAAACCTTCTCCAAGCTTTATAAATCCTTTCCCAGGAGATGGAGCATGATAGTTGCCCCACAGGCATGAAGCTGCTGAGACTCTGAAACTGCCCTTTGTGGAGGGACAGTATGTTATCTAGTTACACAGTGGATCAAATTTGGTCCCTGGAACCATGACATGGCCTGAATTTGATCTAGCCACACGTAGGCCTCCCTTTGTGGGCCTATTGGAAACAATCACCTGTCTCCCACCAGAGTCGCTGTTGTCATGAGTTTATCCCACGAACAATAACATGGGAAAGAATATGATAACATTCAGTTGTCTTTTACCCTTCCTCTTAATAGACCAGCTAGTGATGCTTCAGATGAAATTGGTCTGAAGGCTGAGAGCAGGTCCATTATTGGGAGCATTTGCTTTAAATTATGAAATTCAGGAAGGCTTGTGGCAGAAAGGCGGCTGGTTCTGCCGCAAAAGGCGCTCACTTGTCTGTTTCTTGTATTCTGTTAAATATTTCTTATTTCCTCAGAATATACCACAAGGACCATTTGACTGTCCCCTCTGGCTTCTGCATCTTGCTTCCAGCATGAACAGACAGGTAATAACCATTCAGCAGGGCCATTACCTCTTCTAAAGACTATTATCAAAATGGTCATTATACATAATGGAGATTATTACAGGCAGCCTGAGAGATTTTTTAGATACATCTCTCCAGTAATAGGTGGCCTTTTTTAGCCTTATATATCTGTGGGGATAATATCAGGGCACAGAATACATGACGAATGGAGATTTTTAGCAAAACTCCGTCAGCTTTTAATGCATTAATTGGACTATGGATTTAAATGGTATTTATGCAGAAACTCCTGAATTTTAACTCTTGGCAAATACATGGCACAGCAGGAACATTCCAAGAATAGGCATTAAAATATATACAGTGCATTGTCCATGTTTACAGTATGCAATCACATAGGCAGGGATACTAGCATTAATAAATTCATTGAGAACAAACTCCTTTATAATGAAGTAACTGGCCTGCAGTCAGCCAATCAATAGGTATTTGTAGATCTTGGGCTTCACGCCAGGTACTGGAAATATGGCAGTTAGAATACACAGAGGGAAGCTTAGGCACTTAGCATCTGGTGGCCTACTTTAAAAGAAGAAAAGTCAAGTTTCGACACTTGCTAGCCTCAAGATGATAAAACCTCCTTGTATATCTTCCACTTGTCCCCCCAACTATTTGAAGGTTAGTAGGTCATGTCCTAAGTAAAAATGTGAATCCTGCTTTGTGGTACATGGTTGTTTGCCTACCAAATGGCCTTTCTCCCTGAAAGCTGTAACTCCATTACTCTTTTCCTGGCATTTATCTCTGGGGATAAATCATTCCTGGGCTGAGCCAGTCAAGTGTTATAGGATGTAATATAGGATCATGGCATCTCAGTACCAAACGAGGACCCGAGAACAAAAATGATAGTTGGCCAGTACGAGTGGTGGGGGTGGTAGTGCTGGATCACTAATGTTTGAATGTCTGATTTGCCAACGAGGTATCAGGAAAATCTAGTATTGTAAACCCTCACCCAACATTCCTTTTTCATTGTAAAAGGGTTAAGATGCAAATGGGAAGAGAGAGAAAGTTTTTGTGGAAAGAGTTGTTGGAGAGCTGTGGCATTTTGCTCACTTGTGGTGGGACCTGCCCTTTCACTGTACACCAAGTGAGAAGGTTTCGAAAAGAGAATGGACATCTAGTTATTGGTACCCTTCAGTTTGAAAGAACAGGAGGGACTAATACTTGACCCTTGCCTGAAAAATTCAAAGGCCAAGGACTTTGGCTAGCAAGGTACCCTGATAGCCAGGCAAGGAAAGGTGGCTTCCTGGCTTGTGCAGTGCCAGCAGATGTGCTGTGCCTATGATGCAGGAGCGTTTTGTCTGGGCCAGATGGGCTCATTCAGGAGATAGAGCCGAGCTGCTTTGGAAGGCACATACAGGGATTTTTCTCGAAAGGGCCACCTGGAAGGGCAGCAGAGCCTTAAGAGTGAGCCTCTGGAGAAGACCCCTGAAACCAGGCAATGAGGGCAGTCACTATGGACAGATGGAGCAGACATTGCAGTTGCGGTGACTAGAGGTACAACCAGCATTAGGAACTTCTTTTGAAGCCCATTTTACTCAGCTCTTCTGTGTTTTGTAGTTGAAAACTTTCTATTGGACACGATAATTTCCTGTTATCAGCCGCCTCTCTCTGGGACTACCTGGAAATATCAGTTGCTACTTTGGTAGTCCTGTAGGATCCAGGTCTACACTTCCCCAACCCCAATCTCTCATTAAAGAAGGGAGAATTTGCAACTGGTCATTATTTTACCAAACTAGTCCTTTGGTATATTCAACTACATTTAATATGATGATTAGTTTGGAGATATGACCTAAAGTAATGTGAGGGACTTCTGCGGGGACCATTTAGAAGAGGTACTTTCTTTTTGCCAGGATTGCTAAGTTATACACACACATACATGTGTGTGCATGCACACACATGCACATAAGCAGCATTATCTTTTTCAACTATGAGGAAGAAATCCTGCCGTCTGTCTTTGGCGATGTGGATGGAACTTGAGGGCATCATATTAAGTGAGATAAATAAGACAAAGACAAATAGTACATGGTATCATTTATATGTGAAATGTAAAAAAAACCCCTCAAAACAACAAACTGAACTCATAGATACAGAGAATAGATTGGTGGTTGCCAGAGGCAGGGAGTAGGGAGTGAGAAAGAAATGGGTGAAAGTGGTTAAAAAGTACAAACTTCCAGACAAATTTTTAAAGATGTAACAAATTTTAGAGATGTAACATACAGCTCAGTGACTATATTTAACAATACTACATTGTATATGTGGCAGTTGCTAAGAGATCTTAAAAGTTCTCATCACAAGGAAAGAAATTGTCAGGTAATACTTTAACACCATGAAAATCCTAAAATACTACCATATTTATTTGCTGGCCTTCTTCTGTAAAGAAGAGTGAGTTTTCCTTCCCTCCTTCCTCTCTCTTTTTCTTTTCCCCATTTTATACCTAGTATGAGGTTTATAAATTAAGTTTTTTTTCCAGAATGTCTTTATTTTTACCTCACTTTTAAAGGATATTTTCTTTGTGTTTTGAATTCCAGATAAGCAGTTTTTTTCTTTCAGAACTTTGAACATGTCATTCCATTATTCTGATTTGTGTTGTTTCTGTTGGCAAGTCAGCTGTCAATCTTATTGTTGCTTTTTTGAAAGGTATCTTTTTTATCTGTGACTACTTTAAAAATCCTTTTTTGCTATTGTTCTTTAATTTTTAATTGTTTTACTACGATGTACATAGGTCTACTTTTTCTTGTATTATAAGGTATGGCAAGAATGTTTCAACCTGTGGGGGTAGAATACTCCCACCACATCATTCTTTGTTTTAATGCATCCGGTTTTACCAGTTAACTCATCTTGCTACCTATTTCTGTATTATTACCATTCTCCAATTGAAAATTACAGAAGCCCACCAAAAATAACTTAAATAAAAGGTGTGAATTTTTAAGACTGTCTTGTAATACAGGTCACAGCTGGTCCTCAGAAACAAACTGGAACCAGAAACTTAAATGATAGATAAGACTATCTCTTATCTTTCCTTCTTTCTGTACATCTACTGTTTTCCTTGTCATTTTTATGCTTACTTTTTCTCTTTAACTTCAGACTTGAAACTACCCAATGTACATCACAGAAAAAACTTGCTTATGATTCTTAAGTTTATGTCACCTTCATTCAAGAAATCAGCCTAACATGTTCATAATATTGTATGCCTAATTCCAATTTCCCTGGGAAGAAACTCATTGCTCAGTTGGATGCAGGGCCCAACCCAGATCTAGCCAAATTGGCCCAACCCAGGCCAGGTGGACAGTGTTACATATTAATGGCATGGCTTTTGAGGGTCCAATGTTGTAGTCATATATATTGAGGGAGAGAATTTGGATAGAAAATTCTCCAAGTGTTAGCTACATCTTCCCATTATCTATGGAAGCTAGTCACTGTATTGCTTTATTTTGTAGAAGATGAGCTTTCTAGGATATAAAAATCTCTATCTAGGCTAGCTAGCAGTTATCTTAAACACTATTGAACTGTAGAAACTTAGATTCTTATTACCATACTCGAGGAACCTGGAGAAAAATATTCTTTTGGCAAGCCAGTCTTCAACTACACTTCCTTGTACCCAAGCTATTGCTCTAGGCTATATCTTTTTCTTTCAACA
This sequence comes from Manis pentadactyla, assembly GCF_030020395.1. Lineage (NCBI taxonomy): Eukaryota > Metazoa > Chordata > Mammalia > Pholidota > Manidae > Manis > Manis pentadactyla. The sequence goes on along the minus strand of NC_080021.1, from coordinate 145,517,094 downwards.
TTTGTGTTTTTTAAACTATGCCCTGAGGTACCCTAGGCACAAGATCCTTGGGTGTATATTTGATGAGTACTGTCACATTTGACAGTATTTTATGTAATGTTAAATAATTCTTTTATATTATTTTACTTTTATCTGATAGTGCAGGAGGCAACCCTCTGGTTCCTTTGTTGTTTTGCTTTTGGTTGTCAGCGTTACTGTCAAAAAAGCATATCATAGGAATGAATCCTCTTCATTAAGATAGGCATGTTTCTACATAGATCTGATATCTCAAAGCAATTTATTTATCCTCACTTATATAAAAATGAAGCATATGCTTAAAATGTAATAACTGCTTAGCTGTTCTTTAAGTTGAACTTTTTAATTGACTTCAGGATACAGAAATATCAAATATACCTAATTTAAAAAATGTATTTCATCTTTTTTCTTTCATTTTCTTTTCCTGTGTACCCTTATATATATATATGAAGCCTGACCTCTAAAGAAAATCCCCTTCCCTCAAATTTAAGAGAATGTGCAGTTTTGTTCCCAAATAATTTAGGAAAAGAAAATGAGAGGAAAAAAAGATGAAATACATTTTTAAAATTAGGTACATTTGATATTTCTGTATCCTGAAGTCAATTAAAAACAATCGCAACAACATTAATGATAGAACTATTTGATTCTTTCAAAAGCTTTTCTATTCTTTGTTCCTAACACTGGGAAAGTCCTTTTGAATCCCTAGTTAGTTTTTGCTAAGAGAAATGCTTATTTTTTTAAGACCAGGCCTTTAACAAACTTGCAAATTTGTCACATCTCAAGCACAATAGCATATACAGATGTGATTGTTATCATTGGCGTAGGGAGTTGTAGTTTACTTTTGTCCAAGGATAGTATGGAGGGAACAGTATCTGTGAGAAGCTGTGTTACTGAACAGCCTGGTGATAATACCCTATTCCCTAAAGGGCCTCTCCTGGTTTATGATTTTCAGTTACAATACTGTGTGCTGTCACGTCCCAGGGAACTTGGTGAGGTGTGTTCAAATGGCCCCATCTTGTTGGCTTCCCAACAGCTGCTCAGAGTTGTGAGGGGCCAGCCTGGTTTTGTTTTCCAGGCTGCCTGAATACTACTCATCAAGGCAGCATTCACCAGGCATTGTGAATGGAGTGTTATTTATCTGAGCAGGTTAGAAAACAAGGTGGCTGGACCTTGGCCCTCCTCTATATGCTCCTGCTATGGTAGTTTTCAAACCCATTACAACACAGGGTTGGGGTGGTGCCTGTGGCCTTATTGCAAAGGAAAGTTACTGATGTGACGTTCTCCAGTCTGCAGGGCTTCTGTTTCAATGTTAACCATTTAAAAAGATTAGTTCTTTGCTTCCTGCAATTACTTTGGGTCGTGGATCAGGGGTCAACAGGAACACGATTGGTGTTTTAGTTTCCTAGAGCTGCTGTGATAAATTACCACCAACTGGGTAGCTTACAACAACAAAAATATATCTTTTCATAGTTTTGGAGGCTAGAAGTCCAAAGTCAAGGTGTCAGCAGTGTTGGTTCCCTTTAGAAGCTCTGAGAGAGAATCTGCTGCATGTCTCTCTCCAAGCTTCTGAAGGTTGCTGACAATTCTTGGAGTCCTTGGCTTGTAGCTGCATCACTTCACTCTCTGCCTCCATCATCCCACAAACTTCTTCTCTGTGTGTCTGTCCCTCAGTGTATTTGTGTATTTGTCCTCTTCTGGTGATATCAATGATTGGATTTAGTGTTTACATCCAGTATGTCTCCATCTTAATCTATATCTGAATTACATCTGCAAAGGTCACATCAACCAGTACTGGACATTAGGACTTGAATATATCTTTTTGGGGGATTCAGTTCAACATGTTAAAATTGGTTTCTGCTCTACAACCCTGTTTAACTCACATGACTTCTTTCTTTCATTATTTCATCACTAAAATTCAAATTATGCTTTCTCAGAAGCTTTCTCCAGCAGAATTGATTATTGAATGGAACTTTAAAAAATGTCATCACCAATTAACAAGAACCACCTTGGTTAATAAAAGTCAATAATGCTAAAAAGTTCAAAAATTGCACAAGGTAGGTAGATGATGATATTAGGGACAAACCATTTAAGACAATATTTAATGGATAATATTTGATATTTCATTGGACAATGTATTCAGCTATTTAATATATTGAAATTAATTTAAGAAACAGGTATTTGATTCCCACTAAGGAATCAAACAGTATTGGATGAAGAGATCTGGGATAACTAAACAGATAAGATATACATCTTGATTTCAACCTATTGGTGGTATAGCATAATAGATAACTAATTGTTTTTTAAAAATAGATGTATAACATCATGACCCAAATTAATAGTACCATTTTCCAAGACTATACCACTCAGAGAAAATTATCTTGGGGGCCACTCTGTTCATATAGACAAGCCTCTGAGATATCTCTGCTCTAAGTTTACTTTGGAAAGATCTAGGGTAGATCCATCTTTTTGCCACCCCTCTTTCTTTTGCAGGCATTTTGATATTTCATCTTTGAACATGACCTTCCCTTAGTTACTTTGATAATTCCTTTCTTTTTAGTTGAGGCACCAGATTTTCAACCCAGTATGTCTTGATTTTCCACAGAAAAATGCCAGTCCAAGAAAAGAGAGATCCCTTCTGCCCCTTTATGTGTACTTGACTTTTACCTCCTTTGCTCAGCACATTTATATACTCTTTTTAATAGTGATATGGCTAATGTCCTTAGACCTGACCAATCTGGAACTGTTACCGTGGGATTTAAGTGTGTGTGTGTGTGCATTGGGGCATGGCTATTGAGATCCCTAACTTTAAAATCTACCTTATTGGCCACACAGCATTTCATTCATGAATATGTCATGGTTTAAATGATCTTTATCCTATTCTGCACCCATACACTGTTTCCAATTTCCCCCATTTGACAGCTTCCTTTTACTCTCAGACATTGTATCAGCAAGGATTTTTGGTTGCAAACAAACAGAAGACCATCATAGGAAATTTATGAAGAAGTTATTGAATGTGTGGTAGATTGAAGAGTTGACCCTAATGCTTTATGGCTGTCCAGTAGTAATATATGTTCATATCTATGTCATGGCCTATAGTAGACAGAGAGTACTTTCCTCCCCCTGACCATAGGCTTGGCTTCATGACTTATTTCAACCAATGGAATGTTAGCAGACATGAAACTTGAAATGTGCTTGTGTGTTTGGGCTCAATCTCTTACTCTTTGGTGATCTGAAAATGTACCCCACGTAGATTCTGTTTCTTCAGCCTGTGTCCTAGAATGAAACATGTGAAGTAAGCTATTTGGTCCAGGGAGCCACTGAATCATTTGTTATCTCACAGATCCCATGGGCCAGGAGTCTGGGTACAGTTTAGATGGGGTCTCTTGTCCAGGGTCTAATTTTAGGCTATAAACAAGGTGTTGACCAGGCCTGCAGATATCTCAAGGCTCAAATGGAGAAGAACACACTTCACAGTCACTCTCAGGATTGTTAGCAAGATTTGGTTCCCAAAGGACTGTCAGACTGGAGGCCTGAGTTCCTCAGCGGTCTGTTGACCAGAAAAATCCCTCAGTTCCCTGCTATGTGGGCCTTTCTGCTGGGCTGATTACAACTTGGCAGCTTGCTCTGCCAGAGTGAGGAAGTGAGGGATAGTGTGAGGAAAATGGAAGTAACAATCTGGCGTAACTTAATCTAGAAAGTGGTATCCCTTTACTTTTGCCATGTTTACTCATTAGAAGCAAGTCACTAGGTTTAGCCCATTGATGAGGCAAAGGAATTAAACAGGGGCATTAATATGAGGAGGCAGAGGTCACCGTGAACCATTTTCTAGGCTTTCTACCATGTATGGTTTACAGAAGTGACTAGAAAGCCAAACATCAATGTGGTAGCACAGGAATCAAGAGGAAGAGTACCCAGATGCTTCAAATGATCACTAGGCACATTTTTACCAGGAACCTGACCAGTGCCAAGCACCTTGTTCCTGTTCATAAGAAATAGTGAGTGGAGGGCTTTAACCAAAGATTCATACAGTACAGGTTTGTGAGTAGTTTCATTGAGCTGTTTCTCTAAATTGTTTGCCTTGGACTTCATCAGGATAATTATTTTACATAAAGGACGGGCCTAAAATATGTTTTTAGTAGTGTGTTGAGCCTTTGATTACTTAATACTTTTTTAAAGCAGGGTTCAAATATTCCATTTTATGAAGCAGTGGAGAAATCAGTCAAAGGGATTATCTGATTATGGATAGATTTACCAAATGCTTATCTTTCCAAGTCTTGAACATGATGTTGAAGACTTTTTTAGTCCATGTAGACCCAGACACTGACTTTAACCACGGGCCCTGGCAAGTAGAAATCATATTGCTGAGCCCTTTTATGACCTCCATCACTGCTACCATGCTCATTTTGTTCACGAGCCCTTTGGGTAGGGACAGGGGTAGCTGGTGAAAGAGGCTGACTCATCCCCAGAATAGGTCATTTTATCAACCTGGTTATTAAAGTCCTTTTCTGCCAAGGTCATTCGATGATAAGCTTTCACATGGGAGAAGAACATTCTTACTTGGTGCCTTTTTTGGAGAGGTCTGTTCACATACCTTGTGTGCACTGGTTTTCTATATCTGCTGTAACAGAGTACCACAGACTTAATGGTTTAAACGATGCAAATTTATTATCTTACTGTTTTGGAGGTCAGAAGTCTGCGATGGGTCTCACTGGGCTAACATCAAGGTGTCAGCGGGGTTGTAATCCTTTCTGGAGGCTTGAGAAGAAAGCCATTTTTCTGCCTTTTCCAGCTTCTAGGGACTGCCTATACTCCTTGGCTTGTGCCTCCTTCCTCTCTTCAAAGCCAGTCACGTTGCATTGCTCTGACCCCTCGTCCATAGTAAGGTCTCAGGTCTCCACCACTCCTTCTGTGCTCTTAAGGAATTATGTGATTAGGTTGAGCCTTCTGCTATTCTGTGCCCATGCTAAATGGGCAGCTTTTTGTGTCATTTTGTAAATGGTTAGAGTAGGACACCAGCTTCCACAATTGTGTACTTTGTGAGTTCAAACTATGGACAGTTATTTTTAGAATTATTAAAAAAAGATTCTCAAGAATGTGGGATCCACATATAAATCAAGTATAAAAATCAAACAAATATTCATATTTGACCTGATTGTTTATAGTTCATAATGCGTGATCAAAACCGAAAGTTTCTGTGATATGACTGCCCTTGCACTGTTCACCATGTAAGAACTTGTTTGTTATGCTTCAGAAGATTGGAGACTGACAAGAATTAGGCTTGGGGTGGATTAATGATTGTGCATTGAGCATTGACTCCCCTATACAGAATTTTATTGTTGTTAACAACCATTTGATCAATAAATATGAGAGATGCCCTCTCAAAAAAAAAAAAAAAGATTCTCAAGGAGATCAAAGCATGAGTAGATGCCCTAGAAATATTCCTTAGTGTGTATTCACTGATTCTGTTTATGCCTTTTCAGGGCCTTTCTGGTTTTCTTAGAGTACAATTCAACACCTTTACTAGAGACAATACCTAGTATTACAGGTAAGAGTAGGCAGACTATCTGTGTTTGAATCTTAGCTCTGCCACGTACAAGCTAATGTGACCTTGGGCAAGTTTCCTTTTCAGGCTCAGGTGATCATTTGAATGGTTAAGAGTATAATAGCACCTTATAGAGGTGTTGTGAGGATGAACAAAGTTTTGTATGTATATGTAAAGTGATTGCAACACTGCCTGGTGTACATTGAGTGGTCACTAGCTAAGACATTGTTACTTCTGTGATTTAAATATAAGACCCTCCTTCCTTTTCTGATCAGTCCCTGTCTATTTTTCTACCATCAAACCAACCCAAATTCCTCTCATTCATTTCAGTTGATCTTTGGACCTCCAGGCACTTTCTCTCACCCTTCCCTTTCCCGGGAATTCTCTTTTTCCTGCTTTTTCACAGGACTTGATGGTGTCATGAGAATGAGCTTTACAGATCTTCTATAGGTAGTGCAACTGATTGCTGGTCCCCCTGATGTATTTTGATATCTGTTACAGATTTTGCATGGAGGACTTGCCCTCCAGGTCTGCTCCCCTGGGGGCAGGGATTGAGTGCTGCAGGGGTCCTTGGGGAGCCCCATTCCTAGGAGACATGGGCTTCTTTGTCTGATGACTTTGGCTGCAGGAATGCACATCAGCTCTGCTGAACCTTTACTAGATTGCACACAGCCTAGGACTCTTCTAGTCCACCTTCCCTCCCTCTCTCCTTTACCTGGGATGAGCCTTGCATTCTGGTCTCACAACAGTCTCAGCCTCCTCCTGTTCCTTCCTTTCAACACAGGCACTTTCTCCAATAAATCTTTGTACCTTTAATAATATCTTGGCAAGTGCTTCTTGGAGGTTCTGCCTAACACAGGTGGCTCTATCTTCCTTACTGTCTGGTCACATGTTTAGTCATACATGGCCTTCTCTGACTTCATTGCTGCCTGTAAGTTCCCTGGCTATTAATTTAGCCCATCAGCCTGATGTTTTATTTCCTTTTTGGCAATTACCATAATGCTTAAATATGTATTTATTTGGCTAACTCTTTATTTCCTGTGTCCTCTGCTGGAATATAATTCTCTTCCAGGCAGGGATCTGTTCAGCCCTAGCACTTAGCTGCTTCCTCATACATCTTCTGTACTTAACAGGTATTGTTGAATTAGTGAATGGAATCTGATAGCTTTTCTAACAAGGGGATGGGAGTTTTGAGGAAGAACAATATCAGTGGTAATTTGGGAAGGGGCCATATTTTGGGGGAGGGCAACATTAAACTAAATATTATTGGGCCGCTGAAGGCACTATATGGCTCTTGGACTCTTGGGGGTAATGGGAATCAAAGAGATGACACACTGACTGTCCCTAATTCTCTGGGACAGCTCCATTTCTGTCCTGTCACCCTTGTCAGGGTATTTTTTCTAAAACTTGGTGGCAAAAGTGGTAAAGAAAGGGTGTTAGTAGAGTCAAAGGTAGGCTTTGTTTTAATTTACTCTAGTGCTTCAGTCTGGCCCGGTCTAGTCATTTTCCCTCCTTTGGGATATGGGGGAAAGGTTAGGAGCCTCATTTGCCCCACTGACAGGGCCAGATCCAGAATGAGGTATAGGAGCCACCTGTTGCCGCACATCTGCCATCCTCTTCAGCGACTCCTTTAGGGTAATAGCTTGCACCACATTTAAAAATTCTCCAGCCTAATTTTAGTTCTTTCTGTCATTTAAAATTTTCCTTCTCACCTTAAATAGCAATGCTCAACACAGGAGAATTTGGCATTTTGCCCTAGGAAAATGGGGGACTTAGGGAAGAGAGTGGTGGTGAATTAGTTCTGGAATCAAATTCTCTTGTCTGGCCAGATTCCAAGTTACATGACAACTGGCAGAAAATTAAAACTATTCCTGAGTGCTCAGAAATTATGCCAGTCTTGAAGAAAGTTGACTTAAACTTCTAGTTTTCTTCATGTTGGGACCTGAGGCTACAAATCACCTTAATCTGTGGCTCTCAGGATAGATGAATTTGTGTGCTGTAGAATAACCAATAATGAGCCCCATTTTTGTCCTGGTTTCTGCTGGTCTAATACTATTTTCTTCAGGCAGATTTTCAAAGGCAATAAGCCTGTTAGCTACCCATTCTTTTCACCAAAAATTACTGCTTTAATATGTGTGTGTGCATGCACTTTGTGTGTACAAATGCACACAGAAATTATTACATTTGCTCTTGTCTGATATACCTGTTCAACTCAATCTTATATAAAGTTTAATTAAAATACAATGAAGATCCGCATATGCAAACCAAGATCAAGATGTACAAACCACAGAAAGAAGTGGAACTAGAGGGAGAACCATGCTCTTATAAGCTGAGTAATGCAATCAAAAGGAAACTATTCCTTTGCAAGGGGTCCAGATTAGAATGGTAGAAGTTTAGGAGAAGCAGCATTTGTCTGCTTGACTGTTAAGGTAGAGAGAGAGAGAGAAAGAAAGGAAACCTGCCAGGTTTTTTCCAAGTAAAAGTTCCCCTTTCTTTTAAAACACAATAGCCTGTGTAATTTTGTCACATGCATCTGTTGTTCTCACCTCTTACTTTGTGCTGGAGTGCTCACCAGAGCATTCGCAGGAGCAATTCTCCCTCCCACTCCTGACACCTGCCATGGAAAAATGCTGCATTATTCATCAGGGAACTAATGGCAGGTGATGAGATCTTTTCACGCTACATCCCTCTCAGTAGGTGTTTATCACTCTGTTCACCAGCAGCCCTGCTATTACTGAGGGGCCAGAAGAACCCTACACTCTCGCTTGAAAGGTAATGGGAAACGTGCTCAGCTTTCTGGGCTCACAAGTGCAGATGAAGGTTATCACCAGGGCAGCTGTGAAGCCCAGGGTGGGCGGAAGGTGGTCAGTCTAAGCGAACAGCTTAATTTTGGAAATCCATACAAATCATGTCAGAGCCATGATAATCCATCTTCTTTAGCTTCCAGCTCTTCAGCAGTCATGGCACTGTAATAATTTCCCCCGATTCACCTGTGATCTCTATAAATAACTGGAGTGAGGGAGGAAAAAGGAGGAGGAAAGAGATGAGTTTGGCTTAGTGTCTGATGAGCATGGCAGCCAGGAATTTATCTCTGTCTAGTAAGCAAGATGCCGTCTTCTGTGAGGATGGGTGGGGGTGTGACACGCACAGGAAGCGTAGCAGGGGGACAGTCCTTCGACCCCAGCTCAGGGCTCTGGTTTCATTTGAAACCAGCTTGACTGGAGAGGTAGTGGTTCTACTGATTTATCTGAAAGCTGTGACAAAATAATTATGGAGCAATACCATGTCAGCAAGTGGGAGGAATCGAAGAAGGGGGACTATTTTATCTTCAAGTACTTAATTCCTTACCGGAGGAGGGGATGCTATCAGAGATTTCTTTGCTGTGCCATGCTTGCCCCAGTAACCACCAGTTGGTTCTAACTTTTTAATTCATTTTTTTCGGGTTAAGGTTTTTGGTTGGGGTAGGAGGACTTTTGGTTTATAGTTGTGGTTGCAAGGATGTTAAGCATAAGAAGCTAGGTTTGTAAGTGCCATTATGGTTAGGATAACCTGGAAGGGAGGCAGTCTGATGTCACAGGTCTTCCAGGATTGCTGCTGCTTCTGCATCACGGTGTCCTGTTGGGTTTCTGCCTTTCACATTATAGGTGGTGTGGTGTAGCAGAGGACAGAGGGTATGGGTTTAAGGTGGGAAAGACTTGGATTTTAATCCTAGATCAACTATTTAGTAGCTGTGGGAATTTGTTTAAATCATTTGAGATTTGCTTTTGTTATTTGTAGTATAAGTATAATGTCAAGTCTAGGGTTACTTTGAAAACTAAATAACAACCATTTAAAAAATATGTAGAAATTGCTAACTCCTTGCCATTCTCTCTAACTTAAAGCAAATTTATCTTTCCTTCTGTATGGCCAAAGTAAGTCTCTTTAGATAAGTTCACAAATGTTTCTCCATGAGGTGGGCAAATTCAAACACTCCAGCAAATGTTTCAAATTGGTCCTGGGTCAAGGGGTTAATGGTTAAACCAAGTGATATACATCCACACCATTAAATACTGTTCAGTGATAAGAAGGAACAAACTATGACACACACAACTTGCATGTATCTCCAAGGGAATTTTGCTGAGTGAAGAAAGCCAATCCCAAAAGGTTACATACTTTGGCTTTGATGAAAAGGCTGATCCAGTAACAGAAGAGGCACTAAGGGACATGGTCTCCACCACCAGACACAGTTGGGAATCCTGGATTCTGCTTCTTCTTGATGAGCTACTTATTCCTTCTAGGCTGTGGTGTTCTCATGTGCATGGTGGGCATAATAACATCCCTCTTGTCTGGGCTGCTCTGGTGATTACATGAGAAAGATATATGTGAGGATTATTGTTAACTGATCAGCTATGTAAGAATAATCATGAACATTTAATTTATGCCAAATACCCCATTCCTTAAAGATATTAAATAAATGAGGCTTGCACATTAACTTCCTGAGTGTGCTCAATAGGTGAGAAAGTAGTGCCTTTGCAGAACTGGCCACCATGTCAGCATGCACACTTGGAAGGAACTTCAGTAAGATTTCAAAATTCCCTATCAGGAGATATGAAAAGAGCTTATTAATTGCTCTCTATATTATACTCAAAAGGATATCTGGCCCTAGGGACATGAATAAATCTTTAGTATTATGTGTTGTCAATTATACAGTAGGCTGTAACAGTTTTAGGACCACCTGCATATTTACATGCATGAGTAAGTGATTACAAATGAAACAGAAGAGAGAATATTGCAGATTGTAGTAATTCATAGGCAATTTCTGATGGTGAAGCATCCTCTTTCCATTTCCTACTGGTCTAGGTAGCTACTCTCTTTTCTGTCTACTGTGCTAGAGACAATTAAGGGAATTCAAACTCCAAAACCTGGTTCTATCCAATTTATATTTTAGCATTATAAAGTATGGCATTTATAGCATTAAAAATGCCCCACTATTTTCAAGCTGTTGTGACCAAAAATGAACCTGTGCTTTCAGAGATGTAGAGAAGAGTAATAAAGGCTAGTGATGTAAGGACAAATATGTGGTTGTAGCAAATCTGACTGCAGGGCATTGAGAACATGGGCAGTGGAAGGGCCAGCCAGGTGGACCAGGTTGTGAAGGCTGCTGCAGAACTTATTTGATTCCAGAAACTTTCATCTACCATCTGTGTATCTTTGGGGGAAATCACGTGACCTCTATGAGGCTTTGGCTTCTCAGCTGCAAAACGTATGGAAGGTGTGGGATTCTGGAGTCACAGAAACTGGGTTTAAATCCTGCCTGTTGTACTTAACTAATTGTGTGGACAAGGTATTTAAGGTTTAGGGGCCTCAGTTGCTTCGGATGTAAAATGGGGATAATAGATTTAATATATAAGATATTATGAGGATTAAATGAGGTAATACATTTAAATACAAGTAAAGTGCCATACATGTAATAATGCACATTAAATATGAGCTGTTATTTTAAGTGTCTGGTTGAATCAGAGAAAAGAAAAAAACCCCTGGGTAGATCAATACTACAGAGAAAGGTGTTTCTTTATCTCCAGTTCTTTTTTTCCTCTAACGTTGTAGGCAGAACAATGGTTCCTGAAAAAATGTCCATGCCTTAATTTCTAGAGCCTGTGAATATACTATATTACAAGGAAAAAGGGATCTTGCAGTTGTAATTAAGGGTACATTCTTTAAAGTTACCTTAGATTATTCCCATGGGCACAATCTAATTACATGAGTTTTACAAGTAGAGAACTTTCTCTGGCTGGGAGTTGGAGGTTCAGCAGAAGTAGAAGTTGGAGAGTCTAGGCATCAGAAGGACTCGGCAGGCCACCGCTGGCCCCGAGAGGCAGGGCCCAAGGGCAAGGACTGTGGACAGCCCTCTAGGAGCTAACGGCAGCCCATTCTGGTAAATACGCAGATCTAAAATATTTAGAAATGGGAATTTGCCAACAACTTGAAAGAACTGGGAAGTGGATTCTCCCTAGAACCTCCAGAAAGGAGCCCAGCTGGCTGACACCTTGATTTTGGCCTTGTGAAATCTGGACCAGAGAAACCAGTTGAACCAGCTCAAGCTTCTGACCTACAGAAGTGTGGTATCATAAATTTGTGTTATTTTTAGCCACTGTGTTTGTGGTAATTTTTTATGGCATTGATAGAAAGCTAATATTCTACCTGACCCTCTTGGCATCTCCTTCAGACTCTGCAAAAGTTGGCTGCAATTTCAAGAATGTTTCATAAGGATAACATCACCCAGAGTGGAAAGGCCTATGTAGAGCCTTAGATAATACAGATAGAAGTTTAATCAGAAGCATGTAGGCAAAATTAGAAGAGCAGTATAGATAGGATGAAGAGTTTCAGAATATGAATATATACAAAATATGTATGAGATTTAGAGAATTTAAAAACCGAAAACAACATTCATGACTACTATCTACTTTTATCTTTTGTTTTATGATGAAGAAACTAAAAGTCAAAAGTGGCTAATGGACTTGTGCAAGGTCAAACATCCAGATGTTTGTCCTAGGTTAAGACTGGTCTGACAAATTCTTGTGATGTCCTTTTTCCACTCTACGTACCATTCACACCTACTGGATCCCAGTCGTGTGGTGGGGCACAGAATGGCAAAGTGCTGAGGGAGGTGATCAGGAAAGTGAACAGCATTTTCCTATTCAACGAGGAATTGTCAAGATTTGCTTCTGTGAAAACAAAGTTTTAGCTGTGAATATGCATAAGGCTTCATTCACTTTCCTCATAGGGTTTATGCATATGGAATTCTAGCCTGGTTATATTTCTTAAGTGTTCTGCTTTGTATGTAAGCTAACGTGGTTATAGGTAGATGGAAGTCATTGAAGCATCAGATGAGGGATTAGGTTTGGTGACTACCAAGATTGTTTCCTGTCCTAGAATTGTTCAGAGCTTTCAAGGTAGTGATTTATATTTACTTGGGAGGATGCCACCCAGACCTTGACCAGTGCTTGAAAACAATTTCCCAGCCAGAAATGCAAAGAGATGATTCCACAAGTTGGCCATGTTTATGGTATATTGTCCATGAAATCACCAAGCAGACATATCACTGCATCATAGAACCTTTACCCAGGTTCTTATAGGCAAGGTGCTATTGACTTAAGAGGCATTTATAAGATGTATGATAGCAATGGACAACAGAGGAGCTGTTCTTCTCCTTGTAAAGCTGAAAATCTTGTTTTCATTTTGGATGCTGTTAAAATCCCAATAAATGCATATACAACATGATGATAGGGATTTTTTATAATTGAAGTATTGTTGATACACAATCTTGTATTATTATTAATTATTATTATTAAGTACCCCCACTAGTGTAGTTACTATCTGTCAACATAGGAAGATATTATGGAATCATTGACTATATTCTCTATGCTCTACTACTAGAGTAGGACTTTTTCTATTGCTCCAGAATAGGTGATAAAGGTTCAGAGTTGAAGAGGGTCCAAGTACCCCTCATTTAAATGGAGACAAAAAAACTTGGGCTAGATACCTCTCCATGGCTTAATAAATAAGAAGAGGCACAATCTGGCTTTCTCATTCAACCATCTCCCGACCCTGAGCTGATAAGAATAGGATTTGTGTGTATTAATTTTCTGGGGCTGCCACAACAAAGTATCACAGACTGGGTGGCTTATACAATGAAAATTTATTGTCTCATAGTCTGAAGGCTAGAAATCTGATATCAGGGTGTTGTTGGCATGGTTATTTTCTTCTGAGGCCCCTCTCCCTGATTTATAGATGGCTGTCTTCAGACTGTGTCTTCATATTGCTTTTCCCCTGTACTTGTTTGTGTCCAAATTTCTTCTTTTTATAAACACACCGTCATGTTGGATTAGGACCCACCTTAATATCCTCATTTTAACCCAGTTACCTCTTTCAAGGCCCCATATCCAAATATGGTCACAAAATGAGGTGCTGTGGGTTAGAACTCTAACATATGAGTTCTGGGGAAACATAATTCAGCCAGTAACAACTAGGAAAGGGAGAGAATCATTGAAGTCTGCAGTCTTGTAAAAAGTGACTGTTTTCTCACCCTGTCATGCAGTGAATTTTTCCCCAAAGCCAAGAGATGGGTCATTCATAAAAGCTAAGATATATGTATGTATCTCCTAGGGAGTTCTTGGCTGAGCTTGAAATATGGACCCAAGTTTTAGGGGTGACCATGAACACAGAGAATGGTGCTTTCTTATTTGAGATTTCTGTCAGGTATGTCTGAAAGCTGAATTTTTACTGAAATATCTCACTGCAGCAGTAAAGAAGGGATACTGATGTAATGTCTTTAATGAGAAAGATAGGGATTACCCTTATTCCAACTTTTGAATGTTCTTGAAGAGCTCAAAAGAAAACCACAACTGTTAGGATGGCTACACATGAAGGACTACAGAGGTTAAAGGATTGATCAGACATCCTTGGGGTGCCCAGGTGACATTTAGGCTAAACACATAGACATTCCAACCAGTGAAGGATATGAAGGTAAATATTACTTGCAAGGCTGCTTGAGAATTACACACAATTGTTGTTAGTGGTTCTCAACCAGGGTGAATTGACCCTCCAGGGAACAATTAGCAATTTTAGTTGTAACAACTAGGAGGAAGGTGCTATTCGCATCTAGTGGGAGAGGCCAGGGATGCTGATAAACATTCTACAGTATGCAGGGCAGCCCCCACCACAAAGAATTATCTAGGTCAAAACATCAGTATGCTGCTGTTGAGAAGGCTGATCTCCCTGGAAACCAGAGCACTGGCCTGGGCCCCATGTCGGCTGGGCCACTGCCATTGCAGGGAACAGACTGAATCAGAGGAGGACCAGTGATGCCTCCTTATTTCTAACAGGTGGCCAGTAACATAGGAATATCTTTGCCTCCCTCATTTTTCCTTCTCAGAATCAACCATGAAGATCAAGGGGAGGGAAGTGACCCACAAGAACACCATAGTCTTCTATTTCATAATTCAAGGACATGCAATTCAAGAAGCATATGAAAGCAGATCATGCCTTCATCTCCATAGTAGTTTCCCTAAGCCACTGCTCCAGTGTGTGACACAGAAGTGGTGAACTTTGAATTGAATAGGAGATTGAAATGTTAACTGGACTGGGTTTTTTTAGAAAGTACCTACAAACCTATGGGATCTGCCTAAAATGCCCTTACATAATGAGTAGGCGGAACTCAACAATGTTCAACTTGGAAATAGTGATGAGAGGAAAGAAAACCATTTCTTGGTTGTATTCCCATGACTTGAAGCTCTTTAATAGGAATAAATGTGTAATGTAAACATGGCCCATACCTATCTTCAGGCTCACATTCATGCCAGACAAGGGCTTGTCTTGTGATGTCACCAAAAGATGATGCATCCATAGATGGAGCATCAAGTGTTTGCTCAATTCAACATTCTAAGCTTTATGAACCCTAAGTGAAGTGATGATTTTCTAGTATCTTAAGTGCAATATCTTACTTAGACATCTGGCTGTGTGGTATTGAGGGAGCAGTATCTATTTTAGAGTGAAACCTCTCAGTTCAAACTGCAATTTAGTTACTTTGTGAGGGAGGGTGTGCTCTTTCCTTAGTTATATAACTTGACTTTGAGTCCAGTTTCTCCACTCAGAAGGTGGATAAATCTGATTAAGAATATTACCAGTCTTGTTTAGGGTTTACTTGATTGCTGGGGGATTTAGCTCCTTTTTTCTTCTTAATTTAGTAAAATATTTTCACATTTATAATGCAGTGGTAACTACTATTTAGAGAGTACTTTTCTATATGATCTTATTTATATAAATTTCAATACCAAGCACAACAGTCTATGGTGACAAATTTCAGCATGGTGCTTATCTTTGGCTGGGAGGGTTCTTGAAGAGATCTGGTAATTTTTCTTCTTTCCTTATCTGGTTGGTGGTCACAATGGTTTTCAGTTTGTGATAATTCATTGAGCTGTACATTGGTCATTTGTGCATTTTTCTCCAAGTTTATAATATTTCAATAAAATGTTTACTTACAAATGTTTGGCCACCTTCAAAATTATCACTGCCTTAAGTTGCAGTTCTTGCAACTATAGTAAAAATGACCTATTTCTGTTTTTTTCTTTTTATTTTTTAAAAATCTGCCATGTTCCTTTCTGAGTACTGTTGAGTAATGGATATGAAATGTAGTCCTAATTTAATGTATAGCAAGAGACCCATACAATATTTTTTTTTTTGTAGATAATCATTTTTTTATTGAAGGGTAGTTGACACACGGTATTACATTACATTAGTTTCAGGTGTACAACATAGTGATTCAACATTTATATACATGACAATTCTAGGTACCAGCTATCACCATACCAAGCTGTTACAATATCTTGACTATATTCATTACATCCTGGTTACTTATTATTTTACCATTGGAAGTGTATACTTTTTTTTTTTTTTGTGAGGGCATCGCTCATATTTATTGATCAAATGGTTGTTAACAACAATAAAATTCTGTATAGGGGAGTCAATGCTCAATGCACAATCATTAATCCACCCCAAGCCTAATTTTCATCAGTCTCCAATCTTCTGAGGCATAACAAACAAGTTCTTACATGGAGAACAAATTCTTACATAGTGAATAAGTTCTTACATGGTGAACAGTACAAGGGCAGCCATCACAGAAACGTTCGGTTTTGCTCATGCATTATGAACTATAAACAGTCAGTTCAAATATGAATACTCATTTGATTTTTATACTTGATTTATATGTGGATACCACACTTCTCTCTTTATTATTATTATTTTTAATAAAATGCTGAAGTGGTAGGTAGATACAAGATAAAGGTAGAAAACATAGTTTAGTGTTGTAAGAGAGCAAATGTAGATGATCAAGTGTGTGCCTGTAGACTATGTGTTAATCCAAGCTAGACACGGGCAATAAAACATCCACGTATGCAGAAGATTTCTCTCAGAATGGGGGGGTGAGGTTCTAAACCTCACCTCTGTTGATCCCCAATTTCTCACCTGATGACCCCCCTGCGACTGTGCCTGTCTTAGGTTGTTCCTCCCTTGAGGAATCTTACCCATCTCTGGCTAACCAGTCATCTTCCGGGGCCATACAGGGAAATGTAAAGTTGGTAAGTGAGAGAGAAGCCTTATTGTTTGAAATGGTTAGCTTTTTATTTCTTTGCATATTTATGCCCTGTAGCTTCTATGCCCAGCATTTGTCTTGAGGTATCTTTACCACTTGGAAGAATTATGATACTCGGTAAATTTGATATGAGGCACAAATTCTTTTAAGGGTTGTAATTAGGAAGGAAGAAGAAAAGCTATAGAAGTAGCAAGCAGCAGAAAACATGGGAAGATTGATTATTTCTTGACATATCTTCTTGAAGAGTAACTTCAGCATGGATAGGTTTTAAGCTACTACTTAAATTGCGCACACACATTAACATAATAGGAGTGTAGTTACATAACCAAAGCATACCTGTAATTGCCAGCCATCTCCAGTGAAACCAAGAAAACCAGTTAGGCACCTTAGGCATTTGTGAAAACTTATCTATGATATGGTGGATATTGTCCAACTGAACTTAAACAGTCTGAGAGAAATCAGACAAATTAAAACAACCCATTCCTGGGGAATATTCACATCCCTTATGTTCTTTTAACAGTAAATAGTCTGTAGTTGTAAGATTTTGGAGCGCTACAATTTGCACTTCTCCTAATTCTTGATTGAGTTCCAACAGTATAGATCCAGTCAAATTTGTTGTTTTATTGTATGCACAGGCCAGCTTAGATATCTCCTTCCTCATTCCCATGGCCAGTCCAGGAGCTGGTGGGATGAGTGCGTCTACAGCTGTAGCAGTGCCTGGATCTTTTTGATGATCATCTTCTGGCATGAGTCTTCCAGAGAGTGCTGATGTTGGAAGTTCTTTTTCATATCGTATCTTAGTTCATTTTCGGGGTAGCCCAATTAGGCTTTGATCCTCTGTATAAACACAAACAGACCCTTTGCCTACACTTTTATATGCCCTTTATACTCTTGTGTAGAACTCATTGGAGGTTACCACACAGGAATTGCCCTTTTTTTTTTTTTTTTTTTGGTATCACTAACCTACACTTACATGACGAATATTATGTTTACTAGGCTCTACCCTATACCCGGTCCCCCCTATAAACCACTTTACAGTCACTGTCCATCAGCATAGCAAAATGTTGTAGAATCCCTACTTGCCTTCTCTGTGTTGTACAGCCCTCCCTTTTCTCCTACCCCACCATGCATGCTAATCTTAATACCCCCCTACTTCTCCCCCCCCTTATCCCTTCCTACCCACCCATCCTCCCCAGTCCCTTTCCCTTTGGTACCTGTTAGTCCATTCTTGAGTTCTGTGATTCTGCTGCTGTTTTGTTCCTTCAGTTTTTCCTTTGTTCTTATATTCCGCAGATAAGTGAAATCATTTGGTATTTCTCTTCTCCACTTGGCTTGTTTCACTGAGCATAATACCCTCCAGCTCCATCCATGTTGCTGCAAATGGTTGGATTTGCCCTTTTCTTATGGCTGAGTAATATTCCATTGTGTATATGTACCATATCTTCTTTATCCATTCATCTATCGATGGACATTTAGGTTGCTTCCAATTCTTGGCTATTGTAAATAGTGCTGCGATAAACATAGGGTGCACTGATCTTTCTCATACTTGATTGCTGCATTCTTAGGGTAAATTCCTAGGAGTGCAATTCCTGGGTCAAATGGTAGGTCTGTTTTGAGCATTTTGATGTACCTCCATACTGCTTTCCACAATGGTTGACCTAACTTACATTCCCACCAGCAGTGTAGGAGGGTTCCCCTTTCTCCACAGCCTCGCCAACATTTGTTGTTGTTTGTCTTTTGGATGGCAGCCATCCTTACTGGTGTGAGGTGATACCTCATTGTAGTTTTAATTTGCATTTCTCTGATAATTAGTGATGTGGAGCATCTTTTCATATGTCTGTTGGCCATCTGTATTCCTTTTTTGGAGAACTGTCTGTTCAGTTCCTCTGCCCATTTTTTAATTTGGTTATTTGTTTTTTGTTTGTTGAGGTGTGTGAGCTCTTTATATATTCTGGATGTCAAGCCTTTATTGGATGTGTCATTTTCAAATATATTCTCCCATACTGTAGGGTTCCTTTTTGTTCTATTGGTGGTGTCTTTTGCTGTACAGAAACTTTTCAGCTTAATATAGTACCACTTATTCATTTTTGCTGTTGTTTTCCTTGCCCGGGGAGATATGTTCAAGAAGAGGTCACTCATGTTTATGTCTAAGAGGTTTTTGCCTATGTTTTCTTCCAAGAGTTTAATGGTTTCATGACTTACATTCAGGTCTTTGATCCATGTTGAGTTTACTTTTGTATATGGGGTTAGACAATGGTCCAGTTTCATTCTCCTACATGTAGCTGTCCAGTTTTGCCAGCACCATCTGTTGAAGAGACTGTCATTTCGCCATTGTATGTCCATGGCTCCTTTATCAAATATTAATTGACCATATACGTCTGGGTTAATGTCTGGATTCTCTAGTCTGTTCCATTGGTCTGTGGCTCTGTTCTTGTGCCAGTACCAAATTGTCTTGATTACTATGGCTTTATAGTAGAGCTTGGAGTTGGGGAATGAGATCCCCGTACGTTATTCTTCTTTCTCAGGATTGCTTTGGCTATTCGGGGTCTTTGGTGTTTCCATATGAATTTTTGAATTATTGGTTCCAGTTCATTGAAGAATGTTGCTGGTAGTTTCATAGGGATTGCATCAAATCTGTATATTGCTTTGGGCAGGATGGCCATTTTGACGATATTAATTCTTCCTAGCCATGAGTATGGGATGAGTTTCCATCTGTTAGTGTCCCCTTTAATTTCTCTTAAGAGTGTCTTGTAGTTTTCAGGGTATAGGTCTTTCACTTCCTTGGTTAGGTTTATTCCTGGGTATTTTTTTTTTTTTGATGCAATTGTGAATGGAGTTGTTTTCCTGATTTCTCTTTCTGTTGGTTCATTGTTAGTGTATAGGAAAGCCACAGATTTCTGTGTGTTGATTTTGTATCCTGCAACTTTGCTATATTCCGATATCAGTTCTAGTAGTTTTGGGGTGGAGTCTTTAGGGTTTTTTATGTACAGTATCATGTCATCTGCAAATAGTGACAGTTTAACTTCTTCTTTACCAATCTGGATTCCTTGTATTTCTTTGTTTTGTCTGATTGCCGTGGCTAGGACCTCCAGTACTATAACAGTGGAGAGAGTGGGCATCCCTGTCTAGTTCCCGATCTCAGAGGAAAAGCTTTCAGCTTCTCGCTGTTCAATATAATGTTGGCTGTGGGTTTATCATAGATGGCCTTTATTATGTTGAGGTACTTGCCCTCTATTCCCATTTTGCTGAGAGTTTTTATCATGAATGGATGTTGAACTTTGTCAAATGCTTTTTCAGCATCTATGGAGATGATCATGTGGTTTTTGTCTTTCTTTTTGTTGATGTGGTGGATGATGTTGATGGACTTTCGAATGTTGTACCATCCTTGCATTCCTGGGATGAATCCCACTTGGTCATGGTGTACGATCCTTTTGATGTATTTTTGAATTCGGTTTGCTAATATTTTGTTGAGTATTTTTGCATCTACGTTCATCAGGGATATTGGTCTGTAGTTTTCTTTTTTGGTGGGGTCTTTGCCTGGTTTTGGTATTAGGGTGATGTTAGCTTCATAGAATGAGTTTGGGAGTATCCACTCCTCCTCTATTTTTTGGAAAACTCTAAGGAGAATGGGTATTATGTCTTCCCTGTATGTCTGATAAAATTCCGAGGTAAATCCATCTGGCCCGGGGGTTTTGTTCTTTGGTGGTTTTTTGATTACTGCTTCGATTTCGTTCCTGGTAATTGGTCTGTTTAGATTTTCTGTTTCTTTCTGGGTCAGTCTTGGAAGGTTGTATTTTTCTAGGAAGTTGTCCATTTCTCCTAGGTTTCCCAGCTTGTTAGCATATAGATTTTCATAGTGTTCTCTAATAATTCTTTCTGTTTCTGTGGGGTCCGTCGTGATTTTTCCTTTCTCGTTTCTGATACTGTTGATTTGTGTTGACTCTCTTTTCTTCTTAATAAGTCAGGCTAGAGGCTTATCTATTTTGTTTATTTTCTCAAAGAACCAGCTCTTGGTTTCATTGATTTTTTCTATTGTTTTATTCTTCTCAATTTTATTTATGTCTTCTCTTATCTTTATTATGTCCCTCCGTCGGCTGACCTTAGGCCTCATGTGTTCTTCTTTTTCCAATTTCAATAATTGTGACATTAGACCATTCATTTGGGATTGCTCTTCCTTTTTTCAATATGCTTGGATTGCTACATACTTTCCTCTTAAGACTGCTTTTGCTGTGTCCCAGAGAAGTTGGGGCTTAGTGTTGTTATTGTCATTTGTTTCCATATATTGCTAGATCTCCATTTTGATTTGGTCTTTGATCCATTGATTATTTAGGAGCGTATTGTTAAGCCTCCATGTGTTTGTGAGCCTTTTTGCTTTCTTTGTACAGTTTATTTCTAGTTTTATGCCTTTGTGGTCTGAAAAGTTGGTTGGTAGGATTTCAATCTTTTGGAATTTTCTGAGGCTCTTTTTGTGGCCTAGTATGTGGTCTATTCTGGAGAATGTTCCATGTGCACTTGAGAAGAATGTATATCCTGTTGCTTTTGGATGTAGAGTTCTATAGATGTCTATTAGGTCCATCTGCTCTACTGTGTTGTTCAGTGCTTCCGTGTCCTTACTTATTTTCTGCCCGGTGGATCTATCCTTTGGGGTGAGTGGTGTGTTGAAGTCTCCTAGAATGAATGCATTGCAGTCTATTTCCCCCTTTAGTTCTGTTAGTATTTGTTTCACATATGCTGGTGCTCCTGTGTTGGGTGCATATATATTTAGAATGGTTATATCCTCTTGTTGGACTGAGCCCTTTATCATTATGTAGTGTTCTTCTTTATCTCTTGTTAATTTCTTTGTTTTGAAGTCTATTTTGTCTGATATTAGTACTGCAACCCCTGCTTTCTTCTCACTGTTGTTTGCTTGAAATATGTTTTTCCATCCCTTGAGTTTTAGTCTGTACATGTCTTTGGGTTTGAGGTGAGTTTCTTGTAAGCAGCATATAGATGGGTCTTGCTTTTTTATCCATTCTATTACTCTATGTCTTTTGATTGGTGCATTCAGCCCATTAACATTTAGGGTGACTATTGAAAGATATGTACTTATTGCCATTGCAGGCTTTAAATTTGTGGTTACCAAAGGTTCAAGGTTAGCCTCTTTGTATCTTACTGCCTAACTTAGCTCGCTTATTGAGCTGTTATATACACTGTCTGGAGATTCTTTTCTTCTCTCCCTTCTTATTCCTCCTCCTCGATTCTTCATATGTTGGGTGTTTTGTGCTGTGCTTTTTCTAGGAGTGCTCCCATCTAGAGCAGTCCCTGTAAAATGTTCTGTAGAGGTGGTTTGTGGGAAGCAAATTCCCTCAGCTTTTGTTTGTCTGGGTATTGTTTAATCCCACCGTCATATTTGAATGACAGTCGTGCTGGATACAGTATCCTTGGTTCAAGGCCCTTCTGTTTCATTGAATTAAATATATCATGCCATTCTCTTCTGGCCTGTAGGGTTTCTGTCGAGAAGTCTGATGTTAGCCTGATGGGTTTTCCTTTAGAGGTGACCTTTTTCTCTCTAGCTGCCTTTAAAAGTCTTTCCTTGTCCTTGATCTTTGCCATTTTAATTATTATGTGTCTTGGTGTTGTCCTCCTTGGATCCTTTCTGTTGGGGGTTCTGTGTATTTCCGTGGTCTGTTCGATTATTTCCTCCCCCAGTTTGGGGAAGTTTTCAGCAATTATTTCTTCCAAGATACTTTCCATCTCTTTTCCTCTCTCTTCTTCTTCTGGAACCCCTATAATACGGATATTGTTCCTTTTGGATTGGTCACACAGTTCTCTTAATATTGTTTCATTCCTGGAGATCCTTTTGTCTCTCTCTATGTCAGCTTCTATGCGTTCCTGTTCTCTGGTTTCAGTTCTATCAATGGCCTCTTGCATCCTATTCATTCTGCTTGTAAACCCTTCCAGTGTTTGTTTCATTTCTGTGATCTCCTTTCTGGCATCTGTGACCTCCCTGCTGACTTCATCCCATTTCTCTTGCGTATTTCTCTGCATCTCTGTCAGCATGTTTATGATTCTTATTTTGAATTCTTTGTCAGGAAGACTGGTTAGGTCTGTGTCCTTCCCTGGTGTTGTCTTTGTGATCTTTGTCTGCCTGTAGCTTTGCCTTTTCATGGTGATAGGAATAGTTTGCAGAGCTGGGACGAGTGACGGCTGGAAGAACTTCCCTTCTTGTTGGTTTGTGGCCCTCCTCTCCTGGGAGAACAGCGACCTCTAGTGGCTTGTGCTGGGCAGCTGCGCACAGACAGGGTTTCTGCTTCCTGCCCGGCTGCTATGGAGTTAATCTCCGCTGTTGCTGTGGGCGTGGCCTGGCTCGGGCAGCTACTCCAAAATGGTGGAGTCGCGTTGGAGCAGGAGCGGCTGGGAGGCTATTTATCTCCATAAGGGGCCTCCCTGCTCCCTGCAGCCCAGGGGTTAAGGTGCCCAGAGATCCCCAGATTCCCTATCTCTGGATTAAATGTCCCACCCTGCCCCTTTCAGACTTCCAAAAAGCACCCACCAAAAGAAAATAACGACCCCCAAAAAAAAAAAAAAAATTAAAAAAAAAAAAAGTGGCCACTCATTTTTCTTTATTCTCTGGTGCCAGCCTCAGGCATCTGCTCACCGGTCTTGCTGCCCTGTTTCCCTAGTATTGGGGGCCCTATCCCTTTAAGACTTCCAAAAAGCGCTCGCCAAAACAAAACAGCAAAAGAAAAAATGGTGGTGCGTTTTTCTGATGTCCTCTGGCGCCAGGCCACCAGTGCCCGCTCACTGTTCACTGTTCTTGCTGCCCTGTTTCCCTAGTATTGGGGGCCCTATCCCGTTAAGACTTCCAAAAAGCACTCGCCAAAACAAAACAGCAAAAAAAAAAAAAAAAAAAATGGTCGCGCACTTTTCTTATGTCCTCCGGCACCCGGCCTCCGTTGCCCGCTCACTGTTCTTGCTGCCCTGTTTCCCTAGCATCCAGGGCCCCCTGGGCACGTACTGTGTCTGCACTCTGGCCCGGATGGCTGGGGCTGGGTGTTCGGCAGTCCTGGGCTCCGTCTCCCTCCCGCTCTGCCTGCTCTTCTCCCGCCGGGAGCTGGGGGGAGGGGCGCTCGGCTCCCGCCGGGCCGGGGCTTGTATCTTACCCCCTTCGCGAGGCGCTGGGTTCTCTCAGGTGCGGATGTGGTCTGGATATTGTCCTGCGTCCTCTGGTCTTTATTCTAGGAAGGGTTGTCTTTGTTATATTTTCATAGATATATGTGGTTTTGGGAGGAGATTTCCTCTGCTCTACTCACGCCGCCATCTTCTGCCCCTCCCCCCCATACAATATTTTTGAGAAAAAAGTAAGTTATTTTAATAGGAACGATAGTGATTGCAATTAGTTTTGGGGTTGACAGATTATTTTAGAGGAAACTATAAAGTCTGAAATTGGTCTCCCCACACGTCTTTTTCCTGCCTCCTCTGGGCTCTAAACTTCTCCTAAGTGACATAACTGTCACCCGTGGAAGCCTAGTACTTTACCTGTGTGCCCTGGTGCCCTCAATAGGGCAGCCATGAGGAGTGGTGACTCACTAAAATTGGAGACTTAATCCATTACCGCATTGTGGGCATGAGGAATATTATAGAATGAATCTCTAACTGTGGAGCTCTGACAGCGGAAGGGGAGGGGTTTCTTGGAAAGAGGATCCCATTCAATCTCAGAAGAGGTCTTTTTTGGGAACCACTGTGTCCCCTCTTGGAGGCCCGCAGAACTCCCACAAAAGCCCTCTTTTGGAAAGTTACTTTCAGGAAACATTAATTTTGCTCAGATGGAATGGTCAAGCAGTGAAGAAAACCCGTCCTAGCTGTCTAGAGGATCAGGAAAATAGCCTTAGGAAGGGAGGAAGGAACAGCATGAGGGCTTTGGGTTGAGAAGTCATCACCTTGCTTCTGTTTGTGCATGAATGCAATATTTACGAAAGGGAATGTTTCGTAACTGTGCATATAGGAGGGAGGTACATCTAACATTTTTCTCAGAGTGCTCAAGATTTGCATTGTATGTCTGTTATGTGCAAGGAGTTGTGGATACAGAATTATTAAAACATTGTTCTTAGCGTCAGAATCTTTTCCTCCCGGGAGAACAGATATGTTGGACAAATAGACATGCTAGTATGTGTAATAGGTGATATAATGGAGGCATGAACATGTCATAAATAAATGGATGGTGAATGGGTTGAAAAAATTATGGTATGTTCTATATAATCACATTTATGCAAAATATCAATATATATGCATGATTCCACTTATGTGAAATATTAAAATATGTAAAATATATTGAAATATTCTAAAAACCTAAATGTAGTGTATCAATATTTTATAATTGGTTAATTGTAAGCTTTAAGGACACATTTTAAAATTTAACTTTCAAGAGTAAATCTTTTTTGTATTTTTAAGATATGCTCACTGTAAAAAAAGAACCAAATAAATATGAAAGAAGTAGAGAAGAAAGTGAAAAATCAGCAGTACTCCATTTTCTAAATGTAAGAATGTGAAACCCTATGAGTTGGCATATATTCTTGGTATAGACCTATATAAACATATATTGGAGATTATACTGTACTGTTTCGTTTGAGATCTCCTTTCATCCAAGCCAATGTATTTTATTTATATCACTATTTTAAAGGAAATACAAGATATATGTGTTTTTTTCCCTCAGCTTTGTTGAGGTATAATTGACAAATAAAAATTGTATATATTTAAGGTGTATGACATGATGCTTTAATATATGTAGTGTTTACTTTTTGTAAGCAGAGAGGGGTTTGAAATGAAAAGTATAATTTTTTCTGCTTATTCTTCCTTGACCTCAGTTGCACTTCCAAAAGCAACCACTTTATAGCCCCTATTTTTAGTTCCCCTTGTGATTAATTTCATAAATCTAAATATTATTCTTATATCCTTGCTGTCCTGTCTATTTCCTCTCTTGCCCTTCTACTTCCCAATTTCTGGCAACTCTTCTTTTAATTTTACAGAGTGAAGCATAGTGAAACATTTACCTTCCTTTTGGGAACCATAATTATTGTAAGCTTTGTCTTTGGCTTTTAGTGCAGGCTGAAACCAATAAATATTATTTGTTTTAATAACCATGTACATATTATTCAGTGCAAATTCAAATAAAGGTGTTGTATTGTATTTCCTTCTCCTTACATCCAATGTTATAACATTTTTGCTGTTTGAAGAAGAATGTTCTTAGTTTCAAAGTCAACTTGATTCAGTTTTATTACAATTCTGCCATGCTCTGACATGACTCATATTTAAACAGTGACTTTTTCTGGTAGGTCCTCTGTTTCTTGTTGATTTGATTTTTTTATAAATGAATTTATCTTTTATTTATTGGATTCTTTTTTTTTGCCCAATGGTTGTCAAAAATAATAGTGATGTTTTTACCATATTCTCAAAATAATTCCGTCTCATCTTTTGCACAGATAATACTTTCTTGCCAGAGAAAATCCTCTGGAGCACATCAACTTCCTGCTGGATCTGGACCCCTTGCCCTTTTGACCTGCGTAAGCATCAACAGTGGTTGGCTCCAGGATGTGTCTTGCACCTCTGAGGAAGCATCTCTCTTGGAATCCCTCCCCCTCTTCTTTGTCTGTAGTTCATACTCAAATGTCAGACTCACAGACTCACAGATGGTGCTTGGCTTATCAATGTTTTGTTTCCATGCACATCCAAACAGGGCTTTATGTTATCTTAATGCTCGATTGGTATTTGTATGACCATAGAATTTTAGGTCTAGAATCTTGTAGAGCTTCGAATGTGTCTTCATCTCTAACATTCAGGGCTGCTGATGAGAAGTCTGATGCCAGACTGATTCTGTATCTACTTATTTGTTTTACAGATTAATTGTATTTTGGGCCACAATTCTGGAAGCTGTTTGAAGGCAGGAGCACTTGCTGTGGCCACAGATAATGGTGTCTGAATCTGGCCCTCAGCAGTGAAACAGGGAGTTGTGAGAGTTACAATCTGGAGGCAGGATCTATGTGATTCAGTGGGTCTCCTTTCATAACTTGGCTTTACTTCTCAATTTGCTTGCAAAGTCTCACTAGAGCTTTTCATTCTTCATGTTTTCATGCTCAGTGAGAGTTATTGGGTGCTCACCATTTACTGAAGCATGGCATAGCCGAGCTGATGGGAAGAAAATATCCAGCTGGTGTTTTTAAGGAGTCTGGATCCTTCAGAGATAAAAAGCCTTGGTCTTTTAGTAACGGTTTACATGTTGGAATATGTTGTTTGTTTTCATCACCGAGTAGCCAAAAGGTAACCGCAAGTTGCAGGTGTAATAGGTATTGTTAGTGTTATTTTTGTTATATTGTTATTATAAAATGCAAGTCTGCATTTGTCTATCAATAACATGACAAATGCTTTACATGAATTGTAAATTGTGGTTTTGGAAACCCAATGGTGAGCCAAACTGGGGAGATGAGTTATATAAAAAGGGCTGGCCACATTCTGGAGTTCATATAAGCTTACCCAGACTAATCTTAAGGGCGTCTAGTCTATACCAGATCTAGACCCATGCTTGTTCAAATGCAGCTTTTCCTTGGGGCCTAGAGTTATAGCTTTTGAAGGTGATGGATATAATTTGACATACAAGAGGCAAAATGGAAAGCAAGAATGGTTCAGGTGTTTGAGAGAAGACACAGGAGTAACAATTTCTCAGCTATTAAAATCTTTATGTGGAGGTTTGTGACAGAAATAAATCAATCTACTGAGGAGGGGTTTAAAAGCTCTCTTTTCGTGTAACTAGAAAATAACAGCCCCTATCCAGGATGACATTTTCAGCATGTCTCCTACTGATACCATGATTCTGCCAAGTTCTGAAATATTTATTGAAAGAGATTAGAATTACCAATAATTGTTCCTTGATGGAGGTTTGTGGAAATATGCTCTTTCAGCTCTGAGAACCAAGTGGTTCTATTCAGAACAAATAATTAAGGTCAAAAACATCGGTGACGTTTACTTTGCCACGGTGCATTAAAAATAATATTGTCTAAAAGCTGCTGAATCTGATACACTTTGAATACTCCTAATGCATTAGTGGGGTAAGACTTGTATAAAGGTGACTCTGTGCGTGGATGACCTTTGTGCAGGGAATTAGGTGATGTCAATCGGCAGAATAATTTTAGTCACTACATTCTAGAATTATAGATCTATAGAAGGCTGTGGGAACCAGGACACTGAGATAAATTACTCACATGCAAGAGGGATTTTTATCGGAAAGCTGGCTTTTTTTCCTGTTTTCTTCATAGTTGGACAAAGTCTATGGTGGAGGAGAGGATAGACAAAAGACAGAAGGAGGAATGTGTGGCCATGACTTTCTGCTTCTCTTGACAATGCACTCAACTTGTCTGGTTGCTTTTTATTAGCCATACAGCTGAAGCTGGACAAACCACTGCATTTTTTGACTTTTACTCATTAATTTTATATGCTAATTATTTTCTATCCAGTTTGTCTTTTTTCCTTTCTTCTTCTCTCCTTCTCTACCCTCTTTCTTTCTCTTAGGTCTTGCATAGTTATTTGCTCATTCATTTAGTCATCAAGTACCTGTGGAAGATACTCTCTGCGTAAAGTGCTCTGTGACGTGGTAGATACAGGAATGGATAACATATAGTTCTAATCCTGAAGGACTGTACAGCATCATTTGTGAGGTTTAGAAGAAAAGGTTTAGAAATTATCTTTGTCTTTTCAGTCATTCTGATACTTTGGGAGTAGAGCCCTTCTTTTTTATGTCTGGACCTCTCCACCCTTGCCCCCGCACTGCAAAGATACACAGATACAAGTAAGCGGTCAGCTTCCTGGGCCTGCCCTTTGTGCTGCAGGCTCTGGCCTGACTACCCTTGGTCTCTTCTTGCCTTCCTCTCCCATCTGCAGTAATTAGTAAGACACATCCATGGCCCCTCCAGACTGCCTTTATTTCAAAGCTCCTAGTTCAAAGCTATCTACTTTTTGTCACTGTGCTCCCATATTCACTGGTTTTATTGCTATCATTCTTTAAAGAGGGCAGCTCGACTCAATGCACAAACTGAGAAGAGAATCAATGGCCAGGGGATTTCAATTCTGAGTTTTGCAACTTTTCTCAATCATTCTTTTAGGAAGTGCAAGGTAGTTAATTCCCTTCAATGCCTTCTGGATCTCTCCTGTTGAAAAAAACATCCATTTCTGACACTTAAAAAAAGTGTCTTTTAGTGGCAAGACACATTTTGTTTCCAATTCCTGGATCCTTCTAGGCACTCCTGGTTGCAAAGCCTCCTCAGAGTTGCAGAGCGAATCCCCAAGGCCCAGGCTCAGTGCGGGCCGCTCTGGCATTTAGCAAAGTGACTGATGACAGCGCCATTCAGCATGCCAGCTCTCTCCAGAGTACAGGCAGAAAGGCACCTCATGTTCACTTCAGAACCACAGGATCGTCATGCATATCTATTCTGACATGACTTCAACAGCAAAATAATTTTCAAAATGTTTGATAATCCCAGGCACCTCTAAAAGAGCTTCATTTGTCACTTCTGCAGCCTCAAATCAGAATTATACTAATATCAAGGGGGATGGCAACAGCACATTAGCCTGTCAAGCAGGAAGATGGGAACTTATGGGGAATACAGTGTAGTCTAGGGATAGAAACCACACGAGGTGCATTTAGCTATGCAACATAGACTGCTGGGTTAGTACGGACTCTGAACTGGAAGAGAATTGAGAAGGGAAAAGAATGGTATCTTGATCTGCATAGCACTTTACAGTTTATAATATATTCCCATCGACAGTTTCTCTTTTAATCTTCATCACAGAATTCTCTGCAGGCCTGTAAGTAGTGGGTATTGTCTGCATGTTAAAGCAACAGGCTCAGACAAGTTCAAGACCTGCTTCAGACCCAGCATCATAAAAGGTGGTTTTCAGTTCTGTATACCTAACACACTGCCTGGTATATAGGTGGCACTTAAACAGTTGCTAAATAACTTACATAGTGACTAGGTTGGAACTCAAATATAGGCCACTTCTATCCTCAGGTGAAGTGTTGATTGCTTTCCTGAGGGGATAAAAGGTAATGTAGAATCACAGCATTGCTGTGGATTTTGCTGTTAAACCTTTGTTCCAGAGCAGAAGGGGGCCAGATTGCTAATTGACCAGGGCTGGGCTGCGAAGGAACAGAGCTGGGTATGTGAGTGAGGTAAAGCAGGCCTGTAGATGAAATCTGAGGGTAAAAATGGGCTTGGGTACCAGAGAGACAGGCAGTCAGGGTGAAAAACCCACGTCCATAGCCCAAGAACTCCAAGTGGGGTCTGCCAATCTGTGAGGTTGATATCTGGGCCACTTCTCCCCATTCTACCTACAAGGAACCTGAGGCACAGAGAAGCATTTTGGCTAAAGTCACCTTGAACTGAGAACTGTTTTCCTCCAAAGCCCAGGTTCTTAGACACTATACTATTTTGTCTGTGTAGGAAAGTGTATTCACCATAGTCACATGGAGATTGGCTAAGCGAAATCCAATTCATCACTTGAGTCTTGTCTGCTGTCTACTGGGGGAGACAGATGTGTGAGTGACACCACACCAGTAATGGATGTCGTGATGGGAGAGAAGGTCGTGCGTGGCACACATGACTGAGCCAAGACTAGGGCAGAGGGGACAGACTGCTGGCAGGGAAAGAGCACTGCATGAGCAATGGCAGGGTAACCAGCCTGATTTGGGGAATGACTGGAGGCTGGGAAGTGGATTAAGAGCAGATCAGGAAGGGCTGATGCTGTCCTCTACTGGGATTTGGGTTCGTCAAAGAGGCATAGGGACAGTCACTGGAGAATTCTCTGCAGGGAGTTGCTTTGATAAAATGTGCATTTTAGAAAGGCCGCACTTCATAATTTCTTACAAGTATTTATGATTTTGAGGGGGGCTTTGAAACTCCCCATTTTACAGAACCACTGTATTTCAAAGAAATATTTCGAAACTACAATTTGTATACCTGGAGAGATATTTAAATGCACACGAAATGATTGTAATTGAAAGAGGCCCACACATGTAATTAATGTGCATGATGCTGCATACATAGGGGATCCTCTTTGTCCCTGAGGGAGAGGTCTGCAGCCCAATTTTAACCTTTCTGGCTTTAAAAATCCAGTATGTTTCAGAGAAATATTTCTAAGCTACAATGTGTAATGCCTGGAAAGATATTTAAAGGCATGTGAAGTGGTTGTAATTGAAAGAGGCCCACACATGCAATTAATGTGGATGCTGCTGCATTCATTGGGGATTCTCTTTATCCCTGAGGGAGAGGTCGTCTGCAAGCCCAATTTTAACCTTTCTGTCTTTAAAAACCCTACAGGATATTAAATGCCTCAAAAGCCCACAGAAGTATGTTTGTCTGTAATAGGGAAGAAGACTGCTTTCTGATCCATGTAAATATCCCTTATTGATTTAAAAAATTCAGCCTGACAAAGTATAAAGTAGATATTTAAAATGTGCATAGTGCATGAAATCACCTCACATTACTAGTAAATGCATGCCTTGTAGCAATTATGTCACTTAAGCTTACACTAATTAAGTGTTGATGTGTGAGCAGTAAGTTGCAATGATGTCGTTAACTAATGTACGTAAATATTCCCTTTAAACTGTAATTGCACTTTGCCACAGTGTAGAAGAAGGCAAGCTCAATTTAGGAATTATGTAGGGCTGTTCTTTGAGAAAATATTAACAGAGTCTGGAAAGGTAGGGTTTGGTTCCTGCGTGCTGTTTCAATTCTAAGAAGGGAAAGAAAAGCTGGGAGGGAGAAGGAAGGATTTCAGGAGTCTAATTTACAAATCTGCTGAGAACATTTACATATTCTTCTTCTGAAACACTGGTGATGTTCAGGAACACAAGTATCCATTCACAGACTGAGTTTTGCAAGCTGAAGGCGCTGGCAAGACTTTATGCACACACTATCCCCAGCAGAGAGAGACTGCACTATATTTCTGTCTCAAGAACTTAGCTGATCTCTGGGAAATTTCTGGTAGCATAACTATTTGCTGAAGTGAAGATTTATGGCGCCCAACGCTGCTGTGATTTTATTTTTAACTCTAAAACTCCAAGTTCTGCTTGCTCCCCAGAAACTCAGGTCCAGGTAGCATGAGAGGGACGTGTCATCCTGAATTACTCTTGCAACCTGAGTTAATACAGAATAGTGAGGCTTCCGTGGTTTGGAGGCAGAGAGCTCCAATTCACTAACTGGGTCTTGGAGCCCTGGGGAACACACATTCCTTTCATTTTGTAGCTGGTAATGAACCCCCTCTGCAAATAGTAAGATTATTTCCTAAAAATATTCCTCCCTCTACCAAGAACAAAAGAAAGACTAGTGCCCCTTACAGAGTTTAAAACCAAGTTTGTTGACTCATGCTAAGAAGGAAAGGAGCAAAGTGGGGAAGAGGCCTGGTTATCATTATTCACAGCAGCATCTGGGGTAGCAGCAGTCAGCAGACAACCTCAATTGCACTGGCAGCCCTGGCCCCTACAGCGCCTAGAGTGTGAAGTGTATGGTAAAGAGTCTGAGCTTTTTACACTTTCTTTGGCTGCTAATTTTAGAGTTTAGTCAGTCAGTTGAGGTTTAACATTAGGTGAAATGAGAGGCCATCTTCATGCTCTTTGTACTAACTTGGTTTCTTAATTCCTAGAAATGTAAGTGACATACATTCTAGGCATAGCATATTATCAGTGTCCAAAAAAGATCACTTTTAGGAGAAATCACTCTATCAGGATATATTTTTAGTACCAAAACGACTACATTTCTTCAGATAGGTTGTATTATACTTGAATCAGTTAGGAGAGGCTATGTTTTCCTCCAGTAACAAATAACCCCATGCCCTCTGCAGCTTAAAACAACAAAGATTTATTTCTTGCTCATGTTTATGTTTATCACAGATCATTAGAAATTATGTTCATCACAATCCTTCAGGAATCTAGTCTGATAGAACAGCCAGTGTTCAGGAAAAATAAGGTTCTGGAGGGTTCCCCAGAGGAAATCAAATGCTCTAGAAGTGGCATCTCTTATTAATGCTCATCCTACACATATGTAAGAGAGCAAGTAAATATAATCCCATGGTCATATGCTGAGGAAGGAGAGAATTAGATATTTCTTAGGTGAACAGCTACCATGATATTTGTTTTTTTTTTACACTGAATTTCATCTTTGAACAAAATGTTTATTGAGTGGCTTCTGTGTGATGTCACTGTGCTGGTGCCTTCTTGTGTTCTTTTAACTATCAGAAAAGAGGATGAAGACAAAGATGCCTAGTTTCAAACCATTTTATTACCAGTTAGCTAAAACAGCCCAAGTTCCCCATCTGCCACACCCACCTTATGTGAAATGTCAGGGTCAAAGCACAGAGTATGCATTTCATTGTCACTCTCTTGTACAAAAAGAAGTTCTGCATTGAATTCTTTTAAAATTACAAGACGATACTATATTAGACAAACAGCTTGGACAAAATTATAAAGAGGAGTACATTAAAAAGTCACCAGCAATAAAACCACTTTGAGAACTAAAACGACAGACTAAAATAAAAATAAATATTCTCTTTGGAAAGTATTCATTTGTTGCCAGAAAGTTATACTGAAGTTCTTAAAGTTTGAAGTTTTGCACTGAATTTTAAATTCTTATGTATCTCAATGTGTAGGAATCTTTCTTGCTAAAATGTCATTGGGCATCTGGGCAAGTAAGGGGTTAATTTTGGATCATATATCTTAGATCTACATAGTTCTTGTTTATCTAAAGATCTCTCCAAGTAACTCTTAAAATTTTAAACAAATGACTTTGAACTGAATTGACTGGAAAGAAAGGGATTGATTTTATTTATTTCATTGAATAGATAGAATAGAAAAAAATGCCTGTAGAGAGGTTAATGCAGGGTTGAAAAATGTAGGCATGGTGTGATATCGTTAAGTCAGAGATGGTTTATTCTGCCTACCTGAAAGGGACCATATTTATTACAGATTGGGTATATTTTTAGATCTCTCCAAAAGTAAGCCTATAATTTGTTAAAAGGAATCACAATTCATAAGCCCCAGACTCTAAAAGATAGAAGCTGAATTTATTTCTCGCTCTCAGACGAAAGCTGCAGCTAGATTTGTACCCTCTTGAAGAAAGCAAAAGTCGGGGTTCAGGAAGTTTGGGAGACGTATGAGGATTTGTTAGGTTAAATTTAAATGAGGCAGCATTGTGATCGATCGCTGGATTAATTAACTAAGACGGGTCACAGCAAAGGATTGGAAGTAGGTCCAATGGTGGGACTTGCTAACCATGAGGGATTTGGCACAAGGGTCTGGTGTTTCAGGCATGGGTGGAAAGTTCTTTTTTTACATTCTCATAAAGGTTCAGATCTTATCTTCTGAAAAGCTCTTTCTTTCTCCCACTGTCTATAACATCCACTGGAGACATTTTTTATATTAGAAGTCTAAAGCTAATCCTTTCCATAGTTTAGATTATAGATGGGATTCAACATACAGAAAATGTCTGAGCCCTTCCTGTATGACAGGTACTTTGTTTCCAAGTGGCGTCTGCCATCTGGGTCTGGTCGGAGTCAGAAGTGAGCACAAGCAAGTGTAAGACGAACAACAAGAGCTGGAACTGAAGTCTGTATGTCGTGGGGATGGCGGGGTGGATGTCAGACTGTGCGTGCGGCTTCATGATCTCACCTTTGGCTAGGTCTTACAAGGTGGGCCAGCGTCTGTAAGGCCGTGAGTCCTGGTGAGGGGACTCCGGGCGCAGGGCGGCTATTCGGAAAGGCGGAGAACTATTTAACAGCCATTCTTTTCAGGGCGCAGTGAGCAATTCCGTGTGTACTATGGCACCAAGTGTTTCTCGCTTCCCTCACCTCTCACGTTCTTCCTGGCTTTCCCAGGTCTTGCTCTGCATGGAAGTCAGGTAAACACAGGGGACTTTTGGGAGTACAATTCAAGTTGGGAAAACACTAAACATTGTTAACATAATAACTCTGTTGGAGATACGGAGAGGAAAGGGCTGATTCTATGACACTTAACCTTCAGACATGCACAAGAAACCTCCCCAACTTCTCTGTCTGTAGGGCTGGAAACACCTACCCACTTCTAGGTCCCACCTGGCTCAGAAGGAGGTATCAAATGCTGACAGCCTCTCCTGACACCCAGAGATAAAATAAGTGGAGTGTGGGGTGGGGAGAGAAAAGAACTGACAAATATCAGGGGGTTTGTGGAAGAGAGAAAAAAGGGTCCAGCGTACGTTAGGGTGGCTTAGGTGGTAGGTCTGGGATTAAAGATAAAGGGAATCTAGTGTACTCATGTAACAAACAACCCAAATGTGCACAATGTCCGCAGGTATGAAGCGCTGCATTTTCTGTGATTTTCTGAGTATTCTGCCTTGCTCCCCACTCACATGTATATTGGATTTATCCTTAGTCTGACTTTATGGAAGAGGCAAAGTAGCTGCTTGCAGCTTCAGGCTACAAGCTTCCTTCTTCACAGCCAGAGGAAGAAATAGACTGTCTTCCCACATTCACCAAAGTCCAGAGCTTTATTTTGATTGGAGCATTTACATTATGGGTCTGCCTCTGAAGCAATCCTTGGGGCCTGAGGAATGCTCTAGGCTTTTGGATTAGGGCCTTGAACTACTCATTGTGCAAGAGGGGATGCCAGGCTTGCTCGGGTTAGACCAACGAGAGCCTCCTGGAGTCTATTCAGCTGAAGTTTTGAAGTTGTTTCCCAACAGGAGAAAGGAGAAATTGGAGAACTGGAGAAATAGGCTCCAATAGGAAATTATTTATTCTGGAGAAGCAACCATGACATTCACTTCATGTGACCCTGTATGGTAGCCCCCAAATGCAGACGGAAGACTGCAGGCCTGTTGAAAGGCATGGCTTTCTTCTTCCTTGAATCCTGTAACATAAAAGCCTTAAAACAATTGCCCTGTACTTGCTTCTAGACTATATCTGTTAGCTTCTTGTGACAAGAGTGAATTCTTTCAACTATGGACTGCATCAACCCATCTTTCACCCTTGGGCTGAAGTTACAGCTAAATTATAGGTGGTGAGAAGGGACCATATTAAAGAATTTTATCTTGAAGAATTTAAAAATTATCTTAAAACAATTTTGAGGTAGGAAGGATTCTGATGAGGCTTACAGCTTGGAAAGACAATGCTGATTACTTCAAGGGAGAGTGAATTGAACAAACAGAAATCAGGAAGAGGTTTGTATTGTTTGAGGCAAGAGCAATGAGGATAGAAGTGAGGGTCATATTTGAGGAAATTTAAGGAAGGATTGAGGGGTTTAATAAATGAATCAGTGATCGTTTTGAGGGTTTGGTAGGAGTGAATGCAGAGTCTGTGAGGAGGCTGCAAAATAATGGCAGCTTTTTCTGAAAGAAATAATTACAGAGTATTCATTTCCTGACACACACTCAAGAAGTCATAATGATTGTCATTTCCTCTTTTGTTTTGTTGTGGTGAAAGTAAGTAGCGAGAGGTCACGGAATAAAGACAGAGTTTGGAATGGCCTGGAAGTCCATTCCCTTTCATCTGCTGAATTTGTGACCACCAAGGAATAATGGAGGTAGTTTTTTTTTGTTTGTTTTTCCTTAGATGCAGGAGTCTCTGAATAACTGTTTCCTCTCATGGTATTCTTAGCAAAAGCTCTAGTTGCTGGTGGGGTTTAGTATCTGATACTGTTGAAAACACAGGTCTCCTGTTATTGAGAAATTCCAATATTCCTAACTAGTAAACCATTCTGAGTCTTGTGAGTGAATTCTCTCTAGGTTAGAAATGTTGAAGGTAAATGATTATAGATGGAACTGAAACATAAAAATTTATACCAAATGCAGCAGACTTTGATTTAGAAATTTCTTTGCTCAAAAAACAATGAATTTCATTCATATTACCAACAAAGAGAACAAAAGCTGATCATTAAACAAATTTGTGATATCTCGTCGTCAGGATGTAGTGTGGCTTTCCCACTGTTAGGCTGGGTGTGGGATACAGTGCTCAGAATCGTTTGCTATTTCTTATGTGGAGAATTGGAATATTGTCTGGTTGAACAAAGGTGTCTTGTCACACAAGACACAAACACTTCGCCTTGAAGAATCATGTGGAAAAGCTTGGTATATATAATTGGCCACCAGCTTCTATTTGTTTTATTGGTATAGCATGGGAGGTAAACCTGGGGACATGAACTAAGTTGTCTGAGTGACATTTATTGTTTTTTCTGAACAGTGAAATCCAGCGTGGTGAGAAGATGGACTTAGAACTGTTCTCTTTCCAGATTGCTTGGGCCTGAGAAGATTCTACAAACCTGTTGAGTCCTAGTGGCTACACCTCTGGGCCCCCAGTTGCCTTACTAGTGATAGAATAACACTGCACTCCTTAGCTGTCACACAAGTTTCTTATTAAGATTAAATGTTAATCTGTGATAAGTATGAATTATCTGCAACTTCAGACTTAGTTAATTTCCCCTCCTGCTTTCACAGTGAAGCCCAAACTACTTGGGAAATAAGGCTTCCTGTGGTCTGGCCCTTGCTTCCCTCTCAGCTGATCTCCTCCCATCCACCCCCGCTTCCTATAGCTTCTGCTCTGTGTACCAGGCATAATGTCATTTTGATTTACTCATGGCTTCCAGAGACATACTACTATCTAGTATTCCTGGGCATTTTCTCTACCTAGAATTCAGCTGACTGGTGGCATTTCAGCCACTCTCCAGGCTTCTAGAAACCATCTCTCCATCTTCCTCAAACCAAGTGGGCACTTAAGGCAGAGATAATGGCAGCGATATGAGTGTGGAGGGGTAGGATGAGGAAGGTTTCTGGGGCTGTTTTCCCCTGGAGATGGAGACAGAAGCATAATGGAGGTAGTACCATCTCTAGTTTTGCAGATGGAGCACCTGAGTTACAAAGGGTTTAAGTAATTTGCCCAAGGGAGTAAAACAAGAAACTAGGCATTTGAACCCAGGAAGTCTGACCTAAGAACTAGGGCATTTGCTTTATGCCATATGGAGTGTGGCGAGTGACTATTTGCTTACCCCTTCCCCATCCTTCTGTGTCCTTTGTTTTGCTGTAATCTAGGCTGTAAGGTTTAATAAAACTTTACTGAAGACTTAAGGATAACAGGAAGGACTCACATGAAGAAAATAGAAGTTCAGATGGAAATAACCACTAGGATGCAAAGATGTGCAGTCTTTGCTGATCTCTCACCTCCATTCTTGCTCTTTCACTCTAGAATCACTGACGGATTCCAGGGATTCCCACTTCCACTAGTAAAAGAGTGTTACACCAGCTTCCAGTATCCTACCTTTCTTTGGGCTTCCATATTTCCCTCATGCCAGTATTTCAATCTCACAC
The DNA here is from genome assembly GCF_030020395.1 of Manis pentadactyla. Lineage (NCBI taxonomy): Eukaryota > Metazoa > Chordata > Mammalia > Pholidota > Manidae > Manis > Manis pentadactyla. Next base: position 145,479,059 of record NC_080021.1, on the reverse strand, counting down.
TTACTTCCAAGTCACTGTATCTCTTCTGGATTTATTGCTGAGTAACAAAATAACCCCAAACCTCAGTCATTCAAAATGACATTGTTTTTTTTACATACTATGATTTTGAGGGTTAGAATTTTGGACAGTGCTCAGCTTATCCCCTTTGCATTGACTAGGATTGCCTGAGGACATCCAGCAGAAGGTAAGGCTGGTCTGGGGGGACCAGGCATACTTCCCTCATTGCTCTGGAGCAGTTGGCTGGAAGGCTGGACCCGACTGTTCCCATTCCTTCTCCATGTGGTCTCATAAAATCCTCAAGGCTTCTCCATGTGGTTTCTTCAAGAGGGCAATCAGATCTTCTAATGACATGTAGAGCTTGCTCCTCTTGAATATATTCTTTCTGATGCATGTTTGCTTTCTGAGAATCTAAGCAGTCAGTGTTCCTGGAGAAGAAGTGGAATTAGCCAGTCTCTGAAGACCTAGAAACTTGGCACGTGTCACTTCTGCCATATATTCTGTTGTTCAAAGGGGTCACTAAGTCTGCCCAGAGTCGAAGGGAAGGCTCATAGACACCCACCTCCACATGGAGGCAATGTTAAGCAGTTAGTGGACGGACATCTTTGGTAGACTATAGTTAACTTTCGGCAAAAGCCACTCTGCTCACAGTGACAGCAGGGAGGCAGTATGGAACAGCAGTCAGACACTGCTCTGGGGCTTTTCTGAGTTAGGATCCTGACCTCACTGTTTACTTGCTGCATGCCCAGAGGCTGTTTGCCTCAGTTTCCTCATTTTAAAAGACAGAATAAATTCTCATCCTCCCCTCAGAGAGTCTGGGAAGCACAGAGGACAATATCCAGCATGTAATGGAGAGCTCTAAGGATTAGCTGTTGGATAGTGTCCGAGTAGTTTCGCTATTTATTGTCTTCCTGCCTTTATTCCTGAGGAGGGTTGTAGCTGTCCTTTGCTTCACTAAATGGCCCAATGACATGACATAAGCCACTCTCCTTCTCCCCCTAAGTCCCACCCTGCACAAAAGCCCTCCACATATATCCTCCAAAAATATGTATGTGTCTTCCTTCCCCAAAAATGATTAAGAAAATTGCCAGAAGCTTTAAGTAGCAGATTGTCTCACCTTGAGTAATGCAGGTTTCAGTGTTCTTAAGACCAAACTTGGATTTAACTGTATAATAATCTGTTTCCCTTATTAGACTGTGAATTACCCGAGAGCAGGACTTTGAAACTTCACCTTTTTATTCCCAGGGCTTAGCAAGATCCAGCAATAGGTGTTCAATATATTTGTTAAATGAGTGACAGTGTTTCTTTATTACTCAGCCAAAGTGGAGGTACATCAGAATGATTATGGAGGTTATACTGGTGAATTAAATGTTAGCATTACATTTTTGCAGAAGACTCTAAAAAATAAAAAAGAGAAGAGTACGTGTCATAAGTTACTCAGGAGCAGAAATTAAATAACATTTTTGTTTTCTTTATTTCTCCTTAGACTATATAGTTGGTACTAAACCTAATCCAGATGCCAGTTTCAAATTTTCTTTTTGTGGACACATAATAACTAATGTACCATGGTCCCTCTGTACTTGACTACACCTGAAATCATAGCTTTCCACTTACTGATTCTTTTGTTCTAGGTTTTTTTTAATGTATCTATCATTTCTCATCACTTTCTGAAGTTTTGGACTCTTTACCTTTCCATTGTACAGGCATTGAGTTCTAGGAAACATACTTTGTTTTCCCTTTTGGTTTCATAACTGTATCTTTTGGTTTTCCAGACAGCTTCAGATTTGCACTTTTATCACTTCTTTCAAGAATCTTGACATTGCTTTTGGTTTTCAGTGGCTGTCTATTGCTTATCTTCCATTCCTCAAGGGTTATGTATCCCATTTAGGTCATTGTTCAGTGGCCCCTGTTTCCAAATAAAACCCAGTTTCTTGAGTTAGTTGGGTCCTCGTGGACTTAAATGGACTGGAGAATGACAATGACAGCAAATGAATCATGGCCAAAGCCTTCTTAATGAAAGTCCCTAAACCGGAGAAAAAAGTATTAACAAAGCCACTTACTCTGTTTCCTGAACACACAAAGCAAAACATTAAAAACCTAGACATAGACAAAATTCCGAAGTGAATCCTCCACTGGGGCTACTACTGTAACCCTAATAAGTGCAAATGTTGTAAAGTCATTTTTATATCTGAATCTTCCTTGGTTTACTGCAAAGATTTCTTTTACTTTGAAAGGCATGCATGTTTAAAGCCCACGACTGTGATTACTCATTTGATTTCTTGGTTAATAAAAACTGTGAAACTTATGGTTTGATTAAAAAAAAGAAACTAGGCAATTTTTGACAAATATCTATTGGTGAGTGCAATGTTTAAATTGTGTTGAACATCATGGGGCTGTTAATAGTGGTAAATTCCTTCTTTTCTAAGAGCCTCTCAAAGAAAATCATAAACATTAAAGCTGAAAGGAATTTTTTAAGGTTGTTAAGTCCAAACCCCAAACTTCATGGAGAAGAAATCCAAGGTCTGAAAGACTAAGTGACTTTGGGAAATGCATTCAGCCTTTTTGAACTTCAGTTTCCTCACCTAAAAAATGGAAACCACAATATATAGCTCATAGGGTTGTCATAAGAATTAAATGTGATAATAGATGCAGAGTACTGGTCTAGATGTAGTCAACTGCTGCCCAAGTAAATGCCCAATAAGTGGTACCTTCTTTTAGTATTATTATTGGCTATGATTATAAATAGGAAGTGGCAAAACAGGGATACAAATCTAGTTTCTTCAAGACCATTGTTGTATGCAGCTCTCCATGCCAAAATTATATTATTTTCCATTCTGGGAAACTGTTTTCTTTTGTAAGGCCATATTCTGAAGTAGGTGATAACTATCAGGTTGCCATTTGTTTTTACCAAATCACAACACAAATAAAAATAATGTTTCTAACAAAAACAACTACCCTAAAACATTTTTGTGTGTCACTATTTCAATGCAGCATTCAGTCAAGACTTTTTAATATAGACACAGATTAAATGTCACCCATTTGTTCTGCTAAGCACCCCAAATGTTACAGAATTTGCTCCAGATTGTAATTCCTTTACTAGATATTTTGTACTTTCACTGCTTACAGTTTTTCTTGCAGCTGTTATAGCAGTGGTCAGTCTGGGCTGTGTCTTCCAGGTTCAGGGGTAATTTCTGCTGTCCAACCTTATTTGCATGCCTCCCATCCAGAACTGGGCAGCAGCCAGAGCTACTGAGAGGTTGGTAAATTGGATGCTCACCAACCCTCTGTTCTTGGAAAGCCTATCATCTTATCACTTTATGTTAAATGCGGATGGGAAAGGATCTCCTGATGTAACCCACTATATTTACCCAGCTCTGAAATACAAGTAAGTGTTCCTTTCTTATGGAAGCCTGATTGGAAGACATAGTTCTACAGCACTGAAACATGTTGCTGGGTCTTAAATATGCATCTCACTTGTCCACTGAATTGTTATTTTGAAGCAAGCTTTTCCATGAATTTTGCGACATTAGGTAGATTTCCCACTTTTTGGAGAGTAATTCTTTACACATTAGCTTTATTTTTACATGAAATTGTTACATCTACTTCTTTCCCTTCAAGCCCTCTGTTTTGATTTCAGACATCTTGCTGTGTTCATTCATCAGTTCTAACCCTAAAAGCGGTGGTGCTTGTATTAATCAGTGTTCTCTGGAAAAATACAATATATATATTTTATTAAAGAGATTTATTATAAAGAATTAACTCACACAATTATGGGAGCTTACAAGTCCCAACATCTGCAGTCAGCAAGCTGGAAACCCAGGAGAGCCACTGTGGTAGGTTCCATGCAAAGGCAGGAAAAACAGAATGTCTCCCTTCAGGCAGTTGAGCAGGAGGAAATCTGCCCTCTCACAGGAGGTTTAGCCTTTTTGTTCTGTTCAGTCCTTCAGCTGATTGGGTGAGGCCTGCCCAGTGGTGAAGGGCAACCTTTACTCAGTCTACCCATTTAAATGTTACTCTCACCTAAAACACACAGCAAAATGTTTGACCAAACGTCTGGGCACTCAGTGGTCCAAATTGATATATAAAATTAACCGTCACCATACTAACATCTGTGTAAATTGTATATATTATTCAACTAAGCCTTAGTGTCCTTTTCTGCATAAATTGGGAAAAATAACATCTACTTCTTAGTGTTGTTATGTCAACTAAATGACATAATATGTGCAAAACACTTAGCCCCCTTTTGTATTTTTATATACTCATTAGGTATTTATTGGACCTTCTCATTCTATTCTCTTTGTCTCTTAATCTTTCCATCTTTTTATTTCTCTGTTGAATTATTAATTTCAATATTCCCTCCAGTTCACTAATTCCCTGTTCTGCTATGTCTAAACTGTTTAATGTATTGACTTTTTAATTTAAAAAAATATTTTTTATATCTAAAATCTTTATTCTGTTGTTTTTCAAATCTGCCTTGTCTTTCTTCACTATATATATATATATATTTGTGTGTGTGTGTGTGTGTGTGAAGTTTTTAATTTCTTTCATCTTTTCTTCATGACTTCTCAAGAATGAACAACTTAATGAGGTGCAAAAAATACAAACTGCAAAGAGAAATGGTAGTAAATATAAGAGTAAAATATTGAAAAGAATAATTTTTTTAATGCCTCCATATACAAAGTTAAAGACAATCCACAGACTGGGAAATGATATATATAATGCATATGACACAATAAGTATTGATATGAAGAACACAAATAGAAGTACTATAGAACAGATGGTTATAACCAATTAAATAAAAAAGATATTAACAGGCAATTCCTTATCAATGAATTGCCTTACCTTACCAAATGACTAACAAACATGAAATTGTCATGTTGGAAGAAATTTAAAAAAATTATTAGAGAACCATTTTACAGATATCAAATTGGTAATGAAGAGTCTGACACTAAGTATGAATGTATGCATGAAAATAGGAACTTTCAAAATTTACTGGGAGAAGTGTAAATTCTTATTGCCACTTTAAATAGCAATTTTTCATTATTCATAAGTTAGGTGTTCATTCAGTAGATTTCAGTGTATAGTTAGCCCCTAGCAGAATTTTCAATTAGGTCTACAAGTACTCATGACAAGGATATTGATTATAGTCCTTTTGTAATGAGGAAATATTTTAAAAAATATTCACTCATATAATGGATTTTTAAAAAATGGAAATATTTTTTAAAATCTTCACTCATACAATGGATTTGTTGTATAACCATGGAGTTAAATACTGTGTAGCAGGTAAAAGGGATGAAGGACATCTATGTGTCAGTTTGGCAGAAGTATAGAAAATAGGTTGAGTGAGAAAAATTATAGTAAAATAGCATTTATGTAAAAATAAAGAATCACATATATACTGTATATTGCTTATAGATACATATTATGGAGTAAAGTGTGAAATTGACAAATATGTATGCAAAATAAAAATAGTAATTTCCTTTAAGCAAGCAGGAGGAGGCAAAGGAATAGGAGGGATATACAAGGGCTGACTTCAACGAAATCTGTAATTTTTCATTAATTATAAAAATATGAATAAACATATTATTAGCATTTATTAATAGGATACCTATTGTATTATTCTGTGATGCACATATTAAAATTATCATAAATGAATAAATAAAGCTATTAAAATAGTAAGCAAAAAATTTAGCCTGAGTAAGGTGTATGGGTGAAGTCAACTGAGGAGATATATAATTCATTTTCTCATGTTACTTCTTTCTGATTATAGGGAAGGTGTTGGGAATGTTGGCATATAATTGTTCATTTTAGTCTTTTATGATCCTTTGTATTTCCATAGTACCTGTTGTAATATCTCCTCTCTCATTTATGATTTTATTTATTTGAGCCTTTCTGTTTTTTTCTTGTTTAGTATAACTAAATATTTGTCAATTTGGTTTATCTTTCCAAAGAACCAACTCTTACTTTGTTAATCTTTTCTGTTGTTTTCCTATTCTCTATTTCATTTATTTCTGCTCTAATCTTTATTATTTCCTTCCTTCTCCTAACTTTGGGCTTATTTAGTTCTTGTTTTTCTAGCTCCTTGCGGTGTAATGTTATGTTGTTTTTTAAGATCTTTCTTTTTAACGTTTGTGTTTGTCACTACAAACTACTCTTAGAATTGCTTTTGCTGCATCCCATAAGTTTTGGTATGTTGTGTTTCATTTTTGTTTGTTTCAAGATATTTTTGGATTTTCCATTTGATTTCTCTCTGATACATTGGTTGTTCAGTACTGCTTTGTTTAATTTCTATATATTTGTGAATTTTCTGGCTTTCCTCATGTTATTGATTTCTAGTATTATGCCATTGTGGTCAGAAAAGATACTTGATATGATTTATATCTTCTTGAATTTGTTAAGACTTGTTTTGTGCCCTAATATATGATTTATCAGAGAAAATGTTCCTTGAATGTTTGAGAAGAATGTGTACTTTGTTGCTGATGGATAGAATATTCTGTATATGTCTCTTAGGTCCATTTGGCCTTTAATGTTCAACTCTATCCTTTCCTTATTGATCTTTGTATGGATGATCTATCCATTGTTGAGAGAGGGGTATTAAAGCTCAAAAGAACTATTGTATTGCTATTTACATTTCCTTTTAGTTCTATTAATATTTGCTTAATATATTTAAGTGCTCTGATGTTGGGTGCATAAATATTTGTAGTTTTTATATCTTCTTGATGAATTGACATCTTTATATAGTGATTTTACCTCTGAGCATTTTTAACTTGTTATTTTTTTCTGATATAACTATAGTTATCCACGCTTTCCTTTGCTTACCATTTGCTTGGAATATCTTCTACCATCCCTTCACTCTCATCCTCCATGTGCCCTTAATGCTAAATTGAGTCTCTTGTAGGCAACATATTGTTGGATTCTATGTCTTTTGATTTGAGAATTTAGTCCATTTACACTTAAAGTAATTATTAATAGGTAAGGACTTGCTAATCCTATTTTTTAAATTATTTTCTGACTGTTTTGTTGATCCATTGCTCTTTTCTTTCTCTTTTGCTGTTTTCCTTTGTATTTGATGACTTTTGTGGTGGTATGCTTGAACTCCTTTACAATAACTTCTGTGTATCTACTACAGGTTTTTCCTTTGTAGTTACCACAAGGCTTACATATAATATCTTATTGTTTCAACACCAATTTTAAGCTAAGAACTTTGATAACATACAGAAACTCTATATTTTTACTGCCCCCCACTACATTTTAGGTTATTTATGTTACATCTTTTTAATATTGTGTATCCAGTAACAAATTATTTTAGTTGTAGTTATTTCAATACTTAAAAAAATTTTAAACCAGAGTTGTGATTTGAACATTGCCATTACAATATTAGAGAATTTGACTTTGGCAACATACTTATCTTTACTGGTGAGTTTTACACATTCATACACTTTTACAATGTTAATGAGCATCTTTTCACTTCAGCTTACAGAATGTCCATTAGCATTTCTTCTTAGGCAGGTCTAGTGTTGATGAGATTCCATATATTTATATGTTTGAGAAAGTCTTTATTGCCCATTTATTTCTGATGGACAGCTTTGCCAAGTGTAGTATTTTGGTTGAGATATATTTTTTTTCATTCAGTATTGTGAATATATCACACTACTCTTTCCTAGTCTGAAAAGTTTCTGCTGAAAAATTTGCTAATAGTCTTATGGTGGTGGGGAGGATCCCTGTATGTGACAAGTTACTTTTCTCTCGATGCTTTCAAAATTCTTTGTTTTTGACTTTTGACTAATTATAGTGTGTCTTAGAGTAGCCCTTTTTGGGTTCAGTCTATTAGGTGTCTTGCTAGTCAAACTTGCTATTGAAGTTCTCTATTGAATTCTTTAGTTCTAGGATGCTCTTTTTTGGATTTTTTTCTTTATGAACCTCTCTTCATTCATGCATTGTTTTCTTAATTTTGTGGGGTTGTCTCTCTGTGTGTTCTTGTAGTTCACTGAACTTAGCTAATTATTCTGACTTCTTTATTGGATAGTTCATAGATCTCCATTTCTTTAGGATCAGTGATTAGAGTTTTTTAGTTTCTTCTGGTGGTGTCATGTTTACCTTATTTTCCATGATACTTGTACCTTTGTATTTGTATCTGTGCATTTGATATAAGTAGTCTCCTCTTTTAGACTTCATGTTCACTTTGGCAGTGAAAAACATTCACCAGTCAAGTCAGCTTGAGGTAATGGATGGATCAGTTGGTAGCATCTGTGGGCAGGTGGGGCTTGTTATTTCTAGTGGGGCGGAGCCCTGTCTGTGCTCTGAGGTTGGGGAGGGAGTGCTATTGGCTGAGCTCTGCAGTAGGGGAGGCCTGATGGCTGGGCTTTTTGTTAAAATGGGAGCTGGGTGAGCTCCCTGGTCGTACAGAGCTACTGGTAGTGCTCTGAGGTTAGGTGGGGCCACTATCAGGGTTATGTAATCATTTCCAGTTGGTGAGGTTGAAGGCTGAGTTTCTTTGCAGGGTGGTGCCACTGGTTGGACTCTACAGTTGGGTAGGGCTGGGAACTAGGATCTGTAGTCCATCCTGATTGAGTGGTGCCTCAGGCTGTGCTGTGCAATCAGGTGAGGCTCGAGGCTGTGCCCTGAAATTGGATGGGGTCTCACATTGGGCTGCATGATTTAGTAGGCTGCTGGCTATGCTGTAGCATGCTGTTGGGCAAGGTTTCTGGCTGGGCATTTGGATGGGAGAGGCCTCCAACTGTGTCCTGTGTTTTGGTGGGGCTGAAAACTGTACTTTGCTGTCAATGTGATTGTTGTCCAGCCTTCCTGGTTGGATGAAGATGTAGGTTTGCTATAGGATGGGGATGGGGGTCACTGTCTGGGCCTTTTGCTTGAATGAGGCCATAAACTGTTTCAGCATTTGGGCTGGACCTAGTGGCTAGGCAGTACCATAGACTGGGCTTTGAGCCTGTCAGGGTCACTGTTCTCATTTCCCTATTGTGCAGGGCCAGAGGTTATGTTCAAGTGTAGTACAGGGCTACTGGCTTGGCTCTTTGCCCAAGTGGAACATAGAGTGGGCTCTATGCTTTCTGGATTTTCTGGCTAAACTTCCTGATAGAGCAGAACTTGAGGTTATGCTCAGTAGTTGGGTAGAGGCGTGAATTTGCTTCCTTACCTGGGCAGTCCACGGAATAGGTTCCATGGCCAATGTGGCCTGTTGGTTGGTGATCCAAATTATGCAGAACTGCCAGTTGAGCTCCCTGGCCAAGTAGGACCACCAGCTCAGCTCTGCAGGTGGGCAGAGCTATTGGCTGGAATCTCTGCTTGGGAGCCACTTCAAGCAGGAATGCAGTTTACCAAATTCTGATTGCTGGTTGCTGTAAACTCTGGTTCATTTCTTCATCTCTCCCTGATACCTGGCGATTGAGTTCCACAGAGCCCCCAGTGATCCCCATGATGTGAGACCTGGTTGGGTTTCCCAGGATTCTGAATGTCCCCCTGGGGTTCTCTTTTTCCCACTGGAGAAACCATAAGCCCAGGGAGGCCCTTTTGGTATGGTGCTGTCCTAGCTGGGGGAGGGGCAATGTAGTCAAAGTGAAACCACTCCTCTTGCCCTTTTAATGCAGTTCTTCTTGGTCTAAAGTGGCTGTACCATTAAACATTTTTACCACTAAAGTATGAGAGTTAATTTTAGATATGCTGATGAATATTTGTCTGGTTTTAGTTTTTATCTCTTTGTTGAACAATGATGTAGACTATATGTTTGTGTGTTTGCTGATGTGCATATTCATGTCTTTTGTCCATTTAAACAATTTGGTTGCTTTTTTCTCTTTATAATTTGAAGAACATATTTTATATTCTAGATATACATTGCTCTACCTCTCCTTTCTCTGTTTATATATATACATTTTCCCTCTCCCAATCTGTGGCTTTTCAATTAATTTAAATGTTGCTTGAATGAACAGAAATGTTAATTTTGATGAAGTCTGGTATATTATTTCTTTCCTACTGAAGTTTTGTTTTTTTGTGTGTGTTCTAAGAAACTTTTTTCTACCTTTAGGCCATGAAGATGTCCTTTATTTCTTCTAAAATGTTTATAATGTTAGCTTTTATGTGTAGACCTTTAATCCCTCTCAAATTTATTTCATATATCTGAAACTATCCTTAATTTACCTTAAGTTTTTGAAGAGCATTTTTACTAGAGATGGTTAACATTTATTTTTTCAGATTTTAAAATATATTGTTTTACTTACTTGCCAGCTTGCATTGAGATGAAGTGTGAGGTAAGGGCTAAAGTTCATTAATTTTTAAAAATGTGTATATATGTTCTAGCATCTTTATTAAAAAGATGTATCTTTTGTTGTTGAATTGTTTTGGTATCTTTGTTAGAAACCAATTGATCATCTAAGGGTGCATCTGTTTATTCATTCTTTATACTATTTCATTGGTCAGCATAATTATTATATACCAGTGGTTATTTCTTGCTGCTTTTATCCAGTCTGATCATTTTTACTTAAATTTGTATAATTATTCCATCTCACCTTTGCCTTTAAGTTTTTATTCCATTTATTTTTAAGGTAATTGTTAATATGACATGTTTATGTCTATCATCTTGCTATTTTTTTTAATGTTTTTTGTTTTTCTTTTTATTCTGAATTAGTTAATTTTATTTTGTTTTCCATTTTCTCTCCTGTACTTCTTTTCAGATTTATTAATGGTGCCTCTAGGGTTTAGAGTATGCATCTTAACCTATCACAGTCTACCACAATTTAATGTTATACCTTTCCATGTACAATTTTATAATATTTCCTTTCACCATCTCCAGTACTTTGTGCTATTGTTGAGCGATATTTTCTGTACTTTTGTAAGCTTCACAGTGCAGCATTTTATTTTTTGCCTTAAAAATCATTTTTGAAAATAAGAAAGGATAAATCTTTAAAAATATATGTTTATGTATTTGCCATTTATAGCATTTTACATTCCTTTCTACAGATCCAAATTTCTATCTGGCATAGTTTCTCTTCAGTCTGAAGAATTTCCTTTAGCATTTCTTATAGTACAGGACTGCTGGCAACAAATGCTCTCACATTTTGCTTATTTCAAATTTTCTTTAATTCATCTTCAGTTTTCAAAGGGCATTTTTGCTGAAGATCATTAGTGTTCATTTTTGCAGATTTGAAAATGTTCTCTTCCACTTATTTTCTGGCTTGCAAGTTTTCTGGTGTGCAGTCAGCTGTCCTTCTTATAATTATGCCTTTTTATGTAAGAGATCTTATTTCTGAGTAATTTTAATATTTTCTTTTTAGTATTGGTATTGGTTTCCTGTAGTTTGGCAATGATTGCCTCAATGGTTTTTTTTTTTCAAAGTGTTATTCCACTTGGGATTAAGTTAGCTTCTTGGATCTTTGGGTTATTGCTTTTCATCAACTTTGAAAAATTTACTCTATTATGTTTTCAAATGATTTTTCTACTCTATTCTTTTTTTCCTCCTTTCTTGGAACTCCAATTAAAAGCACACTAGACACCTTGGTATTATCCCTCCCATAGTTCACTGATACTCTGTTCAATTATTCAAAATTTTCTCTTTATAATTCAGTTTAAATACTTTATAATAAATTGTCTTCAAGTCCACTTATCTCCATTCCTTCAGTGTCCAATTTTCTGCTATAAGTGAAAGTTTTCACTCTGTGAGTTTTGAGCTTCTGGCTTTAGATCAGATTCTCAAGTACAAGCACCTATTTTCTGATGAACCAAGATTTTATATTCTTCTTCTGTGTGGCTTTTGAAATCCAGGCTCACTGGGTACTGAAAGTGACATCTGATCTCATTTCCCATCCCCAAACATCTACAGATTTAGGGTCTGGTGATCAATGCTCTTTCTGTGTTTCTTCTGGTGATTTTTCTTACATATATTTCTGTGTGTGAATTTGGTTATGTACTTAAGAACATATTTGTTATATTTTATCTATGATTTACTGTTTTTTCCACAGCTTAAAGTTTTTGATCATTTAAATCATCATATTGTTAGAATCAGAAGTTACCTTTTTTCTTTGGTTCTACAATGTCTGTTGCTATTCCCCAACATTCTCTTCTTCTTTTGTAGTACCTAAATTTAGGTAGTGAGTCTGCATGGCGTTGGGACCAAGGGGAAGTAAACTTTACCTGGTAAGTAAGCACCCATGGTAATTCTGTCAAAAGAATGTGCTCACTAGACTGGGCTATCCTAGTTTGGAAACGTGATGAGAAATACCCCAGTTACACCACCTTAGCCATGTGTACTTATTTTATCCATCTTTAGCCTCTAACCTTTGGGGACGATGACACATTGATATCAAGGTCAAATAAGTATGGATGGAGACAGAAGAGTTCTTTTTTTTTGATCTCAGGAGAAACCAGAGATTTCACCTTCTTTGACCCAAAGCAGTGTTCATGGTCTCCTCTCTCAGCCAGGATACCACTTATGGGAGAAATTGTGCAGAGTTTTAACAGCATAGTCTTTGGAATCATACTGACCCGGCCATTTACTTTAACTCAAGTCCTTTTTTCTTCCCCCTACCCCAGGCTTTGTTGAGGTATAATTGACAAGAAAAATTCCTATATATTAAAAAATTCCTATATATTTAAAATACAACAAGATGATTTAATATACATATGCATTATAAAACATTTACCATAGTTAAATTAATTAACACACTCATTACCACATACTTCTTTTTTTTTTTTTTTGGTGAGAATGCTTAAGATCTGCTCTTAGCAGCTTTCAAGCACACTGTACAGTATTATTAACTATAGTCACCATGCTGTACATTGGATCCCTGGAATTTATTCTCATGTGAGAACTGAAAGTTCATACCTTTGACCAAAATCTTTCCATTTCTCCCACTTCTAGCCCCTGACAACCTCCATTCTACTCTGTTTCTAAGAGTTCCCATGCCCTAATTTCTTTATTAGCAAAAAGAGCACAGTAATAATATTCATTGTACAATTTGCCTTTTTCTTTGAGGGTTAAGTGAAGTGTGAGGCAAAGCTTGCAGAGTACTAAGTGGATAGTCTTGCTTATAGTACCTTGAGATTGATGTTAGCAATTATACTCTGGTAGTAGCATTGATATCCCAAGTGATGAGTATGTAACAAAATATTTTGAAATATACCTCAGGTTATATTATCAACACTCACATTCCTGATATACAGTGATTATGAAATAGAAGGCCTGACACACTTAGAACCCCATTAAAATTAGCCAACCTTTATCACAAATCAGACTCTCATGTATGTTAAGCCATCTGATGATTTCTCAGTTGGATATTATTAATGCTGAATCTGGAGTGTGGGTAGTATATTTTTAAAATATTAGGGTCTACTATTTATACACAAATCAGTATGAAAAAAATTGCATCGTGTTGTAATAAAAGAACCCTCTCATCCAGAACTGAAGTGTTGTTCCCATACAACTGAAAAAGAGACTAAACAAAGCAGACTGGAAATGCCGCTCAGTGTTGTGTGAGCAGCTCACATTGTTTTCCTTTTTTTATTGTACTGTTTTACCACCGGCAATCAGTGTGGGGCCTTCACTTATGAAAATGTAGCTGTTGGCAGTTTAGGCTCAATTTCATTCTCAAGCTGTCATAAATGATCACATGGGAGAATAATACTTGATGGGAATTTTGTTTTCTTTTCCCTTTTTTTTTCTTTTCTTTGAGGCAACCTGTTAGGAGAGCAGATAAGATTGAGATCTATGGTATTTTCAGTGCTTGAAAGATACACATACATTTTTAGAAATTCTATTCATATAGCAAAAAGGGAAAGGCTATACCTTAATTGAATTAAAGCATTCACAATCATTCCCTATTATTTTCTATTAGTATCTTCACAGACTCTTGAAGAAAAAGCAACATACCAAAATTCTGTTCTATCTATTATCTTGCAGGAGATCTGTGGTTTTGTAGGCCCATTTTGTAATAAAGACTAAGTTTATGCATTCTTGCCACAGATGTCTAACTTGACTTTAGGTCTGTAGTCTAGTTTGAAAGAGGAAGCAACCAGATATACATGGAAAGTGGGGCATTCTAAAGGACAACTGGCCTGACCTCTTAATATATGTCATTGTCATGAGGAAAACCAGGGGAAGGAAAAAGACATTTTTCTATATTAAAGGAGCCTTAGGAGACATAAGAACCAAATGAAAAGCTGAACGTGGTGGTCCTTTGGGCCCCGGTTTGATCAACTGTGGAAATTTAGTATGAATTGAAAATTAGTTTTGTTAAGGAATTGTGTATTGTGGTGGATATTACAATGGTATTGTAATTATACAGGAGGATGTCCTTTTTTTAAAGGACTGCATACTGAAATATATAGGGAAGGAATGTCATCATGTCTCTTGTTTATCCTACTTCAGCAAAAAAATACATGAAGCAAATATTTCAAAATATTAAAAATGGTTAAATGCACATACAGGATTCATTATGCTATGCTCTACTTTTCTGTAAGATTGGAAATTTTCTCAAAAAGTAGGAAAAAAATCTTCATGGCACTACTTCTCTTAAAAACAGAATGCTATGTATAATAGTTCCTGAAAAGAGAATTCATAACACATAAAATTGAGTCAAAGAAGTAGATTAAACAAAGGTTAATAGGATGAAAGCTGTTCCCAAAGCAGGACTCCCAGATACACCCTTAAGTATTTAGAGGTGTTTTTAGGGGACATTCAGTTTATGATGTTGATGCCTTTTCTAGGTATGGGGACTAGAAAGATCAATTCAGTATGCTGTCTAGATAAAAAAGAACTATAGGGAACTTCAGACCACAGTCTTGTTGCTTTAGTAGAGGGGGTTGGTTTGATACAATGGGGAGAACCTGAGTTTTGCCTCACCTGGCACTGAATTTGATTACTGACTATGATTTACCAGCAGTGTAAACTGGAGCAAGTTTCTTAGACTGAGTTTCACATGTCTCCTCTGTAAAATGTGGATGTGGATAAAGTGAAGGTTCCTATGGCCAGGATCCTCACCTAAACTTAAACTACTTGATGATATAACTGGCCTGCTGCTAGGCTACTGCTTCCACACCTGTAGGCAAGCTATTACTGACTGAGTCACTATATAAAGAGCTCTGCCCAGTGCTCTGGGCAGAGGCTGAGACAAAGGAGGTCTACAGACCTGCAGACTATTCGATGCAGATGTACTTCTAGTGCTCGACCTATTGGCGGGAAAAAAAGCCAGGTAATAAACCCTTTCACCCCAAGAACATTCCATTGTCATTTTTCGGTCTCACTGAATCCATATTGAACTTGCCTGGGGCTGAAACCCACTGGCAAGACAATGGCAAACTTATTTTCCAGGGAATATTGTTAGTACTAAATTAAGTTTGGCAGAGAAATGTGTGAGGTAAAACTAATCTGTCTGTTACTAGAGGCTCATCAAAGGCTAGTAGAAGAGGAGTGATTTGAGTTCCGCCTCAAAGAATGAGGAGGATTTCTGGACCTGCAAATGGCAGCAGAGGGAGCATTCCAGATGAACTGGAAGGATGGAATGGCTACCAGCAAGTAGTTTGCTTGAATTCCAGTCTAAGTTTTGTAGAGTGGAGTCATGGAAAACTGGCTAGGGGCCTGATTAGTATGACTTTTGACTGGGAGTCAGGAAACTTGGACTTTGTTTTGGATGCTACATGAGAAGCACTGGAGAGTTATGACAAGCACTGGCGTAGACACGTGCTTTGGGGATTTCAGGCTGGCAGTGAGGCTCACTTAGCCCCCAGGAAATCTGAAGGCAAGGATGCTGCTGCAGAGTCTCCTGATTCTCTACCCAGTGGTCACCCCCTTCTTCCTTGTGAGACTGTGGTTTTGTTGAGGGTGGTGAAAGAGCAACTTAAAAAGGAAAAAAGAAAAAAACAATAAAAAAAATGCCACTACCTTTCCTTATTGCTTTAAAGGAAAGCATTGTCCAGTTTTGGCCAATAAATATAAGCAGAAGTCAGGATAGGTCTTCCAGAATGCTCTTTAAAAGAGGGAGGCAGCCTTAGGTGATAAAACTGCCTAAAACTGTAAAAATATAAGAATAGAGAGCCAGCAGTGTCTTGGTTCCTTGTGATACTGTGGAATTGTTGTACTAGCCTGCACTGCCCGCTGTCAACTCTCTTGTTGTGTGAGAAAAATAATTTTTTTTTGCAAGATGCTGACTATATGGCTAAGGTTTTGTGTTATGTGCAGCTGAATGCAATCTGCTATGGATGTAAGCACCAATTAGAAACTGTTACAAGGATGAGAAGCAAATGAGCAATAGCAAGCGGGACTGTGGTAGGGCTGCATCAATAGAAATGAAAGAATGGTAACCAGGAGACACATTAGGGACCAATATCATAAGACAATTACTAATTGGATGTGTGGCTGGAGGGAATGAAAGGAATCCAATATGGTGTTAAAGCTTAAGCTTGGGTGCAGGAAAAATGGCAACATTATTGACAGACATTACAGAGATAGCTGTAAGAAGAGATAGCTCAAGTGACATGCAAATGAAAATAAATTAAATTTTAAGTGAATGAATTGGACTTTTTAAAAAAGAAAAGTCTAGACACTCAAAATGTTGAATCAATAGTATGGACTCGCAAACCCTTAGCAAGATTGGTAGAAAGGAAAGATCAGGATATCTTAAGGGATCTTCTATCAGATTACAGGGTTCTAGTTATTCTCCCTGATATGAAGATGGGCCATTACGTACCAGTAAGGATTCTAAAATAGTGGGTTTAAACTACCTTTGAAAAACATATAATCATTTCCTCTAGGGCACAGCAGCTAGGAAAAATGCCTTGCTTAGCCAAGGCATAGCTCTGCTTTGAGAGTAGAATGTGGGCTAAGTGACCTCTGGATGAGCTTTATAGTTCAATGATTCTATAATTATCTCAGGCTTCGAATCACTTTCTAGGGAACAGCAAATAATTCTTACTAATAAAATGCAATTTGAAACTTGGAACTGAAATTACACATTTTCAATAAAGTGTTGTAATAAAGGTAGCAACTGCAGACTCCCCCTAGGAATAAAGAGCTAAATGTATTGGTTGGCCACTCGTGCAAGGCAAAGCTAAAGTCTACATTGATTCAACACGTGGAAGATGTGAATGTGCTATATAAGTTTTAAATATAAACCTGACAGCAGATGAAAGAAACAAAAGGACATCGTTATTTAATCGGGGAATCTGCAGTTAATATCAGTATGTGCTCTAAAGTCTAAATTCTGCATCCACCCCCCTGAGAAACTGCTGCCTGATTCCAGTTCCTGCATTTAGTTCCTGTCTGAAACTTCTTTATTGATACTGTGGATGGAAAGTTATCTTTGAGTTCTTTATAATTTTGCCAACAATAGGAGACCAATATTATTAGAAAAAGGCAGCAAGATATGGGGAGCTTTATACCACTAAAACTTTATCCTAAGTTCCCACAGATTCAGAAGAGTGATTATTTGAGCAATTTTGTTTTTCAGAGACCCCAGCATGTGACACAGAACAATTATTAACATAAATTATTTATAGCACAGTTATTGTTTTCTTAAAAATAATGTTTCCCACAGAAGCGATAGTGTTTGTGATCTGGTGGAAGATCAGACAAATGATAAAGGGCAGTGACTCCCAAAGTGTCTTCAGGTAACAGGTGTGCCACCAAAATTGAAGCCATGGTCAGATGAGTTTGGGCCACTTCTTTTAAACAAAATCACTAAGTTGCTTTTTGCAGCTCTTGTCAGAAACTTTATAAAGCCCTTTGACCTACCAGGAAAGGAATAGAAGCAGCATTTCCAACAGTATTACATGTTGGAATTATTTTCATGAGATTTTTAGGGATAGAGTCTGATTAACATTTTCTTTTTAGGCAAACACCAATTTATCCCCCCCCCCCCACCTCCCACTCTCATTCTGGGAACTCCTCCCTCCCCTCCCTCCCTCCC
The DNA here is from genome assembly GCF_030020395.1 of Manis pentadactyla. Lineage (NCBI taxonomy): Eukaryota > Metazoa > Chordata > Mammalia > Pholidota > Manidae > Manis > Manis pentadactyla. The sequence continues at coordinate 145,461,153 of NC_080021.1, read as the reverse complement.
ATTTCAAATGGTTACACTGGCGTTTGTACAATGATCCCAAACTTCTTGCCACAGTGTGCTACTGGGTCATCTGTGGGCTACTGATCCAGGTGGGCTAATTGAATTTCTTTCCTTGGGAATTTGATCTTGAAATCAAGAAATTCACTCTCTCTTTGGCTAGATGTATAACATGTAAGCTACAAGTGTCTGTTTGCAGTCCATGTGGACCAAAGAAGCAAAGGAAACCTGTCTGGACACAGAAAAGAATAACACAAACACACAGAGTGGAGCATACATTGCATGCACATGTGCACAAGAGAGCGTAGGTAACAGAGGAGGAGAGAGAGAGAAATGGACCAACCCACCCGCCCACCCTCTTTGTACTTTTTCCAGCTATATCTCTCCCTTTGGGTTCCTTTCTTGTAGGTGACTGTGCACATTAAGAGCAGAATAAGATTTAGAAAACCCAGTCACTTTGCAATCAGCTCAATGCCTTTTCAACTAGGAGGCTTGTACAAGTCTTGAATAATACTCTACAAATAAGCTTGTAGTTTAAAGTTTTTTTTTGTTAGAAAATGGAAAGGAATCACTAATTTTCCCATTGCACTAATATTAAATGCTATCCATGTTTGCTCATCTATATGCATTGTATTTAGTTCACTTAAAACTTAATAGGGAAAATTACAAAGTTAACACTGACTTACATACCTACTACTTAAAAGGAGAAAATGTCAGTGCTCATGGTATTTGCTCAAAATTGGTTCACTTTAAGAGATATAAACAATAAGTCAGTTTTCCATGTCTCTTACCTCCGATACAGTCCCTTAAAACTTTCCACAAAGGCAGTTTCTAATATGAATTTGGTGTGTATCCAAACCATACTATTATGTTTCATTGACATTAAGAATCTCTCTTTAATATATATGTGTGTTTAACAAAATGTATTTAAATGGGATATAATTCATAACACTATGCAATTGTCTTCCTGTACTTCATATTATGCTTGCATGTGTATAATTGTTTTTCTATTTTTATTAAGCAAGATTTTACCTGCTGTTGTACACATTATCCATTACTTGAGAGAGATGGTGTCACATTATTGCATTTATCCTTCATAATGCCTGCATAATCTCCCACTGAGTTGACATGTGATAGCTTGCTTTACTATTTTCATGTAGTTTAAGCAATGACCATATATTTTGGCAATTACAATTAAATAAGTAAAGAAGTAAATGATCCTACTTGGGATATTTGTATCTGAAACTAAGAGAAAGCCTTAATAACCATGACTTATGCCATAAGGATATTTGCTGTTTATATTATAAGCCAATGCCTGTTTGGCTGATCAACAGTACTTGGGACTGGCCAGCTTCTCTGTGAATCTTGTGGGCTTTTCCTCATGTTCACAATATGGCTGTAGCTGCTTCAAACATCATATCACAGGGCCACCTCCAAACCAGTGGAATAGGATGGGAGACAAAAGGGTCTTTTCTTCATGGCTCTCTTTTTTCAGGGAGAAAAATCCTCCCCAGGAGCTCCCAGCAGACTCCACTTAGATTTTCATGTCTGGAATCAGGTGATTTAGCCAAACAAGACTCAGGCCTGCAAAGAACACCAGGATTGTCACAATTGAGTTGGACAAACACTCTATTCTGCTGGGCATCTTACCTGCCAGGCCACAGTGGATTTCAGCTGTCAAAATGGAAGTGGAAATGATAATGTATTCATCCAGAAAGAGGAGATCTACAGCTACATATCTGTATTGATATATAATATATCTATCCAACTATCTGTATATAAAATTTATTATAAGGAACTGGCTCATGTGATTATGACGTAGACAGATCTGAAGATTTGCAGGGGCAGTCAGCAAGCTGGAGACCCAGGGGAGCTGATGGTTTAGTTGAGTTCCAAGGCCTGAGAACCTGGAGAGGCAGTGGTGGTGTACCAGTTTGAAGACTGGCAGGCTGAGACCTGGAAAGAGATGATTTTTCAGTTCAAATATGAAGGAAGGAAAACAACTGATGTCCCAGTCCACAGGTCATCCAGCAGGATCACTCTCTTTTACTTGGGAGATGATCAGCCTTTTTGCTTTATTTAAGCCTTCAACTGACTGGATGAGGCCCACCCACATTACAGAGCGCAGTCTGCTGATTTAAATGTTAGTTTCATCTAAAAACACCCTCACTGAATAATGTTTGACCAAACATCTGGACCAAACACCCCTTGATCCAGTCAAGTGGATACATAAATTTAACCATCACAGGTGGCTAGATAGAATATATATATGTTATATAAAACCTGTATTTATCTGTATTCGCTTGCTATTCCTTTTCCCATCTGTCTTTTCCACCAACCTGTTACTTTCCTTTTTATGTAAATGTTGTTACATTTTTCTTTCTATACAGGTGCTTTAATTTTTGTAATCTTAGCCACTTTGATCTTTTCTTTTATAATTTATCCTTTTATTTTAATCCTCTTAGTGTGATAACTACTTTTCCATCTTGAGATTTAGTTTTAATCTGCTTAGAATTTGTTATGGAGTATAAAGTATAGTTTTCTTAATGTAATTTATCAAAGAAGTACTCCCATTGTTTTTATATGGTTATTTTGTGATTTATAAATATTATGGACTAAATTGCATGTGCACCCTTCCTATACTGAAGGTCTCACCTCCAATGTGACTGTATCTGGAGATAGGACCTTTCAGGACGTGATTAGGTTCAGTGAGATCAGCATCCTGGGGACCTGAAAGGACTGGTGTCCTTATGAGAAGAGGAGGAAGTAACACAGATCCCTCTCCCTGTGCTCACAAAGAGGCCCTGTGAGCACACAGAGAGGAGGTGGCCATCTAAGGCCGGAGAGAGAGGTCTCACTAGAAACCAGCCCAGACAGTACCATGATCTTAGATCTCTAGCCTCCATGACTGTGAGAAAATAAATGTCTGATGTTTAAGCTGCCCATTCTGTGGCATTTTGTTAGAGCAGCCCGAGCTGGCTAATACAATAAAATTCTTAGATTTATTGGGATTTTTTTTTTCTTGAGATCCTTTGTTGCTTCCATCAGTACGTTCTAGTAATAGAAATCTCAATTTTTATAAATATATATGTAAATCTATAGTGCCATCACAGCAAATTTTGATGATTGTTGTTTCTATTTTATAATTTGTAGTCTGCCTTTTACATAATATTTTATGCTGGATATAAAATTGCACTTTAAAATATGGCGCATCAGCTCTTCTGAGTTTCTCTGTGGTTTCCAGCACAAAGCCTTGTTGAACAGAGTTTATAAACCAGCGTTCCCTCGTTCATCTGAAGTGTGAGGGGCACGTCACTCAGCATAGCTTCCTTGGGCTAAGAGGTAGAAAATATGAGCAAGGGCAGATGAGGAGGGAAGGTAGAATTCTTTAGGATCACTCGGAGGCAAACCTGAATAAGCTAAGATAGATGATTTGGCATTTGAAATTGTTATCATTTGAAGTAAAACTGAGAACTGAAAGCAACTACTTTGTAGTTCTACAAAATATTTGAATATTTTCTCACTTAAATTCCACCTATGAGCACTCTATTGGCCTAAATATCTTAAAAAACCATTTTAAAAATACAAATGACTTTTAATAATTTGTTTAGCAATTACCTGAGTTCTATTAATGCCCAGTTCTGAGAGATAATAGTGAGTTGGATGTCCTCAGTGAGGTTGCAAGAATGGTCAATGATGCATGAAACTGTCATGTCATGAAGATTGTGTCTCACTTATCCACAGAATTAACTCTTTTGTCAGAATTGACTGGACAATTCAGCTCAACTGAAGACTGATTTTATTTTTTCTTCAATAGCTTTGATTGAATAATCAACTGATTTGTTGGCATCACATAGATATGGCCCCAAATAAACAATTTTATGCTCTGGAGAAGTTGAAGTTAAGCTGTTCATTACCATTAAGGAAGAAAGAGTACCCAAGAGAGAATAGAAATTATGCAATATTTATTGGTTTTATTTTGCTTTAAGTCAGCAACTATGATAATGAAAAAAGAAAGTGTAGGAGCAATTGGGAGATTTGCCTCAACTCTTGACTACTACTACCTTTCAGTGGCCCCTCAGCACTGTTGAGGGTCCACAAAGCATGGCTGCTGATATGAGTCTTGGGCGTGAATGTTCCATGGTCTGCTGAGAACATTTCTGGAAAGAGGTAATTTTTTCAGCATTAGTAGGCATCTCACCCCTCTGATCTTCCTCTTTCACCAATTGAAGGACTTCCAGATGCTATTCTTGGTCCAGACAAGGTTCAGCAAATCCCATTCTCAAATCTGGCATGCATGTCATCTTAAATCTAGATACTGCCAGGGCTGTAAGGGCCCTTCACTAGGGCTGACTAAGCATGGCTTTTTTTCTCCCTGTGCTCTAGATTTGCTTCTGATTTGAGAGACAGCAAGTCCAAGTATAAAAAATCAATAGGACAGGAGAGAATTTTTTTTCTGGTCAGAACTTAACTAAATTTAGTATGATGCCTTGAGGAAGAAAGGAAAAAAAAAACCCCTAATTCAACACCCAATTATTTTTAAAAAAGGATCTAAAGACATAGCAGGAAATTAGACCAGTCAGTTTGACATCAGTTAAGTCTCAGAAGCATTTTAAAAAGATCAAATGCTGGAACATTTAAAAAGCACAGCTTGAAAACAGTCAATTAAGGTAGCCTCTGGATGTGGCCAGGAGATTTTAGTAATTTGTGTGTGTACAGCGTGGATGGAAATTCTAAAAGGCATTGCCATAAGAATCAAGAAAAACATAGTAAAAATCAGAAAGCAGGATATGGCTATTGACAAAGCTCTCTCTTTTTTTTCTTTTTACTTAACTGAAACATGGAATCCTGGGGACCAAAAAAGTCTGGCAAATTAAGTTAATAGATGAGTAAATCTGAGTATAAGTCAAATATAATTTCAAATCCTTAGCAACCTAATTTTGTGTTCAAACTGCTATTCAGTAATACTAAGATTTTGGGATAAAGGGATCTGGTTATGGTAGAATCATGTAGAACAGTGCTTTTCAAAGTGTGTTCCATGGGCCAATGCCATTCTATAAATTGTTATCGTTAGCAAGTACAAAAATTGAGAGTAAGTATTTAGAAATTTTATCGCAGTGTGACCAAGTACTTTCCTAAATACATGGGCTTGAATTCTGTAAATCTTTGCTTTAAAAAATAAGTCAGTCTTAGCAACTAATTGTATTGTATTCTACAAAATTATAGGTCTGAGGCTTGTTGAAAAAAAAAAAATTGCCCTCCCCCTGCAAAAGTTTGAGAAGCACCAATCAAGACACTTTTTTAAAAAAAGAAATGGTATTTAAGCTATGTGTATCATGTCATTAGAAAACACCAATTTATTTTTCCTGTTAGTGAAAAAAATCCAAGCATAATTACCTCAAATACACTCATAAAATGACTTTCAAAAATACACATTTGAAGAACTCATTGGGTTGAAAGATTACGGCATCTGAAAAAGTCTTTTGTTGTCAGCTGTAGCTGTAGTTAAGCTGCAGTGTGAGTTGAAAGGTAGATCCGGGTCATCGTTCCAATTCTTCAGGCCCTCCCTGTATTAGAAATATGCATGTCCTTTGCCATGTGATTTGCATTTCCTGTGACTCTGTGTCAAGTACGTTACCCTGCCCCGCTGATACTGGGCTTTACCAGGTGACTTGCATTGACCGGTGTACCAGGCTCTGAGACAAAGCCTTCAAATCGAGCATATTTGTCCTCTGGCTCTTTCCAGCTTCTGGGATCATCCTGATTAGGGCATGCCCCAGCTCTATGGTGCCCCTTTAGCATGGATTTCAGGAATAAGACATGTGGGAGCAGAGCTAAACCTGATGATAGACCCAAGCCAGCCATGCTGCAGCCTGAGGTAGAGTTATCCTGGCCAGTCCACAGACCTCTAAGCTAGAAAAACAACTGCTTATCATTGTAGGCCACACAGTTTTGAGGTGGTTTATTACACAGCGTTATTGCAGAAATGGCTCTCCACCGGAGTTGGATCATGATATGTTCCGTAGTCCACTAATGGCACTTGTTAGCTCTCCAGCCTAAAAACCTCTTCTGCGTGTTATTAGCACATATTTAACTTCCTATTTGACATGTCATCTTGGATCTCTAATAGGCAACTCAAATATAACATATTCAGACCTGAACTCTTGATTCTCCTCTTAAACCCAAATCTACTCTACTTCTTGGTAAATGGCAGCTCAGTTCTCTCAGTTACTCAGATTAAGGTCTTTGGGGTCATCCTTGATTTCTCTCTCTTTTTGTTTCCCCTTTTCATATTCTGCATTTAGTGGGATGTGAAATACATTGAAATACATCTTGAATCTGACTGTCCCCTCTGTTGAAACCTCCGTAAGAAGCACTCTTTAGCTGCTCTTTCTTATTCCATTCTTAATCTGAGATGCATTCTCTGCACGCCAGGTGGACTATCCTTTAGTATGTAAGCTCCATTGGCTCCCTCTTCTCCCCCAAAACCTTACTGCCTTCCCAACTCACTCAGAATCACTTTCAAAGTCATTGTCACGGCCTACCCAGCGCTATGACGTTCTGGCCTGGCTATTTCTCAGGCTCCTGCCCTACCCCGGGCTCCCCTGTCACTCTGCTTTAGCCACCTGGCCTCCTGGCTTTCTGTAAGTACACTAAATATGTTTATGTTGCAGAAGCTCTCCCTGGAATGCTCTCTTCCCAGATATCTGCAAGTTTTGCTTCCTTAGTCCCTTCAGGCATCTCTTTACTTACCGATCCTTCCCTAAACCCATGTGGAATAGCCACTACTACTCCATTGCTTTCTGTCCTCTTCCTTGAACTTACTCTTGATCTTAGCACGCACCATTCAGTATGTCTCATATTTATCCATTCATTGCCTTTCTCTGCTCTATAGAGTGGAAGCTTTCTGGAAATCAGAGACTCATTTCCATGGCTACATCCTCAGCATTGAGAGCAGCACATGGTATGTACAAGGTGCTTATTAAATATCTTTTGGCGACAGCATGAATTCAATGTGTCTGGAATGAATATAGCTCTATTCAGCCTTGAGTGTATGAAGTATGAGTTAAGGCATTCAGATGCTGACTGACGATAGTAAAAAGTAAGAAAGATTAAATTTCCTGTATTTAACTGGAAGTCGATGGTGGCCAAATGGACTGAATAATCTTCCAGTTACGGGTTTTAAAAAATGAAACTTGACTTGATTAGCACTTGGCTAACATTCATATGAGGGACATTTGCATTTTAACATTGAAGACATGAAAGCAACTTACATTCAGGGTTTTTAATTTGGGCCATTCTATAAGGATTTTTTAGACCATTTTCAACAAGGTCATTTACAGAGCTTGCTCAGAAATAGAAGGTAAGAAAGAACCAGGGAATTCTAAAACCATTTTTTATTTTAACAGAGGAAATAACATTCCCTCTAAGAAAACGTTAGGGAGCCAGGGGAAGATGAGGTTGGCCAGGTAGGAGGTGGTGACTGTCACCCACAGATTTTGCCCACGCTAGCAGTTTCCTGGCATTTCAGCAGCACACCGTTCTGGTGAGGACTCTACATGTTATTTCAGCAGCGAAATTTCTGCCAAGATCATAAAACTAGTGCAAACTCCAGGAAATCTTGTAAAAGAAGCAAAAATGTTGTCATATGCTTGGATGTCAGACCAGCTGAGGCAAAACTGCAGTGTCTCTAGACTCGAGTCCTACCAAGTATGGTAATTCTGGGGTTCCCGTCGGAAGTTCCTGTTCTGAGGTGACAGAATTTCTAACATAATTTCAAAATCTATTCTTCCTCATTAGACTGCTAATCTCCAGCTGCATGTACACACACCAATCCCTTAATTATTTCTATAATGTTGAGTGTTACACAGGACTATGTGCAAGCTGTATATTACAAAAAGCCAAAAATGAAGGAAAGAATGATGCCATGTCTTTAGAAAAAGACAACAATCCCAATTTTATTTTAACTCATTTTGTTTTCAGTGAACATGAAAGATGTTTAATTTTCTCAGGTGAAGAAAGGGGATGCAAATAACACTTGTTAAATAACTATGATGTGCCAGGCCCCATGCTAGGAGCTTTATATATGTTTTCTAGCTATAATAAATAAATTTGTATCTTGGGTATAACCTCTTCTAAGGATCAGAGTATTCTGGAGTGAGATATTCTCACTTTTTCTTGGGCTGCCTGAGACACAGCAATGTTAAGTGTTTCACCTCTGACCACAAGCAAGGCTGCAGGAGAGCAAGGACAAATCCTTTACTCTCAAACAGGATGAAAGCTTCCATGGAAGTGTCAGCTGTTGGGGGGAAGTTTCACGGACAATTTATACTCTGGCATTTAAGCAGTATTGCAATGTAGGTGTGCTGTGTGATGAATATTCAGTAAAACAGCTCTTCCCCCTTCATATAAGGAACTGTAAATGATTCAGTGGCTTCACCTTAATTCTTTTCTTGTGGCTTTTTCTCCCAGCATTCAGAAGGACCCTTCCAAGCAAAGCCTAGTGCATTTTCTGGCCTTTGTGAAATTAGAGAAGTGAGATGTGGATGTAAAATGTTGTTGGAAGTGTGTGGCCCTTGTCTTGAGTCCCTTTATGCTCCCTGACCCTGTAGGAGGGCAGTGTCTTTGGCCCTGATGCTTACTGCATTCCCACCAAGGAGCCTATGAGGATGCGCAGGATGGCTGTCGGCAGCCTTCAGCCTCAGCAACACCACCACCATTGTAAGTGCAAAAGGTGCTGCCAGCTGACTGCCCAGGTGGGCTGCAGGTGGGAGAATGCTTAATGCTTATTACAGGAAGGTGAGAGAAAAGATGCTTTTTGTAGATGTTTGAAAAATGTTCTGTATTTTTGTCTCCAATGGGGAGACTTCCTTCCCCTGAATTTTTTCCCTCCTATATGCTTCACCTGTATCTGATGTTCATGTAGTCATTTCCTAAGTATTGTGCAGTATTTGAAAATGAATTGAATCTCAAAAGTTTTCTTCTTTATTGTTTTTTTTTCTGGTAACTACACAAATCCATTAAGTATTTCATTATTCCTTAGGGGTTGACTGATTTATAATCCTGACCCTGCTGGTCAGATAAGTAAAAACCTGACTCAGAATGAACAACTGTCTCTGTTCCTTTGAGTGATGGGCAGATAATTGTAAATAATGGCTGGTGTTTTGAAAAATGGGGGTAAAACAAGAAAAGAAAAATGCTTGATTTTCACCTGAGATTAGCTATAGGGTACTATAAGCAGAAAATTTTGTTTTTCCTCTACTCTCTGAAAATACAGTCATTTATTTTCTTTATTGGAAATTAAGTATTTAATGTGATACAGTCCTCTAAAATGTTTGCATCCAGAGTTTTTGTTCTCTCTCTCTCTCTCTCTTTTGTTTGATTGTGTTGAACTAGTTTGGTCTCAGTTTTTCTTAATCTGGGGTGTGGAGGCCCAGTAAGTAGTTTCTAGTCTCATTTACGGATTTATTCATCAATGGTTCTGATTTCTTACCTTACGCCAGGTTCAATTGGTGCTCCAGGAAACAGAACTGAGAAAATAATCTCTGCCTATAAGAAGAGGGCATGGCACCTAACAGTGACACACTCACATACAGTCCTACACTGTGATGGGCCAGCAGTGGGGACACAAGCAGTGCAGAGGGGTGTCAAGGGAGAAGCCTTAGTATTTCCGGGCACTCAGAGGGGGCTTCACAGAAGTGGTATTTGAGCTAAATCTTGAAAGACATTTATGTAGTATTAAAATATAGAGATTGTTGCTAGCTAAGGGAAGTAACCATGCATAGGCAAGGAGAACTGCCCAGGTGTGGGATAGACAGAGATGCTGGTACCATCAACAAGGAAGACACGTTGTGCCCCAGGACGGGAGATGGTGTGGAGTGACAAGAGAGCTGAATGGGTATCTGGGGGTAGGATCACAACCAGGCAGGGAACACAGAGAAACCTCAGAAGGTGATACAGAGAGGTAGAGACCTGAGAGTGATACCATACCTCAGTATTCAAACTTTTCATTTCAGAGATTCTAGACTTTATCACACCCCATGGTTTTATTTTCTAGTTACTAATTTTCTGAATAGGGTGGATTATTTAACGTGAAAGTACAAAAGAACATGAATTACTGAACATTATTATACTGTTAATATTAATGACACCAAATAGAAAAGACACCTCTTGAACACTTAAATTTAAGCTATAATTTTTTGATTTAAAGGCATTTGCTGATAAGATACAATTATCTACCTATCATATTGGCGAAGACTATAGAGATTGATATCACTCTTATTTTCTGGAAGGGCATCTTGCAAGGTACATAAAAAAATTAAATGTATCTGCCTTTGACCTTGAAATTCTACTTTCAGAGTTTATTTAAAAAGATATTGAACATATATTTTTGCCCAACAAGAGATTACTTAAGTGGGTTACGTTTCACTATAGAAGAGAATTTTCCACTGAAAAAAAATGAGCCAGAAATACATTTATTGACATGGAAGAATGAATGTCCTTATATTGTTGCTAGAGTATAAAAAGCAGATTGTGAACCACATATATTCATTACCTTGTTTTTAACATACAATACATATAGAAAGAGGCTGGAAAGATCTACATCACAACTGTGTTCCTCTCTGGTGACAGTTCTAGGTGGTTGTCACTTTGTAATTTTATAACATTTTTTAGCATCAGTGTTTCTGCAGTTTTTACAGTGATACATATTTTCACAATCTGATAAAAGTACTTTTAAAATATGTCATTGACTTGGAAATGACATTGACCATTGCTCTTGGAGAAAGGCCTGTGTTTTGCCACCTTTAATGTGCATATGAATCACCTGTGCATGTGCGCATATGATTTAGCTGGTCCCAGGTGGGACCTGTGATTCTGCATTTCTCACAAGTTCCCAGCCATTGCCTAGGTTGCTTCAAAGTCCGCACTTTGAAGAGCAAGGTCTTAGAAAACAATAAAAAGCCTGTGTTATAAGATTTCATTGCTTTTGTTGTGCCTATTTTATTCCAGGCAAAAACATTCATGGCATAATAAAAGACTTCTGGAAAACAAAACTGACACAACTATTATCATTTAATGGTTCTCTTAACTACTAGAGTAAGTGGATTCCTTCTCTATCTTGTCCAAAGATATCCAAGGTCTTCCTGAAGTCATATTACATCCCAAGACTCCTAATCTCATAGCAGGGCCTTCCTCTCAAAATGGTCTCATTCTACAGAGCTTTCTGGGTAACCATCCCTTTGAAGCCTACCAATCACAAGTTTCTTTTTCTTAGAATGCTATATTGCTGATTTTTCTCTAATAAAATAATCAATGCTTAAAGTCAAGAAAATAAGTACTTTCTTGACTTTATGGCCTTTTCCAATTGGCTTTAACATTTTAATATGCCTACATGTTATTCATTCCCTACCCCCACCAAAAAAAAAAGAATAAAGCAAAATCATCTAGACAGGATCAGGCGAGAGGGCTTTTCCCAAAATATATTTGACTCTACTACCAACACAGCTTTCTACTCTGACTTTTTAGTCAAATCTTCCCTCTCTGACTTTTTAGTCAAATCTTCCCCTGCCCTACCTTAGATTATGAGACCAACACAAACTGGCTTAACAGTTTTGGCAATTCAGTTAATGTGCTAATCCAGTTTAAACAAAAGAAAAAAATTTTAAAAACCTGAAATTGCCAAATTAATTTTGTCAGTTTGCTTGACTAACCAAATTTCTATTTTATATTTATTATTTTGTAAATGAGCTGACTAGTCAAACAGTGGCAATGTGCCATGTATTTATTTATTGTTAATTCATTTACTTGATATGATCTGTTCTGCTGGAACCTGGCTTTCTTTTATGCAAATTAGTTCTTATCTGATTGGTAAATGGAGAAATGACATCAGCAGAGGCAGATTTACCCTAAGGCTAAAAAAGCATTGTGTTCACATGACAGTGTGTCTTTGTAAAATTTACTAAATAAAAAGTTACTTTAACCACCATAAATTCTCTTTCTGCTTTCCCCTCCCCCATTGTCAGACTTCTCTGTGGAGTGTTCAGTAGCTAAGCTTTGGGAGTTGGTGCCTTTGTAATGAGCAACCAGTGAGGTTTGGGAGCTGGTGGGTTATAGCCAGAAGGTACCAATCGCAGCAATTTACTGAGAGCCAGAGATACATTTTAAGAAGAATTAATGACTAGGCTTTTGGGTTATTTTATAATCCAGGTAAGAGGGAACATGTGTATATGAACTATAATCCAGTGAAAGGAGGGAATAATGTGAACACGTTGGAGAAGTATTTAAATTTCCTGCTTGTTTGATACAAAAGATGATCATTGACAAAGATAATATGAAGCTCATGCCACTAGAGCAAAGACAACTAATTTGTTAATGGGTTTCGAAAATTCCAGGAATATTTAAGATTAGTCACTGCACAGGGAAACTTGAAGAGCTGTGCAGTCCTGCAGATCACACATGAAAGACACTTGATAGATGTGTTCCCAAAGTTGGCAATAATTCTAAACATGTCTGTTTTAATAGCATGCAATGGAGCAGAAAGAAACCTTTCTAAACTATCAATGAAAGATTTTGGTCAATTTTGAAAAATTCTATAGAGAATTTTATTTTCTCTACAGAAAATACATATCACAACATTGTTATCATACAAAGAGATGAAGTGAATACAAACAAGAAATATAGTTAGCAAAGCATTGTAAAGGTAGGCCAGGCAATTAATTAAAACACAGAATTTTTCTGGATCTTACGAAGTTCTTGACAATTACCAGCATTTAAAAATTTGTAAGCTGCTGTGATTTATTTGCCTGCTATTCTAAATGAATAACCACTTCTCAACCAGATGTTACATTTACAATTTTGCATTCTTAAAGAAGGACCTCAAAAGCAGAGAAGTTTCAAGTCCCACAAAACGTGGATATGTCCCTGAAATCAGACTAACTTGGAAGCCTAGGTGGCCCCCATGGGCTGTTTCTGAGCATGTTAATATTTTGAAGCCAGGAGCAAGTTTTCACAATGAAAGGAAAAACGTTAGAGATGTGTGAGGAAGTCAAGAAAATATTCAAAATACAGATGCCTCTTCCTTTAGTGCAAAAGCTGCTGTTTTTGTCATCCAGAACCATTACACTTTGCCCAAATTAAGCTACCTGGGGAGGCAGCAGATGCAGATGAAAAGCTGTGAAAACAATTTCACCTTTGTCACCACCTCCCACCACCCCCACGTCTAAAATAAACAGTTGACAAAGATGGTTGCCCTTGGATCACATGCTTGACTTCGGTGAAATTGGTCTGTATTAGAACAGAGGGTCACCAAGGGCCAACATCTTGAAGGAGAAAACAGAAGCCCATAGCAAAGGAAGAGTAGAGATTCTGGGTGTACATACCTGAGATGGTTGGGGGAGAGTTAACGGGGCTAGAACTACATTAATAACACTATGGTCTGGGATAAGGTACTTGTTATAATGCTTCATAGCTTCTGAGGCATCTGTCCTGCTCCTATTTTCCCCATACACCTTATTATTTTTGGTTCATGATTATGAATGTGAGCTTTTCCCAGAACACATTTGTGACCATAAAATAGAAACACCTGTATTTATAGTTTGCCTATTTGTAAATGATTTAGAGTAGCTTTTAAGATAAACATAATGCAAAGCAAAAACACAGGGCTTAAAAGAAGAGCATTCATTTGATGGGAGAAGAGCATAGAAATGTTACAAATAGGAAACAGTGACAAAAGATTGCCCCCCAAAGGAAGAAGTATCAATAAATAAAACTGGGCACTGCTTTGGCCATCGGCCTAACATCTAAGATAGAAAGGAAAAAGGAATCTTAATGGGGTTTTCTTTTTGGAATGAAAAATCATAGAAATTCAAAAGTTGAGACTTCTTGGAAAAAATATCCCAGTACTGTGTGGGGCTCATAGTAGGTGCTCAGGAAATGTGGGTAGAAAAATCCTGGGCTTTGCAGTCAGACGACTTGGGCTTTGTCCCGACTGGGCTACTTGTCAGCTTTCTGACTTTGGACACGGTACTTACCTTTTAAACTTTGCTTCACTGGTGACAAGGGAATAAGTACAGCAACTGTATCAGAAACACATGATAAGTACCTAATAATGTTATATTTAAAAATTGTTACTGTTTTACAAAAGCCATGGAAGTGTGGTTCAGATGGATAGGTTGTTATACATAACACCTTAGGAAAATAAAGGCCAGAACATTTGATTATTACCCAAGGAAGGCATTTCTGTGAGCATTTCGCTTTCTGACTGAAGACCCAACACTTGACAATTCTAGAAGAAGAAAATCTCTCTCCTTGGCAGATGCAATGACAGATCTATCTTCTGAATGCTTTGAACTCTGGTCCGTGGACTGCTTTTCATGACTAATGAAAATAGACGTGGCTTGCTACATCCTGGCCCTGAGGTGTACCACACATAGTCTGTGGTTGGGGTGTAGCTGGAGCACCCCAGGGTGGTGAGCCTTGCCAGATGGAAGGTTAGCCCTGTGATGGGAAACCCTCAAGTTAGTTTGCAAAGGTCCCTGCAGGAGCACCCCGCGCTAGCCTGCTGGGGAATTACCTAGCCTGCCTGCCTCTCCTTCCTTCTGTGAGTGAGTTCCCTGCATGGGGGTCCATGGGTTCTTCAGATTTGAGCAAACTAATTAAATCTGCCTATTCGTTCATGCAGATAATAATCAGCCTTTCTAAGTCTTGGGTTACCTCCTGGCAGGGGACAGCAGGTGCCAGACAGGAGAGAGCTGCCCTGTAAGGCATTGTGCCCCCAGCGCTTTGGGCTTCAGGTTTCATCTTGCCCCCGCACATTAGGGCGGTGGCATGGTGAGTGAGTTGTCTGCTCCCACATGCTGTGGAGCCAGGGAGGCGAGAGCGTGTCCCTGCCAGCATGGAGCCACTTAAGGGCTATGACGGTCGTTGCTATCTCTATAAAAGAGGACTGGATATTGCCTTTTAGACTGAAGGAGGGGAGCGAAACCCACCAGATTTTATGTCTGTTTTATATCAGCTTTCAGTCTTAAACAACTATATTAAATGCTCTTTGGGTTAGACTAAAATACTTGAAGAACCTTATTGTAGAGTTTAATTATCATGGAATTTTATAAAGGGGAAAGATGAGTCCAGCTGGGAGAACCCTGCTTTCTGAGTGCTGATGATGCGTTTGGATTTCACTAACCACTAGAAGGTGCATTTTGCATTTCTTGCAGACGTACTTTGCAACAGAAGAAACTGGAAGGGGCAGGGAGGAAAAAAAAACACCACCCATCTGTTTTCTTTTTTGAAATTGTAAATTACATTAAAAAAAAAGAAATTGAAACATGAATAGACAAAGACTTTGTTTATTTATTGCCGGGAGAGCCCCATTAGGATGCTGCGCTGTGTTTCCATGGCATTGTGGAGACATAAACAGAAAGCACAGGCTAATGCATTCAGTTAGGCACAGATTTTAAAGTCTAATGTGCAATCTAAATATATGTCACATGTATTCTTGCTATTTGTTTATCTATTTTATGTCCTGCAGTGAAGGGGGAAACTGCCCAACTAATGGGACGCTGTGATCCGTTTGTAAATGTGCCTACACGCTCAAACCTCGACTTGTGATGTGTGTCCATGGCTTCTCTGTGCTCTTTGTTACCTTGTAATCCAGTCTTACTTACCTTTGCCTCCTCTTGACTAGAGGCAGCAAATGTAAATTCACCTTCCAAGCAGGTGGCCTATAGGAGGGAAGTGCCATGGGGTGAGTATGGATGAATCATTGTGAGAATGCAGCCTGCATACTAGAGAGCCCATGTTCTCTTGACAAGCAACTGATCTTGATAAGCACAAATGTATTCTTATTTTCTACGATCTGACAAATTTTCAAAAGAATCTATACATCTACATTTTTACTGATCTGGCAAAATTTCAAGAAAATCTGTAAATCTGCCTTGTTACTTGAAATCTCCTTATTAAAAAATTAGCCTATTTTGTGGCCAAATGCAACAGAGCAGGAAAAGTACATGGGCTGCCAATTTATGATATCTGATTTTTGAGAGGAATGTTGCTGTTTTTATTTTTAAAGGCAGAGAACCTTCACCCCTTCAGCGATGCAGCTGCTTGCAGTGTGGTTGCATCATTGCCAGAGCACAGCCTGGAATCCAAGATTTTGACGCCGGTTTAGTGTTCTTTCCTCAATGTCATGGTTGACTCTTGCCTGTTTCTTTAGAACTGTCAACTGGCTCTTCCTCCATGGAAAGCATCAAGAAGGGCATAGAAAAGCACAAAGCCAGAGTAGGGAATAATGTGGCACTGTTTTCCCAAGAGCTCACCAGTGAGAGAACAACTGGTGAGAACAGAGCAAGAGAGAATAATTTCATTCTTTTGGAGACCATGCTTACTAGTAGGGTGCATGTCACTCAAAGAAGAATTCTTTATCAAACTAGTGAATTATAGAATAAAGTTCAGGGAATGCTGCTTATAATGGTTATTGTCTGCATGAAATCAACTGGTATCATTTGGGTCGCATTCTTAATTTCAGGGATTCTCCACTATTCATTCCTATATGAGGTGTCTGTCTTTCGGGGGTAGAGAGTAGGGTGAGAAAAAAGATTTATGCTTTATTATAAGCAGATATGGCAGATCTTCACCTTTTTTCCTAAGCTCAGCTGTGAAATAGATGGTTTTAGGGCAGTGTGGTTTGACTCAGGTTAGCTGTGAAATATAATATAAGCCTTCACAGACAGAAGTATAAATCTTTATTGCTTGGAATCAAACAAAAAGTCAAAATTAAATATTATTCTGGAGATAATAGATTTAATCCACCTCTAAAAATATAAATGAATTATATGAAAAAAATGTCTAAATGAATGAAATAATTAGCTTGGAAAACATCAAAAGCCTTTCACTGCATTGTATATTCATTCTCTTTTAGTCAGGTAGCCTGAAATTTTGCAGCCATGATGGGAGTCACTGTTTGGGTCAAATCCCTTGGCCTCATTGCCTTTTGCTTTTCACAGGCTTGTACTTAACACTCTGATTAGGAAAAACCTTTTCCTTGTAGGACTTTTCTTGGTCTTTTTATTCTCAAAGGTTCATTAAATAGGAAACACCTTATTATAGCAGCAAAGTGAGTGTGCTTCTTACCCCCTGGCCTGCCACAAAGAGGGTCTGGTTTTTTGTGAAGAAGGTCTCCTTGCTACCCATATCACGGTGCGCTCGGATTACCTGCCAAATGCTGGCTGTATAAATTATAGCTGCCTGGTGGGAGCTTTAATTCACATGCTTGATGTTTTAAAAAAAATATTTTCAAGGTTGAACTCCATAAATCCAAGTTTTTGACTGGATTATGTCTGTTCTCATTTTTTCCTTTTCTTCCCCGTGTGTTTAGAATTAAATCTTCTTGAGTGGGGAAGGGAAGAAGGCACAGAAACTCCTTGAGAAAGAATATTGTGTTTTGATGAATATCAGTTAATAAATGCTGAGTTAGCATAAATTAGAGAAAATGTATTATAGGATAGCACTTATTTATTCAGATGAGCCAGCCCTTCTAAACCTTTTCAACTTTGAGGGCAATTTAGACCCTTTGAGAATGCCCTTTCTGTTTTGCACATTTAAGTGCATGTGTGCAGTGGCACATGTGGGTGCTGGCGTAGGCAGATTCAGTGCTGGACCACCAAGGGACTTACCATCGCTGAGAAAGTGAAAATGATATGTGTTTACTTGGTGTCTATTGGATTTCCGGATTATGTAATTGACATTCTGGCCCAATGAGAAGCTACAGGACTGAGGGTTGAAGTCAGACACAGAATAAGAATGACATAACAGGTTTAGAGAAGTGTTTGGGATAGGATGTGAGAGCAGCGTTTCACTAGCCCGTAGTTCTGAGGAAAAGGACAAGAGAGAGACTGAAATAATCCCCGGGAGATTGAGTGTTTAGAGGAATGAGATTACAACGAAATATGGTGATGTCACTACTATTTTAAATTACTTTCAAGAGTCTTAGAGTTGAAAACCCTTTCTTTGCTGCTGGATGGGATATATAAATTAGAGTCGGTAGCTTGGTCAGCTGAGGGTTCGCTCTGCATAATAAAGGGAGGAAGCAATTGAGGTTCCCAAGAGAATGAACGGAAGGGCAAGGAAATACCAAGGGGCTCTGGGGAATGGGAAGACAGCCATGGAGGCTGGACCTGGCTCAGTGAAAGGCAGAGAAGACAGCTGAGTGGCCAGGAGACAGAGAGGCTTGATGTGTCTGAACGGTATCTTGTAGACGTCCCTCTCAGTAATGTGACGTGAAGCCTTTCATTTGCCCGCTCTTGGTAATTCTCCATTGTTCCTGAACGGTTTGGGTGCACGTGGGTTACTTTTTCAGCCTGTGAGGAAGTGCTGATGTAGGAAGGAAAGGACTCGGCTCAGTGTCTCAGGGAAGTCAGATATAGTGAGACAAGAAACCAAAATCAAGAAAGCAAAGTCAGTTTTAATACACTCTGCATAGAGCAGCAGAGCAGGCCTGCCTTAGGTGAGACAGGCAGGCCTGGATGCTCTTTCTGAGGCTTCTTTTATGTGGATTTTGGTGGGGGCAGAGAGGTCCTTGATTGACAGCTGTCAGCTCTCTAGGCTTGTTCTGATTGGTGAAATGGGGACAGGGGCTGTGCTGTGCCTGTGTCTCTGATGTTTCTTATCTGCAGGGACCCTGGACATTTCCTGAGTCACTCTTGGACCCTGTGACTTCATCTGATAAACTCTGAGTCATTTCTGGCTTCCTGGTTCTATTTGATCTACTCCCTGAATCATCTTTAGGGGGCCCTTTCTCCTTTTCATCTTGCTCATTTCTGTCTTGCTGCCTAATACTGAGGTAGCCATTAAGATCAAAGGCAAATGTAGTCTCTCAGCTGGCAGAAAACTACCTGTATTGAGAGAGTAGCAACAGTAGCCGTCACAATGGCGATGACGCTGATGATGAAGTAGTCGTCTGAGTTACCACTTCCTGAGGCCTTTTATACTCCAGTACCTCATATACCTTATCCTATTTGTCACAGTGACTTTGCAGAATAGGAGCTGTTGGCTTCTGTCCCATCCCCATCTTGATCCAGCCCTCTGGACTGTACTGAATCTTTCACGGGGCCCCACGGGAGAGGGGATCCTCTTGGCCTAGTAGTGGGTTGCTGATTTTTGGAATTTCCTCCTAAGCAGGGACAGTGACATAGACTTGACACTAAAACATATGTTTATTATCCAACACTGACTAAACCCTGCCAGTAGAAGTATGTCAAGATCACTTCTAGAGATAGAGGTGCAAGTTAGTCTTTTATAGATAACTCAGAAAAATAGATAACTAATTTTCTTTCACTTTATGACATTCACAAACTTCTCCCCAGATTCTTTCCCAGGTGGAGCTAAGTAGACTCTGGTAGTACCCCTGATTATGGCTTATTTTATTTTCATGTGGCTCATTATAATGCAATTATACATCAGAGGCATCTTGCCAGAGCACCTGGGTATTGGAATATGTGCAGTGCAGATTAAACTAAGTAATTGAACTTGACTGGGCTTGTCTGTCTTTGCTCTTGGCCACCCTCCCTCTGGAGGTGGAAGAATGAAAGCTATCCCTCTGCTTTTCTGTTTTCTATCCTATTTTGTCTTTTTCCTCCCACTTGTACTTCCTGCACCATCCTCACCCCTGAAGGACAGGCTGCTTTACAAAGTCTCTCCTGAATAATCTCACCTCCCAAACCATAGATGTTCTTCTAATCAATACTTTACGGTGATTCAATGATATGAAGAGGTAATATTATTCCCTGGGTTACAGATGAGATTTGGGGAGGTAAAGTAAGCCATTCAAGGTCACACAAGCTAGGGAGAGACAGAGCTAGAATTCTAACCTGAGTCTGTCTGACTCCTAAGACTGGCCCCTTTCTTTCCCTCTCTGGTTGTCATTACTGGGTGCAAAGAAGTCATAAAGGGCAGCCTACAGATTCATGGCAGCTCTCTCCTTTCACCGTGGGCATAGACTGGACAAGCTGGGGGCATGGGGTGGTCAAGCACTTAGTATCATGAAGGTTTGCAATATCTACTTATCTCATTCCTTTGAGATTTTTCTTCCACTGGGAATATATATTTTTAATTAAAAATGTAAATTCACCATCTAGGTTTAAGTTAGTCCTAGTAAAAGTTGCAGTTGATGTTAATTTCTGTAATAATGCTTACATTATTAATTATTTTAAGTGAGAATTCAGGGGTCACGCACTTTCCATTCATCCCTCCAGAGTTCAAGTATAAACCTTCCCTACCAAATCTATTGCCAAAGGGAGAAGAGAAATGTTGCTTAACAAGAGGCACATGTAAATATCTTGAGTACAGGAAACACCATTTATTTTACCGTAAGAATAACTCCAAAATATGAAGCATTAAAAACAACAGTGACAATAAATCTTTATAAATGTATTTCTTCCCACACTGACAATTGTTAAGAATATACTTTGCTCCATTACACTGTGTTATCATAGAGAGTGTAAGTGATGTTAAAATACACCCCTGTGCTTCCATCCCAGGAACCACAAGAGACTGCCTTTGCCATGTAGTGTCTGCTTGTATTCCTACCTAGCAAGCTGCACTTAGGATTTTTTTTCACTTTATGATACACTGGATAAAAATCTCATTTTTCAAAAACTTTTTGTTATGAAAATGTTCAAATATATACAAATGTAGAGAGAATTTCATATTAACACCCATGTATCTACTTCACTTCAACAGTTATTAACTTATGGCCAATCCTGTTTCTCCTATCTCGGTTGCTCCCTAAGGCTTTTTGTTGTTGTTGTTGTTTTTTGCAGGGGTGGGGGTGGGGACTTAAAGGGGAATGTAATATTTTAAACCAAACTCTGAACATATCACTGTACATAAATCTGAGTCTCATTTTAAGTATCTCTGAATCGATTCCAATTTTTCCAAATAGTTCCTATAAATAGTAGTCATATAAATTACTTTTTCCCCATTAATTCTAAAAAATGATCGAGAAACCTGCAGGAAGATGCAATGAGCATGCTATTGGCTCTGGGCTCTTTTGTGTTGCCTCGCCCTCCCCTAGATGTCAGTAGAATTCCCAATTTGTGAAGTAGGTCAACCTAGAAGTGGTAATGACTGATGATGGCCTGGCCGTGTGCTGGTGATTCTTCTTAACACTGACTTCTCTTCTGCTATCTTCCCCTGTGCCCAGTAGGGATCTATTTCCCAGACAAGGGAGTATGTGATGATAATGGGTTGAAGTTACTTCTGTGAAACTCATGAATTTTTCATGTAATTTAAATATAGATTGGGCCGCCAGGGACATGGTTCACTGAGAAACACTCTCATGCTGAGTTTGGCCATTGTGTTCTCAAAGGCTTGCCTCGCCCGTAGAGATCAGAGGAGAGGCTCTGTGAAAAGAAAAATCCAACTTTGTCCTGCAGTCCTGGCTTCCATCACTCTCCTTGCCCCTGCATCAACGGAGTCAGGGCAGAGGAGAAACACATTTCATACGCAGGGTCTCAGTGACCTCGACTACTGGCCAATTCAAATGGCTCTGCACCCATAAAGGGAGCTAATGGTGGAGCTGAGGCTTCACTTAGCCAGATCCGTGAATGCGTTTATTCCTCCCACTGTGTTGCTTTCAAAACAAGGTACTTGGGAGATATGGGCCTGAACAGAAGTTATGATGTGGAGTAGACATTCAATGCACACTGGTTAATGGTTTATTTATTCCTTTATTCACTTTGTGATTCTAGGCTCGGTTCAACATTTTGGGGGTATAATAGTTAAAAAGACCAAATCTCAGTCTGCATGGAGTTTAGGTCACAATGGAGGAGGTGGACAATATGCAAGCAAATAAATACATGCTAATAGTTGTGCTAAGTGATTTGGAGCAAATGCATGTGGTGATGAGATAGCCCTTGATTGATAGCTATTCCAGAGGGAGTGTCAGAGAGGATTGGCAGGGTCAGCGCTACTTAAAGTGTGGTCTGGGAGCATCAGCATCGTCTAGAAACTTTTTAGAAATCCAAATTTCCAAATATCTACTAGAAATTTGTTCTAAGGATTCAAGATCTAATGATTCATTATCTCTGGAGAAGGAGCTCACCAGTGATTCTTACGCACCTACATCTTGAGAAGCACTGGGCTAGGATATGCAGTAATCTCCAAAACCCAAGCTAAAAATGACCTTTCATGTATTATGTACACCCCTGGGTCAGCAGGGGGCTCTGCTCCTCCTAGCCTACCCGTGGCTGGACTGCAGCAGCTGCCACTATCTCAAACATGGTTGTTGGCATGAGGATTACCAGAAGGTACGGGGGAAGGAGGTGTTGCAAATAGATGCTCCAATCAGGAAATGATGCATATTACTTTTGTGCACAACTGTTTGGCAAACAGTAGGCTCAGGGTTCACCCAATCCCCAGGGGCCCAGGAAGAGAGAGCCTACCATATGCCCAGAAGAAGCAGCACTGCAGGTGACAGGAAAGGTTGGCCTCAGGTGACATCATGAGACTTGTTGGATGAACAGGAGTCAGCTCTGGGGAGAATATTCCAGAAACAGGTGACAGCGAGTACAAGGGCCATGAATCATAAATAAGTAACTGTCTGCTCTTTGCTAATATTTGAAGATGAGAAATAAGTGGGAGTAAAGGAAATTGATGCAATGAGCTTGGAGAAGCAGTGTGTCCTTTCTGTATTACCATAGTGACTGCAGAGGCTAATACCAAAAGTGTTGTTTCATACCTTTGAGTTATCAGTACTCCAGGTTCAACCATATCTTTTATGTTCTCTTTTGAGACTGGTATGATTTAGGGAAGTGTTACGACCTAGTAGAAAATGTATACATCTTGGTTCCAATTCTTGCTCTGCCACCTGGGCAACTATTTAAGCTCTTGGACACTCAGTTTCTCTTTCAAATATAAATTAAGGGTTGTAATGCCTTCCTTTCAGAGCTATTAAACAGATGAAATAAGGAATCTGAGAGTCTATTACAAATTGTGGCATATGTGTCTAATTGTAGACACAAAAGATACTGTTTGTGTCTAACATTAGACATAAAACATACTAAATAATATCACTGGAATAGGTTCATTGAATCTGGGGAATTTAAAGAGATCTTAGAAGTTGTAGTCCAGTATCCCATCCAATGCAGAAATCCCTGGAAACTTCCTGTATATTGTTCATATAATCGTGCTTGAACTAGTGACAAAATCTTCTTTCTTTTTGAGAAAGTTCTTTCAACCCAGAATTGCATGTTTAGAGCACCAGTCCATTGATATGGTTAATTCATCATCCAGGAAATATGTTTTCTATGGTCAAAGAAGTGTGGTGAAGTTCTGGGTTTGACAGTTTTCTTTATTACATACAACTTTCAGAGCCCTTCGTATTTTCATGCACATTGTGATTTTCTAAGAGAAGGCTGGTTATGTGGTGTTTTCCCAGTGAGACTTAGGGGAGCAGTGTTTTGAGAAACATGAATAGTGAAATTAATATTAGACATCTCTTCTTTATGTTAAAGAAAATTTTGCTGTCTAATAACTTGAAACTCTTCTTATCTCTACTCTTTGGAACAACAGAAATAAGTCTGCACTGCTTTCCACACAACAGATCCCAAAGAACTGATGTATGAATCAGAGACATGATCTGACGTAAAGTGGAATACATCTGCATGGTTATTGCCACATACACAGCCTTTCAATACCACAGTCTCTGACTCCTGTCATGCATATATATTTATTACCCTAAACCCAAAAAGTGAAACAAATATCTATTTCTGATATTTCTTATTTAAACACTCAAGATGTATTTCTCTAAAGGACAAAAGGAAGATTGTACATAATCCTCCTGGAGGGCTTCTGATGCCTCTCCTCACTCGGCTATGCTTCAGCAGCCAGTATTATCTTGGAGACCAGGACGAACAGGGCAGGAAGGTGAAGGGACTGACCAAGGCCCCTGAGGGAGTCTACATGTCGGATCCCAGGATAGAAGCAAAGGTGTCTGGCTCCTGTGGTCTCAGCTTGTGAGCACACCGCATCTCCTAAGAGGTCATTTGATGCTGGGAGGGGAAAATGAACTGGCGACAGAATGAAATGGTTTCAATGAAATGGTTTTTCTCCTATGACATCTTTGTGATGAGATCTTCTGATGTCTCCAAATCCACATTAGTTATGTAATGTGAAGAGAAACTGCTCTGTCATCAAAAGCATAGGACTGACAATTATAGATCTACTCTGAGCATTTTTGAGTTGTAATTCTTGTTTAAAAAATGCACTTACTCTTATAACTTTGCAAAAGATGAGACATCATAGATGCAATGCAAAGAATTTTGGAGTGGAAGTCAGGATAGCTAAGCTCTGGCCCTAGCTATGCCACTAATGAATTGTGTACTTATGGGCAACACATTAACCCCTCCTACATCAGAATCCTTATTCTTAAAGCAAGTGGGTTAAACCAAGTTATCTCACAGTTTATCACACCTCTACAATACTATAACCAAGTTAAAAAACTTTATTTTCAATGAAAGAATTCCTTTTAGTTCACAAAATCAAAAATATAAGAAATAATTTTATTATTTTATTTATATAAACTTAGACGTGATTCTGAGCTCTCATTTGACCAAGGTAAAGTTCAATCTCAGATATTATTGGCATTAACACTTCCCACACCAGGATGGGTTATATTTCGGTGTCTTATTCAGTGCCAGAACATCAGCAAACCCTCAGGTCATCGGTTATAGGACCGCACAGTCAGCATTGGGGTGCCATGCACTAGCTGATGCCATGGTGCCCTGGGGCTTCAGGGCATGCTGCTCCCGTGTCATGCCAAAGGCATAGATCTTTATGTGGAGACTGAAGAGTTTGTGACTAGAGTCCTCCTTCCCTGGTGGGTCAGGAAGCCCTTTCCTTCTTGGCTACCTCCAAGAAGCTACCACAGTGGGTCTTTGCTGTCATGGGACCTCCAGACTTTTGACTTTCATTTTTTTCAATAATCCAGGAGAATAAACTTCTTTTCTCTCTTCTGGTATCCCTCAAAGATATTCTTTCTTCTCTTGACTCTCCAGAGGTCCAGATGATAAATAGTCTTTGCACATAATTTTTATTTTGCAAAAGGTAGAAGACCTTTTGTCTTCAAGCAGCTATAATCCCTGAAACAAGGAAATACTAAGTGCTTGGCTATCTGCTTAAACGTAAGAAAGGAAAATATGGGAAGACAAACATAAATCAACATTTTAAAAAATATTTAAAATCAGGATAAGCAAAAATTTATTTAAACCATCTATGATCAAATTTCTTAGAGAAAACTATTTTTAATAGTTTGATGTAATACTTTCACACTTTATATATATGTGCTATTAATATTATTGTTATAATTAGCTAACATTATTTATTTGCTAAAACATAAGCATAAGGGAAATGAAATTCATGACTGGTACAGAGGCCAAGCTTTTGAATAATGAAATATTTTAAGGAGCTCAATTTCTTAAGTATTGAGAATTCACCATATCCATATACCAAGCCTTATGTAAAACCCTGTAGGTACATCTTTTCATTTAATATTTACATCAAACTCATGATATTAATATTCCTGGAAAACATTGTTGGTAATCTCCAAAGGCTTCATTCCCTCCCCAACTTCCTAGCAGAAATTTTTTTTAAAACTCTAGCCCTTTCCTTTGCAACACATGCCTTAGGAACGCAGTGCCACCTCTAACTTTAGGGATGGGCTTAATTGATCTAAGGGTAATTCCATTCCATCAGGCAGTGATTAGCTCAGCCATGTGAGAATTACTCAGTTCTGGACAGTGAGACACAGAGAGTTGGCTGGGTGTTTCTCGAAATGATTCCGAGATCTTAAAGAAACCCAAGAAGAGGCTGTTTCTTTCTCTTCTTTAGACATAGCTGAGTATGTTCATGTTTCTCATTGTTTAATCAGTTTTGAGTCAGTGTCTTTGTTTCTTGAGGGTACAAGCATTCTGATTAATACAGTCATATTATCTCATTTCTACAGATGATGATACTGAAGGTCATAGTTTTGTTAATTGCCTAAGTGAGTAAAACTGACTCCATCTTGGCTCTGTCTGAGTCCAGAATCTCTACTCATAAGCTTGACGTTTCTTGTTACTTACAAATCATTGGTATTTCATTTTTGGTGAACTTGCTGTTCATATCTTTTGGAAAGTCTCTGTTTAAGCCCAGTATAAAGTTTGTGTTGTCTATAACTGCGGATAAAACACTGTGCAAAGCCTCTTGCACTTATTCTTAAAGCTGCCATTTCTCCTCATAAATTAACCTCACCATTATTTTCTGTTATTTTAGTTGTTATAGCTCTAGAAGGTAGTGTTTCAGCATTAACCCAACATATTTTAAGAAGTGATGAACTAGGTATAATTTATTATTTAAAATAAGCCACCTGGCAGAGCAGTCCTTTCATTTGGATGTCTTGCCACATCTTCCTTCCTGTATAGGCTTTGTTATTTTATTTTAAAAATATTAAAATCAGTTTTTATTGGAAGATAGTTTATATACAACATTCTGTTGGTTATTCTGATGAACTTAGTGATTCATCAATTACATACATTACTCAAGGCTCACCCTGATAAATGTAGTTACCATCTGTCACCACACAAAGATATTACAATATGATGAGCTATATTCCCTATGCTGTATACTTTGGTTACTTCTTTTTTCACCACTTATCAGTTTGTGGCTTTCTTGAATGCAGAGGCTGTATATGCTTGTATTTTTATTCTTTTTAGCTAGGTGAATAGAAATCTGGTCCATTTGTGGGAGGTATGGGCAGTATACTTGCGCTTATTGGGTGCAAAGTAACAGTAGGTAATTAGCATGTTTTAGGGGCATATATATGACACTTAATCATTAAATAACTTTGTAAGTCAGATTTTATTACCTCCATTTCACAGTTGAGTACAAGTTCAGAGATGATAAATATCATTCATTCATTTATTCAGTGAGTCAGCAAGTATTTCTCAGCACAGCCTACCTGCCAGACACTGATAGTTGCTACAGATCCAGTGGTGATCAAGTTTAGTTCCTGTCTAGAATAACTCTACAGGTAAGGGACAAAGATTGAAGAGGCAGTTATTTCAGAGTGAGACTGAGAGGGAAACATGGGGAATTATGAAAGCAGGGAAGAGGACGTCTGACTAAAATGTGGCAATGAGGGAGGGTTTATCTGAGGAAGTGACTTCTGATTTGAATCCTCAAGAGAAAGTAAGAGTGGCCAAAAAAAGGAGTAGGTGGGTGTGGGTAGACTTCAAGGATGAATGGTCCCATGCACAAGTCCCGAGGCATATTGTGAGTCCCTCATTCAGTGAGGATGGAGAATGGGGTTTCATGAGGGATGGTGAGAGACAAGTCTGGAAAGGTTAAGTCAGAGTTTTTAATCATCTCTGCTGATGTGCTAAGAAAGTTGAATTTTGCCCTGTAAGAATTGGGGAGCCTTTGTGGGGAGAGGAGGGGTTTATCTTATTTGTATTTCAGAAAGGGCAGAGAATGGCTTAGAGCAGGGTATGGTAGACTTTTCTGCAAAGGACCAGATAGATAGTTAGTGTTTTCAGCCTTGTGGGCTATACCATCTGCCTCTTGCTGGTTAAGGCAGCACTAGACAATGCATTCATGTGTAAGTGAATGGACATGGCTATATGCCAGTAAAAGTTCATTGACAAAATCAGGCAAGGGGCTGGATTTGGCCAGCTGGCTGTCCTTTGCTGAACCCTGGTTTAGAAGGAAGTAAAAATCAGTAATCTAGTCGAGCAGTGGCGGAGGTCTGGCAAAGGTCTGAAAGAATGTAGAGGTGATGCAAGTGGAACAAAGAAGCATATTGAAGAAATATAAGGAAATGCTATCACCAGGACTTAGGAGTTCTGTGCAGAGAAGAAGTAATAAAGTGGTTCTTTGGGACTGATACAGACCTTAGGGTAGATGACTGTGCTTTGGCTGAAGACAGAGCAGGTTGGGAGAACAACGTGGGGAAGAAAAGTTCCATTTTAGATACACCGAGGATAAAATATGTCTCAACATCAGGTGGACATGTTCGGTGGGCAGGTGGGCGTATTTGGTTTAGGTACTCAGGAGGCAATCCAGGCTAGCCACAGAAGTGTGTTTGTCATTGACGTATTTGAAATATAATGGAAGGTGGGGGAGGGGGAGAGACTTCCAGGAAGAGTGGGAAGGAGAGCAGAAGGACTGAGAATGGAAGCCCAAGGGCCCAAGCACCTAAACCAGGTATGTAGGGTATAGGCAGAGGAGGTGGTTTACATGAAGAGAGGAATCCCAGAGAAGTTGAAGGGACCAGAAGAAGGGATGTCCTAGAAGACAAAGCAAAGACAAAATCAACAGTAGTTAATACTGTGTCCATTAATTTTTGATCAAGGACTTTAGCTGAAATACTATCAGAGGAGCAAGAGGAAATAAAACTTGTGTTAGTGAATTGAGGTGTATGGGAGAGGGTGAGGGTTGACATCTCTTTTGAGAAACAGAATTGTAGTTGGAGAAAAGAAACAGTTTGGTGGGTATATGTGGGATGTGTTTTAATAAACAAAGGAGAGACTCGATGATATTTACATTTCTGATGGGATCATTCTTGTTGAGAAAGTATTGAAGATGTATACAAGGGGATAGTTGATGGAGGAAGGTCCCAGAGCAAGTGGACAGCCATGGTTCCAGGGCCAAGGTTACGTGCTTACCCAGGGACAGGAGAAAGGTCTCAGTTTCTCCCATTGGGTCAGGGAAGCAGGAAGCAGGAAGCAGGAAAGGCATGTATTTTAGTGAGTTATTTAGGCTGAGGCAGGGCAGGAAACTGAGCGAGGTGTATTTTCTCTAGGAAGCTGGAGACAGGGTCTTTGTGGAGAGGGAAGGGTTTTTCTTTTTTTGGTGTTTGTGGACTTGAAAGACATAGAGAAAGTTGAAAACATCTCTTTGGAAAACTCATGAGGAAAAATAAAACGTTTTTGGCTGTCCAGCTCACACGTGGCAAGTTCAGTATTGAAATTCCTATGTCTAGAACCACTGTTTTTGTCCAGTACCATACTGTCAGTAAGAACTTCAGCAATTTTATGTTTACATGGAACTTCACCAGTTACAAGGGGCCAAAGATATAGAGTGTCTAATTTCTGAGGGCCTGATCCTTTGTTCTAATTTTTCTTGCATAGCATTTATAAGGCACTAATGGAAGCTTGTTTAGAAAGTACTGTGTATGTAGGGACTTCCATATGTCCCCCTGTGTTGTGAAGACAGCAGACAGGAGGGGAAAACATTGTAAGATGTACTTTCTGATCCCCAAGCAAACAGCCTACTAAGATATCACTCTAAGTGTTTATAGAGAGGAAAGCAGGAAAAAAATAAATGATAAATAATCAAATCAGGGGTAAATGAGGATATCTTCTCCCTATAAGAAAAGCAACATCCCAAGTAAAAAATCTCAGAAATTGTCAAGACCCTCCCACAATATCATGCTTTCTGTGTGGGTTTTAGGGTTGTGAAAGCGACTCTTGCACGCTTTATAGTCCTCAAACCAGAGGGTGCAAAACCGGTTGAAAAACTTACTTGTGCATTCAAAGTTTCTCCTTACCACCCTTTTGTTTATGGTCAGTCTTTTTCTTCTGGCTCCATAAAGTATTTATTAGCGAATTTAAGGAAGTGCAGTGTAAACTCATAGGTCAGTGATAAATCTGCACAGGTCAGGTGATAAGAATAGGCTCCCTTAGCTAGCTGACCTATGGATGAAAAGACTATGGGGAAAGCTTTATTGCTATTTCCTGATAGTGTGTATTAATTTGTCGAATCCTGTAAAATCTACTCTCTTATTATTCCCAAGAACAGGGCTTGTTCTTACAAACTGGTTGGGTCCCTCTAATGTGCATCGACAGGAGAGAAGCATCAGAGGAATTAGCTGGTTGGAATTACATAGAAATTATGATTTACTTTTTGGCAGGGGTCTATAAATGATAGAGCATTTCACTGAGTCAGTATTTATCAGTGTACATAAACTTGGTTATTTTGGACTGTCCAATTATGTGTTACATTAATATTTTACGTGCAGCACACTACATTTCACAGAGTCACTAAAATTAAATCTGACTGCTGCAAACCCTGGCAGCAACCCAAGGCGTGTAAAATGTGGTTATAGCATCCCTCACTCGGATGCCCACCCACTATAATCATCTCCAGTTCAAAGCAACAGAAGGCTGCATTTCTCCAGTAATAATTTGATAACTTAGATGCTGTTTCAGACACGAAGGTCTGGCCATCCCTAGAACTGGGAGCTGATGTTGCCCTTCCTTCAGGATTCTGTCACTTAGGCAATGCTCCCGTCAGAGAGCTCTAGCGAAGGGATTAGCTGTGGGGAAACGGGCACCAGCAGCCTCCCCGTGCAGGTCTGCCACACATCCTGGAGGAGGTCAGCCTGGGAACCACAGCTCTAGAAACTAGTAAGATGGTGAGATATTTGTAAGGCAGTTTCTAGAAGAGTGAAGAATTTCTACATTATTTATATGTATATATGAATTTATGACAGCTAAGGAGAAAAAACAATTAGCCAAGTCATCAACTATCCTTTCCTTCATATTTCAATTCTGATTACCCAAATGCTCTATAGTTAGCTTGTTTCCATTGTTAAGAATCCATAAATAAAAATTTGTTTTGATCTTACAAGTCTTGATTTTCATATCTTGAGGCCAGCTGAGACCACATGTTCAAATGTGCACAGCTCTGTTCTAGACTTTTATGTCTTAAGCCATTCAAAAGATATGAGATTAATCTTTCTCCTGGGAATGTTTCAGGCATTGTTTTCACCTATGGTACATTGCTATTTTATCTTTATTGCTATCAGTACATATTCATTTAAAGAATTAATGATTGAAAATTATTTCTCTCCCTTAGCTGCATTTTTTAAAAAGGATAAGATTTTGGAGGTTACTTTTATTTTAGCAAGATACAGATATTTTTCTTAAACTTTAAGTCAAAAAATATTAAATTTTAAGTTATTCCAAATAAAAATACTGAAAATCTTATAATAGATTCTTGATTACCTACTACTGAAATTAAATAGAAAATGATAATTTTTAATATTTGCTTCAGAAAGGATATCTAGGATCTGAACAACATAGTTAATGTCCTTGATCAGTGAATGGGGTCAACGTTGTTTCTTTTAAATTGTTATTCCCTTCTTTCCTTTTGTTGTCTCATTGTGGGGGTTAGTGTCTTCCCTGTGATGTTGCATAGAAATCTGCTTTTTCGAAAGAATGATAAAGGTGTTTTACTATTAAGTTTTCTGTAGGGTATAGGGAGACTCATTTTGCCACATTAAGGATGTTTCCTCCTATTTCTAATTCTCTAAGTGTTCCCTTCCCTCCAACCCCTGCCCCAAGGATGAGGTGTTGAATTTTATCACATATCTCATATTCCTCCGGAGCTGGAGATATTAATATCATGTTTTTATTAATATTTTCTCTTTTTAGAGCACTTTTAGGTTCTTAGCAGATTTGAGGGGAAGGTGTAGATATGATTTCTCATATATTCCCTGCCCCCTCAGAGACAGAGCCTCCCCTTATCAACATCCCCCACCAGAGTGATAATGTTTTTCAGTTGATGAGCCTACTGTGACACATCATAATCACTCAAAGGCCATAGTTTTCCATATGGTTCACTCTTGGTGTTGCAGATTCTATATGGGTTTGGACAAATGTATAATGACATATATCCATCATTATGGCATCAGAGTATTTTCCACCCTGGAAATTCTCTGTGCTCTACCTATTCATTGCTCCCCTGCTCTTCCACCTCTTGGCAATCACTGGTCTTTTTCCTGTCTCCGTAGTTTTGCCTTTCCCAGGATGTCAGAGAGTTGGATTCATACAGTATGTAGACTTTTCAGATTGGCTTCTTTCACTTAGTAATGTGCATTTAAAGTTTCTCCAGGTCTTTCCCTGGCTTGTTAGCTCATTTCTTTTTAAGTGCTGAATGATATTCAGTGGCCTGGATGTACAGTTTGTTAATCCATTCACCTTCTGAAGGATGTCTCAATTGCTTTCCAGTTTTGGTGATGATGAGCAAAGTGACTATAAACATCTGTGTGCAGGTTTTTATGTGGGACATATTTTCAACTCCTTTAGATAAATACCAAGGAGCATGACTGCTGGAAGATATGGTAAGAGTCGTTTACTTTTGAAAGAAACCATCAAGCGGTCCTTCAAAGGGCTATGGCATTTTGCGTTCCCACCAGCAATATAGAAGAGTTCCTGTTGCTCCCCATCCTTGCTGGAATCTGGTGGTGCTAGTGTTCTGGATTTTGGCCATTCTTATAGGAGTAGAACAGTGTCTGGAAGGTTTTAAGGACATCATTGTCAGTCCAGTTGGTGTTTGGGCCTGATTCAGATCTTTTAATCTCTAAACAGGTTTTCCACACCTTTACCTTGTATCCTGAATGCCTTTCACTGAACTTCTTAGTCTTTACTGAGATGCCAACCTGGTTTCTGTTACTCCTCAATGTCAGAACACTTCTGCATTTGAATCTTCCCATATTTAATCAGTTGAAACCCTGAACACTGTCATCACTTTTAAATCAGCTTTAGCCCCAGGAAAGTAACTTAGCAAAGTAAAATAAAATGAAATAAATAAGTAAAATGTACGAATATGAGTTACATGGGCAGTGGAAAGAGCAGTGTTTGTACTCAAAGTAGGGTCTTTCAAAACTGATTTAGCAGGAAACTCTATCTTCAACAAAATATAATCAGAATTCCAATGGGAAAAATAAATAGGTGTCTTGTGTTTTTAGTCCCTGGTGGGCAGAGTGGAGTGAAGACATAGGTTCTTTTCTAATAGGTAACCCCCACTATTTACCCTTCTTGGCTCTGAGAGGTCCTCAGGGGTGTCAAATATATATATATATATATATATATATATATTTGACAAATATAGATTTCATACATCCAAATAAGCATTGCTTATAAAAGTTATCTTGGGAAATTACACATTTTTTTCAGTACATATTTTATAGTTAAAAACAATACAAACAAGAAAAGAAAATGACTTCGTATTTCTATTTCCACTGACTAATAATTAATACTAATGCCTAGACTTTTGCACCTACTTAAAAAAAGTCCCCATAGAAAGTTCTGTTTTTGTTCCCATCATAGTAACACTGCTCAAAAGATATTTGGATTACTCATTGCATCTGTTTATGAATCATTATAGGAAAGAAGTATCTGTAGATTAAAGTAATAACTTGTTTTGAATGCTAATGGAATTATCTTCATTAGATAGATCTTTTGACTATCTTGAAAATCAAAGCCAACATTGCAAGCATGAAGTTTTACCACTATTACAGCTCTTCAAAGCAAAAGGAATTGCAAAAGCAAAATGTAGTTCCGAAAGAAAAGTTCCTAATGTGACATGACTATGAACAATTGCAGCATCATTAGAATAAATGTATAACCTCCTTTACGGTGATTGCCTTAAAGAAGTCCATGTTCCTGTTGCTCGCTGAGTTGTGATATGCTTGTTCAATAAGAGTCGTGCCTGGTAGATTCAGAACAGACTACAGTGTATAGAAGATGGAGCATGAACAGGAAGGAAAGAATTTCTGAGTTGGGTGAATAAAAGGCAAAGAAGGTCAAGGGTGGCCACTGGGATTTAGTGACTAAGACTGAAAAATGAAGTCAGTGTATGGACTTCAGTGGAGAAAGGAATATGAGGGACAGGTGCAAAAGAGAGCAAATTAAAAATTTTATAGAACTTGATTTTTAAAGGGAAATTTGATGAAGGGTTGCAGTGTGGTTGATATAAGAAAATACCTTTGGAATAGTAGAAAACATTTTAGATTTGAGTTAGAAGCCATGGATTTAGTTCCTTCCTCCACCACATATCAACAGTATGACCCTGGGTAAGTCGCTTGACCCCCATCTGTGTTCATATACTATTTTGCACATGTTTTTATTACAGCCTTTGTTACATTATGTCCTTGTGAGCCGTTTATGCATCTGTCTCCCTTCTGAGACTCTGAGAATTTCGTGAGAGTTTTCTTAACTTATTCATCTTTGCATTTCCTAGCACCTAGCAGAGAGACTGGCTCAGAACAGGTGGTCAGTCATTGTTGAAATAAAATGCAAAATTGTGAAAATTAAAGTGACAAAAGTTCTTTGTGAAATGTAGAGGACTATGCCATTATAGGCTATTTTTATTAAAAAAAACCCCTGAGTACCAAGTTGTAACTGACGACATAAGGAATTCCATAAAAGATACTGCTCAGCCTTATATTTTAATCCTTTCAAGTTCCAAGTCACTGAGATATTAAAATGTTTTGGTCGTGTGAGTATAGCCAGAGGTTGGCATTAATTCTAAGCAGTTGAAATACCTGTAGTTTGGACTGTTTAAGGATCATATTCACAAGTTCATGAAAATCACAAGTTGCTCAACTTACTGCTCACCTGGTGGCAGAATTTTGCCATAAAAGAACTGAATTTAATATGTGATCCTTCCTCAGTGACTTCTGTGGGCTTCTTTTTTTTTCTACCCCTTTGTACTGCGATGCAGAGGGAGTATTTTCCTCTGGCTGGAGGTTAAGTTGACTCACTACTCAGCATTGAAGAGAGTGCCTCTTCCTATGCACTGTGTGGCCCCAGGTTTCCACTGCGGGCTTGGTGTTTCACGGTATCCTGCTGTGCACTCTTACCAGGCATCCCACAGAACTGTTATACTTACCCAGGCAGAAATAAGATCCACCTCTGCCTGAGCTGGCCTGGAGATTTGCAGGGGATACCATCCTTCTTTAGGAGGTGGAGGAAATGCTTCATGATATTTTGAATCTTGAGGATAATAGCTCTGACCTGGAGTAGACCTCCTAAACCCATACTTTGAACTTCTACTGGCATGATTCTGGTGGAGAAGAGATGAATGGAAAACAAAACACTTAGCAACCACTTTGATAGCCACCAAACTCTTAAATCTGATTGTCGGCCAACTTTCTAGTAAGGATGCTGAGCTGTAGTAGTTCAGTATTTTACAGGTTATGCTGCCCTATTTCATTAGCTCCTCCCTGTTTATTCTTCTCCCATCCCAGCCTTGAAAAGCAATTGTTCTCAAGGACGGCTCCAGCTGGTTATCCAGAGGTGTCAGGTGTGATTAATACCCTCCCTTACATCATACATCATCTTTTTATTCCCCTTTGGGGCCCCAAGAGCAATGTCCTTTTCTGCTCTTCCTGCCACAACGAATAAGTTCCCCTGTATTGTATTTACAGAAAGACATATTTCCTGATGTCTGTGCCCTGCACAGGTTAGCAGATTGGATGACATTAGTTAGGATCATCATAAATCTAACACTGGCATGATGTTCTGAGGGGCTGTCAGCCATCAGACTCTTGGAACTGCTGTAAATGGCTGTCTGAGAAATGACAACCAGAAATAGTAGGAAGGTCCTTCTCGCCCCTCCCACCCCAATCCCAGCATCACTGTGTGAGCTGAGAGCTGTCACCATTCCCCACCTGTGCTCAGGATAAAGCCTGGCAGTGTCATAGGAGAGCATGTGTTTGGGTCGCACATCAGAAGAACTGGGCTCAAGAACTGGCCCCGCCCTTTCCCAGTGACACTGAACCAGGAGAGGAACCTCTGAGTTTCAGTTTCTTCATCTGGAAATGGGGTTGATCATGCATAACTCACCATTCACGATGATCAAATCCTATGTTGTACATGAAAGTGCTTTGTAACTTGCCCCCTGCTGTAAAAGTCTGAGGAGTTGGTGCCTTCTGCTCTGGGCTGGAAATCTGGGACCTGTGTTCTTCTCAGTCTCAAGTATGTGGGGTCCCATGGCAGCTTCTGCTGTTCTGTTCGCTCATCTAGCTGTGTTTCCCTGACCTCCAGTTTTGGCACGAGCCCTGACATGGGAGGGACATCTCCCTGTGCTTGGGTTCTGTGTATGCCCTGAGCCCCACTCTTTGCCTGCTTTATTTCCAGTGTGTTCTTGGCCTCCAGCCTGTGTTCCCTCATTCCAGGTCACCATGCGGCTGCTGCCTCTTTCCCAGGTGTCTACAGTTCCCCTTGACAAAATGTTTCAAGAACTTTTTCAGGAAGTTGTAAATGGGGTTCATGATACCCTTAACCTTTACTATAAATAGAATTTGGTTTTATATGTGGTAGAAGTTGGGAAACTAGATTATTGTCTTCCAGATGGGATTCTATAAGTTTTAAGTCAGGGTTCTTAGATTGGAAGGGAGCATACAGTAATTAAAAGCTCAAGAGTAGCCTGAAATGAAACTAGCTTAGCAAAGCCCTGAATTTGGAAATGGGCCTACAGGGAATGAGAGTGAAGTAGCAAAAACCTTTTAAAATTTTATGTTAGTGTGTGTACTTATGGTTAATTTTTAATTTTGCTGTGATAATATAGTAACATAAATTTCATTATGACTTGCATGAATAGGAAAATACCATTAGAAAAATTGAAAAGATACTGGAATTTCAGAATAAACCAGAAGGAGTATGGTAGGGATAAGTAGAAATTTGAATAAGTCAGGGAAAGAAAGCAAAAGAGGAGCTAGAAACTAAATAAATACTAAAAGCAAAATAAGATAGCAGGTAGACTTTAGGGCAATTACTAAAGTATGGATTATATATATGATTTTAACTGAGAAAAAAAGAGCAAAATAAAATTAGACTTACACAGGATGTATGCCCATGAAAGCTCTGGGCACAGCTCTGCTTGGCCTTGCTGTGGCTTTGCAACAGGCCCACCCCGAAACTTTGAGGGACCTAGAACAAGAGTCCCAGGGGAGGCCCACATACCGCAGGTCTCCATCAGTCATTGTCGAAAGACCGATAAATAAATAATTTTCTATCCTTCTTTCTTTCTTCTACCTTGGCACAAGGATTTTCATAACACCCAGACAAGACTAGCATCATATTCAGAATTCTTGGACTGTGTGCCAGGACACAGCAGAACACACAGAAGCAGGCTTATACACATCAGCGCTTCTCTCCCCCTCCTGCCTTGTGCTGCTCTGCAAGGGGCTTTGCACACATGTGTGTGGATCCTCTGGCCTGCACATTCAAGTTCTCTCCACATCCCCAGCAAAATGACTGGTTCATTTGAGATGCTGAGCCAGGTTTTCCTCCCTCCTCATTCTGTCCTCCAGACCCTATGCATAGCTTGGGATGTGCCTACTGTACTCAGCAACACAAGTAAGGGAAGGCCCACAGCAGTTGCAGGTTGTTTGGGTGAGAGACGCTAGGTTCATGGCCTTGAGGAAGACAGGGCGTTGACTCTGCTGGCATGTGCCCATGGCCTTGCAGACTTCTCCCTGTGGGCAACCAAGTGCAGGAGGTGTAAGTTGCATGGGCTCTGGAATGTGCAAGTCCCAGGGTGGGGCCTTTACTATGCTCTAAGTGCAGTGCTCCAAGGAAAAGGACTTACGATGTCTTCTTTGCATTTTATTAGAACTCACGAAAGATTTAAAAAGTATTTTGGTCTCCTTTTCCAACCTCCAGGCTGGGAGGGCTAAAATCCCAAATGGAGACATGTGAGATGAAATCCCATTATTGGCTCAGATAACACATCAGCTGGCTTTTCTATTTGTGTATTCCTCATTGGTGAAATGGGAGTAGTTCTATCTCCCAGGGACATTTAAAAAAGATAAATGTAGAGTTTCAAGAATCTGAAGGAGTCTCCCCTGAGCTAATGAATGTAAGGAAATAGCACTAATATCTTTCCTCCATTTCCAGCAAGTCAAGCTCCAGGACTCCCTTCCTTTGGGTCTAGGAATTCTACAAGTTTCCCAGAGGGAAATCCAATTACTCTTTAGAGCCAGGATGCTAGCGCCAGCTGTCATGTGCTTCCTCCCATGACTTAAATACTGAGGGCTTATGTTTCCCCAATGCACTTTCAATCTCTCTTTTTTTGCTCTGTGTCCCCAGCCAGCCAGGTGGCTTTGCACTGGGGATGCAGAGGGCACTGCCAGCTGCCTGGTTCCTCTGAAGTGCAAAAGGCAACACAAATAGGGGCTCCAGAAACAGGCCAGAAACATCTGACTCAGACCCTAGGAATCATCTCTCCTTAATGGTAAAGGAAAAGCATATCCCCTTCTTATGAGGAAGGAGGAAAATCACAGATGCAGAAGGCATGCGAAGAGAAAACCACCAGGTTCATTAGAGAGGCTGAGTCAAGTTTTCCTACCACCTTAATTTGATCCACCAGATTTTATCCCTTCCCTGCAAATAAGCACCTTGAAGCAATTAAAAATGCTGAGCTCTCCTTTGCGATCATGCTGATTTCGTCTTTATAGGAGGAAATTAGTTCTGAAACAATGGTCAACAGGCTATGCTTCAACGTGGCTCCAGGAATACAAACCTCACAAACATCCAGAGCCTTTCTTCTGACTACCTGCCTTTGAATGAGAGGCTTTGCCCATTGTCTTTTCTTGAAAATGCCAAAAGTAATCAGGACCGTGATGGGATTAACCGTGGAGGCAAAGTCGCTGTTTCACTGGAGGTGCAGATAGGACTGAATGAGCCCGAGTGCCAGCATTCTCTCCTGGAGGTTACATTTAAAGAGCATCTTTCAAATAACTGTGTACTTCCCTCAAATCACTAAAACAAAAGCAACCCCAAACAAACCACCAGCTACCAAAAGGTGACAATTTTCCCCTCAGCTGAGGCACTATTTGCCAAATTGCAGCCTAGGAGTGAGTTTCATAGTCAGGTTATAAATGGCTGGAAATCAGGGGCTTTACTGGAAATGTGAATTGCTTTTTTTTGCGCTGTATTAACAGTTGTGAGTGCTGCTATGATAAAAATGTCCTCCTTCCCCTCCAGAACCCCTCAAGCTCTTTAATTCTTGTAAATAGTGCGCTTGCCTCTCTCACCGAAGCTGGGCAGTGAAGCAGCCAGGGAGATATGATTAAGGAATAAAATTCCCATTCTGGGTCAGGAAACATGACCGTGGGTTTGATTTCTGATCACTCAACTGGGACACAAAATCCTTTTAATGGCACAATTATCTTTGAGCAGCGGTGAAATGGTTAATTGCCTCCTCTTCCTCCCTCCCCACAACTGAGGATGACTGGGACTCTCGCTGACCTCTAAGCCTGTGCATCCTCTCCGCGGAACATCTTGATGTGGAAAATAACAGCACCCTTCATCCCCCGAGGGATTTTTTTTTTTTTTTCGTTTCACAGAATCGGTGATGAGAGACACGCAGTGTTGATAAATGTTCTGGCCTCAGGTTGTGGTACAGACTCAGAATTTGTGTCTTTTAGTCAACTATTTGATTGCTACAAATGAAGCAGAGATAATCCCCGTTACCTCTGAAGAACATAATTCTACCCTCCCTCCCATGAAACCCAAGGTCTCTTCTTTAGGAGAGCTCATAAAACGAGGCTTTTGTCATTACTTTCAGTCACAGATTGTTCTCAAATCTTAGTCCACACACATTTGTCTCTCTTCATCTCCCCCTCCCCCCAAATAAAGCATATGTTCCAATTTATGAAGTCCTTTGCACATCAGAGTTACCAAACAGAGGTCGAATAATACAGTTTGGCACATTTTTCACTTTGCCACTTACCGTCAAGATTTTGTAGATGGGAAAAAAAAAGTTGACAACTGCCCTTGAAAACATGAGAATATGGAGATTTTCTGCCTTGACAGGTTTCTTTTTTTCCTTCTTTCGTCTCACAAATCAGGCAGTCTCTGTATTCTATGAAACAGAAAGTTTAGTTGGATGACTTTTCATAAACTTCATTTTTAACACGTTTTTTTCTCCTCTTGTATTTCTATAATATATGCAAAATGTCAGGCTCCTCAAAAGAACTTTACAGGTCATTTTCCTGCCATAATAGTCGAATCAGCAGCAAATGCACTTCATGGTTTAAATGCAGAGGCAGAAGTAGTCTGACAGCAGAAATATGTACTGGATAGTAACTTCCACAAAAGCCTTGAGATTTTCACATGAGTAGAGCTTATGGCTTTAGAAATCACATTTTTTTAGATAGGCTCTGTGTAAATATGGACAAAGAGCTTTTATTGGCTCTGCACTACCAAGTGCCCTTGACTTAGGGACATTACTGATTTTTCACCATTGTCTTTATATATATCGGTCCAAGAAGATAGGACCGTAATAGTTGCCACTCTCAACAATTAATTCTGATCTGCTCTATGTGATGAGCCTTACAGAAATCCTCCAAAGAATAACTTCCAGGTCAGCACATGCATTGTGGGTACACACAAACACATCATGTTCTTTCAAACCAAAAATTAGGTTACCTGGTGTGATGAAAGATTTCTCTTCTCACTTGTGAGTCTCCTGATATAAAGAGTTGCACAAGTAAAACAATAAAATTATTTTTAGTAATTAGTATAATTACTTGAAATTACAACAGTTGTGCAAGATTTGAATGCTTATTCTCTCATTGGCAGCAAAATTAGCAATTATAACTCCTTTTCTCTCTCTCAATATTGAAAACATCCATATTGTTTTTTAAAAAATAAATTACCAAACTATAAATACTGTATAATTTTTCTCACCTCATTGTTTTTTTTTAAAAAGGATTAGTACATAGAGATGTTACTGGATGAAACCCTTAGTCAGTTTGTGTTGCTATAACAGAATATGAGAGACTGGGTGGCCTAAACAACAGAAATTTATTTCTCACACTTCTGGAGGCTGGGAAGTCCAGGATCAGGGTGCCAGCACCGGTGAGTTCTGAAGAGGGAAACTCTGCCTGCTTTGCTGATGGTAGTCTTCCTTCTTGCTCACATGGCAGAGAGCTGGAGCGGC
The DNA here is from genome assembly GCF_030020395.1 of Manis pentadactyla. Taxonomy (NCBI): domain Eukaryota; kingdom Metazoa; phylum Chordata; class Mammalia; order Pholidota; family Manidae; genus Manis; species Manis pentadactyla. The sequence continues at coordinate 145,420,389 of NC_080021.1, read as the reverse complement.
CTCTGGCATCTTCCTCTTATAAGGGAACTAATCCCTTTCATGAGGGGTTCCCCCTCATGAGCTCACTGTTTCTCAAAGGCCCACCTGTATATATCCTCACACTGGGGATTCAGGCTACGACATAGGAACTTGTAGGGAGGGGAGCACGGAGGACACAAATGTTCAGTTCATAACAATGAGTAAAATGGTTCCCATTATTGAAGCTCCTTGGATGAGCCTGGGAGTTTTAGGCTAAGAATAATTAATTTAGTATGCCCCTGCTTCGTTGACCTTGGCATTGCTTTTTGTTGCTTCAAGCTGCCATTATTTAATATGTAAAATAGAAATATTAATGGTCTACTTCATGCCCATTTCATCCCAGGGAATAAATGAAGACTAATTACTGTAAGTATTTTGTGTTCTTTGGATCAAAGTAACATATCAACAAGTACACATTTTCTAGTGTGCAATTTCCTTATTGTAATTAATGTGTTTTGGTTGTTTTGATGTATCTAATAGTAGTATTTGAATCATAATCAAAGCTCTACTTCCAAGTACAAAGAGTTTAATAAGTACCTGTGGAATTTTACCCATGGCTGTCAAAATAAGGGAACAATTCCCATTTTAGGTTTTGAACCTTCCATCCATGCAGCTTTAGTTTTTGTTTCTGTTCTACTTTTCCTTGCTCTATTCCTTTCTTTCTCATGTTGAATCATTGTAAAATACAGAGAAGTTCTAGAGAATTATATGAGAAGCATTCTGTATCTGTTCATATTGCTATGTAACATGCTCAGAAGTTTCTCAGGCATGGGGGTGCTGCATGGGAAGATCTGTTGATCTGAGCTGGGCTTGCTTATGGATGGGTGGTGTCAAAAGATAAACTGAGGCATATTAAAGTTTAAGAATTTATTTGAGCAAAAACTGATTTGAATCAAGCAGCATCCAATCTAGCAGATAGAAAGGAGCTCCAAGGAGCTGTATGAAAGGAAAGACCTGTAGGCAGAAGGGAGCAGGGATAACAGTTATTGCTAGACAAAAATGCAGATTGGTTACTGAAGGGCCCCCACCCATAAGATGGCGAACTTCCTGCTTCTCTTCCAGGTCCTTGGTTCCTGCCGGCGCCACCTGAAGCCCCCCCCAATCACCCCTCGCCCCCCTAATCCCAGCACCCAGCCAATAGCCACCAGCCCCGTAGAAGTGACACCTCAATCAGCTCATGCCCCTTCCTATATAACCCAGCACCTTTCCCTAATAAAGCGGAATTCTCTGGTGAATTGCTGCTGTGTGTCGCTCCTTTCCTTTCATTGGTGCCGAAACCCGGGAGACGGGACACCCCAACTGGGCCCCGTCTTCCCCCGACACCAGCAGCAGCTTGCCCTCGTCCTCTTTTCCGGCGCTGGCTCCTCACACTCACCACTCCTCTCTGGCCTTTGGGTAAGTTTTCCCCCGGAGCGGAACGCTCTTCCCGGAGCTATCACAGCGCCATTGACCGTGATCGTCCGGCAAGGCCCTGATGCTCGGGGACGAGGAGGGAGCTCTCCCCACCTTAGGCCTTCACGGCTGCGGCGGACCCTCAGGCCCCTCCTCCAACAGCCATAAACGAGGTGACTCCTTTGCGGATGAGAATGCTCCCTTCCCCCCCCCCTCCTCCTCCTTCTGTTCCTTCCGCCGAAAACTCCTAGTACTGGGTACCTCGGACTCCGGCACTCTGCCCTCTTAGAGAAGTCTGGGTGACGACCCACACTTCCTAAGAAATTCCGACTCGTATATGAGTTTCCGCAGACCACCAAGGATCATCGGGGACGCCCTTTGTCTCCTTGCGGTCTGCTCCCAGTCCAAGGATCTCCGTTCGTCTTCCCCTGTTCATCTCCTCCTCTGTCCTTTAGCCATGGGAGCCTCCTCATCCCTCCCTGGAAGCTCACCTCTTGAATGCCTGCTCAAGCATCTAGCCACCCTCTCCCTGACGCCTGATATAAAACCAAAACTTCTCCATAAATACTGCTCCCAAGATTGGCCGACATACCCCCTAGACAATAACAACCAATGGCCCGCAGGGGGAGCTCTTGATCCTAACATCACTCGCGATCTCTTTAACTACTGCCAGCGCCTGAAAAAATGGAAGGAGATTCCCTATACCGAAGCTTTCCGCCTCCTCCCCCCGCCTCCCTCACCGCCGCTGCCGCCTCCTCCCCCCTCCTCCCCCCAAGTTCTCCTAGCCTGCAGGCCGTCTCCCCCGCAGAAGCCTCCCGCCCACTCCCTTCCCCCTCCTCTCCTGCAACAGCCCCTCCCCCCTCCTCCACCACCATCTCCTCCCCCACCTCACCCCCCTGCAGATCAAGCCTGAGCCTTTCAGCCCCCCTCTAAGTCCCAGGAGCCTCCTCCGTCTTTGCCCCCATCACCTGTTTCTCCCCCACAGACTGAGCCAGAACCCTTCAGTCCCCCACCACCGTGGGTCTCCGCTCTCGAGATATCTTCGCCTGCTGCTTAATAGCAGGTCTGAAAAACGCAGCTCGTAAAGTAGTCAATTTTCAAAAGCTCCAAGACATAATTCACAGGAGGGAGGAGACTCCCTCTGAGTTCTTAGACAGACTCACTCAAGCCCTATTACAGTTACCAGCCCGGACCCAGAAACGCCTGACGGGAGACATGTCCTTATGACATACTTCCTAGCTCAAAGCTACCCCGACATTAAAGCTAAACTCAAAAAGTTAGAACAGGGCCCCGCTACCCCACAGACTGAGATCCTAACAGTGGCCTTTAAAGTCTTCCATAACCGGGAGGAGGAGAAAGAACGCCGTAAACAAAAGGCTGATCAGGCCAATTTCCAAATGTTGGCCCAGCTGATAAAACCACAACCTGGGTGCCCTTCTACAAACAAGCCCCCCCCAGGAGCTTGTTTCAAGTGCGGAAAAGAGGGACATTGGTCAAGGGCGTGCCCCTCCCCCAGATCTACTACCACCCCATGCCCCAGATGCCACTAAAAGGGCCACTGGGGGTCTGATTGCCCAGCCACCCGAAGGGGAGGCTGGACGAACAACCCCCATCCTAAGCCCGCCGTAGTGGGGCTGGCAGAAGAAGACTGACGGGGCCCGGGGGCTTCTCGCCCGACCATTTCCATCACCAAACAGGAGCCCAGGGTTACTTTAATAGTAGACGGTCGCCCCATCTCCTTCCTCCTAGATACAGGAGCCACCTTCTCAGTCTTGCGAGAATACCGGGGCCCTACCATGCCTGCCATTACTCCTATAGTCGGGGTAGGAGGTAAACAGATTTTCCCATTAAACCCCCCCCCCCTTTTATGCACAATCCAAGACAATCCCATACCTTTCTCCCACTCCTTCCTGGTTATGCCCCAGTGTCCCATCCCTTTACTAGGATGGGACATCCTTTCTCTCCTCCATGTTTCCATAACTATATCCACTCCCACAGCCCCCAGTACTCCCTTTCTGATGGCCCTCATAGCCGACGACCCCCCTCTACCCAATGAAAGCTCCAGTTCCGCCCTCATACACCCTGTAAATCCCAAAGTTTGGGACATTACAAGCCCCTCCGTGGCTCTATGTCCTCCTGCCTCTATCAAATTACGTGACCCCTCTCAGTATATCTGTCAGGCCCAATACCCCCTAACCACTTCAGCCCTCATAGGACTCCAACCCATCATTCAAGATCTTTTAAACAAAAATTACCTCAGACCCACTCACTCCCCATTTAATACCCCCATATTAGCTGTTAAAAAAACCAACGGATCTTTCCGCCTTGTCCAAGACCTTCACCTTGTCAACATGGCCATCGTCCCTATCCATCCCTTATTTCCAAATCCATACACACTTTTATTGTGGATCCCTTCCTCGGCCTCCCACTTCTCAGTCCTAGATCTCAAGGATGCATTTTTTTCTATCCCTCTGGACCCCTCCTCCCAAGATTTTTTACAGAAAATGGCTCCTCTCTGACCTGCCCATTCCCAAAACCAAGACAGAAATCCTTTCCTTTCTAGGTCTGGCTGGGTATTTTAGAGCGTGGATCCCTAACTTCTCCCTGTTGGCAAGACCCCTATATGACCTCAGCAAGGGCCCCCCTGAAGAACCATTATCCTCCTCACCCCGACACTCCTTCTTTAAGCTCCGTCAAGCCCTTGTGGAAGCCCCAGCTCTCCATCTTCCTGATTTGTAGAAGCCCTTCTCATTATACATTCATGAGAGGTCCAGTCAAGCTCTAGGAGTCCTAGGCCAACATTATGGCCCATCCTTTGCCCCAGTAGCTTATCTTTCCAAGCAATTAGACCCCACAGTTCGGGGATGGGCCCCCTGCCTACAGGCATTAGCCTCTGGACAGCTCTTGCAGAAGGAAGCTCATAAACTGACATTCGGGGCACCCCTTACCATTCTGTCCCCACATCACCTAAAGGATCTCTTAACCTACTAAAGTTTACAGACTCTCCCTCCCTCCAGACTCCTGACCTTACTGTCCTCTTTCCTCCAAAATCCCATTCACCCCCTTTGCCATCCATACCCGAATCGTGACTTTTTCCTCCTTTACTCCTCCCTCGCTCTCTCTCGCTTTTTTTCCTCATTCCTATTGTCTTCCCCGCCACCCCAGCCTCCTTTGTATGGCGATTCAAAGTCAGACAGACTTACACACAGCATCAAACAAAAATTACTGCCCTCACTGCCACATCAGACTGCCCTCTGAAAGGCTGCTCCGAGCCTTTATACCTCCACTTTCCTCCCTCCACCGAAGTGTTCACTAGCAGCTACCTTTATTCTCCCTACCTCTGCTTCCTCTATGACCAAAAACAAGCCTGTTGCAGGCGATGGCCAGACACCTACGGGGATGTCCCTACTGGTCTTGCGCCATTCACTACATGGGTAACTCCCGGTACCCACAGTATTACTCCTCCAACCCATTCTCTTCAATACTAACAAACCCCTTCCTCACCTGGCTTTGGCCCATTGCAGGCCCTATAATAATCATTCTCCTCACCTGTCTCTTCTTGCCTTGTAAAGTTTATCAAATCCCAAGTTGGTAAAATCTCTAATCAAACTTTCAACCAGCTTTTACTCAGGAGCTACCAGCTTTTAGCCACAGAAGATCCCTCACCCTCAGGTGACCTCCTCACCACATGCTGAGATGGACCCCTCTCTCCGCTGGAAACTGTTCCTGGAAACAATGGCCGCAGACGCCTGGCTTCTGGCACCCGTATCCTCTTGGCACCATTAGAATCAACAAGTCCTCGACCTATGGTTACAGGGAACCTTCATTGATTTCCAACCTGAAGAAGTCCACATCTACTCGTCCTTACTGTGGGGAGTCCTATCAACCCTTTCCTCCCAGTCCTCAAGCCCTCACTCCCTTCTCCGCCCCCGTTCAGCAGGAAGCAGTCAGAGAGAAAGCAACGTCCACAACCCTATAGAGGAGAAAGGGGGGAATGAAGGGCCCCCACCCATAAGATGGCGAACTTTCTGCTTCTCTTTCGGGTCCTCGGTTCCCGCCGGCGCCACCTGAAGCCCCCCCAATCACCCCTCGCCCCCCTAATCCCAGCACCTAGCCAATAGCCACCAGCCCCGTAGAAGTGACACCACAATCACCCCATGCCCCTTCCTATATAACCCAGCACCTTTCCCTAATAAAGCGGAATTCTCCGGTGAATTGCTGCTGTGTGTCACTCCCTTCCTTTCAGTTACTGTAAGTTTACTTTCCTTTATGGGATGGCAGGGCTTTATCAGACAGATTGCCTGACTAGTGCCGAGCAGGTGATTCCTGACTGACTAGTTTAAGATTCCTTTTCTAGGAGAGCCAGCCAAAACTGTAATTAAGCTAGTCTTAGTTTGGTGATGTGGGATTTAGCATAAGCCACCCCATTCTGGGCCTGTTGTCTTATTTTCAACAATTCCCCCATTTTGATCAGACTCCAGCCTAAGAGACTTGATCAAAAAATTTAAGGCATTAACATTACTCCAAGCAGTTTTTGCTCAATCCCTGTGGTATTCACAGGTCACAGTGTTGGGCTCATATTCTTTAAGTTGGCCATTCTCTTTGCTCCTTTTGCAACGTTGTGTTGTCAGGGACAACATTTACTTGGCGCTTAGTAGCTGTGATCATGCATTTAAAGCTTATGAGAGAATACAGCAGACCAGGGAGACTACTGTATCATAAGCAGGATAAATCCCAATGCTCGGAGTGTACTCTGGAGCCATGGTCCCCCAAGGCCCAAAACAACCCAAATCAAATGAGTCAAAAAAGACTCCTGGTAGAGGGGACACTTTGTTGAGCCACCTGGCTTGTTTGGTGATCTTATGTAGCTGAGTCTGTTTCCCCAGAAGTGGAAATCCAAGTACAGCAAGTGGTTTTGGCTATAGCACAGGCACCTCCTTGCTGAGCTGAAAGATAATCAAGGTCTAACCTATTATCAAGAGCAACTTCATCCAGAGAGTCCAGAGGGTTTGTGCTGGGCAACTATTGTTTCAGCAACAGATTTTGCAGTATCTTCAAGACTTCAGGACTTCCGATCATAGCCTCGTTTGTACTTCCTGCTAGCCAGGGGAGTAGGAATCTGCCAAAAGAAGCAAATTTTGAACCATGCATGCTTCCTGGTAGTTCCTGTTTGAGTCTGTATGTTGAGACTGGAGAGGTGACGGCCATGGAGGCCAGTAAAATCTAAGGGTCTGTAGACTGTAGAGGTGGTTTTATTCTAATTATTCTGACCTTGTGTCTCTTTCTTTGTTCAGAGCCTGGACACAGGTCCTCTGGGCTTGGGGCTATTAACCAGAGATAGGAAAATAGGCCCCTAGACTTAAGGAGTCTGACATGATAGAGACGGGGCTGTTTGTTTCACAGAAACTGACACTGCAACATTGGGAATCAGGGAGAAGTTTGTGATGAGCAGAACTACAGGATTGCCAATATCAGGGCAAATCCAATAGCCATTTGAAGGTTGGTTTACCCCCATCCCCCTGCAATGGCCTGAGATATGCAAATGGTGGCATTATCTTTTTAGGCCAGAGAAAGGCCAAAGGTGGACATAGTGTAAGAATTAGGAAAATGATCATCAAAGAGGGAAGAAGGAATGGAAATAAATGTTCTTGACTAATGTCTTGGGAGGAAGCAGTCTACCTCAATATCAGCTGCTTTTCTTCCTAGTCAATTTGGTTTTTAGGTCTCTGGCATTTACACAGGACCAGATGTCAGGTGGAGCCTTCTTCAGTTGTGAAATATTCACCCAAGTTTTGACACCTTGTAGTTTCACAGCAGTGTCAGTAGTAGGACACTTAGTAGGGTCCTTTCCATGAAACTCACTTTTGCAATCTATTCTAGTAAAAGTACTAACTGTCTGAAAATGACAAAAGACTTAGGAATACCCATGGTTAAAGATCTGATGAGAGTTCATTAAAATGAAATTGGCAGGGAATTTTGGTTATTTCTGTGACATACAACATTTTAAGATAACAATTGGAATTATGACTAAAAATGTATACCAGGACATACCAGATTTTCAGAAATATGTGATTTCTAGAACACATATTAAGAACATGCATCCATACAAATATAACCTAAGAAGGTTTATCATCACTTATTTGACAATGCTTCCCATGTAATTTAACATACCAAATAAACCTAATTAGTTTAATATTCTTCTTTTACAAGGTGAGAGACAAATCCTTTGAGATTTTTCAGAGGATATACCAAAGTTACTTTGAGGTAAAAAAGATTCGTTTAGAATTTGATTTTGGGAAGTTGTCAAAACATTGAAAGGTTTGAACATTTGACTCAATAAGATCATAGATCATTATGAAATAATACTTATTGTCTATTTAACTAACGTGACACTATAAGATTTTAAAGGCAAATACAGATAGTTACATAGTTGGGAACAAAACAGCTCTTTTTAATATTGAGATGACTATGTCTTCTTAACTAATTAAAGACCAGATATAGGCAATGTGAAGCACAATAAAGTATTTTGGTAACACATATAACCTTTAATATCTAGGTAGATTACCCAAAATATAAACCTAAAAGAAAACCAGAAACTTTTCACAGTCTATTATCAAGAGCAGACCAGTAAAGTCCAAGAAAACTTGTCCTTTTAATAGAGAGAAAATCAAGGTCTAACTTTGTACCAGTGTATTTTTGATATTAAAACTCATTTAAACATACTTAAATTCATTCCAAATTGACCACCATAAAATTCCTTTTCCAAAACCTTCTTTAACTTTTTATATCCATTCAGATTTTGTCCTATTTTTTTCTCATTCTGGAACAACCAGTTTACCTTTCTTCCTACTTTTCATATAGTTGTTTCCTTTCATTCTTATTTCTAGGTAGTTTTAAGTACACACATTGATTAGAATTGTTATTCCTTAGAATCTTTTATTCCTAGTGAAAACTGAGAAGTAAGCAATTGTGGACTACCTGTTACACTAGCATTCTGTGGATTGGCAAGTTTATGAATACATTTCATAATTTCTAGAAGTATATTCTCCCTTAGAGTAAAATTTTCAATGTGGCACTAAACATATTTAATGACAATTCCAAATCCTTTAGTTCCACTGTAAAAGGAAGCCCAAAGTGAATAAACCTATGTTAAGTTATTAATACTTCAGTATTTTATCTTGTTTGGAAATGATCTAGAAATTCAATGACTATACATCACTTAGCTTATCTCAGTAAAACTTTAAGGTTTCAAGTTACCAAAAAAATTTTTGAAATATTTTTTTATGTAGACATACCATAAAACATGATTATTACTGAAATTTCATTTTTAACTTTAACTTACATCTATTTACTTCTTCTTAACAATTATATATTACTAATGAAAATTTCATGAGACATTAAATAGCTAACCATCTTGTTATTTTTCTTACACGTTATTTTCTTACTAATTCTGTAATAGAGATAACATGAGTTTATTAGACTTTTAAAAAACAGGTAGAATAAAAGTATTATATTTAATGCTGGTAACTCTAAAGACATGCTGGTTTTAATCAAATGAACAAACTTAAACTAGCTTTTATTTACTGAAGATCATCCTAGGTCACAGGAACTTGAAAAATATTTGGGTTACTTTCTATATTTCTGAAATTATCTTAGATTTGTATAAGACTTATGTGTCTTTAAGCCAGTTGTATAGAGTTCTTTACAAATTAATTTTGGCAGTACCATCTGGAGGTAGAAAAAAATCACACATTTGTAACATACATATATAGCCATATGTAAACATACAGACAGAAACAGACATCTTACAGCTTCAGTTTAAAATTTTAGTCATGAGACAGGTATGATAATTCAAAACTCATTAGTTCATAAAAGAACCATTGGATTCAAGTTGTGTTCCTGCTCAGATAGCTTTTTACTAATATTTTTGAGAGACTAAGATTTTTCATAAGTCTAGTTTTCAGAATAGACTTTTCTAGTCCTTCTGTAAGAATTACCTTGCTTCGTAGAGAAGACCAGGTAGAATGCTTACATCTTGTAAGATGCAAAGAATGAATGAAAGTTCTACCAAGAGGAACTTTTGTTTCCTAAGTCTAGATCTTTAAGAATATCTCTAAGCTTTATGAGATGAATAGGGGAAGTTTGGGGATTAGTAAAAATGATAAGTGGTCTTCGAATTGTTTCTAGACCTGTATATCTGTTCTTATGAAGACTTGATTTGTAAGATAAGTACAGATATATTTAATTCCTCAAAGAATTGGGTTACAACCAGAATGATATCAAGAGGCAGAGCCAGCTGTCCAACTACATTATCCTCATTTGCTTTCTTCTATCAGGGAGATCTTCAGCTAAGGTGGAAATCAAAATATTCCAGTATTCTAGACTGAGCTGTGTGTCTTTGGGATGTTTTAGCAAATCCTCTCACAAAGGCTTCAGAATGGTTTTCTTTCTCTCTAGTTACATAATTTCATTTTAGCTCAGGGGAGAATGCCTAAAATAGTTCCTACTGGGCTCTGTATACCAGCTTTCAATTTGACCAACTTGTGACCATAGAGCTACTTAAAAAAAAACTTTTGATTATCTTGTCAGATTTCAGCCAGAACAAACAGTAAATATTTCTGGCAGTATTGAACAGCCCATGGGAACAAGAGGCATCCTTAAAGAAGGTGCAAAAGACACTACGCTCCCAAGATTCAGAGTCACTCCTGAAGATAACCAAAAGAAAAGACTTAAGCAATTCCCTTGAGAATTGGCAGTAGTCAGTATGACCCTAGTCATAAATGGGGTGCAGTCCACATTTCTGTCCAGCCATATCTAGCTGCAAATGGAGTACAGCCCACATTTCTGCCTGCCCATATTTTGGGGGGCCCCCAAATGACTGCTGCTTAGCCAATTTTTCATGGAACAAATGAGACAAACAAGAAGGCAATAGCTGTCCTCAGGATAAAAGGATTGACAACCAGTGGGTACCTGAAACAAATTCATGAGTCGTAAGTCAAAGATCTAATACTTTTTTGCCTGTCAGTCTAAGTTTGGAAAGGAAGATACAAAGTGAAATTTTATCTTCTTTTCTTGACCAGGCACCATAGATAGAGATCTGGAAGAGTTTACTTTGCTAAGAATTCTTACCTTCTCTGGCTTCTGCCAGTTTTCCCAGGATCGCATCTGCAGCCTCTGGAATGAATGGGATGTTCCTGTGGGTCTCATCCTGGTCATCAGAAACTGTAGAGGATGAAAAATAATTTTTTCTCTATGCTTTATGGTGAGTGCTTGGCTCCCTTTTTCTCTAGGGTATCTCATAAAAAGATAAGGTTATCTAGGCTGAAATTTCTCAACTGCGGCCACTGTAATTCAACATTATCTTTGGTAAGGTTAACCTGCTTGTTTCAGACTTTAAACAAAATTGTATTCACCTGAGGCTTCACACTGGACCCAGTCTGATTTCTAAGTCAGACCTAGTCAAAGCCCAGCTGGTTTCTGGATTCAGTTCAGAAAAAGAAATGCTCAAGTAAAGTCTGAAAGCTCATAATGGAAAAGCTGCTGAGCTTAGATGCAACAGTGACTTACCCACGACCTCCAGAGGCAGCAAGAGAGCAGCAAGCTCAAGGGGTCAGCAGATCTGGTTGCTTATTGCATCTGGGGGTCTCTATCAGTTCCCTCTTCTGATACCAGTACTGATAAAAGATAAACTGAGACTTATTAAAATTTTTAAGAGTTTATTTGAGCTAAAATCTGTTTGAATTGGACAGCATCCAATCTAGCAGATAGAAGTTGCTCTAAGGAATTGTAAAAAATGAGACTATAGGCAGAAGAGAACAGAAATAGAAGTTGCATTAGGTGATATATCAGGTTAGTATTGCAAGGTCACTTTTCTTTAGGGGATTGCAGGGGTTTGTGAGGCAGTTGACCTAACTAATGCTGATCAGGTGATTCCTTGTTGACTGGTTTAAGGTCCCATTTCTGGAAAAGTCAAAACTGTAATTAAGTCTTGGTTTGGTGACCTGGGGCTTAGCATAAGCAACTCCATTTTGGGCCTGTTATCTTGTTTTTAATAGTGGTCAGCTGGTAAATCAGTTTAACAGAGAGCAGGAGCTGCTTGGTCTGTGATGGCTGCAGGTGTGCTCACTCAGTTATGCTCTACACAGCCTCTCATCCTCCAGTAAGCGAGGTCAGGGTTATCCTCATGATGGAGGCAGGGGTCTGAAAAAGAGGAAGCAGAAGTGCACAGGATCTCTTGAAACCTAATCTCAGAACTAGCACACTGTTAGAGCTATTGTTTCCCCCATGGAAAGTCACAGAGTCAGTCCAGTTCAAGGAGAGGAGAAACAGACTCCATCTCATGATTGGAGGAGCTATTAAATGGTATTTTAAAAGATATGTATATAGGGAGACTGTCAGTACAGTTAATCTACCACACATGTTATTCCAGACCTCCTAGGATTGATACTTATTAACATTTTATCATATTAAAATGATCAATTCTCAGTTAACACATGAACAAAATATTAAGAGTAAAAGTGAAAAAAATTTTGGCCCATTCCTCTACCCAACAGGTGCAAACACTGTCATGAATTTGGTGTGTTTTTAAAAATAGTTATGTGCACACACACCATTCATTGAGCTGGACATTAAGATTTGTGCATTATTGTATGTACTTCAATAAAGAAAGAAAATATATGTAATTTTTTGACATTTTTCTCATCAAGATGCAATGTTTAATAGCTCTTACATTTGAATACAGGCTGACTTTAGTAACTTGCTGCGAGCAATTAGAATACAGTGGATCAGGCACTGGGTGACTTCCAAATCAAGGTCATCAAAGAGGGTACAGTTTCTACCTGGCTTTCTCCCTGCTGGGGCACACACCATGGAAGCTGATGTGTAAGAAGTTAAGCCGAATAATGGCTCCCCCAATATGTCCATGTCCTAATCCCCAGAACATGTGAATGGTACCATACATAGCAGAAGAGACCTTGCAGATGTGATTAAACTAAAGATCATGAGATGAGATAGAGGAGATTATTCTGATAATCTGGATGGGCCCAGTGTATTCACAATGGTCCTTGTCAATTTCAAGGCAGCAGGGGTCCTGGCAGGAGAGGTGATGATAAGAATAAGGTTAGAGTGGGATGAAAAAGGGGTCATGAGGCTGCAGTGTAGGTGGCCTCCCGAAGCTAGAAAAGGCAAGGAAAAGGATTCTACTCCAGAGCCTCCAGAAGAAACCAGACCTGCCTTCACCGTTAAGTGAGCCCAGTGTGACCTGTGTCAGACTTCTGGCTTAGAGAACTGTAAGATAAACTTGTGTTAAGCTAAGAAAAAAAATAAAGTTCAGCTGAAGCTACCAGGCTGAACTGAAGAGCCCACAAGAAGACCATAGAGGGTCAGATAGATGTCCAAGGAGTCTCAGGCCTTCCCGCCTCCAGGTGGCAGTCAGATCAGTGACTCTGGCGACCTCAGCCTCCAACCTTGAGGCATCTCAGTGGATCATGAGTGGAGTGGAAATAAAATATTCCCATCAAGCCCTGCCCAGTTTGCACTTTGTGACCTGTCTCGGTCAGCTCGGGCTGATCTCAAAACACCATAGACTAGGGGACATAAACAGCAGACATTTATTTTTCACAGCTCCAGAGGCTGGAGTCCAAGATCAGGATGCCAGCATGGTCAGGTTCCAGTGAGAGCTCTTTTTCTGGTTTACAGACAGCCTCCACCTCTCTGTGTGATCACATGGTGGAGAGACTGGGGGAGCTCTGTGGAATCCTCCTATCTGATCAGGCTCCTACCCTTATGGCCTCATTTAACCCTGATTACTTCTTTTCTCCAAACATAATTACACTGAAGTTTAGGACTTCCGCATATGACTTTTAAGGGGACACAGATCAGTCCATAGCATGAGCAAAATAAGTGTTATTATTTTAAGCCATCTAAGTTTTGGGTTTATTTTCTGTAGCAATAAATAATAGGAACACTTATGATCAAATTTCTGTACTGTTTTTGCATTTTAAATGTTTATATAAATATTGTACTTAATATTCTATAATTTCTTTTCTGACTCAGCATACTTTTGAGATATATCCATGTTGCTCTATGTAGATACATTTCTCATTTTAATTGGTGCATATTAGTCTAGCATGTAACAATAGTTTATTTTATGTGTGAGTTCCTTTAATCATGAGCTTTTGGGTTGTTTCTACTTTTGTTGAAATTACAAATAATGCTACAATAAACATTTTTTATAATTTTTCTTGTGGGCAAGATCAGACTGTTTCTAAACTCTACTCACTGGGTCATAAGAGATACATAATCTTTTTTTTTAATGGTACACATACCTTTAATTTTACTGATGTGGCCAAATTGTTCATCAAGTCCCCCTTCACCCTATTTTTATTTTTTGCTAATCCCACTAGCATTGTTCTGTATTCTTAGCGACATTGGACAGTTGTAGATATTTGAGAAGTTGCCTAAAAGAAGTTACTTTGAATTTCTATTTCCCTTATAGACTGTTGAGAGTCTTTTGGAAACTTTTGGCTATTTCGACATCCTTTTCTCTGTATTGACTGTTTTTCTTTTGTCATTACTGTTAAATTTTGACCTTATTTATTTTTAGGAGCTCTTTATGTATTCTGAGAATTAACATTTTCCTCTTATATATTGTGAAGTCATCTCCCAATACTTACCTTGCCTTTATTGGTTTAGATGTAATTAAAAGAATTTCCATAATATGGTTTAATTTTATAGACAAATGTGTATATATATATACATTATATATATAATATATATCTACATATATAATAATATACCATAACAAATATAATAATGGAAAAGTTTGAAATATTGCAAGAATTACCAAAATGTGAAATAGACACAAAGTGAGCAAATGCTGTTGGAAAAATGGCACCAGTAGACTTGCTTGGTGCAGCAGGGTACCACAAACTTTCAATTTGTCAAAAATGCAATATCTGCAAAGTGCAATTAGCGAAGTGCCATAAAACAAAGTATGCCAGTGTGGGTATATTTATATATAATTTTCTTCCACAAATTGTGGGTTTTGTATCCTTTTTAAGAAATCCTTCCTGATATAATATTCTTGGCCTTCATCTTAAGTGGAGGAATGATATATAATATTCCTGGTATTTTTAGAGCCACATTTTCAATGAATGCATAGTTTTTACTTACTAACAAAACAGATCAGACTACTAATTTCTTGTGTTTCCTTGAGATTGATAGGGACAATAAAGAGAGTTATGAAATGCCAGATGAGTAACTAGAAAAAGAAACTGAAGTTTCCAAAACTATTAGTTTTATTCCCAGGGAACAGTGTTACTTGGGCCGATTGGTTAAACCACCAAAAGAGTTTTATCTTATTGGTGGTCCTGAGGTGGCATGAAGTTCAAATTTCAGTTGTTCTGAAATGTCCTTTGGGTCTGTGTGTTATATAGGACTTACCAGGCCTTTGGTATTACTTTTACCATCATTACTGATTATTTGGTTTATTAGATGGTAGCTGCAGAAAGTCAAAGGCTGTGTGTGAGAAATTTAGGAAAAAATAATAAGACTTTTTTTTATAGGGATAGGAAAGAATGGGAAACGTGTAAAGAACATGTTACATCTCTCTATCCTGGCCCATGAGATGTTTCACCTTCTAAGATCTTGGTGGTATATAAGTTTAATACAAGCTATGGTTAACACCATACATATATTGTGAAAAGTATGCACATATATTATGCTTATGTGACTTGGTCACACAAATGCAATATAGCTATGTCACACAAAAGACAGGCATTACCTGTCTTTTCTCTGCATTTTAGTAGAACCTAATAAATCGGTTCTTCATAGCCAGGGAGAGGAGTGATAGCAAAAAAGTAATATGCTTCACTTTTTTTTTCTTTTCATCTGCAGTTGTTGCCATGTCTTATGTCAGAGCACGTTGCTTCAGGCCACGGCTACAGGAACCCTGGAGCAAGGCAGGTAAGTCAGAGATACTGTCTTCAGGCTGTGACTTCATCTTGTCTTTGGAGAGTCTGATGCAGCTGATGGCAGGCACGCTGTTCTCCTGTCAGCTTTTCAGCATTTATAGATGCCTCAGGGCCCCGTGCCATGTGACTACTTGTCTATTGCAAAACATGAAGCTTCTTCTGGAGTTGCCTTTGGGGTGCTGTGGAAGGCATGAGGAAAGCAATGCAAAGACTTGGTCAGTATTTCCATTGCCTTTAACTGGCTTTGTATCATTTATAGAGTGATCCCACTTAGAGGATATCTCTACCTCAAGGAAGTAGTTATTGAAGCATGTTATGATTACCATGTCACTTACTATCTCCTTCCTTAGAATATAATTTTCTCAAAGAGAGATAATTTGTCTTTCTACCTTTCTGTCCCACTGCACAGAGCAGGCACTTAAACATTTGCTGAGGAAAGTAATGTACCTTCTCCAGGTCTTTGTGCCTTCTAGAATTGGGGAATTGAAATGCATTAGCTCTAAGTCCTTCTATGATTCCACAATACATGTAGAGCTGTAATTAGGCTTATGTGGCTAACCTGCCATGTTTCTGCCTACTTCCAAATGCCAAGGGGATGCCAATCTCATATGATAAGAAAAGACAGAGCAACAACGTGGTGTCCACACAATGAGGGAGACTTTGAGAGGTGCCAGTGGAGTCAACTTACGTGACTCCTGTCTGAGTGTAGTACACATGTTGTGCCTAGGGTAATGAGACAGGTGTACAAGTATTTTGTGGAGTACATATTGGAGAAAAGTCCACTTATGTTCCATATGATGTATAGCTATGTGTTAGCAATTTAGAGACATTAGTGGCTCACCCAATGAAGTTGAAGAGTTTACCCTTAAATCCTGAACTATTAATAATTGAAGACAAATACTGATAATTTCCCTAGCAATGAATATAATGCTTCCCATAAAATATCATTATTCCAGCACTTTTGAGTACAATAGAGAATACATAGATGGTACTGAACCCAGATGATGTTTCTACAATGTGACCTGGACCTCATGAAGACCACCTGGCGAGAAGGGAGTGGCATGCTTATTTATTTATTTTGTACACACACACAAAAGCACAAACTATGATATGTGCTTAAGCTGTTTTAGCCAGTTGCATGCTATTGTCTCCACAGTGTGAGCTCAGTACAGATGGTTTCAACTGAAAACTGAAGTCGTCGTACTGGTGTTCAAGAATATTCCTGTCTGGAAGTGCCACATGTTTGACTTGGTGCACTGCTTTTCTTTAGAGGAACTGTGTGTGGGAAATGTGGCTTCAGCTATGCCAATAGATATCTGGGATGTGGTTTCAGATATTCCAATAAACTCAATAAAGCAAGATTTTTAGTAGGAGGCTGAAATGGAAAATGCTCAACAATGGGGTAAAAGATTGAGATTACCAATGAAGAAAAGTGTCATATATGACCAGCCACCAGTGACATACAAGCTGCACAGAAGTGGAATATAACTTGAAAAACAGGTGCAAAGAGAATGGATATATTTCATGAATCACAGGTGGAAAATGTAAATTTATAATAGTTCTAGTGAGGATATTCTCAGAGTCAATTCCAAGTCTTGAATTTAAATTTTATGGTGAATGTAACCTAAATGCCAATCTTCAGCAGGAGTGATATCTTGTTGAACATTTTTTTTGCTAGTCCTGAGCAATAATAGGATATGTTTTTAAATGTCTACTCTTTTTTTTCTTTTATTTGAATGGTAGAGAAATTGAAATTGTTATATTTCACTTATAGTTTTGGAGAAATAAAGATTTGCCTTAATGTGCTTAACCTAGGATTCAATCCAAACTCTGTATCCATGAAAAACTCACATTGCCTTTTGACTTAGAGCAAATCAGTCATCCAGACTTTTGTGTATATCCAGGAGTTGTAATTTCTAGAATACACCGGTAGGTGTCTCCTATCAGTCATTTTGGTTGTGGACAGTACTCGAAGCATTTCTAGTTATTTAGTAACGGGCATCATGAGAAATTTGACCACTGTTCAATGCAGACAATCAAAACCCATTTAATAAATTCCTAAAATAAATCAGCTGATCTTATTTAAATCCCAAGTTTTCAGGTAACAAGTTTCTAATAGTGATTGCTTTGTGTGCATGTGTGCAATAAATAATCAGAATATGAATTCAATGGTCAAGCCAATTTCTTTTGAAGCCTAACAAAATTTGATTAAAAATGAAAGTTTCTTAAAGCAGAAGTTGACAATCCATCCATGAAAGTGAACATTTCCTTCACAAGACTGGAAAATGGGAGAAATTTCCTAAAGAGCCAATCTTGAGGTTTCATTATGTTTAATATCTGAAGTCTGCTGTGTCTTGCTAATGGAGAAAAATACACAAGTTCCTTCTGTGTGGAAGATTTTTCTAAAAAGGAGATTTCTTTTGAGAAAACACAATAGAAGGGCTGAGTGAAAAATCATGTCTGAAATGTTGAGTTTGTACCAGAACCCTTCGTAGAGGTGACGTTTTACTGCTGCAGACTTTCCAGGGCTGTCTTGTTATTCTGACCACCATTTTAATACTGCCACACTTAACAAAACATTTATCTGGAGCTGGGCATACACTGCATTCTGAATACCCTTTCTCTCCAACCAGGTGGTCTATTTGAGGGCATGTTAGGTCTTATACTCCCTGATCTCTAACCTCGAGGCAGCTTATCCTAAGTTGGCACAGAATGTTTCTCTGTTGTTTCCATGTGGCATCAAGTCTTCTGGGGAAAAGTGCTCTAGCAGATTTTTGGTTCTGCCACGGTCCCTGACAAGCACAGTTCCTTGCAATTAGTAGGTATCATATTATTGTTGAATGAATAAGTGAAGTACAAGGCTGATAGATCAAGAAATAAATATCCTAATTGTGTGTGTGGTTTGTTAAAAAAAAGGCATGCTTACTGAGTGGCTTGTGCAAACCAGGCAGTGTATTTCACAATAGAATTAACTTTCTTAAGGGCTACCCACAAGTTCTTCTGGTCTCAGCCAACCATGGATGAGTTGGAGTTTATTTCTAGGGATTGATGTCAAGAGGGGCAAGGAATGGGGGCTTGATCAATCAGCTATTGAGCAAAGGAGGAAAGAATCTTGAAACTCGGTTTTGGAATATCCTAAATGAAAATTTATACCACTAGGAATACACTGATCATTCAACTGCCCTGACTTAGGTTGTTTTCCGTAGGCAACAGACTCCAAGGTTGATGTTTGCTTGCAGAGGTTTGTGGGTGGCACTGCCAGAATCAGCACTTGTGGGTGAGTGAAAAAAATAATGTGCTGAGAGGGATTTGGGGGTTGAACTGAGATGCAGTCTCACCAAAGGCCTCAGTCAATCCCACAAGGAGCCCTAGAGCTATGATGGCTTCACATTTATGCCACCGTAAGGCAAGGGTACTGGCCTTGGTACCACTATATCCACCTGTAATTGGATGTAGGCTGCCTCAGGGAGGAGAAACCTTGAATGTGGTGACTCTTCAGTTGGGGACAGTTTTCAGAAAGTGACTCATCAGGGAGCTGTCAGGAATCAGCATTCCCAAGCATTTTGAAATAGAGCCTATTCAGGAGAATGGCCTTGTGGGATTACTGGGTGTGCACCTAAGTACCCACTATATATCCATCCCTTTGTTTTCTTCCACCAGAGAAAATAAAACCATCATCCTCATCTGTGGAAAAGGCAAATAAAATTTGATAATCAGATTAGCTTTTACATCAAGGCTAGAAAAGTTTTCCAAACTTGAATCTTTGCACTACAATCCATGCTTGGGTGTCAGGACCGCAGGCTAGAGGCCATAGGAGACAGAAGGACTGTTGGTTTGATACTGCAGGTTTAGAAGAACAGACAAAAGTGTAGGATTAGGCATCCCTTGGAAGGCCAGCAGTACAAGTTGTAGAGTCTGAGAGATCCTGGAAAACCCAGACTTGATCTGGAATCAAAATGAATAGTTACAGAGGCAATGGGGATGGTGGAAATGGGACCATTTTGAAGGGAGGTCATATCTGCATATATTTCAAACAGTGACAGTACAACAAAAAAGGCATAAGGAAACTTATGGTTTCAGTGTGTCCAGTAAATACAGTAACCACAGAGCTGGGGCCACAGGGCACAGTGGTCAGGTTTGGGGGCAACCTGCTAAGAGTCAGGCAGGCAGACAGTTCATTCAAAGTTTCAAGGAAGATGTCTTCATCAGTTCAGACTGGGTGACCTTATGATAGAAATTAATTTTCTTGCAGTTCTGTGGGTTGAAAAGTCCAAGATCAAGGTTCATTCATTTCATAGTAAGAGTTCTCTTTCCGTCTTGCAGTTGCCTCCTTCTTCCCACGGCCTCACATGATGGAGAGAGTGAGTGATCTGCCGACTTTTCTTATAAGGACGCTGATCCTATAAGATTGGAGTTCAACCCACATGACCTCATTTAACCTCAGTTACTTCCTCAGAGGCCCATCTGCAAATGCAGCTACACAGGGAGGCTTAGGGCTTCAACACATGAGTCTTGTTGGGGGATATAAACATTGAGTTCACAACAGGAGAACTAACATTCACGTGGAGATACTGTATCAGACACCATAGCAGGAACAGGTTACTGCACGGTACAAGGATGCAGACATTGGGGATAGTTTGGTCACCCAGGGGTGTCAGGATACCCCACCCACTGGACAAAGAAGACATTAATTGCTTAAAACAGCAAGACTAATCCTAGAGTCTAATACTCTACACCTTGTATCTCTTTGGGGCTTGACTTGGAAGAGTAGACATGGCTGAGAGTCTGAAGGAATAACACTCAAAATGTTGAATGAATCATCTCTCATCTAGTTTGAGCTTGGTTCAAACCAAAAGGTTTGGATATACAAATAGTACTGTTCTTGGAAACTAATTTCCTATAATGATATAGATTTTCTATCAGTAACTATTTCCTTTGGAGGTGTAGCCCTGCTGTTTTATGAGAGTGATCCCCTCATAAAATTTCTGTGCTTCTGATTGGAGCAAGGTTATAGCTGAACATTTTCTTTTAAGTGAGTTATTTAAGTCAGTGCTCTTTTTCCCTCCCAAATAACATTTTTTTCTCCTTGTAACAAAAGTATTAGATATTTATTGTAGAAAATTATCTGTAGTTTTACCATCCACAGACATTAACACTTTCTTCTTGGTCTCTTTCCTTTTCTGTGTGATTTTTCAAGAACAAGATGGGATCCTGTTATATGTACAAAATGAATATTCTAATAACTTCTCTATTTTAAAAATATGCTCTGGCGCTGTGTTAAAATGTTGAACATTATTGTTTTAAACAGATTTCCTATTGTTTACTTAACCAGTCCTCTAATTGTACATTGTCATGAAAGGTGCTTTGCTGGACATTCTTGGTGTATATCTGCATACATTGTTGGTTGTATCTTTATGAAAAACTCATAGAAATAAAATTTTTAGGCCAAATGACATTATTTCCAAATATCCATGCCAAAGAGTCTATTAGTTTGCACTTTTAATAATAATATAGTCCTCTTGAGCATAATTTTTTCAGTAGCAGTATGGCAAGTGAAGAATAGCATATTACTATTTTAATCATTTCTTTGAATACTTTAATGGGGTTTAACATTTAAAATACATTTATTTCCTTGTCCATTTGTTATAATGAGACATTTCTATTTTCTTATTGATTTGTTAAAGCTCTGTATACTCCTTATTATGTCACCTCTGTTGTGAATATTGCCATTAGTTCTTTGTCTGCAGTTTTGTTCATAATATTTAGTTTTTATGTGATGTTCAGAGATTTTTTGATTTTTATACACAGAAGTCATATCTACTAATATACATAATTTAATATTATATATATTTTAAAGCTATTCTTGCCATTTAAATTCTTCCTTCAGTTCAAAGATCTGATATATGGGTTTCAAAAGACAAGCACATTATCTTCTATTATTTGTGTCTCTTTGATTATGTCAGTGGTAAGTTGTAAAGGGATAGGCAAGAATCTCAGCAAGAACGTTCAGGTGGCCATGGTGAAACGGAAGTCAGCTTAGAGTTTCAAGAGAACAGTTTAAATGTTTGGCTCTTCCTCTTTTAGATCAGAAGAGTTAATTAAGTTTAATTCGACATTATTAGGAAAGGTACTCAGGTTTACCTTCATGCTGCGCAGGTTTGTGCCCTGCTTCCATCCATGTTTGTTGGGCTTGGGAGAGGCAGAAAGGGGGGCAGGTGGCAGATGGACACGCAGGTACCCTGGCCCAGGAGCCAGCACAGCATGGGCGACAGTAGCTTTAAGTAACTGTTACTCTGCCTCTTTTGTTCATTCTTCAAGATCCAGCCTAAGTTTTATATCCCAGCTTTCCCATCTCAGACTGATTGCTTGATCCTCCAAATAGCAGAGGATATGAGTATTTTCATTACTATTCATCCAATTTAGTGCCTTTCATGCAGTCTCTAATATATGGTTTTTACTATCTTGTTTTTATGCTATGTAGTATAGGGCTTAAAATATGTATTTAGCTTTCTTAACAAGATTTTAAGTTTCCTGGTACAATTTATTCATATCCCAGACCCCATCGGTCTTTATAAATACTTAATACTTTATTGGTCGAACATGGAGACTCACACGGTGTGAAACAAAACACATAATGACTGCTAATATGTACCTAATGAAATATGGTTGACCCTCAACGGATTGTTCGGTTTAAAAAGCACACATGAAATCCTTCAAGTGTATATTTCTTTTACAAAATGTATACATTTAGTATGTATCAAGATTCTTTTTGTCATTACACTTAAGGTCAGTAAGATTCCGTGTCTGGGTCAGAGAAGCTCAGCTTGAATCTTGACTCCGCCCCTTACCAGCTCTGTGCCGGTGAGCCTTGGCTTCTGCATCAGAAGATGGTGATCATATATTACCTCCTCATTAGGCTGGATCAAGGCATGATTCCATTCAGTCTGAGGTCCCCCAAAGTGCATCAAAAGGTGACAATTCTTTAGATAGAAATTCAAGGTTTAATATGAATCCCTTCCAACTCCAGTCTTGGGTTGTTGGGGTGATAGGAAGCCCAAACCAAATCATAACCCAACAACTAGAAGCTCTCAATTCAGTCATTACTAAGGTTGTTTTGTTTTAGGAATTGTTTCACAGTCGAGTTGTTGGTTTTTATCCCAACTCAATCTGTACACGTTATTAAATCTGGAATGAGTGAACTCACGGCACATCTGGTAAGAGGAAAGAGGCCAAATTCCAGTACTTTATGCTTACCCTCCCCATGAAGTTTTCCAGCAGGGGCAACAATGTTGTTTTTGACTCTTGACATTGAGCCACGTGTACTATGCTTGTAGGTGGCTGTTAAGCAGCTGTCATTTCCAATCCCTGAGGTGGGCAGAGACACAGTTATTATATGTATTTGGGGCAAAATTCTCCCTCTTCTTGGCCCCATAGCAGGTTTTGGCTCCAATATTCCATTCTCCTGATGTGTGGGTAATCTCTCATTGACATCTGGAGGCGTTGTTCCGGGAATGCAGAACATTAGTGATGAGATTCTCCATGTGGATCCGAAAGACAGGTTTTTGCTTGTAATTTGTGAAGTTTTTGTGAAGCTCTTTGGGGTCCTACTGGATAAAGAACCTTCTATAAACCTCCCTTATTATGATGATGACTGCTGGCAGAATCGAAGTTACACATGTGCGTCGGGAGGACAATATATTCTCTTTGTGCCCACATAAAGTTCCATTTATCTATACAAATATCTTTGAAAAGAGCAAAGCTGAAATGTCTTCTTTCCAGCTGGGATGCTGTTCTGTTGTTGTGGCGCAGTAAATTGGGTCACCATCCAGCTTTGCATCCGGCACCTGCTCAGCCACATAATGGGGAAACGAGTGCTTCTATAGTGACGATGGCAGCGTGCAGCAGCCCTGCGCCTGGGATTGTAGTGGACAACTAATAAGGAGTCCAAGAGAGCCGATCATTCAGATTGTAGCCTTTGTTGCTCTTGTCTGGGAGGAAAGACATTACTAAAAGGAAAACTGTTCTTTTAATTCCTACTTTTGAACTCTTTCTGTGCTCTCTGAGGAGAGTGATTTTGAAAGGTTAGATTTTGCAAGTATATGTCAATTTGGAGAAGGAAATGTCTCTAATGCACAGGAATACTGGGAACCATAGATATTTTTGGAGACTAAATGTGGTTGTTCAAGATTGATTAGAAAGGATTTGGTGGTTGAATAAATGGAGTTGTGGGGGTAATGGAATGAGAGGTAGACATGGGGTCAGAGATCAGGTCTCAAAACCACCCCTGACTTGCTGTGCAACCTTACCTCAATTTCCTTATCTGTGGGTCTATGAAGAGCAAATGAGCAGAGAACCTGGCCTATAATGGGTAGTCATTAAATATTCATTAGCTCCAGAATGTAGTGTGTTAGGGAGGGCTTGCATCCGTGGGGCTAGGTGAAGTTCCTCTGAGGTAACATACAGCCCCAGGATCTCAGTGTCTTAAACAGTACAGGTTTTATCTCTCATACTTCCTGTTCACTGAGGTGGGCGGTCCTGATGCAATGGTCGTGCTCAACACAGTCCTCAGTCTGGGGTCCAGGCCCACGGGACCACCACCATCTGGTAATCATGGCATTGGAAAGAAAAGCTCTGGAGGGATTTGTGGCTGCAATTATATGATCTGCCCCAGAAACTGATCTAGCCAAAATGAACCATAGGGGTCCTCCCAATTACAGATGGTCCCCAGCTTATGGTATTTGACTTTCGATGGTGCTGAAGTAAATCACACTCAGTAGAAACTGTACTTAG
Source organism: Manis pentadactyla (assembly GCF_030020395.1). Lineage (NCBI taxonomy): Eukaryota > Metazoa > Chordata > Mammalia > Pholidota > Manidae > Manis > Manis pentadactyla. The sequence continues at coordinate 145,396,216 of NC_080021.1, read as the reverse complement.
AATTTTGAATTTGGGTCTTTTCCTGGCTCACGATATGTGACATGACACTCCCTCATGATAAAGCAGCAGCTGCAGCTCCCAGTCAGCTGTGAAATCACCAGGGTAAACAACCAATATGCTGAGAACCCTTCATACCTAAACAACTCTTCTGATTTTTACTGTCAAGACTGTATCCAGTGAGCTACATGAGATATGCAACATTCTATTATAAAATAGGTTTTGTGTTAGATGATGTTGCCCAACTGTAGGTGAATGTAGGTGCTCTGAGCATGTTTAAGGTGGGCTGGGCTAAGCTATTAGGTCGTTTGGTAGGTTGGGTGCATTAAATGCATTTTCACCTTATGATATTTTCAACTTACTACGGGCTTAGCATGAAGTCACCCCATCGTATGTCAAGGAAGATCTCTACTAATGAGCCAATGTGTAAATCCTACTTTTGCTCCAAACAGGGGAACACGGAATATTGGGCAAGCAGCACTAATGACTTTGGCAGTGCCTACCAACCAAGTTCTGTTAGCGTATGTCTGCCCTACTCATACAAAGTTCTGCTGGAAATTTTCTTGCCTCTTTAATATAATATGTAATATTTTTCTCTCTTTTGTTGGCTTTTTACCATTGCTGATTTGTTTCACTATTTTTTTTCAAATGGGGCACCCAAAGAAAAAGTATTTTTATAGGGTGGACCAAAAAGGCTTTATTTTACTTTACTCTGGGTAGTAATAAGAAGGTAATGCTGCCTCGTTTAACCTTTCTTTCTGGTCTGGGGCAGTTGTAGAAGTTGTAGAGGAGGAGGAAACAACCATCTGAGAGTTTAATGAAAAGAACTTTATTTTATCAGGCAAGATAAGAGCCAATTGGAGGTAATTATTCTGGAATAATTGTAGAATTTAGGTTGGTTATAAACCTATGCTATAAAGAGGGAAGAGCTGGCTTTAAAGTATCTGCTGCATGCTTGAGAAAAAACCAGGAAGTTCTGATTTTTTGTATTGGTACTTTTTCCCCTTTGGGAATCTTTATTTTCCTTGGCAATTAACTGTATGCTAACATATCTGTGTGCTTTTAGGAATTTGAAGAAGGGACCAAAGGAATCTGAGTCTTTATTGGTATAGCAGACACTGTTAATTATCTCCCAATATCCAGTTTCCCTTCTAACTGCTAATAATTGAATTTCCAACACCCTATCTTGGCTTGGCTAGAAACTAAAGTCTTGCTGGTCTGGCAGATGCAGGTCCTCCCTCATGAAGTTACTTTTTGGATAGAATCAACATTTAATGACTACCAGTTATGGAAAGTCTCTCTTGTAGCTAGGTATGATGGCTATGTATTAAGCTTTAGCTGATGGGACATAAGTAGAGGGAGGGGTGAACTTCTAGTTGCTGCTAATAAGGCAGCTGTTCAACATTTTTCTTTTCTATTTTGAAAAGACAACTTTCTGGAGCAGTCACTTCAGACTCCAGGGTAGAAGCCATGCATTGAGGATGACTCTCGCTACCTTGGGCTATCTACCTCTGAACTATTAAATAAGAAAGAAATAAGCCTTCTATATTCATGAAACCATTTGATTTTGGGGTCTTTTTATTATAGCAGTTGAGTCTGCAACATACCTAACAACTTTCCTCTTTCCGAGCTTAGTTCTATTTTCAGCATCATGTATTAATGGCTTTCATCTCTTCTTTACCACTTATTCTTCTCTTACATTGGAAGGCATAGGGGAGGCTGGTCCTTTGCTGATTGTGAGATTTAGAACTATAGTTTTACACTGTTTTTTTTTATTTTACCCTCTGAAGTTCATTGGGAAATGGTGAAGAGAAAGGTCTTTGAATTCCAGATTATACCTAGGACTTGTTTCTACAACCCAATATTCTAGCTTATGTCATGAGGTCTATTTTATCCTTCTGAGAAAATTATTTTACCTTATACAATACCATACTCTGTGTGATCAACATTCTCAAATGCAGTAAAAGGACTTGCAGGCTTTAATGGCCTTGTGTGTTTTGAGAACTCTGGAGGTGTATTTAGGTATGAAAATAAGCCCAATTGGCCTTTGCACAGTTCTGTTTTCTTCATTTTTTTCTACTTCATGGTTGAATATAAGCCTGGAGTGAAGGTCTGCATTTTTACAAATGTGACTGGCACATTCTCAAGGCAGAGGGACTTTTCTAAGAAGCCAATGCCCTGAGGGTGGGTAAATAAGCACAGAAAAGAGATAAAATCAACCATAGCTGGGACAAGGTGGATAGACAATGGGTATTCTTTGGGGGAGACTGGAGTTTTACCTATCCACTTGATCATTTGATGGTTTATTTAGTGTCTTGAAATGGAGTAAAAATTAATGAGCTGTTTTTCTATCTTCCCTTGCCAAACTCTCTTTCTAATGGATAAAAACGGACCCAATGCATACCCCACACAGCCCCCCCCCCCAAAAAAAAAACATCCTTCCTTGGTAAAATGATGGAAAATTCAGCCAGTTACCTTGCTTTTTCTACAGAAGGTCAGGTTGGGCAGTGCTGACAACTGTTTAGATGAAATCAACTGAGGCCTGAATACATTCATTGTTTTGGCATCTTTGAGACTAAGAGTATATTATTGGTAGCATGTTTTTGCTCAACATTTCAGCAAGCTTCAAGCAGAATTAGTACAGTTATAAGTGATCCATCTCAATGATTTAGTGAAAACCAGAAAGTTTGGATTTTAATTGTTGCTTGACAAAAAGAAGTCTGTTTAGAGGATAAACATCTTAAAAATGATTTCTTGTAGAATTTTGTCTCACTCTTTTCTATTCTTTTTATTTTATACCTAAAGAAATTGTAGTACATTATGTATCAAAATACAATACCAGATAGCAAAAAAAAAAAAGAATGCCAGATAGCAAAGCATGTATTTATAAAAGGGTCCATTCTGCAGGCTAGAATTCTTGTCAGAGAATTACCATCCAAGACATTGTTCTGTTAAGTGACTTAAATATAGTTTTAGAGCTGGGGCTAGAACCATTGATTCTAAGAATACACACTATTCATTGGTATATGAATATGATTAACGATCATAGCATAAAATACCACGTTTTAGTCTTTTGCTCTGTATTACCATTATAAAGTCACAATTCCCATTTGTTCAGATTTTGTAGTTGCTTAAATAATTTACAATGCAAATAAACCTCGGTAGTGACATGCTCCCTTCATGACAAATTGCTTGAGTTCTGTTCACCTGTGTAAAATCTGGTTCAAATGATGAAATAATGAAGGAAGTAATTCATTTGAATTACTGGGATCATGTAAAGAAGAATGTGTTCACTCTGGCAGCTCTGGGTGACTGAAAATCATCACGCATCATCTTAACTTACTGAATTGGGAGAAACAGAGTAATGGGCTGGGAACTCCACAGAAATGAGTTGTATTGAAACAATCAGTGTAAAGAATAAATCTTGTCAGATTAACGTAACTGTTTGCTATGATCTAGTAGAAAACCTTGTGACTTAAAAGATAAAGGGCGGTGAGGTTGGCATAATTTAATCTGACTTGGACTCATAATTTGATCATTGATAAATCTTGGTGAGCCTCTACACCTATAGGAGGTGGAGAATTTCTTGAAATACCAAACTTTAATTTTATTTACAGTGTATCTTAACTTATTGAGTTGGGGAAAACAGAGTAATGGGCTGGGAACTCCACAGAAATGAGTTGTATTGAAACAATCAGTGTAAAGAATAAATCTTGTCAGATTAATGTAACTGTTTGCTATGATCTAGTAGAAAACCTTGTGACTTAAAAGATAAAGGGCGGTGAGGTTGGCATAATTTAATCTGACTTTGACTCATAATTTGATCATCGATAAATTTTGGCAAGCCTCTACACCTGCAGGTGGTGGAGAAGTTCTTGAAATACCAAACTTTAATTTTGTTTACACTGTAGCAAACCATTAGGATTAGGAGTTTTATACTCAAATCCCTGCCAGGTCCATATAGGTAATTAAATAAGTGAACCAGAGGGTATCAGACTAAAGGGAATGGTGGTGACTGTGGGGGAACTGGAAAACTCATGTGACTGTTTAACTCCAGCTGATGGTTGCTATGTGGGAATCTGGGTTTTCTAGTTTTTAAGAGGAATTGAAAGTCTGGGTTTTTATTCAAATCTGCTGATTTTTAAATGTTGGTGGGAAATTTGGACCACTGTGGGTTAGCTAGCTAGCTGCCTATACTGATTTTAGCTCAAGGGCCACAAATTCGAAGTCTCTGAATATTTATAATGAAGAATTCATTTCATCATGGTGATATTTTCTTTTAACTTGTCTTTCACTGGGGTGAAAATTTCTTCCTGGTTGTCTCAATGCAGGCCTAGTTTGGGGGTATATACATGAGATTGTGTCTTGGAGCTAGTTATTTGTAATTCCCATAGGTCTTATATTTGGGAATATTAGGATGCTGTGTAAATTTTGTGATAACCTTGACTTAGGTGGGGGTAATAAGCCACTCAGAATTTGCTATAATAAATGTGAAAAGATAGCTGAAATGAATAAGTTAAAGTTCATGATGAAAGTACAATTGCTCACTTAGAAATCAAAAAGAAACACACACCCATAACATAAACATAAAATAAGTGATGTATGTAAAAACAATGGCCAGAAATATCCTTGAAGTCATAATGACTTGGAAGTTAAATGTCATCTTTTATACACTGTATGACCCAGGGAGGGTTAGAGTATAGGAAAAGGTCAGAAAATGCCCTTTATCTTCACCATGTATGCTATAATGCTTGAAAGTTTATGAAGCACTTGTACCAAATTGCTAATTCATTTGATGTAGCTATCATGTTTTTCTAATAGGCTCAGCTAAGGTACAATACCATTTCAAGGAGGTATAAAAAATAAAAAAGGTCCTAGCCAAGTAGGAGGGAGATAAAAGGCATGGGGAAGGACTAACCAAGGAACATAGCCTCTGGAGCCAGGGGTCCTAGACTGGTATTTCAGCGCCCCCCTTTACTAGCTCTGTGTACTTTGGGCAAGAAGATTTCTCTCTCTGTGCTTCAGTTTCCCAATCTGTTAATCTAGGGTGGTAAGAGGATTCTCAAGGGCACATCGTGAGTGCCATAAAATTACTTGATTTTACTATTAATATTATAACTAGGAAAACTTAGTGAAGGAACCAAACAGAGGAAAAAAGCATGATTGTTAACTGTGTGTTATGTGTGTGGCCCTCATATTAAATATTATCCAGACTGACCTACTTATTCCTCACAAAGCTTGTGTGTTAGACACAATTATTCTCATTTTACAGATCTAAGACTGAGGCTTAGTGAGTTTAAGTACAGTAGAAACTCTTTAAAACAACTTCCACCACCTGCCTTTCTAGATTAATCTACCTCTCCATTCCATCTGTAGAGCACACATGGATGCCCATGGCCTCTGAATGTCTGTGGCTAGGAGGATGCTCTGGTCACCTCTGCTCCCACCAGCTGAGGTGTGGGCCTGCCAAAAGTCAGCCGTGTGTGTTACCCAGACTATTTATATATCTTCTTGTAATCAAGCCTGACCCTAACATTGATAGTGCCATGGACAAGTGTACAGATGGAGGTCCATATCCCTTGAGTCTAAAAACTTCAAGATATTTCAAACTAACAAACTCTTTTAGAAAGTATGTTCTATCCTCCTTACTTGAAAAATAAATCTTCATAATGACTTGGAAGGCCAAGTTCAATTTCCAGCTCTCAAAATCTTTGGTCTTCCATGGAAGATATGGCAATGCAAAGAGGTTGCATCTTCACCAGCTTGCCTTGGAGCTTTCCACCATCTCTCCTAACTTCAAATATGTCTCATACCACAAGATGTCTCATATAGCATATGAGAAGCTTAACCTATGCTTCCAAACTTTGTTCAGACTATCTGGCCAGGGAATCTCAAGAACCTTGTCTCTGGAACACGATTTAGAAGGGGCAAGTGGTCTCTGAGTGAACGTGTCACCTTGGCTGCACTGAGGGGAGCATGGCAAGAATAGGACCAAAATATGTAAAGCATTCCCATGTCTAGAAGAGGTATTTGATAGTGATTGTCATTCAGTTAACTATTAGAATGATGAATTGTCAGCATGCAAAGACATGGTTATTATTTCTATGAAATCCCTGTTGGAAACTTTGGAGAGTCTACAGATGAGTGGCTAAAACAGCATTATTGCATTAGATGTAGACAAAACATATTAAATATTTGGAAGAGAATTGGAAGTATAGAAGTTTCCTGTGTGCAGCTTGATTGGCAATTGTTAAGTTCTTTACCAAATTCAGAAATTGAAAATTGTAGATGATGCACTATGGGCATGATTTATGCAAGAAAAATCAAAGAGAAACTCCAGTCTGAGGACTCTTATTCCTTTATAGTAGGCTATGCTCTATGACAAAGAATGAAAACTACATTTATTCATTTAAAATAAAGTGGAAGAAAACATTTAAGATATAATTTCACAGTATAGCTCCTGCTTGAATCAAAGTTTTCTTTTATTTAACTGATCAACAATAAGTCCCAATCTTATTGGCAAAATGAACTTCTCTTGTAACTGGCCCTGTTTCAGGTTGGTGGTAGTATGAAAGGGTAGGTCTGTCTGAGTGCCAAGATTGTACCTTTAACTGCTATGTTTTGTTATTAAAAATGATAAAAGTATTGAGCCATCCATGTGTATAACACTCAGTAAAACTTTTTTGAATGAATTGAATGTTAACTATATTAGAATTATGTCTTAACTATGGATTTCAAGAAGGGTTATGGAAATTCTGAATAATAAGTATATTTATCTAATGTATTTTCTGTCCTGAAGGCTTCAAGATGAATATTTACAAAGTAGCATTTTGTGACTCAATAGACTGACCCTAATATCAACCTCAGTGAAAGTACTCATTGTCCTTTCTCCAGTGTTGACTATACAAAATACTTTCTCTAATAATAGCATATTTTTTTCTGCACAATGGCTTTAGGAAATCTTGCTGAAGAGATTGGGATGACTAAGGGAGAAACCTGGGGGACGTGTACTAACTCAAAATGACTTTAAGCAAGATGGTCAAATTATACTAAAATTAAAGACCCAGCAGAAATATAAAGCATTACCAAGAGGAATGTAAGCAGTTATGCATGTGGCCCATTTGAGAGAGAGAGGGGAACATATTCAAAGGGTTTTCTCTTGATCTTCACCAAGAGAAAATCCTTGAAATGCTTGAAAACCTCAAGAGCATTTGGCTGTATGGCTGGTGTACATGGCTCTTCTTACGAGAAAGGAGGCAGGCTTTAGAGATGGTCATGTGTTATTCCTTTAAATTATCATCTCTACTGATTTTTTAAAATTACCATGAGTTGGAATCCTTATTAGAGATTGTAAAGAATGTAATACTCCCTTTCTTTCCCTTTGCTTTTCTGTGGAAGACCTCCTGACATTTTGGCTCATACTTCTGAAAGTGTTCTCCTTTCCCTGTGCTGCAGCATTTGGAAGCCTGAGTATTTCCAAGTCAAAAGGCAGTTTTACAATGGGACTGATGTTGCTGATTAAAGCTCTGGCTTCTCAGTCTCTGGTCAGGAACTTAAAATGTCCTGTTGCCTCCATGCATGCTTCTCAAACTCCACTGTGCATACAAATCGCCTGGGGATCTTGTTAAAATGCACCTTCTGATTTAATAGGTGTAAGATGGTGTCTAAGATAGTACATTTCTAACAAACTCAAAGTGAGCATCACCGCTGTGGTCTTCAGGCTACATCTGGAGTAGGAAGGACCTAGGCAATAGCTCTTAAGTAAGAATAAAATGTTTCTATTGAGATTCTGAAATTAAGGAGAAGGGGTAGGAAAACTGGGTTGTGGAAATTCAGCCCTTGTTTATGAATAAGTAAAGGCAGAATTGATGAGAAAAACGACAATGACCCAAAAGTCCTACTAACTTCTAGTTTGGTTACAGTAGCCATAACCAAGAGACAGGTTCTGCAGTGGGTAGGAAATAGTGCTTACAGAAGCCTGGCCAGGTGTCGGAGAGGGAGGGTGTCACAGAGCTGGTCACACATAAATCCCAAGGCACACTTCCGAGCAACTGCTAAGTGGATTCCATTTCTTCCTCTGATCCCATCCTTCTAAAGCTGATAATAAAATTGAAGTATTTACCCCAAACCAGAATGAACCACCGTAAAATTAATAGATTATTTCATCCATGAAGAATAAGGATAAATTTATTCTCTTGCCATGGAGAAAAGCACATTGAGGCCTATGTCTATTCTAGTCCATCTGAGAAGGGAAAATGCTATTGTCAGAGTGGATACTGGGTGGTCTTTCCTTCCTGGCACACGGTGACCTGAGTCAAGGTGTGAGAATAGGTAAGAGGATGTTGCCACAATCATGGACTGGGGTGCAGCATTTTTCCAAAGCCCTGTTTTTCCTCAGACAAGTCTTTTGGTGGGTGACTGGGCCTGGGCCTGGGGTTTGTTTAGTGATCACAACAGTCTCACCCTGCTAGGTCCTAGATCATGGCTCCAAGTGAGTAAGTGTGGGAGGAAGAAAGTCAGTTAGGAAAGATGGTGGGAAAACCCAGACAGACAAGAATCCTGTTTCTCACAAAGAGTATTTTGGGGAAAGAAGGTATAGAGGCAATTTTGCAACCAAAGAAAGTGGAATTAGGAGAATCAAAATTAGGTATAACGTCTCTTGCCTTGGTAATTTGAGTGTGAGACTGTTCCATATTCTGGTGACATTTAATAAAGAGAACCAAATTTCCTGGCCCTTGCTAGAATGCATAAGTCCTCAGAAACCCTATAAGCCACACATGCTTATGTTTTCCATTGTTTTATTTTTTGTAGTCTAGTGCTTGGGAATATCATGAGATCATGTTAGCCTTGATGTGAGAGCCAGATGCTCCAGGTTGAAACCCCGTTTCAGCCACTTACAAGCTGGAAAACCTCAGACACATTTCCTAACCCCCTGTGCTCCAGTCTCCTCATTGTAAAAGGGCTCCTTCCCAATAATATTGTTATGAAAAACCAATGAGATAGGATTGCACAAAGTGCTTAGAACAATGCCAGGTACTGGGCAGGCAGTACTCAAATTAGCTATTATTATTGTGTGTCTTATTATTGTTTCCTCTATCTTGATGATAAAACATGTAGAATATATGGACTCCCATAAACCATCTGACAAGCAAGTCCAGATAAAATGAGGAGCAACTTGAAGATGATTTCTGATGATACTGCTAATTATAATAGGAAGAAACTGTTCTCCAGAGAAGCAATTGTTTTTTGATTGGTTCTAAAGTTAATATATCGTTTGTTTTTCCAGTTTAATAATTGAATAACTACAGTGAGCCAGAGTAGTTAGACAGCAGTGTCTAAAATATGATTCTTGTTTCTGAAAGGCTTTTATTCTAGATGGCATATAGGATTTGACTGCTCTCTCCAGAGTTCTCTGTAGACTTTACGGTGTCATGGTGTCGGCAATTACCTCTTTTTTGCTAACTTCTGTTAGCCAGACTTTTCCATTGGTCTGTTTTAATGTTTTGATTAACAAAGGTGCTTAGATCTATGTTCTATATAAAATGGCCATCAGGAAATCTGGGGGGGATGGTCTTGGGGTGCAGGAGATTCAAACACATAATTTGTTGCTATTTTCTTTCTGTCCTGGGCCAGCTGCATTCTGACTGCCTGTGTGTATAGCCCAGAGGTTGAGACATGCTGTCCTTGTATGCTGGGCCAGAAAGAAAAATCCGCCTTAAGAGATATGACTACTCTGGCATTTATTTATTGGGGGCCATATACTTTTAATTCTGGCTTTAAATTCCACAGCTAGAAATGCAGTTTATGGGCAAGGGACAGGTGAATTTCCAAAAGTGATCTCCAAAGGTTGACTCTGAGAATCCCTGAAGATGGGGATAAAAAGGGGGCCTTTTAAATAAACCAAGTGCCCACAATGGCTTTATCACCACACTGCTACTTCACACTGTAGTTTACACGAAGGCCTGGAGACTAATTTCAGCAACAGGCACAATTTACTAGCTATAGTGGTCCTCAGATGAATAGTTTCTTGTAAAATCAGTGGCAGCTTTACCCTAGCAGAGCACAAATAAATCAGCTCTTATTATTCCACATTCATTTAATCCTGGGACATTAGTCAGTGAGACCTTTCTGCAGCCTAATAAACAGCCTCAGCAGCAGTTTTTCTTTATGAGAATGGTTGTTCATCCTAAATTAGAGCCAGCATTAGGTGGAGGCAGAAACTTTTGCAGGATGATTTAAAGATATAGAATATGAGACCATAATAGTCTGTGAAAACTGTACCCATGTGTATAAATATAGCAGGGCCATAATTTTGCTGTGCATGGATTAGGATTACTTTGAAACATGTGGCTTATTTTCTCTCTCTTTCTTGAGAGTTTCCTTTGTTGCAGGTGACTCTGTTATCCCTTTTCTCTTGACATGACTTGAGTGTCCTTCTATCTCACTTGGAAGTTGGGCAGGCACTGAAGTTGTATCATCCTATTTCTGTTTACCCAGAAGGAACTCAACCAGTGTCCAACCTGGCAGAGGAAGACACATGTGGTGTGTCTGAGATGTGCACCTGACTCAGTTGGCTGAGCTATTGCTCAAATCAAAATCATAATCCAAACCTGAATAAAAATTTTTTTATTCTAGTGAAGTTCAGGTTGCACATGGTTCTGTTGTAACATCACCATGCATGTGAAGGACAAGATTTGATTCACGTTGTCACTGATGACATGGCTTAGTGAGATGCTTGGAATAAGCCTTCCATACATACAAACTGGCCTGACTTCATGGGTATGCAGGGTTTCTAAGAAGACTGTATTTTTGTTCATACACAGCATCCACATGACCTCAGTAAACTATGGGCTAATTCCATGTTGGATGTTCTTTCATATCTGTGTTGGGAAAAAATATAGGAAGCCATCAGCTTGATGAAAATATATGTGGAATCACACAAGCAAATGGAGAATCAAAAATGAATTTGTTCACTCCTACATGTAGTGTGTAAATCACTTTTACTATATTGATTGAGTTTGCCTACTAATACAGTGCTCTTCACAGTTCAGAAAGCATTTATTGAATACCCACTATGTGTGCTCTGCAATGGAATTTTATGTAGATCTTCTTATTTGAAATGCATTTCTTGTGGTAGAGAGAAAAGGAAAAATAATCCAGGCCATTGGATCCCAGTAATATAAGCAATGGAACTAATATAAAATTGAGATGAATTTTCCATTATGGGGATATGAAACACAATTTATTATAACAAGGTTTCATTGCATTTGACCAGTGAATTCTAGCCCGTTCACTTAATGAAAGTATTCTAATAGAAGTTCTGTTATTTGGAGACAATGAAGTTAGAAGCCACACACTAGGAAATACTACACAGCATTAAAGAGTTATAGATAGGTAGCACCCAAATTAACTTACTTTTTCTTTAGCTAAAATGATACCCCAAGTCTTTCTGTACAATATACATGTAGTCAAAACAGATTCTGTTCTCCCACAGGAATATATCAATACACATGATCCTTTCTCTCAGGAAGAATCACATTGTCTTGAGGAAAAATGCACTAGAGAATATAAGCAAAGTCAGTGTAGAAATCAGTGAGACCTTCATGAATCCTGACTTTTCTACAGCATATTGCTCCAGTATGGGTGAACAGTTTCTTTCCTATTTGAGCCCCTAGCCACAGGCCATGGCCAATTCCAGCTCTTCTTTGTACAAATTCATCCTCCTGATTCCTAGGGTAGACCAGGTGATCCACAGAGGATGTCTAAACACAAAGCTTTTTATAGCCACTAGAGAAACGATGCCAGTTGTCATTGACTCATAAGGGAACACAAGCATATTATTAAACAATGATTTTAGACATAGATAATCAACTCTTTGAGTACAACAAATATACTGTACTACTTTTATAGCATCTTCAAAGGCAAACATATACATAACTCATCATGTAGTAGAAATACATGGGGCTGCCAATTGATTTATTGACATAACATTGATGATAATTTTTGAATAGGAATTTACCAATAATTAAAATAAGACCTGTTGTCTAAGATTAGTTGCCTCCATTTTTTGACACTATCAACTGTCATTATATATAACTTACTTATAATATTTGTGGTAAAAATTCTCTAGAATTAAAAAGTGAATTAGAAAAGTCTTTAATTTATGTCTGTATCAGTAAATTGAGGAGGAATTGACAAGTATTTGCAAAATTTTGGCAACAAGGCTTAGAATATACAGATGATTAGTGGCATTGGTAGGCTAAACAAGCTGGATTCTAGGGGTATAATCATGAGACAACTTAATTTTGACCTCTGCTTGGAAAGTTCCTTTCCCATCCTGGGTGAAAACTCTGCAGGCTCATGACTTTTCTCATTACTATGAGGTTATTGAAAACTCATTCTAGTAATTTAAGTCCAAAACTTGTTTTAAAATTACTTTCTTCCCAAATTCAGGTAGGGCTTCTTCATTTCCCTCCTCTTTCTTCTCCAGCTTGTTTCCCATGGTTCCTGATCCCTTCAGGCTTTGAGTGACAGAAGGGATGCTAGAAAGTTTAGACTTGAATCTATTCTCAGGCAGTCAAGTATGCTTTGCACTCTCAGCAAGTTATGAAAAACTTTTTCCCATGGGTATTTTCATAAGTACAATGAGTAACGTCCTCCTTCCTGTTGCTGGGGTATGTTATCACTGTTTTATTGATTGCCCTGTCTTCTGTCTGATTGCTTGCTCCTTCCTTAGAAATTCTTTGGTTTTCATCTTTGGAGATTCCTCTTAAGTAGACTGCTCTGTAATGACTCTAAAACAAGCTCACACAACTTTATTTCATTCATGGACCCACATCTAGTTCATGAAAAAGTCTAAATTTTTTTGGTGTGTGTGTGTGTGTGTGTATCTTCAATCAACTATGAAAATCAGGCTCTTCCCTAATTCAGTATTCACTCATTGAGTTCACCTGTCACACAGCCAGTCCAGCTCTCTTCATATCCTGACAATTTGACACAGCCTCACATCTGCCATTGGCTTCTGCTATAATTTCCACCTTGGATGAAACTGAGACAAAGACTCTTCAGCATTCTGTTATGTTGAGCTGCACATTTTCAAAGAATGTAATTTATTCCAAAGGTTGTGCTCTTTCTGTAGTATTCTGAATCCTCACCCAAACTTGGTCTACACTGGATATTTTATGGTTTATTTTGAATCTGTGTATCTGCTGTGCCTTGGGTGCAAAGAATGATATGTGCAAGTGAGTTCTTGTTCTCGCTGGTACCAAATTTCTTACAAACAGATATTACCCAGCATTGCCGCATCTTTGTTTTGCTGACATATAAGTAGAAAAGAGAAACAAATATTGTATGAGTTCTGTTTTGGGGATTGTCTGTTTGTGCTTTAATTTTGGAATCTGTGTATCTTCAGCTATATCTACATGAGTCTTTTAATGAAAAATATAGCTTTCATACATATCTGTAGTTTTGGGGTATGTAGAGGATGTAAGAGGAGTAAGAGGGAGTAATTGGTAGAAGGGGAAATAAAAGCCCATTTTATTTAAATATAATGCTCAATGTTTTACAGCTATGGTGTAGAGCCTATATTCTTTGCAAAGGCAAATGTTTTCCTACTGAATTTTAAAATCTGGAGAGGTTTAGAGATGATCTTGTGTAACCCCTTTATTTTATGGTTTATCTTGTGTGCTGGGCCAGAAAGAAAAGTTAATCTCTTTTACTTGTAAAATTCTCAGATCTATAAAACTGAATCCTACATTTTAAGCAATTTTTTTTCCAGGCCACCTAGCAGAGGTGGAGCTAGAACTGTTTTGCTATGTTAATCTTTCTTCTTTGTTGGAGCTAAAACTGGAAAGAAATTTTCCAATATTTATTTTAGGATCTTATGTTTCTACAGGATCTAAACAAAAATACATTGGTCACTGGGCATTTCTACACCACTGTGTCATGCATGCTTTTTACAGTTTTCCAGGATGAGAGTATGTGTGCATGGTGATGGTGACAAATGGGGAGGTAGAATTGTTCTCTAAATATTGTACTGATTTCTCCCAAGAAGCTTCTCAGTGGGCACCCTTTAAAAATCAAAACAAAAACTTAAGTAGCAAATGCAATTTGTGAAGAGTTGATGAGCAATATTTGCTTATGCAACTTAATTGTGCATACTAACCTATATTTTTGAAGATTACAAGACGTTTCTTTATCTGACTCTAATATAAATATTTCTTGTACTGCTTCTCACACAGTTCTAGGACATTAGGTGACTTGAACTCTTATGTCCTCATTATTTTTGCAGTGTAACAAACTACCCTAAAATTTAGTAGCATTAAACAATAACCAATTTGTTATGTTCCTGGATTCTCTGAGTCAGGAATTTTGAAAGGGCACAGTGAGATTGGCTTGTCTCTGCTTCCTGTTGTCTGGAGTTTCAGCTGGGATGACTTGAATGGCTCGGGTGTCCTGAGCAGATGGCTTCTTCACCTACACGTGTGGTGTCTGGGCTGAGATGGCTGAAGGATGGACTAGCTATAATTATCCATCAGAGGCCCTAGATATGTTCTGACCAGCACAGTGGACTCAGAATAGTCAGACTTTTTGTATAGTGATTCAGGTCTCAAAGAACAAGAGGGCAAGGTGGAAGTTACATGGCCTTTTATGATCTAGCCTTGAGAGTCACATTTTATTACTTCTACTGCACTGTTTTGGTTTAAGCAATTACAGATCCACTCAGACTCAAGGAAGGTAATACATCCATAGCTCCTGATAGAGGAGAATCCAAGGATTTATGGCCACGTTTTAAAAACAACATCCCACAGTTAATCCCTTCCTTGACTTTATTATTACTGTTGTCCTGTTTTATAAATTTTACTTACATTGTAAATCTTGCAAGAGATTATTATTGATTTTCAAAATAAATATTTATATTCATTCATATATATATAACCTCTTGTGCTTTATTTCTTCCTGCCTCTCTCCATTTCTGTCTGAGATAATTTCCCTTTTACTAGAACAACCCCCTTTATATTTCCTTTACTGTGAATCTCCTGGTTTCTATCTGTTGGAACTGTCTTTATTCCTTTCTCATCTTTGAAGAATCTTTTTTTTTTTTTTTACTGAATTTAGAATTCTAGGTTGGCATTTTAAAGATATTTTATTGTTCTCTGGCATCCATTTAAAAAACAAATCAACTATCAATCAGGGTTTTATCCTTTTAATGATAATGTCTTCTTTCTCTGGTTGCTTTTAATTGTTATTATTTATCTTTAGTTTTTAGCTGTTTGATTATGATTAGTTTAGATATGGTGTTGTTTGTGTTTATTCCACTCTCATTCCTTAAACCTGTAGTTTTATGTCTGTTACCAGTTTTGGGAAATACTCAATTTTTATCTCTTAAAATTTTATTATTTTCTATTGTCTCTTATGTTTATGGGACTCTGTATATAAGTTAGACTTTTACCCAGTGTCACACATACAATATTTTCTATACTTTCCATTCTTTGACTCTAAGTACTTCAGTCTAGATATTCTCAGTTGAACTTTCCATTTGACTAATTCTCTCTTCTACTGGGTCAAATCTGCTTTTCAAGCTATCTTTTGTGAGTTTCTTAATTTCAATTATTGCATTTTTTAATTGTGGAATTCCATTTACTTCTTTCTTATGGATTTTGGTTTTCTGGTAACATTTCCCATTTTGCCCCATTTTTTCTTTGACAATCACAGTTATTTTAATATGTGTATGTGATAACTCCAGTATATGGGTTGCTTGTAGCCTATTTCTGTTTTCCTTCTGTTTATTACTATATGCCAATAAGTTGTTTTTTTTAATATCAAATGTCTGGCATTGATTATGAAAAATATGGAAGGTCTGGATAATGTCATTTCATCCAAGCAAGATTGATTCTCCTTGTAGGCAGTAGAAAGACAGGTCATCTCAGTTTGAGCAGAGACTGAGCTGACTTGAGGCTGGTTTTCCATCTTTGTAAGGTTCAGTCTAATACTGGTTTGCCATCACCTCTATGATATAGCTCTCCAGGCTTCCCAGTGAGACCATGTCCTCATTTCCTTAACAGGTCTTCTATTTTTTTGTGTGTCTGCAGTACTATAAGACTGCCCCAAACTCTCTGGTGTTTTTCAGCTGATTTGTGCTTGGGTTCTTAGCCTCTTGCTTTGTGTAGCTCTTTAGGCAAATGTCTCAGGGGGAAACTGATTGTCTAGCTCACATTTTTGCATCTGCCTTCTTTTCAAGATTTTAACCACTCAGACCCTTCTTACTTTGGTAGTTCTCAACTCCACTTTTTGCCTCTTTGTTGTATTAGATGAGATAAGGCTTAACTGGCTTCTCAGCATCTCAACTGCCCCAAGAATGAACAACCACCCCAAAGAGAAAAGTGGCATCTAGAAAGTTTGACTTTTCTCCATGTATTTCTTTCTCCAGAGGATCTGATTCTTTAAGTTTTGACTGTTTCAGCAGTTCTATGATGTCTTCAAATAGATATTTATAAAAATCTAATTGTCTTATCTCAGCAGGATCACTAGTCTGCCATAAGCTATTCATTGTAGCTAGGATTAGAAGCCTAGCTTATTCAATTTAAGAGGAATTATATAGAAACAATGTTTAAAGTAAATTTCATGTGATAACCATTTCTTCTAATTGATTTGAAACTATTTAAAAAATCTAATTATAAATTAAATGATACTTTTCTTTGTGTTTTTGCTGAAAACATTTCAATGTAAATTTTAAAACATTTTTTGAGATAATTCTAGGTAATGTGCAGTTGAAAGAAATAATACAGTGATTCCATGTATGATTTACCCAGTTTCCCCCAATTGTAACATCTTGCAAACTATAGTACAATATCACAACAAAACTACTGACATTGCTATGATTAAGATGAAGACCATTTCCATCACCACAAAGACCCCTTGTGCTGCCACTTTATAGCCACACCCATTTCCCTCTCTCCTCTCCCCCCAACTCTGGTAGTTACTAATCTGTTCTGCCTTTCTATTTGTCATTTCAAGAAAACATGCACCCATTTGGGATTTTTTTTTTCACTTAGCATTAACTCCCTAAAGATTCATTAAGTGTGTTGCTCATATCAATAGTCTGTTTCTTTTGATTGCTGGGTAAGGTTACATGGTATAGATATATCACATTTTGTTTAGCTTTTCACCTGTAGAAAGACATAATAGTCTTTAGCTATTATGAATAAAGTTGCTACGAGTATTTGTCTTAAAATTCTTGTGTCAGTCTGTGTCTTCATTTCTCTGGGAGAAATGCTCAAGAGTGCAATTAGTGGTTTGCAGGGTAGCTGCAGAATTTTGTAAGATGGTAAACTTTTACAGAGTGGCTGTACAATTTTACATTTCTGCTAGCAATTTATATGTAATCCAGTTTCTCCTCAGCCATCACCACTATTTGGTGTTGACACAATTTTTTTAGGTTAGCCATTCTGATAGATGTGTGGTGGTATCTTGTAGTTTTAATTTGCACTTCCCTAATGGCTACTTATATGTGGTTCTATTTCTGTGTTCTCTGTTCTTCTCCACACAATCTTGCTGGAGTTTTGATAGGCATTGCTTAAATGTTATTTTGAAGATCATTGTCTTCTTTACTATTTAATTCTTCAAATCCTTGAACATTCTGTGTGTCTCCATTTATTTAAATCTTTGATTTCTTTCATCTGCCTTGTGTAGTTTTCAGCATATAAATTTTGTGTGTATCTTTGTATCTGTCCCTTTGCTAGTACCACACAGTTTGGTCACTGTAGCTATGTAATAATTCTTGAAATCAGGTAGACTGATTCCCCTGTTTATACTTCTTTTTCAAAATTGCTTCAGCTATATAAGTTGCTTTGCTTTTTTACATAGATTTTAGAATAATTTTCTGTGTATATATATATGTAGATAGTATACATATATGTATATATATATATGTATATGTATATATACACAGGTGATATGCATACACACACAATCTTGCTGGAGTTTTGATAGGTATTTCTTAAATGTTATTTTGAAGAGAATTCATATCTTTACTATGTTAATTCTTCCAATCCATGAATATGTTATATCTCACCATTTATTTAAGTCTTTGACTTCTTTCAACTGCCTTGTGTAGTTTTCAGCACATAAATTCTGCACATGCTTTGTCAGATTTATACCAATGTATTTTTTTATGAGTGATTGTAAATGGTATTGCATTTTTTATTTCAGTGTCCATATGTTTATTTTTAGTATAAAGAAATCAAATTGGGTTTTGTATGTTTATCTTGTATTGTGTAACCTTGCTGAACTCATCAGTTTCAGCAATTTTGTTGTTTGTTTCTTTTTAGATTCCTTGGGATTTTCTACTTAGACAATTATACGATCTGCAAATAAGAACAGTTTTATTTCTTCCTTTACAATCTCTATTATTTATTTCCTTTTTTGCCTTACTGTACCTGCTAAAACTTCCAGCAGTGCATTAAATAAGCCTGTTCTTGGCCTCAGGAGAAATCAGTCAGTCTTTCATCATGAAGTGTAATATTAGCTGTAGGTTTTTGTATATGTCCTTTTATCAAATTGATAAAATCTTCTTTTCCTATTTTTCTGAGAATTTTTACCATGGTTGTTGAATAGTTATCAAATGCTCTTTCTGTACTGATGAATATGATAGTGTGATATTTTTTCTTCAACCTGTTAATGTGGTGGATTGCATTGAATGATTTTTGAATATTGAACCAGCCTTACATTCCTGGAAATAGCACCATTTTGTAATGGTATGTAATTCTTTTAATGTATTGTTGAAATTTATTTGCTAAAACTCTGTGAAGGATTCTTGTGTTTGTATTAATGATGGATAATATTGACCTATAGTTTTTTTTTGTAGTGTCTTTGTGTGGTTTTGATATGAGGGTATCACTACCTTCATAAAATGAATTGGAGGTGTTCCTTCCTCTTCTAATTTCAGGAAGATATAGTTAAAATTGGTGTTAATTCTTCTTTAAATGTTTAGTAGGATTCTTTAGTGAAACCATCTGGATTGGAAGTTACTTTTTTGGTAGTTTTAATTTCTGAATTATTAAATTCTTAATAGTCATACTGCTATTCAAATTATGTATTTCATATTGGGTGAGTTGTGGTAGATTATATTATGTGAAGTACTGGTCCATTTCACCTATCAAATTTATTTATTTAGAGTTGTTCATAGCACTCCCTTATTATCTTTTTAATGTGTGCAGGATCTATAGTGATATTCCTATTTCACTCTTGATATTGTTAATTTCTTGCCTCTCTTTTTTCTTTGTCAGTTTTTCTAGGGGCTTATCAATTTTATTAATATTTTTGCTAGGTATGAGGTTCTGTGTTGACAGTTCTTTTAGTACCTGAAACAATATTGTACCATGTCCTTCTGACCTCTGTGTTTTCTGATATCATTCAAAATTTGAATATACAAAGTCAGTTTTCTCTGGCTGCTTCTAAACTTTTTCATTATCTTTAGTTTTCAGAAGTTTAATTATGATGTCTTGACATGGATTTCTTTGGATTTATTGTGTTTGAGTTCAATCAGCTTTTTGAAACTGTAGATATAAGTCTCTTGCAAAATCTGGGAAGTTTTCAGCAATTACTTCTTTGATTATTTCTTCAGCCTGCCCTCCTTTCCTGTCCTGAGAAATGATGACACGAATATTCGATTTTTTAGCATAGTCCCACAGGTTCCTGAGGCTCTGTTCACTTATTTTCAATATATTTCTCTGCTATTCAGATTGGGTAATTATTGTTTTCTGTTTTCCAGTTCAATAATTCTTTCTTCTCTTTCCTCCATTCTGCTCTTTGGCTCAATTGCTGAGATTTTTATTTTGGTTATTGTATTTCTTAGTTCCAAAATTTCCAATTGGTTCTCTCTATCTTATACTTCTTTGCTGATATTTTATTTCTTTGTTAAGGATTTCTATATTTTCCCTTTGTTTTTTCCTTTGTAATTGCTCTTTAAAGC
This sequence comes from Manis pentadactyla, assembly GCF_030020395.1. Classification (NCBI taxonomy): domain Eukaryota; kingdom Metazoa; phylum Chordata; class Mammalia; order Pholidota; family Manidae; genus Manis; species Manis pentadactyla. The sequence goes on along the minus strand of NC_080021.1, from coordinate 145,376,247 downwards.
TTCTTTTTTTTTATCATGGATACTTTAAAATCTTTTTATGATAATTCTTCCATCTCTGTCTTCTCAGAGTAGGGATTCATTTATTGTTTTCCCATTCAGTTGGAGATCTTGGTACTTGGTATGACCAGTGACTTTTTTATTGAAATCTAGATATTTTCATATGTATTTTGAGATTTTTGGATCTTACTTAAACCTTCTGTTTTAGCTAGCTTACTCTGATACTGATTTGGCAGGGGAAACAGGGATGTCACTATGTTACCTCTAGGTGAACATACAAGTCCAAATTCCCCCACTTGGAGTCCCTTCAATCAGAGGAGGGGCTTCCTTGTTTCTGCTAGGCAGCAGTGGGAGTTCTATTTCCTATGTGGTCTAGAATGATACTGTGGTGGGAGCAGGCCTTATCACTGCTGGAAGAAGCAGAAGGTTAGTTCTCTAGCAGACCTCCTCTGATACCCCCCAGTGGGGAAGTGGACAGGTGCCTTGTTACTGACAGATAGATATGGAAGTCCAGGGTCCCCATGTGGTCTCCACTGACACTGTGGTGGGGAGGGGGGCTTGTTACCAGCTGGCAGAGATGAAAGTCCTGACTTCCTACTTACCTTCTCTGAAAGTACTCTGGTGGGGGTGTTGGGACACCTTGCTTTAGTCTCATGAAGCTGGAAGTCCAGGTTCTCATGTGGACTTTACTAGTGTGGGTGGGGACAGTACTACAGTTTTTTCTTGAGGCGTTTGGCTGATACAGAATGATTATTGCCCAAAAATTTTCAGTCTCGCTAAGATGCTCGTCTTCTGTCTTTTAGATAGAGACAGCAAGTTTTCCCTGCAGCCTTTTTTTCCCTGATCTTTTTGGTAATTCTGTGTTGCTGGCTGCTTCTGCTCCAAGTCTGAGATATATGAGGCAAAAAGAAAACTCAGGGAACCTGCCATTTGTTATTTGGGCACTGAAGTTCTTAGCCAGTTTATCTTCTCTCCAACTTCTAGAGTCATTTTATGTTTGTTTCATATATAATGTCCAGTGTTTTTAGTTGTATACAGTGGGAGGCACAGGGAAAAGTACACCTATTGCATCTTCCTAGATGTGGAAAGTCCTAAAACTTTGGCAAACATTTTCTTTTCACTTTCCTGTAGTTAATATAGAATTTTGGACTTAAATTTGGGGCACAATTTTAAAAACATTATTCTCCCTCCTTCATTTTCAAATCTCAGCATTTTCAGATGGTAGAATAAAGCCTCCTGGAGATGGTATCAGAATTTTCTATGTACCCCCTTCTACTTCAGATTCCTTAAGAAAAGTCTCTTGACTGAAACTACTGATGCTGGAAATATTGATGTAGTCAATGGCATGGCTAATGGAACAATCTATAATTAGTTCTTGACAAGTATTCTAAGATGCTTTCATCAGATATTTGTTGTATTGGATTCAAAATCTTTAAATTTTAAGGAAACTTAGAAGTCATCTAGCTGGATTTTCCAATAATTTGACATCTTTGACAGGTGAAAATCCACATATTGCTTAAGCACTTGTAGTGGTTTCTTAGTCAGTCACATGGAGTAACTAAGGACATACTGGGAATCATGTAGGTCAGAAGTGGTGACCTGAATGCAAACTGGGTAGGGATAAAGAATATGCAGCAAAAATCCCTTCACAGTTTTACTATCTAAGTTTTTGTATCTTACAAAATGATTTGTTGGCTGCTGGGCTGAGTGTTTTGTAATTCTATTCCCCAATGTTGCCCTCCTTCCTCTTCACAATTTTTAATATGCATAGTTGGGAGTAATGGTATATCAAATTTATTATACACAAGCAACTTCATGCCATATAATTAATTATATGACTTATTAGAGGATTATTCTTGCCAACAGTAAGCTGCTAGAAAAGCTAAGAATTTTAATGTAATAGCTATGCAGTATTAAAGAATCTTATTTGTTTACATGCATTATGGTAATAAAAAATGGCATACTGGAATTATTATACCTAAGTCACTATTAAAGAATCTGTGATGCCCAGTATTTAAGGACTATCCTTTATACCTTCCTCTGATTTAGAAGGAAACCAATTGATTTGTTTGGCTGTCCTAGATTAAAATTTAGCTACTGAAGCCTGAGATATAGATACTACACTCTATCTTCTTGACTCCACATAACTCAGATCTGGAATTCTGTAGATTTACTCTTATGAGAGCTCTGCAGGACTAATCAATGGACTTTCCTCATTTCTTTTCATAATATATTTTAGGATGGATAGGCTTGTCTGAATGGCTCAAAGATGAAAATAGTATAAAAAATGTTATTAGTATTATGTGAAATTAACTTATTGTTAATGTGGTCATATTGCTTAGTTCATCAGGGGACAATTCCAGTTTACAACTGTTTCCCTGGTATAATTATTAATAGTGTCTCTATCACTCTCAATGTGTTGTGATAGTTTTTTATAAGATATTGCTTAGACAATAAGTTATATGATGACCTAGTTATTAGGTTTTGTATATGTTTTATTGTTTTTGTCAGCCTTAAATTCCATGCAAAAAATCCAACATTTGGATAATGAGACTTATAATGAGCTTCTGATCATTCTAGTACTGATACATACCATGAGATTAAAAAAAAATCCACTTTGATCACTTGTCTGGTATGTGGGCTAAGGAAGCAGAATTTTGTAAAATAAATTATATCAGAGGAGTCCCTAGGACCTATCTCTCCTACTGCCTAAATGAAAAGGCAGACTAAATAATACTGGAATTTATTTATAGCATGTATTTTTAACTTTATTCTTTAGGTGTTTTGGACCCTTTAACAGTCTAGAGAGTCCATAGAGCCCTTTCCAGAATAGTTTTGTAAATACATAGACTAGAATATTTAGGATTTAAAATGAAATCAATTACAGTAGTCTCCCCTTATCTGCAGAAGATATGTTCCAAGACCCCTAACATGTGCCTGAAACTGTGGATAGTACCACACACTGTATATGCTATGTTTTTGTCTCTATATAAATACCCATGATAACATTTAATTTATAAATTAGGTACAGTAAGAGATTAATAACAATAGCTAATAATAAACTAGAACAATTATACTGTAGTAACAGTTATATGAATGTGATCTCTCTCTCAAAAATACCTTATTGTACTGTACTAATCCTTCTTCCTGTGATGATGTGAGATGGTAAAATGCCTATGTGAGGAGATGAAGTGAGGGGAATGACCCAGGCCTTGTGGTATAGTATTAGGCTACTACTGACCTTCTGATGGTAGTTGGGAAGGAGGAGCATCTGCTTCCAGACTGCGCTGACCATGGATAAGTGAAACTGTGCATGTGAAACTGTGGATAAGTGTGTGTATATGTGGGGGGCTCCTATATATTGAAATGCCAGTGTGTGATACCATAATATATGTCCTTCATTATGAATGTTTCAAATAACAAGATCTAGCAGCAGGTCTAGTAACAACTATAATTTTCAAGAGGTAATAAACAAAAATGATGTTTTGCCATATCTGCAACAACTGTAATGTGATGTGAAAATACCTGTGATTTCTACTAGCGACAGTCACACATTCTGTCACTGTTAGTGGGCTTTATGGTCTACATTCATAATTGACCAAAATACTAAAATTACAGCTGGAGGGTGGTTAAAATGAAGAAGTAATACTTTTCCACCCAAATACACCCCCTGAATTATATCAAGGGACCTCTTGGCTGTGGTAGTGGGTGTGTATGGACACTATGTTAAGTACCCCTGCTCTAAAATAGTATTAATTAAATTTGGGGAAGGTAGATTATTTTTCATGCCTTTTAAGTTCTGAGACAATAAAAGAGTCCAAATAAAGTAGAAACATGCTTCCTAGTAGAGTAAATGAAATCAGATACAGTTACCCCCAAAATTCCCTTTATATACATTCAGATTTACAAATCCATGCTTTTCTGTCACAAACACTGCAGATGATGTAAATATCCTCCATTTTAACATAGGACTGTGATGGCAACATCTTTCCATTCTACTCCATTCAGTTCTCAAGGGACTCACATGCTTGAGAGACTCTACTGCCACATAGTAACAGGTCCCATCATTCAGCCACAATCATTCTGGTTGTTTACTGGATCACTGGATCACAGGTGTTTGTGACCTTAGGTGTGTTTGTGCCTATCTCAGGGTTTAAGGTTATCCCCAGGGTAAGTACTAGCCACACTGCCCAGCATGGGGGTATGTTCTCAAGGGCTAGGAGACCAGAAGCTCAAGGAGGGGTACCCCATGTTCCTGAAGGGAGCCTATGGTCCGTGTGCATGGGGGGTTAAAAATGCAAGGCAAAGTTCTGGAGGGATGCAGTTATACATTGGAAAGTGAATTCTAATACAGGAATATGGAGACAGGCTCCAAGTTGGATAAAAAATGTGGCTGGAGGTGTAAGGACCCATTGTGATTGGGTCCTGAAGACAATGGTACCAGAATCCCCTGTTAATAAAGGTACCATTTCAAGGTAGAGTTTTGCAATCCTTTCTTATCACTTTCTGTATCTTAAGCCATTGTTACCAGATCTGTGTTCTTGCCCATATATCTGGCCTGTATCACATAACAGGATAGCTGATATTGGGTGGGGAATCAGTCAGCAAAATAAGTGAAACAAGACCCAGCTTCCTTCCCACTTGTCTCCCTCTTTCCTAGTCTGGCCTGTTTGTGGGTTTGATCCTCGGCCTGATCATCCTCTAGGCTGAGAACGGTGCTGGGAAAAATCTGGCTGGTGCTGAACTCTAAACTATGTATTGTTTCAGATGAATCGCCTTCCCTAACACTCCCACAGAAACTGAGGGAATTCCCTTGCTTCTCTGGGCTTAACACCGAGGTCAGGATACACCTCTGAATATTCTCTATGTGGCAGCCCCCTCCTGGTTCCCGACCTCCGCACATTCCCAGGGCAGGAAGAAAGCAAGGCATCTGGGGCCCCCGAGTGTGAAAGTGTGAGCTGACGAGTGGGTCTGCGAGGCTTGCGGCTGGTCACGACCATGACTCCTCGCTATCATGCTACACAGGTCCTTTTAGGTCCCTCCAAAGGCTTTTTATTTGACCATTTTTCTCTCTACCACCTGCATCAAAAAAAGACAGGAATGAGGGTTAAAGAAGTAATAACATAGGCATTTGTACCATAGATGAAAGGACAGAAAAATCACCCTGCATGTTCTGCAGGGACAGAAAACTTTGCTTCTAGCAGAAGGGCCAGCAAAAGCCTGGAGAGGGGTTCCAGGTATCACAAGGTGAGAGTGTGTCAAGGGAGAGGGGACAAGGGACCAAGATGTGTTCTGCTGTCACAGCAAGAGGACTGGGGCTCAGTGTCCTCCTCTCCCTTCCTTGGCTCAGGAGCAACACAGGAAGGAGAGAGTGGCTGCCAAGGGGTGAAGCAGGTGCTCTGAAGCAAAATGCAGGGAGGGTGGAAAGCAATTCCCAGGTGCTGATAGATTTCAGTTCATCGTTGTTGATTTTGGACTAAAACCTTCTTTCCCGCCAAGCAGGCAGGCAGAGGTGAATTTATCAGATGTGATTTTTATCAGAAGCCACCGTACCAGGCAGCCAGCAGGCACCACGGGACCTAAGCCTGTGATTGGCTCTGACAAACCCAGCCAACAGGGCTCTTATTCTAAGAACGATCTTCTTTTTTTAGATGGTATTGAGTTGGGACTGATTTTGATAGCCAGTTTCAGTCAAGAATCATAAAGTTATTGCCCATTTAAAACCGTCGGTATGAGAACCATCCTCTCCTTCTTTTCTCTCTCTCATCATGTCACAGGCCTGCAAGGTTACAGAAAGGTCTAATCAATTGTCAAACTCTCTTTTATCACTGAGAAGGTGGTAAAAAAAAAAAATAAAACTGTAACTGCCCTCCAGTAGGGGGTTCTTGGACTACACAGCACCCTTTCCCACATACAATGCCTCTGTGATTAATGTCCTCCCACCTCAGACCTTGTTAAAACCTGTTCTCTCCAGCAGCCTGGTGGAGCTCTGCGAGAGCAGGGCCCGGGCTGCATAAATCAACGTGTTCTCACAGCCCCCAGGATATCCATTATAGATGCCAGCTGGATGGCTGGAAGATAGAGAAAAATGAATATTGTATCCTGTGGCCTTTTGCCTCTAATGACCACTTTTCAACATTTTTGAAGGCATGATTAAATTTTGATAACTGGGGAAGTCACTCTGAGCAGGCTGAAATAGAGATAAATTGACAGAGGGTCTGACATCTCAGTGGAGAGCAGGCAACTAATTAGTGTGTGAAGCGCACTCTGAAAGAGATGTAAAAGGGAGGCAGGTTTAATCAGAGGAGCTGCTGAGGTACAGGAATAGTCAGGGATAATTACGGCCTAGGTAGAAATCACAGGCTCAATGAGCGGCTTTTTCTGTTTGCTTGATTGGCAGCCACTGACCTAGTGGCCGGCACCCTTGAACCCTTACAACGGTAACAGCCTTGTCAGAGCAATTTGCTTGCAGCTCTCCGTGACTGGTTATTTCAGACGTTGAGCTGGGACATCCCCAGTTGGAAAGGGCGCTCTGCTTACCTAGCTGGCTGGGAGCTGGGCGGAACAGCCTCATTATTTCCGATGACTTTATTTTTGAACCCCATGGCCCTTTCTCGCCCCCAACTCTCTACAGCCCATTCACACTTAGGCGTGCTCCGGGATGGCTTTTGCAAAGATACTGCATCAGGGCAATTTGGCTGTTCATCTGGGGACCTGGAGGTGCAGAGACCTGAGGTGATGTTTGGGAAGCAGCAGGAGAGGCTGTGCCAGTAGGGGCAGAGAGAATTTGTTGCTCTGAGGAATGGCTTTCTCCAGTTGCCTACTTTTTTATGCCACAAGAAAAGCTAGTGTGGGTACCAGTGGTCTCCACCTTCTTCCTTGGGTGTGTGTGGGGAGCTCAGAGGCACACTGGAGCCAGTGAAGCCCCTCCACCTGCCTTGTGTGACTGGCTGGAAGGAGCTGCCAGAGCTCTCGTGCCTTCGTGGCATTTTGTTCAAGTAACCTGGTAGGATTTTGTTTATTGCTAGCAGGAAGCTTTCTGACTTGAGCTTGCATTTAGGAGGATAACCTTTTTTCCCCCCTCTCCAAGTTTCATTAGCAACTAAGATAGCATTTTTTTCTCCCTTATTATGTTGTTTTTGGGGGCCAGAAAGCTAGATGGGAGGAACTAAAATTGCAGAGACAGGTGGGAAGCAGCCAGGGGACCCGTGTACAGGCCCTATTCTTTCGAGGTTGGTGAGTTAGAGTTTCTTTTTTCTCTTCCTAGTCCACCTCGTTCTCTTTCTTTCCCTTCTTCTTCTTGGCCTAGAGCTTAGTAGTTTCTCTTTTTAAAGGTATCAGTCACCTAGATGTAGAAAAATGCCCCAAACTAAGAGGGTTGATGTGATTTGTGTTTGTAGGAAAGCTATGGTTTCATAGAAGGCTGCTGTTAGAATTGTCTTTTTCCTTTCTTTTTTAAAAAAAATATGGCATTTTTCTGCACATGAAAGTAAGGCCTGATTGTTACTCAGAGGACCTAATTAAAATTCTTTGAATGTTCTGGTCCTTCCATATTTGCTTTGTGGCTTGCCCAGTGGGAGTCTCTACTGCTTGTACCATGAGCGGCTGCCTGTTTGGTGAAGATGGACATGGCTTCGAATGGTTGCTCATTTCCCTGAGCACACCTGTGAATACCACAGACTGTTACACACAGAGGACCTCTATTCTAATGTAAGGGATCCTCTTTGCCAACCCAGTCTCCTCAGAGACTGGTTGCTCTAAGTAAAGACTAGAGAATATCCTCCAGATACCTGCCTAAGGGCTCCTCGGGAAGCTGGATGGTTAGGGGCCACATGTTCCCGTCTCCACAGTGGCACCTGGCTTCCGTAGTCCCAATACCTAGGAGATGGGTCCTTGTCAATTTTAACATAGCACTCCTCTTGCTTACTGTGACAACATGGTAGCTTCCTCTTCCTTTCTGCTCTGCATCTCATTTGGGAAGTGCCATGCACAATGACAGGGAAAACCGGAAACATGGCGGTGTCTGGACTTCTGGCCTATCCTACTCCCAGACAAATAACTACAGAGCTTCATGCTAAATAAGTAGTAAGAGGCACCCAGGGATGCTGCGGAGGGACAGAAGGAGGAGTCTGCATTCAGCCTGGGTAGCTGAGGAATGCTTCACAGAAAATTGTGTCCCTGAAGGATGAGTAGGAGTTTGCTAGGTGAAGATGGAATGGATGTGAATCAGCCGAGGAAAGAGGATGTCTGGAAGGGTAGTGTGTATCCAGTGACTGCTTGGCCTTGCCGGGCATCCTGAGGGATGTCACCTGTGTGGATGACAGCAGCCAGATTACCAGAGGTCCTAATCTTAGTGGATGAGCTCGAGGCCATGTCTGCATCCATTTCATCACCAAGGCCCATGTAATACCTGGCACACAGTGGGTGCTCAATAAATGTTTACTTAATGATTGGAAGAACAAATGGGAGTGTTGTGGTGAGGCTTTTTTAAAACAAGGAATGTAATTAGCAGGTAATGTAATTAGAGGATGATCCACATTGGGTCATGCTAATGGCAAGGAGACCAGGTGAACCAGACCGGGAAGAGGGAGATGGGAAGGACTAGAGCAAAAACCTACCTTCAGGAGCCCCAAAGGAAGGCTCAGATGCAGGAGATATTTTTGGAATGAAACCATGCACTCAGTTGGATGGGGAGGGTAAACTGGATGAGAGGCACCTTGGATGTGTAGCTTGGGTGCAGTAGAAGTAGTGTGGCATAGCTGTATGGTAGTTGTGAGAGAGGTACAATTCGACAGGAACCAGCAGTTACACAACCCGGCCAGGCAACCTCGTGCTGGTAAGGAGGTAGGGAGAGCGCCATAAGGCTTGTCGCCAACATCTCCCCTAAATGCTCCCCTGTGGGCCTATGGGTCTGTGTCTGGGCATCTCAACCTTCACTGGTATGCTGTGAAATTATTATAAGTGTATAAAGTTATTTTTCCCTGAGTTTTAATAAAGTTACTATGATACTATTATGTCATACGACAATGTTGAGCAGATTGTCATTGGATTATGTAGATTGTGTGGAGTGCGGTATAATTTATTAAAAGTAATAGAAAGATAAGTACATCATAGCTGATGCCAAAAAAATGACATATATACTTTCTTTTTATTTCTTATTCTCTATACTGTACTTTTTATCCCTATACATATGCAACATTTACTGAAAAAAATATAGCGCTTAGCATGTGCCAAGCATTTGGAAATCTCTTAAAAGTACCAATTAACTAGTTAATTCTAATATCCCTATGAGGAAGGTGTCAAAATTATATGTGTTTTGCAGTTGTAGAAACTGAGGAACAGGGAGTTTATGTTCCTCGTGTGAAGTCAGACAGCTGGTAGGTACAGTGGTCTGGATTCCAATCCACCATTCTCTCCCAAGTCCTGGCACCACCCACTTCTGCAGGCTGGCTTCTCTTGTCTTCTGTGGTAACAAGAATTCAGGAAGCGATGAGTGGCCTGCCTGAAGAGTAATCACATACTCCCTTAAAATTTTAAATAGTTTTATAAACATGGAGATAATGTTAAATGTTAGAAAGGACTCATTTGTTGTAACTACTGAAGATGTGTTCATGTTATATTCAGTCTTCCAGTTCATTCACTTGTGCTGACAATATGTTTCATGTCTTATAAATACAAAATAGTTGAGAAACCCCTGTCAAAACTTTCTGTTGATTTTGACCAGAGACTAACCCATTTCTGCTCCCTGGAGGTACAGCAGTTAGATCTGGGGGGCATGGAATTCAAGTAGATGGATCTGTGAAATTGAGGTAAAACTCCAAAAGGAGAATTCTTTAGATTTGTTCAAGTGCCTGAGGGACTTGGGAGCTACCTAGTGCTAAAGCAGAAGAAATTTCGGAGTCAGACTACTAGAGTTTAAAACCCCATATTCACCACTAACTAGTCATGAGACTTTGGGAAGGTCATTCATTAGTTAATCTCCCAATTTCCTCAGCTGCCTTACAGGGTTATTTCCAGGTTTGAGTTACTACATGCTCATAGCAAGTGCTCAATACATGTCTGCTTTTGCTATCAGTCTGTCAATAGGAAATCAATCCACCTACCTCCTTTCCACACACATTTACCTCATTTTCTTCTATGTCCCTGTAGTATCTGTTTGAATTGTTAATACAGCAAAGATAATGTATTTAGGGATGGAGGCCCATGACTTATTTCTTGAATGAGACAGCACGTGAGAATGAAGTGGGGTATTCAAATGGAGGTTTTTACCAGACACAGTCTGTCCCAGTAATGGCTCATTGTGTCCAGAATTCATAAACAACACAGACAGAACATGGCTGGTGTATGATGTATTTATAAAGTGCCAGCTTTTATTGTCTGGTTTCTGGAACATCTATAAACCCTTCAGTGTTTAAATAACATGCATAATCTCTTCTGATGATCTTAACTCTGTAAGTCAGTATTATTTATTCTATTTCTCATTGCAACACACATGTACGAAATTAGTGTGGCTGATGACACATTCTCATCATTAGTCCAGACACAGCTGGCTTTTTAAAAACTCTTTGTCACTGTTGAAGTTGCATGTCTATAGTAGAGTGCAGCAGTGACATGCCTAAAGCAGGATAGTAGGGACTATTTGGCTCCAATAGGAAGACATACTATATCACTGGCATTGTTTAGAATTTGAAGGACATGGTGATTAATAAAAAGAAGACTTGCCTTTTGGTTGGTTTTACTGTTGTTGTGAATGTTCTATACAAAGTAACCCATGTTGCTAAGCCTGGCCCCTGTCCGTGGTACACATGTACAAATCATAAACTTCCACTCAATTAACTTTACACAGCTACACACCCTGATTACCACCATGCAGATCAACATGTAGAGCATTTCTAACACCTCAGAAGGGCCCTTCCTACCCATCTCCATCAATACTGGCCCCCACTCCCAACTTAGAGGTAGATGCTGTTCTGACTTCTACCAACTAGATCAGTCTTGTGTGTTCTTCAACTTTGTACCAAGGGAATCAAATAGTATGCACCCTTTTGAGCAAGTCATCTTTGGCTTTTGCTTTGCACATGAAACTCACACAAGCTGGGTGTACTGGGTGCTGTGATCTATTTTCCTACTGTGTAACATTGTTTATGTGATTGTGTGACAATTTATTTACCCCTGTGGATACTGGTGGATATTGGGTCATTTCTGCTGTCTTGGCTACTTATGACTAAAGCATCTTTGGACCTTCTTGTAGGTGATACACCCTCATTGTCTTTTCGATGGTACCTACAGGTGAGACTCTTGGGGCTTCCCTCTTGCATGGGGCATGGGTTTAGCTTTAGTAGATTCTGCCAAACAGTTTTCCAAAGTGGTTGTGCCCGCATGGGCTGCTTTTATTTATTTAATTGACTCTTTTTAATAATTTAGAAAGTATCCACAAACCTACCACTGAGCAAAATAAAGGTTATCATCCCTGATTTATAAATGAAGAAACTGATTCAAGAGAGCTTCAGTGCCTGTACATATCACACAGCTAGAAAATGCCATACACGGGAGTGACACCCAGGTCTTTTGGATTCCAGGACCTCTCTCTAGCCCTGGTATAGCTTCTTTATGTAACAACTCCTTTAAAAACACTGAATTATCTGTAAGTAGAAAAGGCACTTGTAAAGCATTCACTGGGACAAAATGGAGTGAAAAAAAATCTCAGATTCTAGCCAGAAAAAATGTGCATGTTGTACTTCTGCCAAAGAACTTGCTGGCAGAGAGCAAATTGCCTTTCGGACATGGAAGCTGGCATTGTTCCTGGTACAACCTGCCCATGCCTTGTTTGGCATCATAGAGTCAACATTTTATGTGCCCACAGGGCCAGTGCATGGCATCCTCATATGGGGCTTTTTGTATTTGCCACTAAAGGTTTCTGTTCATTAAAAAGGTAACCTACACCCTTGCTAAGGAAAGTGTGGCCCATGGACCAACAGCAGCAGGGTATCAATGGGAGCTTGTTAGAAATGCAGAATCCTAACATCCCCCTCCCACCCCCATCCCATCAGACCTTCGAATGCTGCATCTCCCCAGATCCCCAGGTGATTCCAATGCTTATCAAATTTTGGGGAGCACTGATTTGTACAGTTGTAAATCAGAAGTCACTTCCTCCTGCTTTGGGTTCTTTGGGAATGTGACTTTCCATCTCTGAGTCTCAGTTTCCCAATCTGGAAAATGGGGCCAGCAATATGTACTTTGCAGGGTGATAATAAGAACTAAAAGATAAAATAGAATAGCAATAACCATTCCAGACAGATGTTGGTGCTCAGCCACATGATAGCTGCTCTTTGAGGCATTCTCAAGCAAGGTCTAAGTTTCTCAGTGGATAAATGCACACCTTTCCCTATCATAAATACTCTTGCACCCAGCACCTAGGCCTTCCCTTATTTGTGCCAACCTTGCAAGAGAATTAAGTGTTTGTACTTGTCAGGCCAGAGTTGGAGCTCTCCCTGGAAGTCACCCAAGCATGAGGGGCAGGCGCCAGGCCTACCTCCACTGAAGCTCTTTACTGACTGCTCTCTGAAAGCCATAGAACTTAACTTTTAAAAAATGGAGAGCTGTAGCCATGGAATAAAAAGAGCAAAACACCTGCCAGGATAATAAGCAGGTTTTCCAGGGGAAGTTTATTACATGATAGGACAGAGACATTCATGGGAGAGAAGGAGGAGAAAAGGGCTGGGAGATGAGAGATTTGACATGTCAGAAAGGCCGATGTGTATAAATATTACTCATAAGCAAATTAAGGATATTTGAAAATAGGCAAAGAAACGTCTTCCCAGCTGAGCGGCCCTGAAAAGTGAGTTATCCCTGAAGTACAGGTGAGTGCATTTTTCCTGGTTGAACCGGAAAAGTATGTTTGATTGGACAGATGTCTTTAGCATGATAATTACATGGGTACCTGAAACATTACCAGCCTGGTCATTTTCTGCAGGGTTAATAGCAGTGGAACATATTAAAAAATATGAGTTTTATTTAATGACCTTTTGTCTCTTTTCCTGGCACTAGTTTTCACTGTGTGATTTCTGACTTTGGTGTCAGGTTGCACAGGAAAGCAGTTTGGAAGGTACAGATGGTAAAAATAGGGCCAATCAATTTTTATAGGGCCAGCAATAGTGATGACTTAATTGCTACCATGGTGAAAGGGCTGTAATCCTTATGCTCAATTATTTAAAAAATAGCTTTCAATGTAAGTTTTCAGAATTCTGTCCAGTCTCTTGGTGTTTGAAATAGTACCAACAATTGGAGTGCAGAAAGGTTTAAGAATGGAAAGTTCATGGCTAATTTGAAATACAGGATTTCAACAGCTCCGTGCTGCTGGGGTGCTGGAGAGAGTGGAGCCTGCAAAAGAAATGGCAGGCTAATACATAATGAGGGCAATCAATCCAACTTGGTAGCCAGCAAGTGCGTTGTGTTTTAAATGCAGTATTGTACCTCCTGTCATGATGACATCTTCAATTAAGCGATATCCTGTTATTATTTCTCAGCCTGTGTGATTTAACAAAAACATTAGTGAAACTAGGAGAAATCACTCTAAACACAAGCAAAGAAAACCATTTGATTGGAGTTATAATGATGTCTATCACGCTCTCTGACAGGTAAATTATGAACATTTGCAGCGAAACTTTGGGGCATAATGTTAATTTGAAATAAGTTCAGATTAATATGTGACTTTTATCTTTATAAATGAGGGTCAAGCTATTGGGAGAGAGCAAAGCTACTGCTTCTTCCCTTTGAAAGGCAATGCCTTTAACATTTATCTTAGAGACAGCGATAATAAATACAAAGCAGAGAGCTTCATGTTAGGACCTGGTGCCTCCTAAGAAGACCCCTTTAAAGACAGCCATTCCTTAGAACTCTCTCCCCCCTAAAGCTTTCAAGGCAAAGTGGATGATTTGCACCTAATATGTACATCACTTTCCAAGTATGATTTTTCCAGATGATAATATTTTCTAAGCTAGTAATTTTCTAATGCTTCAGTGTAACTGTAAAGCTGTTACTTCAAATTATCACCATCCCAAACTTGGGAAATTTTAAATTTCATTTCTTGGGGGAAAAAGCAGCCCTGAACTATAAACCCCAACATTGAAACTTGAAAACAGACACTGAAAATTTTTGCAAGAGATGGGCCAAAGTCCATGTCTTAATATGCACCATTTCTGATGCTTGCATTTCAAAGTCAAGATGCTCAGACTCCTCTCAAGGGTTCCTTATTACTGACAATGCAAGGAGAGTGTAGCTTTGGTGTCACTGTTGCTCCTGCTTACTAAAGTGAGTCACTAAGAAAACTTAAAAAGAGATTCTTTGAACCCTTAGCTACGTTTCAATATGTTTGAACACTGAGCAGTACAGAGGATGAATGAATGAATGCTATATCCAACAGACCAGTGAACACAAGTGCTAAGGTAAAACATGTGGGGAACCTAGGAACATTAATAAAGTCAGAATCATAAAGGCAGGGACATTTGGTGTCACATAGTCTCATCCTAAAACTCTCTGGTCCTCCAACAAATGTATTGTTCTCATGAACTCAGTAAATAAAGAGAAATATTAGAAAATCATTTGATTTTAAATATAATCTATGTTTTAGAAAAATTTAACATTGAACCCATCTCTCCCTCTCTCTACTGATGTATTTGTGGTGGTGGGTCTCCCTCTATGGCCACATGAAACCATTTGATCCATTTGCTGCAGGACGTAATGACAAATACATAAAAAGCTTCTAATATGTGGTTGCCAGAGGCTGGGGAGAGGGTAAAATGAGTGAAGGGGGTCAAACAGCACAAACTTCTGTTTATAAAGTAAAGTCTTTAGTATATTATAAGGCACATCATGACTCTAGTTAATAATACCTTATTGCATATTTGAAAGTTGCTAGGAGAGTAGATCTCGAAAGTTCTCATCACAAGGAGAAGAATTAACTATGGTGGTCATGGGTGTTCATTACGGATGGTTCCTGAGTTACGATGGTTCATCTTAAGATCTTTTGAATTTATGATGATGTGAAAGTGATATTCATTCAGTAGGGTCCAAACTTCAGAATTTGAATTTTGATCTTTTTCCAGCTAGCAGTATACAAATGATACTCTCTTGTGATGCTGGACAGTGGCAGACAATGACAGCTCCCAGTCATCATGAGGGTCAGTTACTAACACATTTAAAACTACTCTGCGACCATACAACCATTCTGTTTTTCACTTCCTGAACAGTATACAACAAATTACACAAGCTGTTCAACACTCTTGTTATCAAATGGGCTTTGTGTTAGGTAATTTTTGCCCAGCTGAAGGCTAGTAAACATGTTCTGAACACATTTAGTAGGCTAGGCTGAGTATGATATTCAATAGGTTAGATGTATTAAGTTCATTTTTGATTTACAATGGTTTCAACTTATTGATGGGTTTATTGGCACATAATCCTATTATAAGTCAAGGAAGCACTGTAGAATTATTTTGGTCATCATTTTGTTAATATATATAAATATCAAATCATTATGTTGCAACCTGAAACTAGTATGTTATATATCAATTATACCTCAATAAAAAAAATAAAATCAACTTGTCAATCCCTCTTGATATTTTAATTGGAAAAACATTGAACTTATAGATGTATTTGAAGAAAATCTGCATCAGTGGGAACATGTTATTATCATTTAGTCTGGTAGTTGGTTTGAAAATGTAATAGAAGTAAAGTTGTGCCAGACCAATAATGTTTTAAAATTTATTCTTTTTGTTTTGGGGGAAAAAAGTTTCATTCATGTAACAATAAAAACTGTGGGTTGCATTGTCAGTTAAAGCCAGGAAAATGGAAGAAAGAATTTTAGACCATCATATAAAGAAACAAATGCAAAAACTTCTATATTGCCCCAAAATGTTTCTCTGCTTTAAGCATCTAACAATTATTTATCCATGCAATCCCTCCTGCATCTAGTCATTTAGAAACATTTACTGAGTGCATATAGATACAATGTGCCACAAGCTATATTAGGCACAAGAAATACAATATTAAGTGTACAATGACATTGAAATGAATTCAGAATGATTTATCCTTTACCATTGCTATTGGCACTTAACATGCATTATGCCATACAGTCTCACAATAAACTCCTGAGAGAAGTGCAATTTTTCTCTCCATTTTACAGATGTGGAAACTGGATAGGAGTAATTATTTGCCTCTAAATTTACACACTGGTGAAACAGAAATTTGAATCTATATTTCATATACCCTGTAGACCATGCTCTTAACTGTTCAATTGTTATTCCATAACCAAAATTGGGAAATATATGAGCAAACAATTACAATGCTATTTAGTATCTCCTATATAATGGAGATGACATAGGAAATGTGGAAGAGATGGTTTTAGTTCTGACTCCAGGTTTCCAGAGCAGGTAATTTCATGAAGGATGCACCCTGGAATGATAAGTTGGACAGTTGGGAGATGAGCAGATGATGCACAAAGTAGATAAGCATGAAGACTTAAGGTAATGATACATAGTAAATATTAATGGAGCAAAAGGTACAGGAAGAGGTGGCTGGAGATATCAGCAAGTCAGTAGGAAACCAGGGATTAGAATTGGAAAGCTGCAGACACCAAGAAGACTAGAACTCGATCCTTAGAAAGTGGTGGGAAGTCTTTAATTGGAAGTGAATAATTAGATTTGCATTTTAGAATGTTCTTTCTAGAAGCATTTTCAAAGTTAAATCAGAGAGGGCCAGACTAGGAGCTTGGAAGACAGTAGGAGGGGTGTGATATAAACGAATACACTTGAGTCCATCCACAAACACTACACCAGAAAATACTGCCCTCCAGGTGCGTCTAAAGCAGCGGAGCAGAATAGGGGGCACAGGATGTTGGGGACATCTGCTTTGCTTCAGGGACCGTTGACTTTTGGGCCTGTGTGTGTTTATCTTCCAAACTGTGTTTCTTAATTTCACAGAGCAAGGACAATAGTATTCTAAATGCATGGCCTGCCTTTATTGCTGATTGGTGTGGCTGACCAACTCTGGCTGTTGCTCAGCAGCTATTAATGGCTATTTTCTGTTTCATCAAAGTCTTGCTGTGCAGGCTAGCCCTTGTGTATTATCAGCTGCTCTTTTTCTTTCAATTAAGTCCCAAAGATAACTGGAGCAAACTAATATGTGATGCAACAGAATCTTTGTAATATTTAAAGGTTCTAATATTAAGGGCAATATTGCATTACTGAGCATTCAATTAAAGAGCCTCAAGTGTTTAATTTAGGATTTTCCATAGAACAGGTATTATTTGTTAATTAGTTAATTAAGTAACAAATGATTATTGAAAACATGCATTAGGATTAAGCAAGCTGCAAAAGAGATAAAGATATCTCCAAGGCATTTAGCTCATTGTAATTTTAATGATAAATTGTAATTAGACTCTTATTCTAAAGAGATTGTTTGGAATGGTTTTCCCAAGCATTAAACAGGCATGTAACAAGATATTTACTTACATAACAAGCAAAATATAATTCTAAGTCTTATTAGGCATCAGCCAGTGTGTTCAGATGATACCTAATTTGCTAAAAGCAAAAAATTTTACAAGCATTAGTACTTAAAAATGTAATCCATTAAACCCTATATAACTAAATTATATTATAGCTAGATTTATCCCCAAGCCTGTTTATTTCACCTCTTAGACAATTATCTGAGCCATTCCAATGTATCATGACATAATAGCCAACATTTATACATTTATGGATCCGACCCTTGAGGGGAAGACAATTGCATCACAAAATGAATTCCCTTCTCCAGCTTGTCAGGGAGCAATAGGTACCATTCCTGCACATCCAGAACTGACTACAGTTCCTGGCACAGAGAACTCCATAAATGTCTATTAAATTGATTTCAGTGAGCAGAATTAAGAAGTCTAGATGTTTCTTAAAGTATGTAATTAAGTTTATCCTCATTTTATTGCAATCCCTGGTGGCCATCATTGTATATGCTGCTCTTCCATATACTTTTTTCTCTCCAGCCATCAGCCTGGTTGAATAGGGGAAGCAGTATCTCCAAAGGACTAGTATGAATTGGGAATGCTATGGGAATTGCAATAATGATCATACTCAGAGAAAATACCAGCAAACATTTCTTAAGTGCTTACTATTTAACAGGTATGGGAAAAAGCTCTTTCCATTGATTATTGAAGTTTAGATAGTCAGTACTTATATGAGGCAGATTCTATTATCTTTGCATTATAAACAGAGAAACTGAGGCTTAGCATAGTTACATAATTTTTTTAAGATCACACAGTAATGGAGTCAGGATATAATCCCAGGTGTTATAAAGGCAGAACTCATTTTTGCCTGAGGTTGGGTTCTCTTGAAGCAGATCCTGAAATGGAGTTACCTGGGCAGCTGGGTAATGAGCGGAAACCTGGAAGGAAGTGAGCCAAGCGGGGTGCGTGTGGGGGGTAGAAGCTAGGCAAAGATGTGAGTTCAGATGAAGTCTAGCCTAGTCTGATTGCACAGGGAGCTGTGGAGTTTAAGTAATGCCACAGAATAAGGCCCATCTTCAGGCCGGGCACAAAGATTCGTACCCCAGAATCTCTCTCTCGTGGGCTGTTGGTTCCCTGTGGAGAAGCAGGCATAACCTCAGAGGTCTGCTGTGGTGCGAGGTTACTCACTTTGACAGAGGCCACTTCCCAGGACAAGTTTGTTTGTGAGTCACTGTGGCCAGCTTGCTCAAGAGCAGGGAAGATGGGGGTACCATCCAGCCACAGCCAATCTGGGCAGGACACCAGTAGCGTCTGCTATAGAACTTGCCTCCAAAAAATGGTTCTCTTAAAGTCTAAGCCCCCATGAAGTATGGAGAATTGTTGTCAAGGAGACTAAGTTTTTATCCTGATCTGTGTATTCATAGCTTAGTGTCTTTGGGGAAATTGTTTAAACAATCAGAGTCTCATTTTCATCATCTGTAAAGTGGGAGTCTTAGTACTACTAGTCTCAGGGATTGTTATGACAACCAAATGAGAATGGATATGGGTACATTTTGTAAACTAAAGATGTATGTTGTTTGTGGCACTGCAGATCTGATTTCCCAAGACTCGGGAACAGCCAGTGGGTGGTGGCCCATAAACTATGGAAGTACTGGTCCAGGTGATGAGTTTCATTAAAGATGTCACAAACACAAGACCATAATTGAACAAATAGGGAGCAAAAAGGATAAGAATGGAAGTGACCTTGAAAGGAGCATGGTTGACCATCTAGATGCTTTCAAAATTCCTGCTGAGTATTGATGGACTTAATTAATATGTACAAAAACTGTGGCACAGAAAAACAAATCTATCCAAGATCCAAGCCAGTAAATTGCAGACCTGGGACTCTAACTCGGGTCATTTGAAGATTTAATTCATATTGCATTTTTCAGTTATACCATAGTCCTTTTCCACCTTTGATACTAGTGAATGCACGTGATTTTTCTAAAGGGATCTCCTGTTCTCTTGACCCCATGAGCAATGGTACTTCTCCTATTTCAGAAAGTCTCCAACTGAGCATCTTGTGTCTTGGCTCTTTCTCCTGAATCCCTGACATCTGTTTAACATAATATTCACAAATCACAAATGAAGCAGAGAGAAATAATCTCTGATTTCTGTTTGGTTTATAATTCAGCACTTAACCCTAAGAGGCATTTGGATCCTTAATCAGAAGCTAAAAGTCACCAAATTCATCTAAATACCATAGTCGGTGGAAGTTGCTGAGGACAACTGACTTCCTGTACGATACTGAAGCCTTGATGGAGGACCATAAAGTCAGGTGATGTAGAGACTATGGATTTCAATAGAAGGCCCGTCATTTGTGAAGGAAAGAGATTTAATTTTTTAGGGGACTCTTTAATTGTCTTCAGGAGGACCTCATGTAGGTATTCCTAAATACCTATTCATTTAAAGGAACTGCCTTTGGAAGAAAATCACTTCAATAAAGTGATTGATCCTAACTGATAAAGACTCCAAGTGTGCTCTCTTTCCCTCTCATCATGTGATAATAGTTGAACAAAAGTATGGAGTGCACCCAGTGTTTTGTCGGCATCCTGATGAAGTATGCAGCAGAGTGAACTTTTGTTTTGACTCTTTTCCAGTCTTTGCTCACAAAGTGGAAAGTATTTCTCCGGAGAAGTCTCAATGGCCTTAATTGTGTTTCATGAACATTTTTTAACCCATCATTAACAAAAGGTGGAGTAGCTCTTAGACCCTTTTCAACCACTCACTGAAGAGGTGAGTCCTCTTTTCCTTCCATCACAGTACAAAGGAGACAAGCTAGCTGAACGAAACTGGGATTCTGTCAGTAAGAAGGAAGAAGCAAATAGATGAAGGATAGATAACCAGTGATAGTATAGATTAAAACATGTTTTAATCATATTATTAATTGGTTGAAACGTTTAGAAGAGGAATTAACATATTCAAATCCCTAACATCAACCCACAGAGACCTTTTTCTCCTAATGAGAATGAATGTGTCTTAAAGCTTGAGGCCACAGAAGCAAATGTGGAGCCACCTTGCTAGGAAATTTCCGTATGACATGATACCCACCGTGAGTATTTCTGAAAGTGTTATAAACCCTTCTTTGGAAATGGGAAGATATTGAGCCTCTTTCCATGGCCTGGGGAAGGAGCACAGGTTTTGAATTTAGGCAAATCAGTGTTTGAATTCTTGCCCAGTGGTTTTTATCACATTAAATCATTTAATACTTTAGCCTCAATTAGTTCACTTTTATGTTGGGGGTCAAAGTTTCTATTGCATAGAGTTTTTCTGAAGACTCAGAGGGATAAAATATGAGAAGAGAGTGGGTGCCCCATGGGAAGATAACACTGTCAGTTCTCTTTCATTGCAGGTGGGAGAATGATCTAATGATGGTGGAAAATCACTGGCCAGTACATAGGTGAAGTGCAACTTACCACCTACCTGAGCTTTCACTGTAGGCAGCCCTTGGTGGCACAAGGGCTGGAAGGAGAAAACAGATCTGAGGCAAATTCACTTCTGTCATGGTTTTGGTGTGAGATCTTGAAACAATTAGTTGATCTCAGGATTTCATCATGTGGGTCATAATATTTACTCCCTGGCTTTATGAAAGAGTATGGGAGGAAATTCTAGGTACTTTTAGCTTTCATAGAGTCTGTACACTGAAGAAGACATTATGTAAAAATATGTGAAAATATGAGTGGATATTCCTAAGCATTTACTTGTGCTTTGAAAAGAAGTAATCTGAGGAACAGTATATTGTGAAATTTGCAATGTGATGTGTTTGAACCTTCTGACGGGTGCCTAGAAGGACGGGAGTACTCATGCCCAGTGACTGATGGCTGATGAAGGCCCTGCAAAAGGCACCATAGTCTTTCCTTCTACATACAAGGCCACTGTTTTAACAAAGCACTGGACCCTGCATGTCCTAGGACTTGGAATCTCTTTGTACTGAGCATACACCTTGAGCATAAGAAATATGTTAAAATTCAGATTTGGGCTCAGGGTTATTTAACTCATAACATACCATTTTGAAAAACTCATATTTTGACTCTGAGCAAAGTTCCTTTATTTCCATTACAGAAGTAGGCCGAATTTTTAAAAAAATCTGTCTTTTTAAGGGATTTTCATTCAGAGACTGTCGCCATGCTTGGGGTGATGGCAATACTTATTTTTATGTATTTTAAGGCACACTTAACTGACCCTCCAAACTTTTGGTTTGACAGCTCTAAAACACCTCTCCTCACAGAGCATTTTAAATAGCATTTGTGAAAATCTCTTCCTTCTGAAAGTCAAAATTTTCTGCATAAACAATAAAGCAAAATGGAGGCATGGTCTATTAAACAAACAGCTGTGATAGACTCTACTATTTCACAATATCATTATTTGCTTAATAGGGTGCAAGCAATTAAAAAAATCTGAAGTTCTCTAATTATTTCCATTAACTATTCAAATCTGAGCTTTCTCACAAGGTTGTTTATGAACAGTAAAAGTAAATCAAGTGATATAATAATAATTTTCAATTAAAAAACACAAGCTAGAAAATTTTGGAGGATTTAAACTCCCTTTTCATTAATATAAAATCTAATTATATAAATGAACATAATTTTATTCTTGAACATACAGAAAGGTTTTCCTAGGACTCAAAAGATTCCAGGCTAGAACCTCTCAATGCCGACCAGTTCTCCTACCTTCTTGTTCTTTACTCCTACCCTCTTAGGCCCTCACTGTATTTTAATTCTCCATGATTTGGGGCTTTGTGGGAAAAGCAAAGGTAGGTTAGGAAGAGAGAAGAAATCCAGGTTTGTAAAATAAGCATTCCAGAATAGCATATGCTCAAAACTTAGGTATGAATAAATCCATTAGAAAGGAAAATTGAATATTCATAGTCCAGTATTTTTCTTTTGTGCATAGAGGAGGAAAATGGCAGGACAATTAGAAGCAAAGGCTATCTACTTGATCTTGCCTTTTAGCGCTTCTTTGTTCTAGTGTCTACCTGCTTCCTGAATTTCAGCTGAAAGGAAATGTCCATATAGATGGTTTTTACTAAGGTATGAAGGCCAATGACTTTTACTAAGGTATGAAGGCTCACTAAATAATTTCAGTATAATATTGAATCTAAAAATCTAGGGATCATTGTTGAGATTTCAGGGTTGAGTTTCCAGATTATCACGTAGTCTAAACATACCCCCAAATACATTTCTGATCATTGGATAAAAATTTATGTAACTTATGTAATTACAATAAGATTATCTGTGCATATGAAAGAAGACTGGAAAGGCCAGTACCAAAATAAATATTTTGTTTGTTTGTTATAAATAGGGAAAACCTTTCTTCTTCTTTTACCAATTATTCAACTTTAAACAATTCATTTGGTACCTTTTGTATGAAAAAGAACTAGAAAAAAATAAGTATGGATATCTGAAGAATAAAGTCCAAAGTTGAGATGAGCCACATCTTTGCTGTACGTGGACTAGCTCACAGGAAGGGAGAGTCAAAGATGGCAGGATATCCAGGGAGCATAAAAACTGGTAACAGGAACCCCGTGGAGGTTAAAATGGACTAGAGGTTGTGTGACATTCTCATCCTTTCTCTAAAGAAATTGATGGTAGAAGCAAGGCAGCTGGAAATCTGAGTCACTACCTTGAGTTGTAGGAGGAATTCTCACTCTGGCAGAATGTTGGATCACTTGAACGGCAGAGATACAGAGGCCAAATCTAATGCTTTTACAATCTTTCTCACCCCACTTAGGTCAGAATGACTCACACTTCTCAGAGGATCCCCTCCTTAAAATGCCTCATTCCCAAGTAATGACTTAATCCCAATTTTATACCATTGTTGTTTTTGTCCAGACTTTTCAGGGTCATGAGTTCCTTGAAAAGCAGTAACTGGTGCTTGGTTGAGCTTCTTTTGTACTCAGAGAAGGCAAATGCGCACCATCATTCCCACCGTACTCCAACCAAAGAATATAGCTTATTTATTTCAGCCTGTTTTCCTATTAAGCCTAGAATCAAAAATGTCAAAAGGTTGGAAAAGGCAAGAAATTCCTTTCCAGTCCCCCAAATTCTTTCTGGGACCCATATCTTACACAGGCAGTTCTATCCTGTAAAAATGGGGTATGCAGTAACTAAATATGGGTGCATTGTATTAACAGCAATCCATGGATAGTGTTATTTACCACCAAGGTATAAATACTGATCTTCAGGATTTAATGTAATTTAGAGATCCTATCCAAATACTGACTATTAAATGCCAAGTATTATTGTACTTACTTGGAAGAAGAAAAGGAATTCGCATTCAACATTCTAAAAACACACCCATTTGCTCCATGAGGTGATTTGGACCATGGAGTACGTGCACAGGTTTTAAAATTCCATCCTTTGAAATCTTTGTTGGAAATATCGAAGTCAAGCGGCTGTAAGCCTCACCTGAATATGAAAAAGCCCCCAACCTCACTAATAAAACTTTCAGATGTTTTGATTAAATGACATTTGAAATCACCTTCATCACATTAACGTGGAAGACGAGCCGGCAGTAGGGTCACCTCTCGACATGACCCTATTAGAGATTGCCACTTGTGAGGAAATCTGTTCCAAAGCAGAGGCTGTATTAAGCTGGATACCAGGTCAAATGACACTATTTGGGGGGAAAAAAAGGAGAGGTACTTCAGCCTAATGATTTGTGAAAAGTTAAGTAACAACAAATTCCATGAATATGAAATCGTGGAAAGAATACTCTCCTTACCACTCTTCTCCCCCAGCACTCTGCGCAGACATTAGCCATGAGGAATTAGAAATGGCATCTGCTTGTGCACCTGTGTCTTTCTGAAGTGATGCTTTTTAAGATTGTGATTTTAGAGCATTGAAGATAGACAGAGGAAAATCTCAGTTTGGGGGTCTTGAGGTGTGTTTTTTTAATCAGTAAAAGGGATGGCAGGAAGGGCAGTATGAGTATTCTGATATTTCCTACCTATTTTGCTCCCAAGAACCTTTGTAAATTCATGTGGCTGGCTGTGGAGAGCTTTGACAGTCTTAGTTGGAAGCTGTGGAAATCTCAGGAAAAAAAGCAGATTCAATTTCTTCATTAACAAATGATGGAAATGGATCCAGATCCCCCACTAATTTATATTTGACTTTTGGAATTTTAATTTGCATGGACTTTTTGCTGGAATACTATATAATAGGTATGAATGTTGCAGTTAAATATACAATGCAATGTAAAGTATTTCATAATATAACAGAAAAGTATGCATGTCCTAAAAGTAGAACCTACTTACTTTTCATAAATTATCTGTGTAAAGTCAGAAGATCAAGAAATAACTGCCCAGAAGACTCTCTCATGCCTGTTCTAGCCTCTGCTCCCCACCCAGAGTAACCGTTCTGCCCCCTAGATTGATTTTGCCTTTAGTGTACTTTCTGAAAATTGAATCATACTCTTTTGAGTCTGGCAACTTCAAGTCAACATTATAAGATTCCCCCATAATTGCTGTATTTCATTTGAATTTATTCATCCTCATTGTTGTATATTTTTTCACTATATGATTAAGCAACTTTCCATTCTTGATGGGTATTTAGGCTGTTTTTGGCTCCTACAAGTCATGCTGCTTTGAGCATCCTTGTAAGGGTCTTCTGAAGAAACTCGTACCTAAAAGTGAACTAGATGGGTCATAGGATAAATTCATCTTGAGTAAATATTGCTACAGATTCCAGAGTGGTTGCTGTTAACATTCCTGCCATGAGTGAATGAAGGTAGCAGTTCCCTCACACTCTCGCCACATTAGGCAGGGGTGTGGAACTGCTAGGGATTGTTTGAAGTTGGCGATGTTATTGTTTTCTTGTTCATCTTGATGTGCAGAGCACTGAGCACGGTCATGGTACTGGGTGAGGTTCCCAGCTTACTGCTAGTCCTAAGAATAGTTGGATTTGTGAGGAGGGGGATAGTAGAAGCAAAACTGAGGTGTGCATTGAGCCAGGAAGTCCGAGCCTGGGGGAAAGGAACACAATGGCTTCTGTTAGACTTCCTTGCGAAGGCCTTTGTTGAGGCTCTGTCAGTACTAGGGGGCCATCTAGTAGGACACGTCTGCGAAAAATTGCTTCAGACCCTACAAGTTTCCTCTTGCTGCTCATATGTGTACAAATTTTTGTATTATGGTTCATTTAATTTTACAGGGCCAACCCACATGTGCAAAAAGTCAATTTACTATTCTACATTTGCTCTCATGTGGTAACATGTACACTGTTGTTGCAAAACTATCCATCCCCTTCAGATAAACCCAGATAGTTTTGGTTTAAAACCCTGTCTCTTTTATGCAGCTCTTCAGTTAAACTGAAAATTTGCCTGTCTACCACAGCCTCCCTTCTTCCAGATGATCCATTTGCCCAGGAGACATTGAAGAAGTAGTTTTCAGTTGCTTCTTGGGTTGCCTCAACCCCAAGAGCTTCTGAGATAGGTGGCTTGATCTGCCTGGACTCTGAATGTGATTCCTGTTACAGCCTCTGGTTAAAAGTCCCATACGCTCTGCATGTTGACCTCAAACACAGGATGTTTCTAGTTTATGGTCCTCAGAGCCTCTCAGCAGCCCTTTGGAAGTGTGGGGATTCTCAGCTGCTATGCTGTGTCTCTCTGGGCTGTGAGGGACTTCATGAGCTTCTCGCCAAGTTCACCTGCTGGAGCACTCCCCTCAGTCATGATAAAATCTCCCCCTGGGTATTGGGTGACCCCCCCAACCCCAGGTACCTCTCAGGGATTTCCTCAGAGGCAGGAAGTCTTCCTGGGGAAGCTCTGGGAAGCCCAGCACCAGCTCCACTGCTCTGGGATCCACCAGCCCCACCAGGTGTCTCTCCCACTCTGCCGTCTTCTGTTTGTGTGTCCAGTGAGAGCATGGCAGAGAGCTGGGGGTGCGCTCTGCAGGTGAGTGCTTTATGTTCAGACTCCATCTGAGTCTTCCTTCTTGCCTGCTGCCTGAACACTTTGAATAAACACCTCTATTTGTTTTAAACACTTATTTGCTTCATTTATGGTACATTCTTCTCTGCTCCATGAACTTTTTTTCAGTCTTCTAACCTTGGTTATTGATATTTAAAGCCATCTTTGGAAATTCTGGAAAGCCTCGCTTCCCCTTGTTCTCTCAGCAAAGCCCAGCTCTTGTCCATCTAAAGCATGTACTTTCAGACGTCATCTGGTGTTTTTTTTTCAGAACTAATTCTCAAATTATTTAACTGACTCTTGGTCCTGGGTGGTGTCTGCCCTCTCTCAGAGTGCGAGGACTCTATAATGCCACCGTGATTGTTTGAGTGGTGGAAAGGAGTCAGAGCAATGTGTGCACATAGTTTAACATCAAGTCACTGCCCCTCTCCCATGTGGAGCTGTTAGAGTAGGCAGTTAGACAGGAGCAGGAGGGGAGAAAGGGGGAGGCAGACTCCCCAGCCTCCTCCCAGAGGCCTCCCTGCCTCCCTTAGACTAGCCTCTTTTGTGGCTCAGCACAAACTGACAAGCAAAAGATATGGGTCACTGGGACCTTTCCAATTTTGGAGCATGCTCACTTAAGGAAGACCTTGCCACTCATGACCCTGGGGCCATTATGATATCATTATCACATAATTTACATTATGGTTTGGACCTGTTTTGGATTGCTCTTAGATGCTCATGGGGACAAATGACGAACACAGACTTGCACAAAGAGGCTGAAGGGGAGAAAGCAAGACAGATCCAAAGGATGATGTAAGAATGACAAAACGAGAGGAAACCAAATGAACACCCATAAAAGACAATGTAAAACCCAGCGGGCAGCAGCCCATGCTCAGGGTCAGTCAGGTCCTCTGTCTCTGGAACAAACTTCCCTTTCGCTTGGCTAAGTCAAAACCTCCTGCGGCTTTAACTCTGTCTGGTCTCTACTGAATTCTTTCCTTCGAGAAGACAAAAACTGGGGAATTCCACACTCCACCGTTTGCTAACTGAGCTGCCTTCTGGTGTATACAGGAGGTGCAACTAGAGGAAACTAGACAATTCCTTTCCCCAGGAGGCCTCCTACTTCACCACTCAACAACAGGACTTTCCTTTTTTTTTTAAGAAGATGAGAATAATGAGCTGAATATTAAACAAGTTCACTAAAATGTGTGGGCCTCTTTCCAGGAAGATACATTATAAATAATCAAACAAGAGAGATAACACACAATGTTTATGAAATTTCCATGAAAGTTCCCATTTTACAAAGAAATTTTTTCTTTTTTGCCAGAGGCTTGAGTGAGGTAATAATATAGTGGCAGGATGTTACAGTTCATGCCGCAGGGGAGGTAATAAAAAGGTCTAGAATACCCTTTCCGCTTTGAAGCAGCCTCTCTGTTATGCCCAGCAAGCTCATTTTAAAAATAGTCCCTTCTTTGTTGATACTCAGGGTCAAATAAGTTAAATCAGCTGAGTCTCCAGGTTTGCTCTGATGTTAGAAGAAATTCTTTGGCAGAGAACTGTGATGAAGGGCTAATAAAAATCACTTTTGTTGATCTCTTCCTCTTGATGTCTTGAAATTTCCACTTCACTATGATCAAAAAATGAAAATATAACTGTATCTGGCCCGAAGGATGACATTCCTAATTTTGATATATCCTTTATCCTAGTGATGGATTGAACTCACTTATTAACATAGTCTTTCTTATAGTCTCTTGTGTTACACAAGTGTGAAGACCCTTGTAATCAGAGGCCACCATAATTTTCTGTAGATATTTACCAGAAATACTCTCATCCCTCACTTAGCTCAAAGCTGTATGTTCATTTTCCCATGCAGGTTTTTTCTTCCAT
This sequence comes from Manis pentadactyla, assembly GCF_030020395.1. NCBI lineage: Eukaryota > Metazoa > Chordata > Mammalia > Pholidota > Manidae > Manis > Manis pentadactyla. The sequence goes on along the minus strand of NC_080021.1, from coordinate 145,347,950 downwards.
TTTATTTATTTTAACCACATTAAGAGCATGTAGGGATGAATAAAACATGACCCTTGATGTTAAGGGGCTCACCACCCAGTGGTATAGACAGTTGTGTAAAAACAGTGTACAATGAAGTGTCATTGTTGCTGGGATAAAGGAAATACAAAGTGAAGGCAAACATGTTAGAATAGTTTTCCATATTGGGGAAGGATCGTATTTTTTTTCATTAAAAGATGGCATGAGTTGGACTTAGAAGTAGATATTCAAAAGGTGAACAATGTGGATGGCGTATGCCCAGACAGAAGCTGAGCTATGGGGTCATGGAATCACGTGGCATTCCCAGAGCCCATGAGTATGGTCAGAGTGTCATGTACAAGAGCTGATACCTTGGGAAGGATGACAGGGTTCACAAGTCCAGATGCCAAAGTAAGGAGGTATTTGGGCCTTTAAGCTGGCCACAGATGTGGACGATGGATGGGTTTGTGTACCATCCCCAAACTGAGTGGCCTAAATAGCAGAAATTTATTTCTCCTAGTCCTGGAGGCTAGAAGACCAAGGTGTTGGCAGGTTAGACTGCTTCTGAGAACTCTTGCTGTGGCTTTCAGGTGGCAGCCCCCTCCGGTGCCTTCACAGGGCCTCTCCTTTGTGCATGTGCCCCTGTTACCTCTTAGAGTGTCCTAATCACCTCTTTTTATAAGGATACCAATCATATTGAATGAAAGCCATTACTGAAGGCCTCATTTTGACTTAATTACCTCTTTAAAGCCCCTGTCTCCAAATGCAGTCACATTGGGAGGTGCTCAGGATCAATGGCTTCAATATAGATTTTGCAAGGGCACAACCTAATTCATAATAGGACATTAAACATTTATTTAAATATTGAAGAAACTAAATATGAGGTTCATGGTAGTGGGATGGAAAGAGGAAGATGTATATGAGAAATATGTTGGGTCTGCACAATTCTGGTGTTTCTAGCTTATGTGAGAAGAAGTAAGGGGGCATTAAAGAAGATAAGTAGCTCAGAAGGAGACAAGTTTGGGGAGGACAGAAGATTACTGCATCTCTGGCTGGGCTGAGTTTTAGACACTGTAAGGTTTTTGAGAGAAGTTGTCTAATACAGGAATGCCTCCTTTTATTGCATTTTGCAGATACTGTGTTCTTTACAAATGGAAGGTTTTTGGCAACCCTGCATCGAGCAAGTCTATCGGTGCCATTTTTTTCCACCAGCATTTACTCACTCACGTCTCTCTGTGACATTTTGGTAATTCTCATGATATTGAAAGCTTTTTCATTATTATGATATTTGTTGTGATCTGTGATCAGTGATATGACTTGCTAAAAGCTCAGATGATGGTTAGCATTTGTAATTAAAGTAGGCACATTTGTCTTTTTAGACATCATGCTATCACACACATAGTAGACTATATTCTAGTATAAGCATAACTTTATTATGTACTGGGAAATCTAAAAATTCATTGGATTTGCTTTATTGTGATATTTGCTCTATCACAGTGTTCTGGAACCAAGCCTGCAACATCTCTGTAATACACCTGTATGTAGCTGGCTATAGGTGAAGATGACACCAAGTAATGTTTTAAATATCACTTATGTTTAATAATTTTTCTCTAATAATTTCATTAAGTGCTTCCTGGTTAATGCCAATTAGCATAGGAAAGAAGGAGTCAATTGTAGGGGAAGCCGCAAATCTTTATGGCAATGTGGGAACTGTTTGCTTTCACTAATTCCCATTGCTTTGGAAAAGCTTTCGAAACCACCTCACCTCAGTTTCTTAGGGTGTATTTTATTAAGAACACTGAAAACAAAAATATATATATTTCATATATTGCAAGGAATAAGTGTTTCTGTATTAAGAGAATCTTCAGTGGAATGAAAGAACCACACACAGTGATGGGGAGTTTCAATATCATAGAAGTTTTTAAGATTTGACAAGCTAAACCTTTTGAAATAGCAAACATTATCAAAAGGCCTGACTGCTTGTTACAAATGGATGCCTTTCCAAATATGACTTTGGTAAAAAAAGGTGTATTTGAACTACAAGAGAGATCAAAGGTCAAAGAAACAACATTACTTCCAAAGAATAGGAGTGTGGTGGGCAGAAAGTGTCGATTTCACTTAAGGGCAAAAATGGTACCGTTTTATGATGATTAATATTTATAAGGAAGTATGGAGGCTCTTACAGAATGGTTGCAAATAAAATATTTGCCTAAGTATCTCAATGTCTAATTTGTTGTATTTTTCCCATCTAGTTCACATACCCTCAGTTTAGAGCGGTGGTTCCCAGCTGGGGTGATTTTGTGCCCTCCACCTCCAGGGGACATTTGGCATTGTCTGGAGATTTTTTTTCTGTCACAACATGGTGGGGAGATGGAAATTTGGGGGTGGTTTTTACTGGCATCTAGGGAGGAAAGGCCACAGATGCTGCTAAACATCCTATGACACAAGGCAGTCCCCCTTAACAAGGAGTAATGCTGCAAAAATGTCAGTAGTGCAGAGGTTGAGAAATCCTGGAAATATGCACTTAGAATAAAATAAGTGCCATTTTCCTTAAAAAGCAGAGATAACCAACCTTCTGAGTTGCCTTTCAAATCTGGATCAAATTCCTTCCTAAATAATTACTTGGTGGAGTGGTAGTGGTGGTGTGTGTAGGGGTGTGTGTGTGTATGTGTGTGTGTGTGTATTTATTTGCTAATTGCTTTTACCTGAGGTTATTGCTTTGAATGAACATATCTTAGGCTTCTGGGTTTAGTATGGAATTAAGTTATACCAGCACTTTATTTCTTTAATCTCATTTTTGCACATATATACATTTAAATAATCAGAGATTTTTATAAACTCCAAAAATGGCCATGGTTCTCAGAATGACAATTCAGAGCCCTGCAAAATGCCCATATAAACCACTGGGTCTCCAGTGACTACATAGTCCAGTGTCTACAAAATTAGGGTCTTTTCTTAGTAGGACACATTGATAGGGTACAGCTGTATATTGCATTTTTACTTACAAAATATTTTCATATACATTTTCCCATTTAATGCTTATAAGCCCAGTGTCAGCTCTTATTATCATAACATTTTTAAAGTGCAAAGATGAGTAAATAGACAAGAAAAACTTCCCCAGCTACTTAGGGCACATTAACTTAAAAATAAAATCAAAGATTCATTTGTTCATTTGAATTCAACAGATATTTATTAGGCTCCTACAATGTGCTAGGGACTGTGTGCTAGGTTCTGAGATAAAAGCCAAAAATCAAAATCCCTTGAGAATAGTTTTAGCCTCTTAAGATTAGAATTTAGGTTCTTTGAGAAATTTCAGAATAGAGAGAGGTTTGTGTTTGATATCTTAGTAGCATAATGTTATTCTTATAGAATTAGAAGAAGTTGAAATAACTGTGTGCCACACCAATTAATTTACTATTTAATATCCTTAAAGTGCCAGTACTGGCAAAATTCTGAATTTGAATGTTATATTCCTATACCTAATTAACTTTTTTCCTGATTCTGCTGGCTTTGAATTATGGATCAGCAAAAGAAAAGTTGTATTTAAAAATCATACATATCTAAAGAACTATAAAATATCAGAGCCAGAAAAGATCTCTGAGATCTTTCATACCTCTTGAGGTCAGAGGGGTCAAGGCACTCTTAAATCAGAGCCAGTTAGTAGAATAGTGAGAAAAAAAACTAAACCTCAGATATCCTGACTCCCAGATTGGTAGACATTTCTACAAAATTTCTTATCTGCCTTCCTCACAGAGCTTTGTGTTTAATAACAGATAGGGTGACCAACCACCCTAGCTTATCTGGGACTCTCAGTTTTAGCACTAGAAGACTTGTATTGTGGGGAACCACTTGTCCCTAGGCAAACTGGGAGAGTTGATTACCCTAAACTGATAAGACACATAGAAGCACTTGTTATGTGGCTAAGTATTGCTGACAATAAGCCTGTTATGTCATTCACTAGTTTTCCTGCTTCATGTTCATCAAACATGAGCTTTTGATAATGTGAGGTCATTGATAAATTTGAGCCCCTGTCCAATAGTCTGCTCATAATCAATCCTTCCCATCTCCATTATCATTGGTCAGCTTTATCTATCTTTCTCAATCAAGTTTCTAATTAATGATTGACATAAGGATGTTTTCTTTCTTCATTAGGGTCCTTCCTTCAGGTGTCAAAGCATTTCTTCAACCTGCTGAAATATTTTTTGAATGATAATTGGTTACTCTGAATGGAAATCTGCCTACTGTCAGAGTTTTATAAGATGTGAGAGAATAACACAAGAGACTGTGGCCTGTGGAGTACAAATGGTAGGATACATTGCAACATCTTCCATATATATGAGATATGTTTTTGGTGATGGACAGAGGTCATTTGTTTAACATGTCCCAGTCATACCAGAAATACAATCCCAGACTATTCATAAGCATAAGTCTTTGACATGATTGGATCTATCTGCTGAGAGAACTAGAGTTACCCACCCCCAAAAGTAGTGAGATCCTAATTTGAGTCTCTAAGTGTCAGGAAAAGAGACATATGTTTTCACTGAAATGTGAAAAATTTTCATCTTCTTCATTTAAGGCAGTAATGTTAAAATTACTTGCCTGAGAAGCCTAAGTCACTTCACACATAAGAGAGTGGCTATAATAAAAAAGTCAGACAATAACAATGGCTGGCAGATACACAGAGAAATTTGGCCCCTCATATAAAGCTGCTAGGAGTATAAAATGCTACACCCTTTTGAAAAATAGTTTGGCAGTTTTAAAAAATACTGCACATAGATGTTTTATTTCACCCAGCAATTCTGCTCCTGGGTATCTACCCAAGGGAAATTAAAATTCATGTCTACACAAAAACTTCACATGAATGTTCATAGCAGCATTGTTCATAATAGCTAAATAGTGGAAACAGCCCAACTTCACATTAGCTAGTGAATAGATCATCAAAATGTGGTATATCTATACAATGGAGTACTATTTGCAATACAAAGGAATGAAATACTGAAACCTGTGTTACTTGGTAGACATTCTCCATCAGTGCATTTTGGATGGCATGGATTTCTTTCCCTCAGACCGGTTCTCTAGTTCCCTCGCACTCCATCTCATCACCCCACATCCATTCAGTGGTATCTGGAGCAAGGGTATAATTGCATTTTCTTTATATATAAAGTTTGAACAGAGTTTGGGGCCTCTGCCCAATGAGAGAACAAAAATCGAGGAGAATCCTTATAATAAGATTCATGGAGACTTTTTATCCAGGAAAAATGATATCATCCCCCATCCTCTACTCTCTCCTCTCAAATCACCTGCAATGAGAGAGAGCAGAGGCTGGTTTCCACGATCAAACTCCAGCAGAATAGTCGGGAGTTGTCTCAGCCCACCTGCCATGGGCAGACCATGGGCAGAAGAGGGAAGAGATTTGCAGCAGATGGTTGACAAGGGCAAGAGAGAGGCTGACCAATTTATATTTTTTTCATGTGGTTTCTTAAGATGCTTGTCTGCTTATCACCTCTCACTGAAGTTCCTAGACCAATCTGGCTTCCACATAGACTTTCTCTCTCCTCCTTCTGCCCACAGCCTGGCTCACTTTCCACTGTAATACCTGAAAGTCAGCCCTTTGTACGAGTAAGGGACAAAATCAAAGCTGGCAAATGGAATGTGGAGGTTATTTACAGATTGTTGTTGCGCAAATTTAATCACAGGCCTGCTGTACCTCCATCATCATTTCCCTTGATGAGCACATCACAGACTTAAATTTTGCAAAGGAGGGAGAAGTGGCTGTAATCCAACTATAACAGTAACAGCCAATTCTGCTGTGATGGGAAGAGGTGCTGTATTAGTGCCAATATATTAACCAACTTTCCAATTGCAGCAGGGAAACTGATTGCCATTACAATTCCCATGGCACTCCTCCATGAAGGTAACAGAATTGCTTGAATGAGCACTTATTTCCAGCTCTGCTAGAGAGAGAGAAAGAGAGAGAGAGAGAGAGAGAGAGAGAGAGAGTGCAAATGACCGGTTAAGACCTGAGAGTTGGCATGAGGGCTGCACATTTCTGAATCATTCTTTCACCATTAGTTGCATGACCTTGCCAAATCAATCAGCTACTGTGAAACTTGGGCTGTATTTGTAAAAGGAAAATAATTACGATAACAATCATCATCACCATCATAATACCTACTAGTTGATTTGCTAGGACCACAAATTCTTTAATACTCCTCCTATCAAGAGATGAAGTCTGGGTCCCCTCCCTTTGAACCTAAGGGGTCTCTGTGACCGATGGAATGTGGGAGAAGTCACCCTGTGCTGGTTTCTGGGCACTGGCCTTAGGAGAGTGGCAGCTTCTACCTCCTGGCTCGCTGGGAGACCTGAGCTGCCATTAAAGAAGTCTGGTGATGCTGAAACTACCAAGCTGGAGGAGCCATCTGTTGGCATGTCAGTCTATTAGCTCAGCAGAGCATATTCTCCCAGCCATCCCAATGTAACAGGTGTATGAATAAAGCCATCTTAGATTCTCCAAATTAGCCTACCAACAGGCCGAATGTCCCCAGTGACGTCTGCTGATGCCACATGGAGCAGAATTGCCCTGCTGAGCACTGTTCAAATCCCTTGGCCACAAATTCATAAGGTATATTAAATTAGTTGCTGTGTTAAGCTGCTAAATATGGGGATAATTTCAACCAAAATAACCAAAATAACCTACCACGAAGCTGTTGCAAAGATTAAGTGGAATAATGAAAGTGTATGTTATATAGTAGCCTTTAATGTTGTTTTAATGATGATAATGATACTAATGAAAAAAAACATACTCTAGCCTTATGTAATATAAGAAAACTGACCTCTTTTAAATAATTTAGAGAGCTAAAATCCTCCCTGACCTACAGGCTTCATCTTTAACAACAGATGAGATGAGTACGTGTCTGGAATAATTGGAAAGTCACATCAGGATAAAGGAAGCATTTAGTGGGTACCTCCAATGTGCCAGGCATCACACACTCAATTCTCATTTATCCTCACAAAAACCTTATAAAGTGATTACTTTGGGCCCATGTTTTACAACTGGCTCAAGGAGATTGACTAACTTGCCTAAAATTTCACTGGAAGAGATGGAGCCAAATTCTGAGCCCATGGCTGTCTGCTTCCAAGGCAGAGAAGAGGCCTGAACTGAGTGGAGTCTTGAAGGATGTCTGAGGGGACAGTGACAGGGATGAAACCTGGAGACTCTGTAAGGGTGTCTGCATTGGGAATGGTGAGGAGATGAACTGCAGTCTTCTCTGAAGAGCAGGAGAAAATGAGCTCCAATCAGCAGAATCTTATTCTTAGGGTGGAAAGCTGTTTCCAGGTCTCTGCTTCTCACCCACAGATTGGTGCTGATGAAGAAGGGTGTGACAATGGGCCTGGAAAGAGGCCGGGTGCTAGAAATCAGGGTGAGATGATTGAAGGCTCAAATGTTGCTTCAGGACTCACTGTTTCTACGCAAGTCTGACTTTCATCTCCTCTCCTGGCTTTTGGCAAAGCAAGTGCTGGCAGAGAACACAGACTACTCTCTTTAGTGCCCTAGGGAAACAGCCAGTATCAAAGTTGACGAAGAAACCGATTGGACTTGTCAGGGTAGCTTCTGAATTTTTTGCTAAAATCACTGTAGTCCATGACCTAAAATAACCCCCAGGTTGAAACTTCTGGCCCACCCTTGCCTTCAATCCTCTGTGAATAGCAAGGAATCCCGCAGCCTCTTGCATCTCTGAATTGTGCAGACAGGGTGGGAGATTCATGACTGACAAGGACCTAGCTCCAGGCTCAGTTGTACGCCTCTGTTTACCTCCGAGGACACTTTGCCTCATGCTGCACTTGACCACGTGCCTCATTCCTGATGCTTTGACTTCCCATCTTCCCCAAATACCTTGATTTTTAAAATTGTCTCTACCCGACCTCATCACATTTTCTCTGCTACCCTCACTATCATGAATGTGCAGAAGTTAGGAAGCACTTCTGCCAGCCCCTCCCCTGTCTCTAGCTTTGGAACAGTAACTGGCTGCAGCAGCTGAAATGAAAGTCCATACCATCCCGAGCCATTGTGTTTACTAAATCAAAAGGAAAAGAAAGGAAACAATCCAGCTGGACTAAATAAATACTCCTAGAGTTAAAGCAACTTTCTTAACTTTCTTTTCTCTGGAGGCTCTGCTTCATAAAGACAGTTCTGACAGAGAGGGCCTCTGCAATGCTGCTCATCTTATATTGGTTGGAGAAATAAATCCACAGCACAAGACATTGTTGCTAATTAAATATAGCAGATATTACAAAGTACAAATTAGATCTGGATGTAAAGCCTATTTAAAAGGATGATCCGTCAATTGTTCTTGAAAGAAAGTAACTAGTTGCTGCATCTGTGGTGTAGCAGAAGGGCTCATTGGAAGCGAATGAAGATTTTGGTTGAATATATGGACTCTGCTGTCTTTCATGACATTCTGTTGAAGTTCCCATGGCAGGTTTTACAACACCTAGTTAAGGGCCTACTCCAAGGTAGAAGGAATGCCTTACACTAGGTCCGTTTCCTGACTTGCTGAGGGGACCGAGAGTCTGCCTTCCTAGCAGCAAAATCAGCCTGTTTGCTGATTCTTCCACCCCCTGGTATCACCCAGGGTTGGCTTCTCTATATCCAGAGTTAGAGGATGAAAAGATACAGATACCATTCGGCTCACTGCTCACCCAGTTTGGGTGTATTAGTGAGATTTCTTGTGTCACTTTTTTTTTTTCTTTTCTGCCAGAATGGCTTCTTGGTGGTAGAAGAGAGATATGGGGTATCATGAGACATGCCATGATATTTTAGAATCTTCAGTTTCTTTCTTACCACTTATGGGAAGAAATGTGCCCCTTTTTGTAGCTACTGCTAATGAGGATTGGTTGAGGTCATGGTTGCTGTAGTATGATGTTTGGGGAGAAAGTCTGTGATCCATATTCACCCCATTATCCTTGGGTGAAAATATCTGGTCCATATAAATTTAGAAATTTCTCTCTAAATCACCAATCCTCAGTATTCCCTAATAATTATATGAATTGCTAGCATTTGTTGCATGCTTATTTAACAAATTCTAGCTATTCTTTGAGCTTTTCACGTACTGGTGACTTTAGTCTTCACAGCAACCCATAAAGACCTACTGTTATCACACCATTTTTCAGTTGAGACACTGAGGAAAAATATGGCTAAATAACTTCCCCAAGATCAGACAACTAATGCAAGGTGGGACCAAGATTTGATCTGAGGTTTTCTGGAATCTGTGCCTGCAACCTTAAGTGCTGTATTGTTTTCCTTCAAGAACTCAGAAGGAACCAGCTGTGTTCCCTCAAATACTATTGCCAAGCATGTATCTTTGCGTCAGTGCTTGGCTTTATCCAAATTTGGTCTGTATAGTGCCTATCATTCACTTTAAGTGCTTGGAAGTTGCATTGGGGCTAGACTTACACATGTGGTGGGGGCATCCTTCCAGAGACTTTCAATATCTTGTGTCATGGTAGAGTGAGACATACTTCTTGGGTCTTAGTAGACCTGTACTGATAGCAGGGCTGTGTCTTTTGTTCAATAATCATAATACCCTACTGCCACCTACCATATTAAAATAGTCCTTATTTATTTGGACTTGCAGTGCTTTATCTCTCTTGTTCCTTTGGAGAATAAGCATCTCATTGTCCTTAGTCCATTGCTTTTTGCAGTCTATTTTCCCAGGTGCAACACATATTCCTCATTCTGCTAGATTCCTCTGTATGGACCAAGGATGAGTTATTCTTGGATGAGTAAGTGAAAGAAGGAAGACCCAACCAGCAGCAAAGACTTGTGTCTGTTTGGCCTGGTAGCCTTCTTAGGAAATAATTTCTGAACTTTTGCTCAGACAGTGGAAAAAATAAAAGGAAACATGAGTGAGAGTTTGAGCCATCCTTCTAAATTAATAATTGTTCTCATTTCTTCTCCCAACTGATATGCCAGCATAAAGTTGCCCTTGACCTGGGAATGAAGAATTATATTAAAGATCAGTAAACACATCACATTCAGAAGGCAAAAAGATGACATAATGTGTCAGAAAGAACAAAAGTCATCTGAGAATCTAGGTGGGTGGGGAGGGGTCAAAGGACTGAATGATTTCATCTGGCTGACACTTCATTCTATGGGCTGATTCACACTCTGTCGGTGCTAGAAAGGCAAACTTTCATTACTCGGAGTATCTCAGAGCCCAGTGTAGAAAGAAGCCAAGACATTGTACATGTGACCTGTCTAGACGCTGAAATGGTTGCTTATTATTATTTAATGAAGAGTGATATCAGAGAAAAATACGGGCTGGTTTTCCATTTTTAGCACAGGCAAAGAAAGGAAAAGCTGAACCACATACCCTTCATGGCTTTAGATGTAGGAAGGCTGTTGACTCTGAATAAAAGAACAAAACTTCCAGGTGGCTAGGTTGTAAGAAACAATGATTTTTGTTGTCTGTATTTGAATTGATACCTCTTCCTCCAAGACAACATGTAGAAGAGTTTATATGTGGTGCCTTTTTAGCTTATGGAGATGAGAAAGTGTGGTTTTAAGGCACAGATGCTCGTGCTCAGCTGTGGTTATGCACTGAGCTCTGTTACATACCGAGTGATCCTGGATTACTTGCTTGAGAATTTTGAGTTTATTGTAAAAAATGGGTATATTAATATTAATTCATAGCACTGCTGGAAATGATTAAATAAGCTAATATTGTTTCTGGAACAGTAATAGTTTCTGGCACATAAACCTTCAATGTTAGAGACAATTATTATCATCATCATCTTGAGACTGTCCCGTAAATGGGACCTGTCCTCTCAGAGGTGTCATTTGTGCAGACCGTATGCAGCTGAGAAGTAACTACCATTGCCCATCATGCTTTGATCACTATTTTTTTCCACATGGGTCCAGATCTGGCACCACTATAACCCAAGCTGTGAATGCTTGCTGAAGTCTTAAGCCTCTCAGAGCCTCAGTTAGCTCATCTATAAATTCTGTCCAGTATCCATTCTATCTTAATAAATTTAAAATAGGCTCATATCTCATGCTGCCCTTGTGTCTCACTTAATTTTGTTTTTAAACAAAGCAACAGATTAGTAATCTCTCATGTGAAAGAGTACCCTCAAAGAGCAATAACTCTATTGCCCAAGAACCACACCTTGAACCAAAGAGAGTGAAAGAGTTTACAATGACAGTCCTATACAAAGGCATTTTCAATGAGTTCTGTGGAACAAATGAGGTATGCAGTACACACCTGCCTCTTAGGATTAATTCTCAGGTTACAGTGAAGCTTGGAAAACTGCTATTTCTTGACCTAAAAGGAGGTTAAAACACTTTCAGTGGAAATCGATTCACTTTAAGGTATTTAGCACTGTTCATATTTTGTAAAAGTCTCTATGACAGGCCTGGTTTCAATTGGCACTTTATGTAGCAGTTGTAGGAAGCCCATCACATACAGAGTGGAATCTGAATGAGTGTTTAACAAGATGGGCTGTTTCCTTTGTTTCATTTCCAAGATAAAAGGGGAACATGCCTCAGACTCCCAGACAGGCCGGAGATATTGGGAGCCCTGTCCATGTCTGCACCATAAGATACGGCAAAGTGGTTGCTAGAAAAATGAATTAATTCTTCCTACTGCTTTTATTTTCCCTTTGCTAGGGGAATTGATGTTACACATGGTCAAATAGCATTACGTACAATGAAGGAAATGAGGTGTGAGGGAATCATTCAATAAAAAATGATAAATCATAAAGGATCAGTTAGAGAAAAATGCTGTTAGCAAGAGTTTGAGAAGGAGGAAGATCTTTTTCATAGGTTTTTAGGAAATGCTATCATAGGAAATTGCACCATTTATACAGTTGTTCTTCTCTTCCTTGAAAAGGTAGTGATAAATTTCAAATAGAATTAAATAAGAAATAATGCAGGTTGTCAGTCACAACCTGGGACTGGTTGGGGAAAATTGCTTTCTGAGGAAACAAAGTATAATCATAGTTATGACCAACAAATCAGAAAACAAAACTCAGATTATGAGAATGAGTGTAGTGACTAATATGTGACTAGTGGGAAATAAAGAATGCCAAGATAGATAAACCAAGGGGTAGGGAGGATGTAGGGAAAGGGGAGTTTCCATGCAGCTCTGTGGCAGAGGAAACTGTTGCAGCTATTTTGAAGAACAATTTGGCAGTACTGAGAGAAACTGAATATGTGCATATGGTAAGTCCCAGCAATTGCACTGGTCAAGTGCATACTTGAGAAAATGTGTTGCCCAGGTACGCAAAGAAACACGTGTGAGGATGTTGATGATAGTTTTATTTAGAATAGCAAAGAGGTTAAAACAAACGAGTAATAAATAGAGAAACAAATAAAATGTAGAATATTCTTGTGAGGGCCTGGTATATAGGATTCCCCCCAAATGAAGTAGTTGTACATATGTTAATGTGAATAGATCTAAATAGTTTTAATGAACTGGATGGCTCTGTCATTCATGCTTTATGAAAATAAAATATATACAAGCATTGCTAGATATTATACATTGATATACATATACATAAAAATAAAATTTGTGGGAGGTGGATCTGAAGCATAAGCATGCAAAAAAGCCTGACTTTGGGGGGAATATGAAGTAAAAATTTAAAAAGAGGACAAATTTGAACCAGTGATAGCATATTAATGACAATGTTACAAGTGAAGAGGTAAGATAATTCTTGTTATGTGTCAGAAGTCAAAATTACATTTGTGTGTGTGTGTGTATAAATAAACAAACAAATGTTTGTAAACATGTATATATATTTATATTTATATATATGTAACATGCCTAGTTATCTGTATATCTACAGATATAAAACAATATCTGTCCATCTTGCCTGTGAGTTTCAGCCCTGGACAAGTTCACTATGTATTTGGTGAGACCAATAGCCTCATGGTGGTAGGTTGAGCACTAAAATCACGTCTGCATCCAGTAATCCTCCTCCGTCTCTGCCTCCACCCAGAGCACTGGGTGGAGCTTTTTATATAGTGACTCTACCAATAATAGCTCATTGCCTCTGGGTGCGAAAGCAGTAGCCTAGCAGTAGACCAATTACATCATCAAGTAGTTTAGGGTCAGATCAGGATCCTGGCCATAGGAACTTCCATTTTCCCTGCACTATGTATATATAAAAACTCTGTCTTGTGTGTGTGTGTGTGTGTGTGTGTGTGTGTGTAATCTAATTCGTAATGTGTGGTAGTGTATCCTTCAGAGAAAAATCAGAAAAAATGGAATCGTTATCCCCCAAATGAAGGGAAAAGATCTCAAGGAATACCAGTAAAATATATAGCTACTTCAGTCAAACTTTGGAAACTTAGAGAAATAAAATTAAAGTTATGAGAGAAAATAAAGTGATTTCAGAGAAACTAAATTTTGGGGACAAATTTTTTCCTAAGAGATTTAAAAAAAGGGAACATATTTGATTTAAAGAAAAAAGCAATCAGGCTGCTGCTGATTGAACTATTTGAGTCTCCTGAGCAGTTAAAGAAAGAGTATTTGGCTTGGAGAAGACAAAGTTCAGAGAGACAACACTCATTCATTGTGTTAATGAAAGAGTTGAGTTATTTTTAGTTGTTTCACAAGACACAATTAGGACAATGAATAGACAATAAAAGGGGTTAAATAAGAGTAAGGTAACATTTTCTAGCTATCTGCCTTTTCTAATGCAATGGATTGGGGGCTGTGGACTATAATCTATTTGTTTCTAGAGCCTGCTGGGAATGTTGCTGGTCTTACCCTGAGGCAGAGGATGGACAGAACGCGCCAATAAAAGCCCTTATTTTTAGTAGCCTGTGACTCCATACAAGTTCACCTATGCCCATTTTAGATTTCTGAACATGATGTGGCTTTCTCAGTGATACTGAACTTTTTTATATTGAGAGATCAGGTTTTTAATTGATAAAAGTGTAAATCCCTATGTCTTGCCAATGGGTTTTGGCCCTGGACAAGTTCACTGTGGATTCAATGAGACCAAAAAAATGACAGTGGAATATTCTTGGGGTGAAAGGGTTTATACCCAACTTTATTTCCCACAGTGGCAGGTCAGTCCCTAGAATCCTGTCCACTCAGAGTGAGTCTGCATGCAGCAAGCCCATCTCTGCCTCTGGGCCTCTCTGCCCCGACAGCCATCTCAGTCTATGTCCTCCTTGCTGCCACTACTCCAGCCTCTGCTCTCCTGCAGCCATGCAGCCCAGATCACTGGGCAGAGCTCTTTATATAGAGTCAGTAACAACGTATTGCCCACATGTGTGTAGTGAGCAAGCTGACTAGGGCCAGGTAAGAATCCTGGCCATAGAAACCTTTACTTTATTCACACCCTACAGTTGTATTCACTGACAGATCTTGTTATATAGTTTTTCTGTGGTTCTTGGTGAATCACCTCTGCAGTAGTTATCCAAAGAAGGTAGTTAGAGAGAGAGAAAAGCTGTATTGTTGATACCATAGGAATCCTGTCCCTTACAATCACCCACATAGAAAAATGAATGACATCCTCTTCTAACTTGGAATATTTAATTTAAGAAGTATTTTTCTATTACCAATTCACAGTTGAGCTTTTGCTAACTGCTTCAAGAAAACACCCAAAGTATAATGCAAATGTCATTTTTTAAAAGGAGTTTTAGAGCAATTTTACTTATCTCCAAGGGATGGGTAAGTGGGATTGAATTCTTTGTTTCAGGAAAATTAGACATGTGGTCTGACATCCTAGGAAAGCACCTAAAAGCTTGTAGGTAGCTTGACAGACAATTCCCAAATGATAAGGGAGCAGGAGTTGAAGTTCTTAAAGAAAGAACAGATTTGAGAGCATTAATTTTGGAGGAATGATCATTCTGAAAGGACCATGAGATGAAAAATCTAGCGTTATAATTGTTAACTCAAAAATGAGTCACCTGTTTCTAACTGCCTGCACATTACACCTTTACATATCTTTAAAAAGTGCACATCCTTGCTTTATGTCATCCCCCTCCATTGGCCGGGACAAAGATATTAGCATTATCTAGACATTTTGTAATCGCCTTAGCTCTAGCTCTGCCATTTGCCTTTATCTATGTTCTGAAGACTACACAGTGGACCAACCTTCCTGTTTTGATCAGGTCTTGGAAAGGAGATGATGGCCTTAAACATCAGAGCCTGGTGAGAAGGAGCCAAATGCTTTCATTGGAGGCACAAGTTCCTGACTATGACTTCCTCTGGAAAGATAATAAGGACCTGCATCTGGGTGTGGCATGGGGCTGAGTGAACTGTTTATCAAGAAACGTGTCATCTGGGTAGAATACAGAATTGGTTGTGTGTAAATATTAAACACACATGATTAATATGCATTAAATATGTACATATATTTATGCACATATGTGATTTACACATATACAACTGGTCTAGCAAATGAGCTCCTGTAGTGTAGAATCCTTTAATAGGGATTAATAATAAGGTGAATACTCTTGGTCTGGGATTTGTGCTTCCCATTCCTGATGTCAGCTTCCATGGGAAGTGCACTCAATCTGTGTAACACTCCTGACCTTCCTCTACCTTATATTCACTATGCTCTGGACAAGGTATAATAATTCTCCAAATTGTACAATTGGGAGGAAAAAGCCAGGCATACTTGGTGCAGCTCCCCCATCCACCTCTGTTGATGGGATCTGGTCACAGTGGTAGTGAATCCTTTCTCACTCCTCTTGTCAATAGTTCCTCTAGGTTGAGAATCGCTGCCAAGAATGTAGAATGTAGGAAAGTCTCTTTTATGATGAAGTTAAATATTTGGAAACTCATATGACTTCATCCTACACTATATTTTTCCCAAAGCCATTAGCAGAAATGATAGCCATAATTTGACCTTCCATTAGCCTTAACATTGTGCCTTTTATCTCAGTTTACTCAGAAACTAGGTGTTAAAAGGCCTCATGTTTCAACACACTGGGCTGCATGTTAGAAATAGCTACTCCACCTTTTCTCAGGAAGAGGTGAATGCACCTGAGTTCATTGTCTCACTGGAAAGAAATTTTTATCCCCCAAAAGATGGTGCAGCTTTCTTTGTACCACAAATTTTCTGTGTACTAGGTAGTTGGTCTTACCAGCATTCCTCTGAACAGCCAATATCTACACCGAGACGGCCATACACCCAAGTACTCTGCCGCCTTCCCACCGACCTGTGTGTATTTTTGTGCCTATCCAGAAGAAGGGAAAGGATCAGGGGCACAATCCCCCCACTAGGACACAGATCCACTGCATGTCTACCAGAGTCTGATCTCTGGAATGAGTGTGCCTTCTCTTAAGAATCCATAACTTATAAGTTTCCCCAATTAAGACTGTTTCTTAGCCTATGTATTATGTTCTGGACTTCACTTTTGCCCTTTCACAAAACCCCAGTAGATACCCTTTTTATACTGAGTTTAACATACATATAATAAAATTCATCAAATTTAAATGTGTAGTTTGATTAGTTTTGACAAATGTGTCCATTCAAGTAACCACTAACCATGACCAAGATAAAGACAGCTTCAGTCAGTCCCCAAAAGCTCCTTGGTGCTGCTTTGCAGCCAATCTCTTACTCCCATTCCTAGTCTCTAGACATTACCTTTTCCTTTGGCCTTTTCCAGAATGGTAGAATTCAGTATGTAGATTTTAGTTTGGCTTTTTTCACTTAGAATAACGCTTTTGAGCTAAAGGTCTTCCCTGAATTTCTATGGAGTTATGTTAAAAATGCATTTAATAAACCTAATCCACCACATATTGTAGCTCATTACAGCCCACCTGAAACATGCCAAGAGCACTTACATTAGCCTACAGTTGGGAAAAATGATTAAACTATAGCTTACTTTACACTAAACTGTTGAATATCTCATGTAACGTACTGAATACCATACTGAAAGAGAAAAACAGAACATTTATGGGTACAGAAAGGTTGTCAGTGTATTGGTTGTTTACCATCCTGACCTCAGACCTGACTGGGAGCTGCAGATTCCTTCCACTGCCTGGCATCATGGGACAATATCCTAGCCCATACCACAGCTCAGGAAATCTCCAAATTCAGAATTCAAAATATGCTTTCTACTGAATGCATATTGCTTTCACACTATCATAGGGTCAAAAATCTTAAGTCACACCATCATTAAGTTGGGGACCACCTGCACATCTGTATTGTTGTATGTATCACCATTTTTTCCTTTTTATTGCTGAACAGTATTCCATGTAAGCATATACTATAATTTGTTTACGCATTCACCAGTTGATGAACATTGGGTTATTTCACATTTTTTGCTATTACGTATAATGCTACTATAAACATTCACATACAGGTCTTGTGTGAACATCTGTTTTTCATTTCTCTTGGGTAAACACCTAGGGTGGGAATGCTGAGTCATGTGATAATTTTATATTAACTTTATGAGACATTTTCAAACTGGTTTTTAAAGTAGACATATCATGCTCAACTTCCATCAATAATGTGCAAATTTCTAGTTCTACATTTACATGAGCACTTTGTAGTATCAGTCTATCACATTTTGGTTGTTGTAGTAGTTATGTAGGCCATATAGGGTTATGGTATTTTTAATTTCATATATGCACATATATGTTCTTTGTTGTACTGCCTATTCAAACTTCTGTTTTTTTGGAAGGTAGCTTATTACTATGTTTAAGAAGTTTTTAAATATATATATTCTGGGCACAAGCCCTTTGTCATGTATGTATTTTGTAAATATTAACTCCCAGTCAGTGGGTTGATTTTTATTTCCTAACTGAATCATTTCAAAGAAAATAAAGTTATAGTTTTGATGGACAACTCATCAATGTTTTTTATGGTTCAGGATTTTCATATCTTATGTAATAAATCATTGTTACCCAAATTATCAAAGAGTTTTGCCTATCTGCTAAAGGTTTTATAATTTTTGGCTTTTATACTTAGGTTTAGGATGTATTTTAAGTATTTTTATATACTGTGCAGGTTAAGTGTCTTTGTTAGTTGCTTTGCTTATTTTCACATGGATGACTAATTGTTCCAACATCATTTGTTGAAAAAGGAATCCTTTTACCAATGGATTACTTTGCCACCTTACTTTGGTGAATCTATTTCTGGTCTCTATTCTGTTCCATTGCTACATGTACATCTCTTTTTTTTGTTCCCAAACCACACTTTCTTGTATTCAATTGGATTTAATGGTAAGTCTTAAACAGATAGTGTAAGTGCTCATGTTGTTCTTCTTTATCAGATTATTCTGGTTGTTCTAGGTTCTTTGCATTTCAGAATCACATGCCAATTTCTATAAAGCAAGTTGAGAACGTGTTTGGTACTACACTGAATCTGTACATCAATCTGCAGAATACTGATGTTTTAACAATATTAAGACTTCTGATCCAAGAACACGGTATGGCTCTCCATTTATTTTGGTTTTCTTTAATTTTCTGAGCAAAGCTTTATAGTTTTTAGGAAGTGTATCTGTATGTATTTTTTAACTGTATGTCAAAATATTTTATGTTTCTGCTATTATGAAAGTGTTTGATATCTGGAAGTGTTTATTACTTTTTGAATTTCCAGTTACTGGTTTTTAATAGGAGAAATACTATTTGGTATTGGTTTTTGTATATTGTGACTTTTTTATTATTTATTGATGGATTTTGTCATATTCCTTTGAAGATGTTAGATTTTGTTTTAGTACATAACTTATTAATTTGAACAAGTCTGATCTTTTTCAAAATTTTTTTCAAGTTTTGCTAGGGTATTCCCAAAGTGACCTTTAGTCTAGGGCTTTCATTTCCACTAATAAGGTGGAACTCTTCTGAGGGTGCTATCAGTGCTTCATGTTATCACAAATCTTCCAGCTCTAGTTGGCTCA
This sequence comes from Manis pentadactyla, assembly GCF_030020395.1. Lineage (NCBI taxonomy): Eukaryota > Metazoa > Chordata > Mammalia > Pholidota > Manidae > Manis > Manis pentadactyla. The sequence continues at coordinate 145,329,088 of NC_080021.1, read as the reverse complement.
TAAGTGAACTCTTCCTAAAGCTTCCATTTGAGCTCTGGAAATGGTTCTTCCTATTGCTTTCCCATTGTTCTTACCTTGTCATTAGCCAGGTCTCTCCCTGTTCACAGATTAGTAGTCATATAAAGCTTCAAGGGGAACTTGCTTTCTCTGTATAGTTTTCTCATTCCTGAGGTACTGACTTACAAAGTCTAGCCACCTCTCTTTCCTCAACTCAATGAAACCACTGGGTTTCTCTGGGTCCCTCCTTTGTGCTGTGGCCTGAAACATTTTCTAGCAGTAAGGAGGTACAATCTTCAGGCTCACCTTATTTGTCTTCCTTTTCTCAGGGATTACTGTCCTGAGCTACCTATGTCCAATGCCCCAAAACAGTTATTTAATGTATGTTGTTCGGTTTTCTATTTATTTGCTATGGCAGAAAATTACAGCAGCTATTTATCTTTCATGGGTGAAAAGCAGAACAATACTTTATTGGCCTTTCAACTATCCTGGAGTGAAGATCTCCTTGGATTTTGTACAGAAAGCAGCAATGGAGTCTCATAGTGGCTTATTCTGGAAGGACTGAGATCAACTCCACAAAATTTCCATTACTCTCTTTCTTAAATGAATGTGACAAAATAACTTCTTCCTGATTTGAATAGGGTCTAAGCTTATTATAAATCCTTTGAGCCTTCCTTGAAGAAGAGGGATAAATCTCACTATGGCAGGCATTAGTAGAGGCACTCCATAGAATACATCAAGGAACTAGATGGATTTTAGGATTGTATCCCCTGTGCTTACTCAAGATACAATTGTCCTAGTTACTAATGTAAGGAGACAGATATTTTCATTTTATAATTCTTATGTAGGCTTGATACTGGACAATCAACTTCAGTTGGACAAATTTTAGGACATATTGTATTTGTACCTCTGCATATATTATGAATTTAACAAGTATCCACTATAAGGGGTGGGACTGATGGAAGGCAATTTCTGAAACTAGGAAAATGATGACATCTTACAAAAAGAAAACTTACTGCAACTTATTAACCTCACAAATGGGAACATTTATATCTAATTTGATTTCTTTCACTGTTTTGCTTTTTCTATGAGCATGATAGGGAAATAAGCATGTTTAATAAATGTTATCATACTTTATTAATAACACCATCAAAATATTGAGTTGGCAGCATTGTATGTGTGAAATGTGACTTGTATAAGCATTATTTGATGCAAAGTACACCAAAAATCCAACTTTGCATACTGACTCTGTCACTACTCATCTGTGTGACAGTGGACAAGTGTCATTCTCTCTACACCTTTGATTCTTTACCTGCAAAATATCTTGGTTGTACTAGAGCACCACTTTGCAAATATGCAGGGGGTGAAGGTAGGAAGTGGTTCAAGTCATTAAAGTTAATAATGGGGTCCTTTAAATAGAGCAGCTTGATAATGTCCATGTCCATATCCAAGGAACAGTAATGAGGTGTTTTCATGACTTAGCTCATCACTGGCTCAAAACATGTGGTCACTACATATGTGAATTCTGAGTACTGCTTTATCTATATCCCTTAAGTTTTGGTATGGTGTGCCTTTATTTTATTTCATCTCAGAGTGTCTTCTAACTACCCTTTTGATTTCTTCTTGACCTATCAGTTAGGAGTACATTGGTTAATTTCCATATATTTGTGAATCACCCAAAATCTTCTATTACTGATTTCTTATTTAGTTTCATTGTGGTCATACTTTGTAAAAATTCAATGCCTTTATATTGAATTTTATATTGTATAAGGCTTGTCTTACAGCCTAACATATGGCCAGCCTGAAAATGTTCTATGTTCACTTGAAAAGAGTGTATCCTGCTGTTGCTGGGTCTCTTATACAATATTCATAATACTGAATAACACATGTAATCAAATTTTTACTAATCTCCAAATTGAACTTATTTATAGAATCACTTTTACTTCTTTTTAGAAAGAAGTTATTTTTTTTAGAGCAGTTTGAGATTTACAACAAAATTTTAAAGTTGGTACAGAGGTTTCCCCTATGCCGCTGCCCCCACACATGCTTAAACTCCCCCATTTTCAACATCACTCACCAGAATGGTACAGTTTTTTTTGTTTTGTTTTGTTTTGTTTTTACCAAGGATGAAACTATATTGACAATCATAACTACCCAAAGTTCATAGTTTATCTTAGGGTCCACTCTTGGTGTTGTATATTTTATGGGTTTGGGCAAGTGCATATTTGTCCAAATATATACCCATCATTGCGGTATCATACAGAGTATTTTCACTGCCCTAACTTCTTTGTACTTTGCCTGTTTTTCCACCTTGCAAACCTGACCACTGCTGATCTTTTTACTGTCCTTATGGTTTTTTCTTTTCCAGAATGTCATATAGTTAGAATCACTTAGTATGTGACCTTTCCAGCTCGGCTTCTTTTATTTAGTAATATACATTTAAGTTTCCCTTTTGTCTTTCCATGGCTTGGTAGCTCATTTCTTAATAATGAGTAACATTCCATTGTTTGGATGTACCACTTTATCCATTCACCTACTGAAGGATATCTTGATTGCTTCTAAGTTTTAGCAATTATGAATCAGGTTGCTATAAACATCTGTGTGCAGATCTTTGTATGGAAATGAGTTTTCAGTTCCTTTGGGTAAATATCAAGGAGTGTGATTACTGGGTTGTATAGTAAGAACACATTTAGTTTAGTAATAAAATGCCAAAGTACCTTCCAGAGTGGCTGTACCATTTTGCATTTCCTCCATCGATGAGCAATGTATGAGTTGTTGTTGCTCCTCATTGTTGTCAATATTTGGTGTTGTCAGGGTCCTGGATTTTGACCATTCAAAGAGGTGTGTAGTAGTAACTCACTGTTGTTTTGTTGTTTTAAATTGCATTTCCCTCTTTACATATAATGAGGATCATCTTTTCACATACTTATTTGTCATCTGTGTATCTTATTTGATAAGATCTTTTACCTAGTTTTCAATCAGGTTGTTTTTTATTGTTGAGTTTTAAGAATTCTATGTATATTTTGGATAACAGACCTTTATCAGGTATGTCTTTTGAAAATATTTTCTCCCAGTCTGCATGTCGTCTCATTCTCCTGATACTGTCTTTCACAGAGCAGAGGTTTTCAATTTAATGAAATCTAACTTATTAATAATTTCTTCCACGGATTATGTCTTTGGTGGTGTATCTTAAGAGGCATCATAATACCCAAGGGCATCTAGGTTTTCTTCTAGAAGTTTTATAGTTTTTCATTTTATATTAAGTCAGTGATCCATTTTGAGTTACTTTTTGTGAAGTGTGTAAGGTCTGGGTCTAGATTAATTTTTTGTATGTGGATGTTCAGGTGTTCCAGAACTATTCATTAAAGAGACTATCTTGCTGCATTGTATTGCCTTAGCTCTTTTGTCTAAGATATAATGGACTACATCTATTTCTAGGCTCTCTATTCTGCTCCACTAGTCTATTTGTCTATTCTTTTGCCAGTATCACACTGTCTTGATGACTGTAGCTTGAAGTCAGGGTGTGTCAGTCTTTCAACCTTGTGCTTCTCCTTCAATTTTGTGTTGACTGTTCTTGGTCTTTTGCCTTTCTATATAAACTTTAGAATCAGTTCATTGATATCTATAAAATAACATTCTTGGATTTTGATTGGGATTGCATTGAATCTACAGATCAAATTGGGAAGAACTGAAAGCTTGACAATACTGAGTCTTGCTATTCATGAGTATGGAAAATCTCTCCACTTATTTAGTTATCTGATTTCATTCATTAGAGTTTTGTAGCTTGCATAATATAGATCTTTTACATATTTTGTTAAATTTATACCTATGTCTCTTTTTTGTGATAATATAAATGGTATTGTGTATTTAATATCAAGTTGTACTTGTTCATTGTTCATATGTAGGAAAGCAATTGACTTTTGTAAAATAAACTTGTCTCTTGTAATTTTTCTGTATAGATGTAAATTCAGACTTTCTACATAGATGATTATGTCATCTGTGAACAAAGTCAGTTTTATGTCTTCCTTCCCAATTTGTTAAACCTTTTATTCCTTTCTTGCCTTATTGCATTAGCAAGAACTTTCAGTATGATGTTGAAAAGAGGTTTGGATTTCCTTGTCTGGTTCCTGATCTTAGTGGGAATACTTTGAGTTTCTCATCATTAGGTATGATCTTGGCTATAGATATTTTGTAGTCTTTATCAAGTTGATAAAGTTCCCTCCATTCCAAGTTTTTTGAGAATTTTTACCATGAATGGATGTTGGATTTCGTCGAATGCTCTTTCTGCTTCTAGTGATATGATCATGAGACTTTTCTCTTTCCGTCTGTTGATGTGATGGATTACATTAATTGATTTTTGAATGTTGAACCAGCCTTGCACATATGGGATAAATTCCACTTGGTCATGGTGTACATTTGAATTCTTTAACCTAAATTTATCAGGAAAAAATTAGAAATGATTTTGAAAATTTGTATTTTGAAAGATTGTGTAAGTGGGGTTTGTAAGTCAAACTGCTCAGGAAATACTGGGCCAGACAGTGTCTAAGTCTTTGTGTAGGTATGTATTTAAGGTCAGTTTTTGGCCCAGAAGAAACAGCCTGTTGTTAAGGTGGAGAAAGGAACATGAGCAATAAACAAAACTGTAGTAACTTTTGCTTTCTTAAGAAAAAGAGGATATAAAAATATTAATTTATAAACATTCTTCCAATTCTAGTTCTATGTAGATTTTTACATTTAACATTTATGGTTATATTAAGTACTTGTATATGTTATTTTAGAGTGTGATTTTTTTTCTTAAAGTCAAGTTCTGCTTTCAAGAACATATCACCTAATCTTGCCTCCAACTGAAATTAGAATGAGACCTAATATGTGGACACAACTATGGAACAAATAAACTGGGGTCAGAAACTCTAGTAGTAGATTCACTTCTACTTATAATATCTGTAACTCTAGACAATTAATTACACTGTGCTATACCTTGGTTTCCTATTCTGTTGAATTGGGAAAATGCCACCTGGTATTGTCAGGGAGATTGATGTCTTTTTCATCTACATTTCCTTATACTACATTTGGAAGTATAATGGTAGATACTCAAGGCAAAAGTATTTCCTAATTCTATATTCCACATTTTTTTTCTAAGTGTTTATGGACTTTTTGCCTTAGTTTTCAATTTAGAGACATTTGTATTTTCCTTAACCACACTTTCCAGTGCTAATAATGTAAGCATGACATTCTTTAAAATCAAGAGTCATACACAGCAAGAAAATGAAGAGAGAAAAGAAGAAATCTAGGTTTAAATATTTTACTCAGTATATTGTGTCCTTTTAAATATCAATCCTCTTACAAACCCAGAAATGTCTGAGGAGACATGGAGAACACAAACTCATCTTTGCTAACTTCCTTTTCATTTTTTCTTTTTCTTGTTCTTTTTTTTACCTCCAAGAATCTGATACTACTGAAACATTGTGTCCTAGTTAGTACTCTGCTGCTCTTTGACTAGTGCTGTGGTCATTGATCCATTCATGAAGTATTTATTGAGCACTTATTAGTCAGGCTTATGTGAAGGTCCTAAGATCTTGTAGTGGATAAAACAGACAAAAGTCTTTCTTTCCCTTGTATTTTCTAGGGGAATACAGTGTGTGTATGTGTGTGTATTATGTCAGGCACTGCTCAGCACTAAGGAAGAATAAAGCAGAGAAAGGAGGTTAGAGAATGGCACCAGTTGACTAGGGTATCATTTTATATAGGGTTGCCAGGGAAAGCTTCTCTGATAAAGTGATGCTAAAGTGGACATGTAGGTCATGTGTAAAAAGTGAGGGAGTGAATCATGAAAACATCTATGGAAAAATACTCCAGCCAAAATGAATAGAAAGTACAAAGCCTGGTTCAGTCAGACTGAAAAAGAGTACAGTGTGGATGGAGCAGAGTGAGAGAAAAGGAAAGGAGGAGATATGGATGGTGTGGCCAAATGATGGAGGGTCTTGTAGGCTATTTTATGAACTTTGGCTCTTTACCTACTATTTGAGAAGTCACTGGAGGGTTTTAAATACAGCAGTAATGTGTCTAACATAATTTAAACAGCTAACTTGGCTGTGGCATGGAGATTAGATTGTAGCAACTGTGGTACTCAGTAATGCTGTTCAATTAATGGTAGGATTGTACTTCCGGCCCCTGCTGTGGAGGGGGTCATGTGACTAATGCTGGCCAAAATACTGTGAGTGATAGTAACATGATTCACTTTGCACTGGAAAATCTGATTTCTGTTGTTGTGTGAAAGCCTTTTTTTTTTTTTTAACATTAGCACAGCAACTGACAGCAATCTAAATAGTAGCTGCTCTATTATAAAGAGTGAAGACCACATGCAGTAGAGCCTTTGGCTGGCCTGCAATGGACATTGACGTGAGTAGGAAATAAACTATACTGTTTTAATCCACTGAGCATTCAAGCACTTAAGGTGGTTAATTGGTAACTTGAAGTAGGATGCTGTCATAACAAAAACATAAAATATAAAATATGTGGCATTGTCTTAGGGACTGGATGCAGACAGCAAGACTTATGAGAATCTGAGAGGATGGTATTCCATGTTTTGCAATGGCAAGTTATTTGGGCAAACCCTTTGATAGCATGGAAAGCAGATCATGTGTAACAAATGTGTAGCCCTAGGAAAAGACTTTGGAAAATTAAATATTAGTAGTGTGTGTTGAGTGATATTGCCTACATTTCATAAATTATTACACAGAGAAATGACCTCAGAAAAAAAATCCTGATTTGCAAGAATGAATGAAAGGGATTAGAGAGTACTCACAAACTTGGCAATATGTTGAGTTAGAAGGCGTTTGTTCTCAACAACAAATACTTAAAATTGGGAAATGCTTTGAGAGACAAAATTCAATTAACATCGAGACAGACAGCAATGATCAAATCAAGAATATGCCCCCCCCACCCCCGCTGTTAAAACCTCTAGGTGGATTAAGTCACGGCCAGCATATGATTTCAAATTGACAAACAATGCAGGAGAAAAAAAGACGGAAGTGCAGCTCTCCCACAAGAGCTATGAAGTCCAAGATGTTCACCACTCAAACTGGGGTAAGGGGTTGAAAATAATAAACAAATATAGCAAATTAAGAAGTTTGTCAAGGAAAATAAAAACTGTGGATGTGGTTTTTGGCTCAGGAGCTGACTACCATCAAACAAGTTAAGTCCACTAAGCTCTAAAGACTGCTGTGCTGTCAAAGAATCCAGGAGCTAGGTGATAATGCCTCTGACTACTGGAGACCACGACACACGCATCCCCAACATCCTACAGGCAGTGAACAGAATGTAAAACCCGCTTAGTCCCCAAGGATACCAGTGTCTATGTAAAATGTAGCTCCTTTGAGCCATGAACCTCACAGGGTTATTTTGAAGTTTCTGTTCAAAGTATTTGAACAGTGTCTGGCATAGGGTAGGGGTAACATAAGGGTTTGCAGCTATTAATGCATTTCCTCACTCTTTCCCCTTTCTCCTCTTCCTTTTCTCCTTCCTCTTCTCCCTCTCCCTCCTCTTCCTCCTCTGTGTCCTAGTCCTTCTTCTCCTCCCCTGTCCTCAGTAGGACCAGAGCCTGGTTGTGAAATCAAATGTAGTTGATTTAAGTTGATATCTTGAGGTACAGCTGACCCTTGAACAACATGGGTTTGAACTGCATGGGTCCACTTACATATTTTGTTTCAATAAATATATTGGAAAATTTTATGCAGATTTGCAACAATTTGAAAAAGCATTTTCTTTTTTCCAGGTTAATTTATCATAAGAATATGGTATTTAATATGTATAACATGCAAAGTATGTGTTTATTGTTTATACTGTTGGTAAGGCTTCCAGTCAACAAGATATTAGCTAGTTAATTACTGGGGGAGTCAAAAGTTATATGCAAATTTTTTACTGTGTCGGGGGTTCCTCCAACCCCCATATTTGTGCAATAGTCAACTCTATTTGCTGCCAATTTCTTCCCAAGGTAGGTGCCAAGTAATCTTTAAGTCTGAAGTCACTGTTATCAGTTTATGGGAAGATCTTTTTTATCTCTAACCTAGTGTTTCTCAAACATTAGCTCTATTAGAGTTACCTGGAGCCTTGAAAAAATACTGATGCTTAAGCATCATTGTTTTTGTGGCCTTATGGCTTCTGAACTTCAAGTCCTGGATATTTTTAGCTCTCTGATTCTACTTATTTTGTTATTCCTCCCTGTTGTAAGTGAGAAATTCCCATGTAGGTCCTTTCTTGGGCCATGACAAGGAAAAGGGGGGTGATTTTGGACAGCCGAGCTTCACAAATGGTGAAAAGTTTTGTCAACTGCCTCATCTCAAACTTCTGATAAATTTTGTTAGAGGGAAATAGAGAAAAAGTGAAGGAAATGAACCAAATATGCCTCATTTTTTTTGGATTAAGTTTGAAAGTTTTTTTTCGGCCAACAAATATTCCTGCCAAACAAGCAACAAAATCCATTTAGTCCTTATTCTATTGTATGTATTTTCACATCTGCTTTGGGTAACATCTGCTCACTTTCTTATCAGTTTGAATATTGACTAAGTAGTAATCAAATGTCAGGGTGGCTCCCCATTCTCTTGTTAATTTCATATTGTTAACAATTACCATATTTTTACAACTTTATTTGTTTGGTATTAGGAGAGCATGGACTGTTCTTTACTGCTAGGCTGCTGTTGTCATTTGCCTATATGATTTAATTCTCTGTGTACAACCCTCTCAGATCTACAGCATCAACTGTATTACTGAAAGATCTTAGATTGTTTGTTTTACTTACAAATCCTTCAAAGGATAGAATATCTCATACATATATATTTCATCACTGCTTTTTGATCACTCCTCAATTCAACATTGGTTGAATAGTTACTATACACAAGGGATATGTGCTGGGCATTGGATACATGCAAAAATTAGAAAGATGTGATTAAGAATTGAAAGCAACTTGCAATCTGCGATGGCAAAAGGTGTGTGCATGGATAACACAAGACAGATTTTTGTTGTATACTTTGATTGTGATGCAGATGGAATGCAAAAATTTGAAAGTAGCTAGCTTAGTACTGGCATATTGATATTTGAGATATTCTAAATCTCCAGTTATAGAGACACTAATAAGAAGTGGTAGTTTTCCCTTTTACTTGCCTATTTACGTACTTCATTATATTCATGAGTAAATCTATAAAGGAAGATGACCTTAAGGCATCTCTTTTTGCTTGACCTATGTTCCTGTCTTTGTAATGGGAATATGCCCTCAACTCTGCAGTAGACTTTATGGATCCTGAGCACTTGAGCATGGTTATTTAGCTTAATATCTTTAGTTCATTCTAAACCTCACAGCAGTGTGTATAGAAAGCATTATTATATCTGGATAAAAATATCAGAAAATTTAAATGAGTTTTGTCATAGCTAGCATCGGGCCAAACTATGTTTTGAACACCGATGTCTTGACTAAACAGCCAATGGCCACATCACAGATGCCACATGAATAAATTAACTAGCATGAAAGAGATAAAGGGTAGAAGTTTTCTTTTCTTGGCCCATTTTACTGCTGCTCTGTGTGGCCATAGTGTTCAACTTTGATACATTATGTAACTCTGGGGGGCATCATTCTTGAGGAACACAGTGAGGATGATGCTCCTGTGCCAACGTGCACCTTGCACTGTCTGCACCACAGAATAAAGGAAGCAGCGGAGGGTGACCTAAAAATAAATTCTAGACTAGTTACTGGTGTACATGTTAACTCTACAGATCATGTTGATATACATTAAGATATCTTTTGGTAAACTTCAAATCATAAATATTCAAAATACCCATCTACACTATTCATAAAGATGTATAATGAATGGCTTGTGAGAATATATAGTTAGAAGGGGTATGTGTACACACATACCATCTAAGGATCTGCCTCTTAAAACTAAGCTATATATTCAAAGACAAAGAATATATTTAACTCACTTTGCATGATAATATATGTGTCAAAATTTCCCTACTACATGTTTGTATAAATTCTGAGGCTACCTAATAACCAAAGTGGGGATGAAAGATGGTGTGTTTTCTGGAAATTTGACTTCCTCTCAGATTGAGGAAATCTATGTTCTCTTACAGAAGTGCTCAATTCATTTACTGCTTATGGTATTTTGTATGTGATGGCTGTATTCTTGAAAAAGTATGAGCATATGAGAGGCTAACACAATGATCCTAGACTGGAAAGAACTTGCCATACCTCAAAGCTGGAGTAATGTATGCACTGAGATTCAATTTTTGTAACTTGAATTCAAATACAAAATGATAATTATAGAAGCCTTTATTTTTTGTTCTGCTGCTGACTCTTGTACTCAGATCAGCTTATAGAAGACTGGTGTTTTTCCTGCAAAATTAAATACAGTCAGATAGGAAAAGGCTTTGAATTTGGCCCCTCCTTTATTATATGTTAGAAATTTTTATTTCTCTCTGTTTGGCAGATGGCTAGATTTTTGTATACTCCTGGGATAGGGAAATCAAACCCTGATAGTAAAATTCAGTTAACCTAGGAGGTTTTTTGGCTCTATGGCCAGTTTGGCATCAGAAAACCATGAATGGCACACAAAGAACCTCAGACTTTAAAGAAAAAAAATAAGGAAAAGAGAAATGGAGTATATTTTCTGATCTCCCTTGTTCATAGATGGGGAAAACTAATCTCTTGTTAATGGACTGTGAGCCATCATGTATTAAGGAGTGAATGCTGGAGGAAATTAAGATAAGATAATGGAGCGTCAGGTCTTTGTAAAATTCTTCCCTCTGTGTCAGCCTTGGGTCAATATATTTACAAAATGCAATGGAGAGTGAATGTCAAGAGGTCATGTGGAATAAAGATCCAAGAGCTTTAATGGACTAATTGATGTGTTGGTGCAAAAATCACAAATTTTCTCCTAGGAGTCTCCCTGGCTTTAGCGTTTTCCTTTTTGCTGTTTATGTTTTAGATTTGGCTCTGATACTGTCCTACTTCACAGTATAGAGAAATCCTGGGTTTCAGCTTTCTATGCAAGGACTACAATTCCCGGCACCCCTTGCATTTAGGTGTGGATGTTTGAGTAGTTCTATCAATGGAATGAGAATAGAAGTAGATTCCTTTACTTTTGGGCCAAGTGTTTTATCACTGTATTTTCCTATTCCTTTTCTGTTGATTGGATGCTGGTGATTATGAGGTTTCTTTTTTTAAAGATGGAGGAAACAACTGGCTTCCTGAAATACACTGAGAACCATCAAGCAGAAACATATAAATATTCTGATGAGGAGGGGAATCAAAACTTCTTTTGTGTTAGCCACTAAAATAGTGGGTTTATTTGTTACAGCAGCTGGTGTTACCTTAACAAAATGCATTAGAAATATCTGAATTAATATTCTGAGTAGTGGAATTAGGTAGACTGCCAAGGCTCAGTGAGTCAGAGTAGAGAAGGTGAGAGCACTAAATTTGGAAATATTTAGCAATGAAAGAAATAAAAGCAAAAGGATCATGAAAAGAGATATCAAGAGAATTGATACCACTCTCCAATATCCCCAATGATATTTGAAAATGAACTCCTTCATAGTGTTAATATTTACTCTAGTGAAAATCTTCTAATTGATTTTGATTCAGACATCTGTTTCACTGACTTGTTTTGAAATCAAACCCAAATCTGAGTCTGCATTATATTACAAGACTGTCCTTGTTTGAATTTTACACAAATAATGAAATGATTTAAAATTTTCAACACATTTAAAAGTACCAATACATTTCTAGGCTTAAAATTAATTCCCCTTGGAAGAAAGTATTTATTTACTCTGGTACACAGGAAAAGTACTCCCTGAGAGTTTTAGTTTCATGACATCTATTTTTAAAGCTTTATTTAAATATACTCTTTGTCTACCAACCAAATTTTAAATATATTGATAGATTGACTATGTTCAGCAGTTTGCTGGGGCCAATGAAACACACTAGATTTTTTTCCCAAGAAGTAAACTATCTTTGAAGTGACAGCACTCTACAGAGGATCAGTGGAAAAGAGAAGTCAGTAGTGATGAATCCAACTCATGTCCTATCTCTAAGGAAAACAGAGCCTCGTAGGGAAGGATTTGGCCTGGTTCAAGTGCTCTGTCTGTTTTCTGAGTGAGGACTCAAGAAATAGTGGGTTGGTCTGATGCTGCAAAATTTTACGTCTCCTCCCCAGGTATCTCTCTGATTTTGGATTTTTAAAAGTGAATCTAATTGAAGTTTTAGACTTGGTTCTCTGACCATTATTTTCTCATGGTTCCCACTAGAAAGGCAAAGTGGTAGAAGAAATTAAACCAGTATTTATTGTGGGGGGAGTGTTTAAAATATCACTTTTTTACTGTAAAAATATGAATATATTTCATATTGAAAATTTGGAAAGATAAGCAAAAGAGGAAATAACTTACATGAGTAATATTTTCCACACACAAAGGGGGTTTTAAAAAAAATTAGATTCTGCTGAAGATATACGGTTATTTTTTTCAAACATATTATACACACTTATACTTGCTTTTGAATATTCTTCAGTTCTAGCTGTGTTCAACAATGTGGTTGATTAGAATTTTGCAAAATAAACTTATGAACATTCATGTCTGTAAACTTTTCTATATATACACAGGATATCTTTTTTAAAACAAATTCTTCTAAGTGACTTACTGACTGAAAAATGATGCTCATTTTATTTCTTTTTTATATTCTGACCAAATTTCTTCCAAAATAATGTATTAAATTATTCTTTCATTTATGACACTGTTCTTCAATCTTGAATAGTACCATTTAAAAAATCCCAAATATTTCTTTTAATTTACATTTCTTTGCTCATGAGTGTGGTAGTTTTTTTGTCATTCTTCTTTTACTAACTGCTCATATCTTTACCATTTCTGAGGTAATTTCCTTCATTTTTTCCTTTCTCCTTCCTATTTTTTCTCCAGCTTTTAAAAAAGTTACTCACTATAAGTTTACAGTTTAAAAAATTATGTACATTTTTATATTACTGCACAACTGAGACAGAAATTTTCATCACCTCTGTGGTAGGTAAAAAAGTCCCCCACAAAATATCCATGTACTAATCTTTGGAACCTGTGAATGTTCTCTTCCATGGCAAAAAAAAAAAAAAATTAAAAAACACTTTGAAGATATGATTATATTTAGGGTGTTGACATGGGGATTTATTTTAGATTATCAGGGTGGGGTCTAAATAGAATCACGTTATCTTTCTAAGAGGGGGGCACAGGGAGATTTGATGGATGAGAGACCATGTGGCAAAAACAGAGAAAAACAGAGTTAGAGAAATTCTGTGCCGGTAGCTTTGAGTATGGAAACAGGAGCCATGAGCCAAGAAACAGTACACACACTGGGTAAGGGGAGAAAGCAGGCTGTCTGTAGAGCCCCTCAGGGATGGGACCCTGCTTGGTTTTAGCCCTGTAAACTCATTTCAGACTTGCGGTCCTTGAGAACTCTAGGAGAATACATTTCTGCCTTTTTTTTAAGTCACTGGATTTGTGGTAGTTGGGTACAGGAGGTACAGGAAACTAACACCATCCCCAAATATCCCTTTGTGTCTCTGTAGTGAGTCACTGGGTGACTGGATGACATTCTGGGTGTTAGACAACTACTGATCTGCTTTTAGTCTCTCTGATTTTTCTTTTTCTGTAATTTCATGTAACGAATCATATAATATGTAGCATTTTATGTCTGACTTTTTAAAATGTTTTTGAGGTTTGTCTGCATTGTGTGTGTGTCAGTAGTTCATTTCATTTTTGTTGTCAAGTAGTTTTCTATTGTAGAGTTTTACCTTTAGTTTATCCAGTCACTATGTGATGGGCATTTGGATTGTTTCCAACTTGGGACTATCATGAATAATACTGCTATGAACACCCAGGTAAACTTGTTTGGGAATATGTTTTTCATTTCTCTTGGGTAGATAAAAGGTCATGTGCTAAGTGTTTAACTTTTTAAGAACTTAGCTAAACTGTTTCCAAAGTGGGCATACACTTGAAATACCAACAATGTATGAATTTTCAAGTTGATTTAAAGAGAGAGGGGTGGAAAGAGAGAAAGGAAAGAAGAAGGGGGAGGAGGAGGGATAAGAGGAGTAGAAAAGAAGTAGAAATTAAAAGAAAACTATGTGAAGATATGGCTAAATGTTATCCTGTCCAACCCTGATCCTTTGTAGTCTAGCTTTCCAGAAAAAAGACGTGGCTTCCTGAAAATTCCTGTGGAAACTAGTCACAACCACATGTATAAGGCAATGATCTTGATCTACTGGAAGGTTTGAACTCAGTTTCTGTTATGGACTAAATGTGTCCCCTGCAATGGGGTGGTATTGGTTTGGGAGGTAATTAGGGTTAAATGAGGTCATGATGGAATTAATACCTTTATAACAAGAGACATAAGAGAGCTTGCTCTCTCTCTACCCCTATCACATTGAGAAATGGCCCTGCGAGCACACAGTGATAAAGTGACCATCTGCAAGCTGCTAAGAGCTCTTCACAGAAACTGGACTCTTGATCTTGGACTCCTCAGCCTCTGGAACTGTGTGAGAAAATAAATTTCTGTTGTTCAAGCTACCCACGTTATGATATTTTGTTATGGCAGCCTGAGCTGCCTCTCAGTCAAGCTGAGGATAGGCTGACCCATGGCCCTCTTTCCCATTGTGCATGAATAATGAAAGGTCGTGTTATTTACTTCCTGGAGGCACAATTACAAAACCTAACCTACTAGCACACTGAACACAGTTGCTGTGCTTTCTTTAGCATAATGTAATTCTAATTACATTATTAGCATAAAAAAGCTAGAGGTATGTTCTCTACTATGTCAGATTGCTAAGTGTGCCATACTCAATTATTAATATGTAATGACTGATTTTCAAAGATGTTTATTACAGTATCATTAGTCTTGGCACAAAATGGAATACAAAGGAAATACTCAACTAAAAAATGGTTCAATAATTTATTATTCTGTGCCCTATGGAATATAATACAGATGTTAAGAAGAATGAACCAGAGCCAGACAAGTTGATTTTGAAGGATCAGTCTTTTTTATCTTTCCAGGATATTAGGGAAAAACACTTACAATGAAAAGAGGTATGCATAAATGACCCTTTTTAAAAAGTATGGTAAATAAAATTGCATATGACATTAAATATATTTGTGTTTTTAAGGGATTACTTTTAAAAAAAACAGAAAAAAAGAAAGGTATTTTCCTAGAAATCAAGGTTCTATTTTAGGCTGTTTTAATCTCACTCATTCATTAACTTCTATTATCAGGTATAAAAATGATGACTCCCAAACCTCCACCTCTTGCCCAGATCCTTTCTCTCTCTTTTTCTTACTCAAACCTGTGTTTTCTACTGCCTACTCATCACCTCAACTTAGAGTTTGATAGGTACTGGAAACTTTACCCATCTAGACCACTTCGTTCCTCTGTCTACCTCTCCTCCTTTCCCCCTTATCTCAGTGAGTGGCAAAATCAACCACCCTGTTGCTCAAGCTGGAATCCACATGGTCATTATCTATTATTCCCTCTCCTTCATATCCACATTCAATCACCCACCAATCTGTTGCTTCTGCTTCTAAACTATCTCATAAAGGCACCTATATCTTTCTCCATAGCCACTGTTCTTTATTTCAGGCCACCATAATCTTTTGCCTAGATCACTCTACATAGTCTTAGCAAGTGTTCTGGTACCTACATGCTTCTGCTCCTCTGAGCTGCCTTCTTCACATGAACTTCAGGAAGACTTTCCTGTAGTGAAAATGTGGCTGGTTCTGCCCACCATTTAAACCCCTCAGTGGTTTTCTCAATTACTCCCAGGTTAACGATCAAACCTATTTATATAAATGTATGACTATAATACCATGTAATTGTATGATCTCCTTTTAAAAATTGCAAATGAAAACAAACACAACAGCAAAACTATTTAGAAATAAAAAAATTACTCTTCAGAATAATTCTTGTAACCAAATGACATCAAAACTATAATTACATACTAAAAAAAATGATAACAGTGCTTCAATCTAAGCTATACTCGGAGGGAAACCCATAGTCCGGATCCTTTTATTATAAAACAAGAGAAAATAAAGCATTCATATTCACAGCAAAAAGCTGTAAGGAAAATTTAAAACACTGAAAAGCTTAAAGAACAAGTTAGTGAAACTGAAAACAGAAATTAATCATTTAGGAAACAAATGGATAAGAGATTGATAAATAATTGAAAAGTTAATAAAATACTCAACATCGTTCATGATTTACTGAAGCAAAAAAACGGGAGAAAACAAAGTTACTCTAAAGTGGAGAGAAGATAGAACCACATGTTAGGGAAGATATTGAAATATCTGTGAGAACGTATCTTTTAAAGCTTATATTAATACACTTAACAGTCTTGGTGAAATGGAAAATTATAAGGAGACTACAAAGTGAACCAAACTGTCTCAACAAGAAATAAATAAGAGGAACAGATCATGAAAGTGTTTAGAAAATTTACCAATAACTGCCCCTGGCCCTAGTCCATGAGATTTTTCAGGAGAGACCCCCATTTTTAAAAGTCTTAATTATTCTATGCAGAAAATGAAGACATAATTCTGGATTTAATCTGTAAAGCTAACATTATCCTGTCCAAACCAGAGAAAGTTCAAAAGGCTCACAGATGGATCAAACCACATTAATGAAAATCTTCTTAATAGATCTATTTAGGCATGTTGATCCAAGAAAACAGAGACCAAGAAGGACTTAATCCAATCATTCAAATTCAGCCTATTAATACAAAATAAAAAGAACATATCCTTTATCAAAAAATACCTTTGAATAAAATTCAGCAGCTGTCCCTAATAAAAATCTTAGAAAACTAAGATGAGAGTACTCCTCAGTGCTGTAGAGATTGCTTATCTTAAATCAACAGTCAACATTATATTTAACCATAAACGTTATTTTATATCAGAGGTATTCTCTTTAAAACCTAGAAAGTTGGCAAGTATGTTATCATTTAACATTGTTCTAGTAGTTTTAGTAGTTTTATTGTAATAACTTGGAAAGCAAAAGAAGTGAGTATTGACATTGGAAAAGAAAAGGTAAAAATTTAGCATATGAATTATGTGAAGATAATGATTGTCAACGTGAAACATTCAAGAAAACCAACTCAAAAAAATATAAGAACTAATAGCATGATAGAATGTTACAGTCAAAACAAACAAAATTCCATTTTCAGCCTATATTTTATCGGTATATATGATATCATTATCACTTATTAGTGAGTGAACATCATTTGTGAATCACCTTTTTTATTATAAGGATGAAGTTTCCATTTATACTGAGATGAGGAGGACTTCAGAGGAATAGGTGTGAACCAGGGAGAAACAAGACATTGATATGAATGTGTGATGTTAGAGACAACTATGAGATTGAAATGCAGTCAAATTTATCATGTCACTATAGAGTTCAGTGGGAGATACAAGTTGGGAGCTGTGGGGATAGAGACAGTATTTAAAGTCATAGGACTTGATGAGTTCACTTCAGGAGTGAGTATAGTGAGGAAAAAATTGGTGCAAGGATTGAGCCTTGGGATATTCCAGAATTTAGAGGTTGATTAGAAATGTATGAACCAGCAAAGGAGGCTGAGAATCTGATACAGTGGAGGTGAACCAGGACTAATGGTGTGGGGCCAAGTAAAATATGTGTTCCAAGAATAAACTGGTGATCTTCTGAGTCAAATGCTTCCCACTAGTCAAGTAAAATGAAGACAAAATATTGGCCATTGGCATTGGCAATGTGAGGATTACCCATAATCTTGGTAAGAGGCATGTGGGTGAACTGGTATGGATGTAAACCTGACTAGAGTGGATTCAGGAAAGAAAAGAAAGAGATGAATTACACATGGTAGCTCAAAAATATCTCAAGGAATTTTTCCATAAAGGGAAACAGAAAAATAGGACATCAGCTACAGAAGACTGCAGTTAAGACCTTTATACATTTTTTAAAAACAGAAGAATTAATAGCATTTTTGTATGCAGACGGGAATAATATAGGAGAAAGTGGAAAACTTGCAGTATCTGAGAGGAAGGTAGAATTTCTGAAACTAAAAACTTGAATAAATAAGAGGTTATAGGTCTAATTGGCATAAAAGTGGTACAACTGGCACTGGCAGCAGAGATAGTCCATTCATAACAACAACAGAAAGAGATGTCTACAGATACAGATTCAAGTAGGTCATAATTGGAATGTGTAGAGATTTTCATTATCTCCTTTGTTCTGAAAAATAAGTTTGTCTTTTCTGTATTCCACTTACCTGGTTTGGTAATAAAACGTAAGAGCTTCATAACATAAATAGTGGGACTATTAATGTTTTAGAAAATTTTAAATACATTTTTAAGAGCTTCTTCTTTAAAAACTATAGGATATTTCATTGTGAAGCTGGCTCACATAGGTGTGCAGCTTTGAACATTTGTGTTTGAACTTTTATTTATCCTTGCTGCTTCCTCTGTGTAGCTCATCTTTCTTCTAGAGACAGATGGCTGGCTTCCTGTTATCTGCATCTCTGTTTAAATTTCCCTTCACTGGACAAAGCTTGACTGCCCTGCACAGAAGAACCCATATTCCCCAGTCATTTTCATCTCTATTGCCTTGATTTTTTTCTTCATAGAATTTATCATTCTCTGCAATTATACAGTTTTGCTTATTTAATTTCTGTCTCTACTAGAGTCAGTTTCATGAGGTTAGTGATAAAGTTGGCCCCGTTCACCACTGTGACTGCTGTGTACCAAGAATCTTAGTATTTGCTGTGTCTCCAGCAATTACTATTTGTTGAATGAATGAATGAATGCATGAATGACTAGGAAATGGTGGAGCAAAGACACTGAAATGGTAACCAACATGGTATATTTGATCATTTTTAGGACTTCTTCAACATAGGAAAGAATGAAATTATAATCATCCTAGAACCATATAGAAAAATGTTGGAGACCTGTTGGGGGGGGCAGGGCCATTGAATTTGCTTTCTGTCTTCCACCCTGATAAGCGCAGTGTTCTGTAAATCAGAGCATTTTCATTAATAGTAATTGAGTGAATTCATGAATGAATTAATGAAATATGCTAAAACTGAGTAATATTTCAGGTTTGTTACCTTATTTTTTCTAAACCAGTGTTTTTTCTGTGGATACTACTTTAAAAAACAGGGATTAGCTCATGTGACTGAATATTCTTGATTTGTAAAGCAACTTTGGGGCTTAAAGACATTAGCAGCCCCTTCTAGGTTCCGACTAGAGTGTTAAGGAGCATACAATTAGTTTTAAAATAAGCTGATTATAGAGTAACACCAGTGTGGAGCAACAAATCATCTTATCATCTAGAATACTGCATGAGACTGAAAATGAAAAACACTATTATATTTTTTAAAAGTTACACTGCCTATTTAGTACAAGAGAACTGCATAAAACTGGTGATGTCAAAGGAAAAACGTTTAGACACAATTGCCATTTCCAAATGAATTTTGCTTTTATGTATTCATATCCTACTGAAATTCTTAGGGTGGAAAAGTAGTTATGATTACTGGCAGGTATTCATAGGCATATTTTACTATGAGTAGTATGCGAAAAACTAAAGATAGCCTCTTCTTGGCAAATTATGTACAAAATAGTATTCAGAGGGTCTCAGATTAGTCCAGGTCAGCTCCTTAGCCTCCATAGTGTGCAGGGCTGGCCTTGCCACATTCAGATGGCTAATATTCCTTAACAGACTAATGTTCAGGGTCAGTGTAAGTATACTGACTTTATATAAACCTGGAGCCCTGTCATTGTTTAGCTTTCTTATTAATTTAATTCATCTGACATTATAGAATGCATGCCCTGAATCAGACAATCCTAAGTACTGAAGATGAGTGAGCAAGCTGTCACTGTAACTGGCTTCCTGAGCATCTAATGGGCCAACAATCTTAAATGAGTAGAAGAAAGAGGGAAGCTAAAGTGCAGTCAGGGTGTTTCTTAAATTTGAATGGTATATGAATCACCTGGCTTGGAGTCTCCTTAAAATGACTGTTGATTAAGTAGGTCTGGGGTAGGGACTGAGCATCTGCATTTCTAACAAGGTCCCAGGTGATGCTGCTGGGCCGTTGGCCACACTATAGGTAAAGAAAAAGTAGAAAACAATAATGGAAGGTTTTGGTTTTCTGACATTCTCAGTGATTCGAATGCATGCAAGGGACAAAAGCATGTTTACACTGAGAAGCTGAAATACCTTGTATGCACACGGGAGGAACCCTAACCTGCACCTGCAAGCCTCCTTCTGACCATATGCTAATAGCACTTTGGCCATGCTTCACACCTTCAGAACCCTACCCACCCCTAAAGGATGGGCCTGGCAACAATGCCCATGGAGGCCATAGAGATATACCTGAGACCACTGGATAAAGAATTATAGGGGCATCAAGATATAAATTGACTCCAGGGGATAGGATCATGAGATAGCATAAATCCAGATAACATAGAATCTATGAATATGGACTGGGTTCAGAATATGAATGCACACAAATCTTCATGTATAAGCATGTATGCATACTTGAGTGCAGTAAAGGAGTTGGGAGCAAGACCCTTGACAAGGATAGAATGCAAAGGGTGGAGAGGAGGACCCTTTGTTATATATTCTCAACTCTGTGCTATGTACATGTTCCAAGGTGTGGATAAAGTGAAGGTTCCTATGGCCAGGATCCTCACCTGAACCTGAACTACTTGATGATGTAACTGGCCTGCCACAAGGCTACTGCTTCGACATCCCTAGGCAATTAGCTGTTACTGACTGAATAATTATATAAAGAGCTCTGTCCAGTCCCTGCTCTGGGCAGAGGTAGAGACAAAAGAGGATTACAGAGCTGCAGACTGTTGGATGCAGACGTAATTCCAGTGCTTGACCTATCGCTGGGAAAACAAGCCAGGTAATAAACCCTTTCACTCCCAAGAATGTTCCATTGTCATTCCTCGGTCTCACTGAATCCAAAGTGAACTTGCCCAGTGCTGAAACTCATTGGCAAGACACAAGGATTCTCTAGCATGACAGAATGAGAATGAGGGCCTATGATACAAAATAGGGGATAAAATATCAGTTCATCTGGAGTTCCTAGGACTTAACTTTGGAATTATTGATCTCATCATTTTTCTTCACTCTGTAGTCAATGGCTAGCCATTCCAATGGGAAGAAGATGTCATTGAATGATCTACGAATAGTCTGTTGGCATTTAATAAATACTTTCATTATCCCTACCTCCTGATCTCATTTCCCCATCATCCTCAACAAAAGATAAGTAAAACAAAGACACAAATTAGATTATAAACCAGATCACTTTTGGCAGTAGAATTTAAACCCACAGCCTCTCTAGTAACCGGCCCAAGAAGCCAAACCACATCTCTGTAGCCATCAGCCCAAGATAGTCAGGACCTAGGCCAGTGACTACCACCTTCTCTGTTTGGGCCTTCACTTCCAAATTAGAAGCAGAACAGACAAATAGGCTTCTGAAACCAATCATATAAGGTGTCAGTCTACTTAGCTCACCTACAGCTTCCCCGTCCTAATAGTAAAAGTGCAACAGCGCAACTTATTACTGACGGTCACTGGCTCTCATGGGATCATCTGAGTTCCGAATCCTCTTGTCCTTCAGGAAAAACTCCTGTGTCTAATATATATCCTCACCACAATCTTAATTCTTGTGTTAGTCTTTCTAACTGGTATAACTTCACCAAGGATGATTTGACCTTCAGTGTCCACTCTGAGGAATAGTTGACTGGAACAACTGTTCATTTGAGAATCATCTTAGAAAATAAAGGGAATAGTGGCAGCCTTTTTTATTGTATACAGAGGCCAAGAAATAAAATTCTGATTCAAAAGTTGCTTCACTAAAAGCTTCTTTGGCCAAATCTAAAGGGCAATTTGACAACCTTACACAATAACAAATTGGACTCATTGCCCTCCTAAGTCTTTACGCTCCTTGTCCTTCATTTGGCTCCCTATATCCGACTCTCCTCTCATTCTTTTCCTCTTGTCCACATCATTTGCCTTTTCTCGGTGACTCACTTAAGACCCCAGAATGCCTCTAAAGATACATCCCTTCCATGAGCTGAATCTACAGACAACTGTAGAATTCAAACCTTTAACCCATATTCAATTTAAGGCTATTATTAAGGACTTCTGTAAACCTAGAGAAGACCAGCAACCAATTAAAACAAAGTCAGAATTCTTCTGAATGCCTATGACCCAGGGTTGCCTGAGCTGTGTCAACCTGTACACATATGGATCAGAACCTCAGATGCTAAATCTTGAGTGGCAGAAGATGATTGAACTCACCCAGAAAGGGACCTTTTTCCTGGAAAGGGAAGTTTTTTCTTTCTACAATAAACCTGAGGGCCAAAAAGTCTCCAGAAAGTTGGGAAACATATCCTAAAAGCAATGTTGAAACATTTCCAATAAAAATTAATTGGGCCATAATTCAATATTTCAAATAGAGAGAAGATGAAATTTGGATGGGAAATTGACCCTGTACCAAAACTACAGGTTTTTGTAACACCTGGAAAGATATTTTGAAATTGTTTTTGAAGAACAACAAGACTCCAAATAAACTTATGGCCCTGCTGATCCAACAGTTGGTGGGACATTTCCAAAAATAACTTCCCATCAACAAGGGCACTTGTAGATATTTTAAACACAAGGGATATTTTTAACAAAAGACTCTCCCATTTTACAAAAGAAACTCAAAGACAAAAAAAAATCTCTCAACTCAGATCCAAGAGGGTGATTCAAGGAAAGAAAAAAGCATCCTACCTTACCTTGAAAACTCAAGATCAATTAACTATAAATAAATGTGATCAACCTCATCAGTTGCTGGCAGATATGGGCACTACTCTTTCTACATTGAAACTTGTTATCTTTGCTCAATTTCTTCCTTAGAGTAAATACAGCACATAGGTGCTAGGTATTTATAATAACCCATAGATTTTCTCTGTCTCTTAGCCCTTAAATGTAACCCTTGGACCTTTGATTAAACAGCATTAATTCCTGTTCTGTGGTACTACCCTGAAAATATAATAGGCAGAGATTTACTTTGCAAATGGAATTGTATTATTAAATGTACACCAGAGGGACTAGACCTTGAGGTTCCAGAAGACTCCAGTATTCAGAATCAAGTTGTGTCTGCTCTGGATACATCTTTTCCTTCTCTACTGCATTTCCTGCATTTTCCAATTAAAGAACTTTTTAACACTGTATTTGGACATTCTATGCTCTAAAAATTCCACTGGCATAGGAAAAATAACTGGAGCAGAACCGATTAAAGTTCAAATAGATGCTATGAAACTGTTACACAAACTTCCCTGATATCCTCTGAAGCCAGATACAAGGAAAGGACTCAAACCCCTAACTGAAAGCCTTATATCCAAAGGACTTTTTAGACTCTGCTATAGACCTTGTAACACTTCTGTCCTGCAAGTAAAGAAAGCAAATGGATAATGATATAAATTTCTGAAGATTTCAGAATATTCAAGAAACATATATCTCTTTCCTAGTAGTACTTAACCCAAATAGTATCTTGGCATCAAATCTGTCCCATGCCACCTGTTTCAACATAGTGGACTTTTTCTCTGCTCTTCTTGGTTATGCCTCTAGCCTAGGACAGTCAATACCTGTGGAGGACAATGATTCATGTGGAAGATTATGCTCCAGGGGTACACTGAAGCCCCCTCCTATTTTTCCCAGGTCTTTGCAAAAGAATTAGAAGACCTAAACTTCCTGTGTGACTCAGTTCTGATGCAATTTGTGGGTGATTTGATTAAAGAAAATTCAGAGAACAAGGAAGCCTATAAAAAAGATTCCAATTACTTGCTTTCTTAGCAGAAAAGGGACATCAAATTTTCAAAAATAAATTGCAGATTTGCCAAAATGCAGTTTATTATTTAGAGAGTCAGCTATCTAAGGAGGGAAAAACACTCTCTAAATAGACTAAAGATTAGCCAAACATGTCATAGACCTGTGGATAAAATGAGAGTTCCTGTGGCCAGAATTCTCACCTGGCCATGGTTGACTAGCTCACTGCACACCTATGGGCAATACATGGCTGTTGGCTCTATATAAAGAGCTGTGCCCAGTGCTCTGCACGCGACATGGTGGCACAGCTGCAAGGCTGCAGGAGAGCAGAGCAGAGGCTGGAGTGGTGGCAGCACCGAGGACAGGGAGGTCCCAAGGACGGCTGTGCAGACAGAGGGGCCGAGAGGCAGAGACTGACTTGCTGCATACAGACTCGCTCTGAGTGAATGGGATTCTAGTGACTGACCTGCCACCTGGAAATAAAGTTGGGTATAACCCTTTCACCCCAAGAACGTTTTGCTGTCATTTTCTTTGGTCACATTGAATCCATAGCGAACTTGCCTGGGGCTGAAACTCATTGACAAGACAAGACCCCTCATCAAACAGTAACTAAGAGAATTTCTAGGTTCATCTGCGTAGTGCTGGCAATGCAACACCTCTTTATGAATTGACCAAGTCATTAGTAAAAGATCCTCATGCCAAAAGGCCAACAGGCCTTCCCTACCTGCAAAAGGCCATTTTGTCTATTTAGGCATGTGCAATTTGGGCAAGTCTTGGGTTTTTAACTGAACATTAAGGGAACCATCAAAAACTCTTTACTTCAAATAATTTCACCCTTAATCTGGATGTAAGACTTACCCCCTTGTCTTAGAGCAATAGCTGCCACTTCAAAACTTGTTGATGCTTTTGCTTAACTAGTTGTAGACAACCCATTGGACCTCATGGTCCTCACACAATACAGTCTCACTATTGGTTGAGAACACAACATTTTTTGGCAGTCCAGTTAACCTCTCGAGTTACTCTCTCCCTCTCACATTACTATTTACTGTTGCAGCATCCCGGAAACTATCACTCTGTTCTCCTGCCCCTACCAGAGAAAGGGAACTTTATGGTGTCTTACTTTAGATAGGTAACTGTCTATACCTTGCTCAGTTTTGTAGAGATTTTCGTTGAGAACTGTGACCTATTATTATTTGTTGATGGATCAAACCTCAAGGTTAAAATAAACCAGGAGGCTATGGAGCAAGGTCTGTTTTCAGTAAATTAAGCTCTCCTTTAGAATATAGTTCTCTCTGAGATAAAATCAGCCCCAAAGGTAGATTTACTAGAGCTTGTAAACTAGCCAAAAAACAGAGATTAAACATTTATGCAAATAGCAAGTATGCTTTTGAAGTAGTGCATGATTTTGGGATCCTTTCAAAACAAAGGAGGCTTCTCACCTCTGCTGTAACATCCTCCAAAATGGACAACAAATTGAGGAACTTTTATACTCATTTCTGCTTCCTAGAGAGTTGGCTGTTTTAAATGAAAATCTCTGTCAGATGATTATACAAAATAAACAGCCATACTAAGGCTATGATCCTATCTAAATCTTAAAGGATAAGCCTCTGGAGGGGTTCAAAGAGGCTGTTACGCAATATCATTTGTACAGCTCCTTATTTTGGACAGGAAGGATTGCACATGTCTGGTTTTGCCCTTTCCTCAGAAAATCTGTATGATTATAAAATGGCTGGTTGGTAGCACCAGATGATTTCCAATAGATAGTAAGTAAATTTCTCTGTGAAACCGCTCATCATGTTACAGAAAAATTACTTATTATCTTCAATCAACATGGGTTGGGTAACTGAAAAAGAAACAAGAGAGCTCATATTCAGGTTGTGTGCCACATGTTAATAGTATAATGCTGGAAAATCTTTAAAGCTGGGGCATAGACATGAACCAAAGCATTATGGACCTTTTGACCACCTCAGATGAATTTTATCTAGCTCCCAATCTCTTTGAGACTTGAATATGTTTTCATTATTGTGTATTGTCAGGAGGTTTAAACCCTTCCTTTGCTCAAAAGATAGTCTCTAAAATGATGTTTGATTTTGTGTTTCCAATCTAAGTATACAAACTTTTATATCAAGTGCCTGAAGCACAAACTTATGGGAAACAAAGAGAACTCTGTAAGGTGTTAGCTCTTACTCAACAACCACACTGCCCTTACTACCCACAACCTTCTGGAGAGGTTTAAAGAACTAATGACATCTTCCAAGTGTACCTAGCCAAACTCTCAGAAACCCTTGAGCTCCCTTGGCAAAAGTTATTCCCAGAATGCCTTAGTCCAGAGGGTCCAATCCCTTGGAACACCAGTTATCCTTCTTTGAACTGAAAACTGGAAGGCCCCTGCATTTATGAATTTCACTTCTGATACTAGACTCTGCTCTGCTGCACACAGGCATTGCAAAATATTTCAAGGGATTTAGGTCCTGTACATAATTTTACCATCAACAGGTTAAGGTTGCTTTTCCATAGCACCAGTATGATATTTACTCTTTTCATGATCTTCAGTCAGAAGATTGTATATAACAGATGAGACATCAGGGAAAAACTTTTCTTGAAACTCATAGAAAATAATCTTATAAGGCACTGTTAATAACAAATAAGGCCATAAGAAAGAATCTTATTTGGTACCATTAATAACAAATACAACAGTGAAACTCCTGAAGGTCAATCCTTGGGTTCCTATTTCACAATCTGAAATCTAAACAATTAGGAGACTAATAGGGGAACTTAAAATGAAAATTCTCAGAAATCTTCTAGAAGCCACTTATCTTCAGAAGCACATAGCTAACTTAAGACCTTTGGAACAAACTAATCATCTTGGAATACAGACAGCTTCTGCTCAAAATTTTGGACCAAGACTCCTGTATAATTTCTGTTGTTTTTATCTGTTTGCTTATAATCCTTTCTTTTTACATTTTCCTTGATTCTTGGCCACTTTAATGACTTTTTTATTTTCTCTTTCCTTTTTATTATAATTGTCAGGTCAGGACATACTCATTCGAATACCATCCTTAGATTTCCCAAACAGTAGCTCCTGCCCTCACTCCTACCCACTGCCATGTATGCCACCCATCACTGGATGCCCATGACAAAAACCTCTGGAAAAGTTTGGTCTCATCAAATGAAACCATAGGGAATTATAGCTGATGGAATTTTCATTTGAATCTACATGGATTAACTTAAGGTACCTTTCTCTCAGAAAAGAAAAAAATATTATCATCTGTTGCTCAGACCTTCAGCAAATCTAAATTTGAATTCAACAACCTTTGTAACACAATGAGTTAAATACTTGCCACATGTAAAAGAATTATAGAGATCCAAGTATGTAGTCTAGCTAGTGTAAGGCCTTGGTTCTGACCTTCTGTCATATATAAACATTTTTTTTTCCCTGAATATCCATGTACTCGTACATCATTTGTAGGTCAGAGATGCCTGGTCTTCTTCCTCATAGTGCCTTTGGAATTCCAAGACTTGTATGTACACAGACAGCCTACTTCTATAAATCACTAAAGCTGGGAATTATTAGTCATGTATGGGTTGCAAAAAAAAAGATCACCTTTGGATACTGAGGCACTTCCCCTGGGAGGATTACTGATTCACTGCTCATGCAAGCTATCAGAGCAGTGTTCTCAAGGTGACAAGACAAATAGAAAAGACAGTAGAAAACTTATCACCAGCTGACAGAAGTTATTAATGATACCACCAATGCACTGTATGGAATACAGATCAGCCTTAACCTGTGAGCATGAGTAGAGGTAAACAACTGCATTGCTCTAGATTTGTTGGCTAGTCGTTTTGGTATCTGTGCCATTACCAATATTTCTTGCTGTACTTGGATCAATGAAATGGGCAAGATATAACAGGCTATGCGTGATCTGAAGGACAAAGGTACTTAGTTTTCTAAGGTTGATTCTTATGACCTGTGGGATTAGTTATCTTGGCCTGAGTTGGGCAGTTGGGTTTCCTTGTTTTAAAGATCTTGTGGGGAGTATTAACTGTTCTTGAGTCTGTCACAGTTCAATGATGCCAGCTCATTGCATTCTTTCTAGAGTCTTAAGTGATTCCATGTAGTCATTTTCTAGTCAGACACTTGCCATGAGGATGCAACAACAGAAAGGTCAAGAATATCTCATGATGCGGTAGACTGTGAAGACACCTGAACAATGTCAGAGAAGTGAAGATCTCGATCTTTGGCCTTCTCTAATTGCTCAAACTCTCTCAAGTGAGAAAAGGACTAAAAGGGAGGCTATGAGACTGACTATACCAATAAGCAATGGCCAGACCAAATGTGACAATTGTACTATTATCCACAAGCCACTGTGGCATCAAGCCCAGTAAGCCAAACCAAACCAGAATGATCAGGAATTAGCTAGTGATTCCCAGCTTCTCTATCATTTGACTCTGCTCCCAGCTCGGATTTAAGCAAAAGGAACCAAATTATGTTTGTGAAGCAAATCACATTAGATACCTTACTTCTAATTAACCCACCTCCAGTTCTCCATGCCAACAGCTTCCAATCAGAACATATCTAAGGTCCCTGCGTATGTTTTTCAACTATTAGCCTTTCCAACTTTGTGCTCGTCTTGGGTCTCTGGAATTGATAACTAACTCCTTTGCATAAATCTGTGAATAAATATCTATTTTTTTGTCTTTTAGATGGTCTTTTTAAATCTACAATTCTTAGTTATAATCCTCCTTACCTGAAACAAATATTTTAAATGTTATTTCTTAAGACAGCAGTTATCAAAATGTTAGTGTACATCAGAAACACCTGGAAGGATTGTTAAAACACAGATTGCCTGGCCTGACCCCCAGAGTTTATAATTCAATAGGTGTTGGGTGAAGTCCATGAATTTTGCATTCCAAGTTTTCAGATAATACTACTGTTGCTGGTCAGCTGACAACATTTTATGAAATGTTGCCTTGAGCTACAATATGATTTAGCAACAACTGCAATCACACCTGAATTTATGTAGTGTTCTTGCTTAGTAAGAGACAACTGTGTAAAATCTATGGGCCTGAAGTCATATTTTAAAACATGACCTTTGGATATATATACCTTGAGTTGGAGTTACGAGGTTATAAGAGGATGAGAAATGGAGAGAAATGTCTTCACCTTGCCCATAATTATGATTTTGTGTCCTTTCAGAGTAATTAGCCATACTTCAGCAAAGAGAAGTAGGACTTAATTACTCATTCACCATCTAGGGATGAAAAGACAATCTCTCATCATATAAAAAAGGTGAAAAGTGAATTGTTAGGGTTGAGATAGTTATGATTGCCTTTTACTGGAGAAAGATTTATAATTTAGCAATGGTATCTAACCATTAATTGATTACTTCCTAAGTAATTTCTCCTGTCACTTGAGTGGAAATAGTGATGCAGAAAGCTGGGAGTGGAGAAGATGTAGATAGGCAGTTCATGCTAAGGCAGTGAGGAAGACACAGAACTACACAGGAGGTGTTAAGAATCAAGGGATCGCCATGAGCTGCCCTGGGGAAGCCCGTGATCTTACTGCTGCATATAAATCTTGGCTGGCCTGTAACTCACCCTCTCTTCACCCCAACAATATTCTCCTTTCTCTCCTACCAGCATTAGCTTTCTTTCCTGCTTTACCTGTCCTATGTTCCTCCTATCTAAATACATCATCTGGCCCAATGACCAGATAATGTTCTTTGTTTTTGACTTTATCTTTCAGCTTTGCTTGAATCATCTGAATTAAAAAAGAAAAACCCAACAAATCTCAATGTAAATTGAACAGGTTCCTGTATGATCTACCATTCTCTATAGTCAAGGACTCCCTTCTTTGTGCATTTTACACTGGAGAGAAAACATCTCTCTCCTCCAGTGCATTGAGAAAGCAATTTTTATGTTTTGGCCTGTTTTGGTCTTTGCTTTTTAAAATTTGTAAAACAGAACTTAATAAAAAATACACAGTAATGATAAAGGGGTGAAAACATATCTAAAAGGGATAAGAGGACTATTTAAAGAACTGGATTGTTTAGCTGAGTAACAGAGCATTCAAGGTTACATGAATGGGTCTACCTTGTGGCCAAACATGACCACCTAATAATATTTTATGAATGACATCTGGGAGAATGAAGAATGAAACCAATTACATTTTCTAATGCAACATTTGATCTAGTCAATGATTCTGAGGCACCGAATGCCTTCAGGAAGCTTTCTTCTCAGCTGGAACCTAATTTTACTGGACCCATTTTACTCTGCAGGATAATCCTTTGTGACTTCTCTGAGGTCAAAAAGTCATCATCGTGTGCTGTTTATGAGTAAGTTTCTTTCTAAATAAGATCTGACTATGTCATTACCCAGAAGCAATAATTGGGCCAATGGGGTCAAGAAGAGCTCAAAATGAAAGAATTAATTCACTGGCTAAAGATGATAAACCACTAAGGCAAAATCAGCAAAGACCATAGATTGTGTCATTGGAATTAGACCTTTTTACTGCTTATTTTACAGGGAAGGAGGAACTGACCAGATATAATGTCGAATAAATATTTTAAGTGACACTTTTAACCAAAAGTAATTACTGCTACACCCCCCCCAAAAAAAGAAGAGAGAAAATGGGAAAATTTCAATTATTGTAAACCAGCAAACAGTTAAAGAGAAAATGATAAGTGTATTTACAGAGAAAACAGTATATTATCAATAAAATGCTATCTGAACATAGCTGTGAAGGAACTGGGCTACTTCAACATTTTTTTAAGTGAAAACATTTCATGTTTTTATAATGAATAATTTGATTTGGTAGATAAGACATTATTAACAATGGTTTTTACACATGTAATTATAATAAAGTAAATAGTTTGTAAATGGGCATTTTATATAAAAGATACAGAAGTATTTTCATCATCTGGAAACATATCTATTGTCATCTTATTTGCATTGTTTTAATTTTTTACTATTCATAAAAAATAGGAGATCAGTATGGTTCCACAGTTCAATTGTTAAACTGCCAAAAATAAAATAATGAAACTTTATCTTTAATTGCAAACCTCTAAGGAAGTAGTTGCTTATCTTTCTTAGTTTCATTCAACATAAAAAAAGACACTTCTTATGTTTAGGAAACAATGAACATAATACTTATATACTTGCATTTTTTCATATACATTTTATTTTATGGAGAGTTTTATTAAGAGTATATTATTCATGGTATGTGTCTAGCTTCCTATTAATATGTTA
Source organism: Manis pentadactyla (assembly GCF_030020395.1). Classification (NCBI taxonomy): domain Eukaryota; kingdom Metazoa; phylum Chordata; class Mammalia; order Pholidota; family Manidae; genus Manis; species Manis pentadactyla. Next base: position 145,297,983 of record NC_080021.1, on the reverse strand, counting down.
GGAATATATTAGAAATTGCAGTGTCATGGACAGTGTTTTTTCATATTGATGTTCAAAGATACGCCTGCAAAGCACACCTTATTCATGAGTCCTAGTAGGTGTTACTGCTGTAGGATAGGGTAGAACATACCTTTAGATTTTCCAGCAATATAATTGTGGTCTTCCAGTTAGTTTTAAAATTGATCTTTTATGATCTAGAGTAGTTGGTTGTTTGTAATCTACAGTAAAATTTTTGTTAGAATCCATAAAAACCTGTTTAAGTCCCTGACTTAAATGAGAAAGTGACTCATTTGAGCCACTCTGAGAAAGTAGACTTCCTAGTTACAGATTGTGAACACATTGTATGGTGATCAACTGTTCCAGTTTGTCCAGGACTAAGGGATTTCCCAGGACATGAGGCTTTCTAAACAAGGGCCATCCTGGGCAAACCTGGAGGAATTGGTCACCCTAATGCATGTCTTCTGATGGCTGCCCTGGAAAGAGCTCCATGACCTGAATTCCAAGCAGAGACAACATTGGGTCATTTCTTCCATCTCACCTCAGCACATTATTTCAGTGGAAGTAAAGGAACAAGACATGCAGACATCTTGGGAAAAAGCAGAGTAGTAAGGAAATAATGTTAGATTGTACTGTAAATGTGAGGGGAAGCCACTGGGGAATATTAAGCTCTGTGTGACATGATCTGACTTATGTTTTGATGGGATCCCTCTGGCTGCAAGCAGAGGGTAGACAAATAAGGTGAAAATGGAAGCAGGATGACCATTTAAGAGTCACTGCGGAAGTTTAGGACTCATTATAGTGTGGGTGTTAGTGGATTTCGTGAGGAGTAGAAGTGGAATATATTGTGGATATAGGACCAATAGGATTGATGCATGTCTGGGATGCAGGGTATAAGAAAAAGAAAAGCCAAGGATTATTACAAGGCTTTTGCCCTGAACAATCAGGCAGTTGGTGTTGCCTTTTATTTAGATGACAAATGCTAAAGAACTGGGGAGAAATTGAGTTTGTTTTGGATATAAGTTTGTTATGTTTATTAGCAATCCAAGTAAAAATCAGGCAGACTATTTGCTACAAAAGTTTAGAGTTTAGGGGAAATTCTTGGGCTAAAGATGTAAATCTAATGGCCATTGATGTTTTCATTAATGTATTTAAAATCATGGGACTGAATGGGTTCATCTGAAGAATGAAGGAAAAAATTGAGGACTAGATACAACAAACTTCAACCTGTAAAGGTTAGAAAGAGGAGAAGAGCTGACAAAGGAACCTGAAAGGGAGAAGACAGTGAGGGAGACAGAAAACCAAGACAGTTTAATCTTATAATGTTAAGGGAAGGAAGAGTCTCAAGAAGGAAGAAATGATTAAGGATGTCAAGTGTTGTTAAAATTTCAAGTCACATGAAAATTAATGATTGTAATTGGATTTGGTAATTTGGTAATAGACTTTTGTGAGAGTGGTTTCTATGCAGTTTTTAGGAGAGATCATGACTGGAGTGGGTTTGGGAGAGCACAGGGCAAGAGTAAATGGACCAGAGAGTGTGGTCTGAGGACTGAAGTTATCACATGTAAATTTCATCAACTGTGGAAGCATTTAATGTTTTCTAACAGGTGGGCTATACTTAAGGATATTGTACTCTTGTAAGTTCAAAGCATTCATCATGAAATCATGTGTAATGCTGATTTGTGCTTTTTCTAAAAAGGTAAGCCATCTCTTCTGTGGCTGCATTGCTTTTATAATCAAGCTGTGGCCACCATTGTATAGCTATATCGAGATGACACACCCATACCTCTTGTAGAACTAATCCAGGTAAAAGAAGTCCAGGGCTTTCTCTAAAAAGCTTACTCTTTGTTCACTATAGGATCCAAATCATTATTGTTAACAGATCACCAGTTTTGGTCCTGACATATCATTATAAAATGGATTGTCAACTTTCACCCTTTAGTTCAAGATGATGACATCTTGATGTCAAGTTATAATCATAATACTAATGATAACAACAATGATAGTTATGTTAGTACCTAACATTTTATCATATTGAAGTTGCTAAATGTAAGATCACAAATGAGTATGCATTTTTTTCTTTCTTTTTTCAGTACTGGATTTCAGTGTCAACAATTTTAGTAGTTATTGAGTGCTGGGCATGCAAATTGCCTAGTGCTAGGTTTGGGTGTTAAAGAAAAAAAAAGTAAGATTGATTTTGAGTTGGCTCTGACTATTGACTGATTCAGACTCAAACATAGGCTAGAATAAAAAAAATTGGAAAAAGTCAAAGTCGTTTTTACTTTGGATTACAACCAAATCTGCAAATAAGCAAAGCAAGGGATAGACAAGAAGTCAAGGTCGTAAGTGAGTGGATACTCTTCCAGAACGCCTTCCTTGTTCTTCGCAGAAGCAAATTTGATTTCCACGGCCTCAGTAGCCAGCATAGGGTGAGGAATCTTTTGGGTCATAAGAGCCCAGAACTCAAGACTTGCTGCCTTTTCTGATACTCTGCTGAGAAAGAATCATTCTTAGAGGTAAAACTTGAATTAGCCTTTAGGCAAAAACAAATTACAAATTTTTTTTCTAAAACAAAATGGGATGAATGACAATCTCCTCAGACCACCAGCACAAAACAAAGGAGCAGGAAAATGAACACAAGGGTAGTAGTGATAACAGCAAGTAAGGTCTTATTTTCTATCAAGAGTTTGTGTGGAAAAACCACTGAACACCAATCACCTGGGAAGGGGGCTTGTTCAGATGCAAACTGATTCAGCAAGTCTCCAAGATGAGGCGGAGGCTGCTGGTCAGAGCACAGACTTCAAGTAGTGAAAGGCTAAATGCTTAACATGGTGAGTTAGAGTTAGATGCAAGAGAAGGCTTATAACAAGCTGTGGAGGGTCCTGATGACCAGCTGGAGAGTTAAAATTTTAAATGTAGACAATGGGAGCACTTACTGGTGGATTCAGAAAAACTGCCATGAAATAAATCATGACTTAGGACTAGTCATAATATAAACAGCCAAGGGATTGGGGTGGATGGGTGAATTTCTGAGAAGTTTAAAGGATTTGATAGGATTTGGAGATATATATAAATATGGCAGAGGCAAAGGAAATAGTTGATAAAAATCCCAAAGTTGTAAGACAGGATGAAGAGAAAAATATCCCTATTACAAAAGTTGTTAAGCAAAGAATGTTGGTGGATGGTAAAAAAATGATACTTGAGAACACTGCTCCATTATACCTGGAGATATGCTAATATTATTAATAATACTGGCATAAAATAAGGGGAAATACAGCCTTTGGCTAAGAGATAATAAGTATGTGCATACCAAAAGAAGGTGAAAAGTTTGGAGAAAATGTTAAGTGTAAATTTTTTGTAAGGATGTTATTATGAATTGCTGAGTAAAAGAACAAAGGAAATGAATGTGAGAACTTATATTGAGAAACAGGTATGAAACTTCTAGAACAACATATAATCATGGCAGGTTTGAAAGCAAACAAAGTTCAGTTGTGGTCTTATTCACAAAACATCATCTAGAGTGTGCCATTCAAGCTACTTACATAATCATAATCCAGCACTTGTGCTGTTTTGGCTGCTTATGTGGCTCAGTTTATGACTGCAGTTTAGCACCAGCACTTTTGGTGATTCATTAATTCTTCTCTGTGTGAGTGTGTGTGTGTGTGTTGGAGGCAGGATGTGTTTCTTTTTAACTAGATGTCCTACGTGCATTTAAATCTAAGAGGATTTTGATTATGAAGCGACTCTAATGAATGTTTTGATGATAGAGGCTTGAGCTTGCAGAATATCCTTTCATTCCTTGTACTGAGTCATCTGGAGGGGTTGCTGTGGCAGGGACTCCTTGTTATCTTTCAGTATCTATCTGCTTCTTTTGCCATAGCATTGCATTTTTGTTTACATACATTTCCAGTTAAATAACTTTTCCAGCTTCCTCCTGGCTAGTTATGGTCATACAGTTAAGTTTCGGCCAATGTGATATGAGTAAAAGTGATCTGTGAAACTTCTTTAAAGAGTAACAAGCTTGTGCCCTACTGCAGTTTCTTTCTCTATTGGCTGATTGAAGCAAGGACATGGTGGTAAACTATCTTAGGCTGTGTAAACCACGGATGGGACACAGTCAGAAGGCAGAGCAGTAAGACGGCTTCCCACATCCTCGAGTTGCCAACCCCCCGCATACTCAGGATCTTTCATGACAAAGAAATACATTTCAATCTTGTATATGTGTGGCTTTGTTGCAGCAGCCAAACCTGTATTCTGATGAATACAGGGAACTTTGATAAAGGTGTTCTCATAAACCTAACACACCCTCAGATCTCACTCACTCTGCAGAGGCCCTCACAGCTGTCAGTGGGATATGAACTATTAGACCATTTGCCTTTGTCCCTAATTCTCTGGACCTGTTCATCCATCCCTCTCAGTTGAGGAAAACCAAGCACTTTTTTCTCCCCAGAGCCACTCTTATGCAAATACCCTCAATCCTATCCCTCCTTAATGCCTCAAATGGTGTAACCCAGCCATTACCTCCTTTCTGGGTAGTGCTTTTCATGCCTGCTTTCAACTGGTTTCTTTTCTTCAAAAATGCACAGTTCTCCTGCAACTGGATGATGAAGTGCCTAACTGAGTAACCTGCGGTCCTACATCTGCCTTTCCTCTTAGGCCAAACTACTTCGATGTTGGATCTATGTACACAGCCTCATTTCCTTTTCAGTCTTCAAGTAGCACCCTACAAAAAGTCTCCCATTCTAATTGTGTTATTGAAGCTGCCTTTTTAAAGATCATCTTTTGGTATTTTTCCCCTGATTATTAAGATAATAAACTCTAGGTGAAAAAAAATCAGAAAGTATTAAAGACAGAGACCTAATCCCTAAGCTACCATCTAGGATATAAGTGCATATAATAAATAAAAATATTATAGAATATTTATCCTATTATAAATATTAGGATATTTATATAACATTTGGCATATATAAATATATGTGCATTTATATATTTGCATATACATATAAAATATAAATATTACATAATTATGTATATTACATATAAAATATAGTATTTTCTCATATATTTGTAATGTTGGTATATATTATATATATCACATACATGTATGTATTATATAACAATTATATTTGGCATTTAGTATAAATATTAAGATGCATACAAAATATATATATTTTAAAATTATATATGTACTATATATAATATTTGGTGTACATCCTAATACTTACAATTATACTTATTTTTATATTTCCTCTACCTGATGAAATCATGCTACATATGTCTTGTACTCTGCTTTTGAGATGAATAATACAGTTTGAACATCTTTCCTCAGGAACAAATGTACCATGTTAATTCCTAGAAAATATTGTATTAAGTAGGTATTCTTTAATTTATTTAAGCAAGTATTCATTCAAACATGTATTCCTGTAAGTTTGAATGGTTAGACTGTCTCCAGCTTTTGCCATCATAAACAAAAGTTAAAAAGATTCCTCTCTCCATGCCGGGCTTGTCCTCTCCTTTTTGTTCTTACTGATGCTGGTCTCCTCATAAAATGTATTTCCCTCTATAATGTTCCATATTTAGTCAAAGCGCAAAAATATGCAAATCTGATCAAATTTCTGCATGAAACCTGCTCATTTTCCTCTCCCTATTGGTAACTATCTGAATTTCTGTAGTCATTTTTCCCCATGCATTTTGGCTCTTAATGATATATGGTCTCCAATTATTCACAATTGTTTGCATGTTGATAGTGAGATCTATTAGGCAAGGTATAGGCTCCATTTATAACTCCTAAGTGCCTCAGCACCATTACTTCTTGGGACCTGTTTGAAGAACTTCAGCTCACATATAGAAGGTGTGTTTGTGCATGTGTGTGTGTGTGTAAGAGAGATGGGAGGGGAGGGGTTTAGGCAGAAAGGTTCAGAATATTTTTTTTCTGGTTTATTTTATATGTAAGACTATCTCTGTATCCAGTTCCCAGAATAAATTTGCCAAGGATCAGTTGTCAGGTTAACTTCTGTCAGCTCAACTGACAATTGAACAAGAACATTGTGTTTGTGATTCTAATGGAGTCATGAGGTGTCATATGTGAGAAGAGTGACATGAAGACATAAATGGGGCAGAGAGCAGCAACAAAAAGAGCTGAAGGTCTGGAAGATGAAACACATCAGATAAGATGAATGCGTTGAGTTATGTTGCTCAGAATTAAGTCTGATTAGAGACTAGGAACCGGAGCTTTCTTTTTACATGACCCTGGTTAGCGGTGGAGGTACAGAGGGTCTGGATTTTGGTGCTTGTCCCACTGAGGCCACAAACTACAAGGCCACATACTACTTATTCACCTTTTCTAGGCCTCAGTTTCTGAAGTGGAGGGAGTGCGTACTGTCCTGCCTCCACTGGTGTAGCTTCAGTGTCCAGGTATGGAACAAATGCCCTTCAAAACTGCAAAGCTGTGGCAGGTCATGCATTCTAGTATGGCTGTGTGTCATCCTCTATCCCTCACGATTTTTGATGTGATCTCACTACTGTGCTATCGAGAGGTGGGGGTCTATTTCCCCTCCCCTTGAAGGAGGGTGGGCTTGTTACAACTTCAACCAAGAGAGCATAGCAGGTGTGACACTATGTGACTTCCAAGGCTAGGCCATGAGAGACGATACAGATTCTGCCTTGTTTTCTAGAATATACTTATGAGAGTCCTGACTGACCATGTAGGAAGTCCAACTACCCTGAGGTTTCCATGTTTTGAGGAAGCCCTGGTCTCATAGAGACCCCATGGGTATGTGCTGAGTGAAGATTCCTCCAAGTGATTCCAAACCCTATCCCCCATCAGACACTTTCATCTTCTCAGCTGCAGCCCTAGATATTATGTGGCAGAGACAAGCCATGTTTACTGTGTCTGTACAAATTCTTGACCCATAGAATCTTTGACTATAATGAAATGGCTATTGTTTTGTGACCTAAAGTTTGGGATGGTTCATCATGCAAAAAACATAACCAGAACTAACCAGAACAAAATCTAAAATATAATCATTATTATCATGGTCACTTGGCTTAGGAAAACAAACTAGTATCACTTGATTTAATCTCTGACAAAAAGCAAAGGTGAATGAGCAAAAAGCAAAGCTACAATTAGGAAATAAAGGAGATTTGGTATCATCAGTGCTTTCTTCAAAAGTGAGGTTTCAGGACAGAGAATGTCTATGGACACAGTCTATATCAAATTAGAGACCCCCTTCCCTGGCATCAGCTGAGATTATGAATCTTGCCGAATCACTCTGGCCTGAGTCTTTAGCCATGACTCTGAGAGGGGCAAGATGCCCCAGTCTCCAAGTGTTCTTCTAGTGTCTGCCAGACTGAACATCGTGAGCCAGCACACGCAAACTGTCGCCCTGATCCAGAGCAGCTGTCTAATTACAATTTTGTTATTATTAATTACAGAGTAGAAAATCATTTGTAATTAGCTCAGCCTAAATCATAGTTTAAACAGCCAAAAATTACATTACAAACTAAAAGTGTAATTAAAGCACTACACTAAAGTGTTTATTTAAACCCAGTTTAGTTACTGCAAATTTTTCAATCAGCTTCTCAGGCTCATACATAGATTTAATTAGTCTCCAGTACTGACAGTTTAGTGCGTTTATTCATTAAGCATCAATATTGCCGAACAAATGTAAATAAAATATAGACAGAGATGCTTTAAAGGGGCAGTCACGAAACATCTGGGTGAGATAATGAGGCTGGGAAAGATATGAATGTTAATGAATCTCCCATGCTGCTGGAGGAGCACTGGCTCTGGGAAGCTGGGGAATCTCAGAACTGAGCCAGTTTGCAGTGTAGGTTGACTGGAATGGTCTTGTGGGGTGGGGCAGAAGCCAGTGTAATTCAATTCTCGCCATTGCTCTAGGGTAGATCTCAGGTGCCATTCAATAGAATTCCAGGTGACGATAAAAGAGACCAATGCCACTCTGCCAACCTCTGGGGCTCTGTGTATCTTCTTGAAAAACAGAAGAGCTTCTAAAGGGATTTTTCAGGATGAAGTAGCCTTTTTCTTGAAGGGTTTAGAGAAAGTGATCTCTGAGATAAGTATCGTGCACATTCCAAGGAGTAAATTTTTGATTCAGGGACTATTGTTTGGAAAACTGCTTGCCACACATGCAAAAATGCCTGCACACACTTCTAAATGAGTTTCAGATTCTTGAAAGTACTCTTCAAGGGGGTGTTACAGGTTTGTCAATAGGACTGCCATGTCTCAACTCATTCTTGGTAGTTCTTTCTGAAGTACCTTCTGAATCATCCTCATCTGTTTTTGCTGATTGCCTTCATAGCCTCCAAACACAGCTCTCATTTTCCAGTTTTGTTCTCTCACCATCTTTTTCTTCTTTTTTCATCCTACTGTCAGAATTATTCTGTAGAACACAAACCTCTTAATGTTACTCCTCTGCCAAGAGTATTAGGGTGATGCCTCACTCCCTCCAAACTTCAGGAGCTGAACGTTCTCACACAAGGTCCTCTGTGAACTGGTCTGTCTCAGCTTCTCTGTCTTCTCAGCAATCTGTTCTGTGCCCTAATTCTTCAGGGTTCCATAAAAGCATTAAGCTGTCTTTTGCCTCTATACCTTTGCACATGTGATATTCTGATAAGCTGATTTCCTTGCCTGGGCTTAGCCAAATCCTAGGCATCATTCAACATTCAGCTCTGGCAATACCTTGTTGGGAGGCCCTTCCTGATATCTTATTCTACTCTTCCCTTTAAGTGTTTAATGTTTCCATGCTTTTACCACTTATATGACTTATTCTATATACAGTGATCATCTAGGCCTGCCAAGACCAATAAAATATGATCTCTTTGGATTCAAAGAAGTGGTAATACCTGATTACTTTGGGAAGTCATTATTTCATTGCTCATTTCAATATACATTGAAAGCTCATTATTCAATCCCAACACTGTCCATGGTACTTGTCACATCCTAGAAGCACGTGATTATCTGATGCATGAAACATGACACTATTATTTTAGTATTGATGATTGCCAACCTTTCCTTCTTTGAAGGTAGGTTATACTTTTGGAAATAGTCATAAATTATTTGAAGAAAATATTCTAAATGGCATTGATAAGAAAATTATGTCAAATGATTTTTGGTAAAATAAAATCATATGACAAAAAGTAACTGTTTTATAAACTAGATGTAGATTAAGTATTCATTTCTGAAAAATCTTAAGTACAATAACATTATTGGAATAGGGATAATACTAATTTCTTAATTTTTAAAAAATACTTATAAAAATCAGTTTGCATGTTTTAGAATTACCTGTAGAATTTTCATCATAGCTAAATATTAGTACTCAGTGGATAGAAATCTTTGACGGTTTTGGTTTATAAGTATAGAAATTATCATGAACACACTGAAGAATCACATATTTTTCAGTAAATACCAGTTTTGCCCTTACCAGCTATGTGACTCTGGGCAATTTCCTTCCTGTAGAATGGACATTCTATTAATATCTGTCTTACAGGTTGTGATGAGAATCAAAGCAGTTAAAATACATAAATCTTTCAGGACAATGCCTAGTATATAGTAGATGCTACATAATAGTTTGCAAGAATTACTTTTATATTACTAATATTATTTGCTTTCTTAACTGAGATGTCAAGTGCTATGTAGAAGCTCAACATAGTTTAAAGAAGTTGCTGATTTTTGGAAAGGAAACAATTTTATTGCAACAGAGCTGAAATGAGTTAGTGGATCTTAACTTCAATGTTGATATTTATCTAATTATTTTGACTTTCATTTGTGTTCATGGTATTCATATTTTAGATGAGATCCAAATAATACATCCAGAGTGTACCTGACAGTTCCTACTGGATTATATATGTATTTATTTTCAAGATGTAAAAATGAATGAGGAGACCCATGTAAATCTACTTAAAATCAATGAAAAGATCTAGATGTTGGCTGCAAATTGTCAGATTATGTCTCAGAAAATAAACAGTCTACAAAAGCATGAAACCCTTGGTATGCAATATGAGATATTCAAATTTTGAGGACTTACTTGAATATATTGGACAAGGGAAGAAAGAACTCACTTCTCTGCAGCCAGTCATCTTTTACTTTATTACCATTTAATATCCATTTACAGAAAAAATGTAGTACCATATAGTCTGGGAAATAATTTTTTCTGCTTAACTCAAGTTAAAGCTATTACTCCTAATGAATTTAAATAGCCCTGTAGAATTTCACTTTTCAAAATAAGTCTTTGGTATTATGTCACTGGCTGAGATTGATGAATGTCATCATGATCAATTCAATGAGACTTGCCACTCTTGGTTATAAGGATAATATGTTCATTACACAATGTGACATCCTTCTTATAAGAATCAATGAGAGAAATTTCTTTTTGTATTTTCTTGTTTATTCAGAGCTGGTTTTGATTCCTTCTTTGTACAGATATTTAGACAATCCAGAGTCAAATTCATGATCTTTTAGCAAGTAAATGACATTTCTCAATGTACAGTTTGCATATTATTTTTATTACTTTTCACTCTCTTTTGCCTTTTAACACCTCATCTGCTAATTTCAATATATCATTACCAAAACAATATATAACATATTATCAAATATAATATTGCATACTTATGAATCCATATCAGGTGGATTTAGAACAAGGACATGAATAAAAGGAAAAGATGCAGGAAGGAAAAAGGGCAGAAAGAGAGGAAAGAAAAAGAGAAGATGGAAGAGGAAACACTTTTAGGCACCTTGAAATTAGTCCAAATGTAAAGTACCATATGGCAGGATTTCTTACAGGCAAAGCCAATAAGCTACATTCCTTGTAGGGTAGGACACTGTTACCAGTGAATAATACCTGTATCTTCACCCAGTTTTCACTCCCAGAAATGTTTACAGAACATTCTGTAGGAATCATTCAACTGAGTGATAGGATGTATATATATATGAAACATGTTGGGAGCCCCAAAGTTGCATAGATTCCAATAACTCGAGATAGCACTTCCATCATGGAATAAATCAGTCTAATGTGTGTATTTCTTTGTGCAGAATGGTCCTCATTAAAAAACAAAACCTTTTCTAATGTATTATTGCCCCAAACCTGGGAATACCATACAAAATTATTGAACTTATTAAATTCTTCCCCTCTTTTTGGTGTTTTCTTCTATTTTATTTAAAATGAATTCAGAGCTTTAATAAAAGCCTGCAGCAGCTTTCAGCAAATTAGATGCTTCCACCAAAGTTCTCCACACTCTCACAGCAAATTGTCTGAAGTTTCCAAGGTTATAAAAAAGTCGATCTTCAAGAAAAAATATTGTTTTTTTAAAAAATGTTCTTTTGCCTTTTACTTTATATAGTAAATTTAAAGTGGAGAATGAAAATTTAATGGATGGGTATAGTATTGTTATAATGTCAGTTGACAACACAAAATTCAAGTCAGTGAATGGTCTGCAATTTCATCCTAGCAATTGTGGATGGGAGCTAGTTTTATACATTAAAAACCTTTGACTCCAAAAATATCTCTCCTTTCTGCCCCCAAAATTCTTGAGAGGATAAAACTCATCATGCCATAATTGGATTTAAGGCTTATTATATAAACACCCTAGGGAGAAAACCATGTTTTCTTAAATTCATGCTAATATGAACAAGATAAGTATCTCCCAGCTCCAGGACTAGAGTCAGGGTCTGAACTCTGAAACAGCATATACCTTACAGCATAAACCCGAGTTACATTGCAGTGTCTCATGGTGGAAGTCTTCAGTGCTCTTTCTTTTTGCCTTTTGCTCAGGTGTCATGCAGAGTAATTCTAAGTCTGTAGGTGCTCTAATAGGACAGAGCCCAGAGCCCGGCACCCTCAGCATGCGTGAGGGTTCTGGGATTGACTGACAAGAGCCCATCAAATCCAGTATGATAGTTTCAAAATTGGACTTTTAATTTGGGGCCAGACACCTGGAGAGAAGAATGACACCAAAGCTGAGACTTCCCACCACCACTGCCAAGAGATCTGAGTTCTCTTTGAGTGGCCAGAGTGGCATATGCCCTCAAAAGAGCCAATGCTGGAACTGCTATCACTGGAACAATTCCTGGCCCCTCCGTTCCTGAGGATCTATGCCATTAGATGGAGCCCTCCAAAACACATCTCTGTTCATAGCACTTCTCCAGTTACAAGACGTTAATGGGTAAAATTCTTCCTCTTAATATACCTGTTTTTCTGGGTATGTTACAATTTGTTTTGGAGCTCATGGTGCCAAAGGTCTCCTCTCCCACTCCCAGTTTTTATCTTCTCTTTCTTTCTCATTAATAACATTGTTCTCAGCTGTTGCCCAAGATCCTGCTCCAGTTTCAGTGAGCCACCCAAAATGACAATGCTATCAGAGGCTGGACTTGACACATTCGTTTTGACTGATGGCCAACCCCACTCAGCATCTAAGAATTCCCAGCATGATGCTGTCTTCTTGTGTTCATATGTACTTCTCTGTAAGAGAAACATTCTTTGTTAAACAAAAAAATCTTGCCTGGCCACCCTAAACTGCAGTGATGTAGTCATAACTCCTTATGGTCCTGTGTTCAGGCAACCACCTATCTTGGGATTGCCTTTGGATTCCCAGCGGATGCTGTCTTCTCATGTAATCTTCCTCTGTAGTGTGCAGATCTTCTACTTATTTGCCCTCAGTTCCTTTTCCCACTCTTTCCCCACCCAGCTCTGTATTACACAGGACTGGCCCTTGCTAACTAGGTTTCCTAGGCTCCATGGTCCACTGGCTTTCATCTGAGACCAGCAAATACAAGACAGAGTTGGGATATTGGAGGAAGGGAGGAGCTAGGACACTGTACCTGTCTTAGTCTGCTCCAGGTGCCTGCGCCTCCTCCATGGTCGCTGCTCCCACTGGGTGGTTCTTGTTATGGTTCCAGTACCCGCTGGGTGGCCTCAACTCATCAGCTTGGTAAACACATCCTGTTTTGTTTCTCCAGTCCTAGGAGTGGTAAGGAGTTTGTGCTGTTGTTATTCTGTTACTTACCTTACCATAAAGCTTTCCAAGTACCTTGCTCTTTGGAAACTGGTCCCCAACACCAAAATCCCTCTCACTCAAATTCTTTCTGGGAGAGGCTGTTTTCCTGAGTGGACTTTCATTGATATTTTAGTTATTTATTTTCATTACTCTTTTTCTCCTGGTTACTCAAACCAAACGTTTCTTAGAGCTTAGTTATTTAGCAAGATGAGTTGTATTTTATAATGAAAAGCAAAATAATCCATTAACTGTCCCAGTTAAACATCTCAAAGTTTGTGTAATGTCATTAGACAGTGTGAAACATAATATGCCAGGCCTACAGCATGATAAACAGAAGAGGAAGGTGTTTCTGGGCTTGCTGCTGAGAGTGCTGAAAAATCAATCTCTTGTGAGAAAAAGCTCCCAACACTATAGATTGTTTGAACTACTTACCATTATGTCAGATTCACTTTAACATCTGCAAACAGACATATTGTATGACTACTGAGAGAAGCACTATTTTCTCTGTTTGCACTTAAAGGCCTAAAGTTGCATAGATTTTTATAATCAAGTAAGCTTCATAATTCAATAACAAACCTTTTATTTAACCCTTAAACATTTGATGCTTTGGGTCAATTGCTCTCTCTCTTATTTAAAAAAAAAAGTCACATACAATTCATTCTGTCAAGACATAACTAAGTATTTGAGAAGGAACTTTCATTTTGAATGTTGGAGTCTCCCCATCTTCAGTTCCCTGAAGACTCATGTTCCATTTCTCTTCTCCTTTGAGCAATGGTGATATCACAACCAGGTCAGTCGATGAAACTCTTAAACATATCTCCACAAGATGCAAGCAAAGCCTACCAGCTTTGTTAATAATCTGTGACAAATTAATCACAACACATTTTCAAATTCTTCGAGCTGAATAGCCAAGGTTTTGGCTAGATTATTCTGTGCATATTGGTGAGCATGGAGGAGATGACTGGATGGGGAACACAGGTGTGATGCAGTCAATAAGGTGTTGACCAAGAGGACAGACGGAGATGCTTAGGCCTCTTTCCTGGAAGTGTGTCTGTTACTCCCCAGAATATTTCTTCATGGTAGTGGGCTCCTTGCCATTCTCTAGGTAATACTGTGCCTAGAGCATCAGGCATTTAATCATTTACTCATTCAAATTCTCTCCTCCCTTCCCTAATATCCTGCCAATTACCTGGATAAAAGGGCCTTCTTTGTGTTCATATGTTCCCTTTTTAGAAACGCTGTTATGCGTAAAATCTTGACCAACTGCCCTAAACTGCAGAGATGTATGATAGCTCCTTATCCTCGTGTGTTCAGGGCTGGTTTTTGACTGTGATGCAGCTGTGCATCAGGGAAGTTGCTACCACACCAAACCAGTCCCTTAGGATATTGAATATCCTCTCCCCTTGCCAACGCATTTAATTAATGAATTCCCCAAATGTGCCAGGCACTGTGCTAGTATTACAGTTTTGAGTTAAGACAGTAAGACAGAAAATAGTATTAACAAATAATCAAAAAAAAAAAAAAAAGGTCATTGTGTTGATAGAAGAAGGGGCAGGTATTATGTAACACACTGCAGGTTTGTTTATGTAACATTGAAAATAGAGAAAGGCCTCCTTGAGTAAGTGGAATTCAAAATGAGTCCTGATGGATAAGTGGGAGTTATCTAGGAAATGTCCATGTTGGTTAGAAAGTGTCTCATTTAAAAAAAAAAAATGCAAGGAAAGGGGAGGATGGCAGTTCCAGTAAGAGGGAACAATACATACTAAGATGTGGCAGAAAGAATAGTGATGAAGGAGCTGCAGGAATTCAGAAAGACTGGAGAGTGCCCTGGGAAAGGTGGAGCCCCAAAAGTGAGGTTAAAGATGAAAGACAGCAGCAGCGGCAGGAGTCTTGGCTGGGTTTGTAAGACAGGTTGTGAAGTTCAAAGTTCATCCTATGGACAAAGGGATGTCTTTTCAGCAGACTGTCATTCTTAGAAGATCTTTCTGCAGGGTGAAAAAAATGGTTTTGAGCTTTTTTAAGAGTGGGGAGACAAGAAAGAGGTCTGTTACTGCCATCCAGGTGAAACGACTGGCCATGGTCAGGGTTGAATCCTGATCATTGAGGTGGAGAGGAACGGGTAGATTCAAAACGTGTTTAAAAGGTAGGGCTGCTTGTCACTCAACATACATTGTGCAGCTTGAATACTTGGTTTGTTTCATATATATATAAATAATTTCTATGCTGCTTATCTATGCTGATCCCAATGACCCACTGTTCATAAATGGGGCAAAATGCTTGAAATTGTACCTATTTTGGAAAAAATCTGGAATTCTGATATTTGCACTGATCTTCCTGATAGTAGTCTAAGCCTCTAAGAGGTATTTTAGGGTGTCTCTCACAGCATCTGGCACAGAATTGAGCATCTATTAGGTGCTCAATAATGTTGACTGATGAGCTCAAATATGCCTGTGTGAAATTCAGCAACTGAGCATTCTGAACTTAAAGGGCACATGTTCTGACTTCTTCCTACATGAAGGTTGCTGGGTTGTTTGTTGCTGGGACACTTTTGTATGACCTAAATAGAATATATTTAGTAAGAAGTGATAAACAGTGTGGTGGTTCTGGAATATCTCGAGTGTGATGACCCCTTGACCAACACCAAGTTCATCACACTTCCAGTTCATAAACACATTCGCCCTCAGGCTTTCATGTAATATGAAGCAGATGTTATTGATTTTTCTTTCACACGTAGTGGGGGTTTGATAACCCAGACCTTATATATATTAGCCCGACTAATCATTTGTAGTGGTCAGACTTCAGAAAGTTCAGGGCCTTGAGTGAGTTTCAAACACTCAAGTCTGGATGCTCACCAGCTCTCTGTGTGCACCAGGGAAAGCTCTGAAAATCTTTTCCTTATTTCTGAACTGTTTTCTTAGTGGTCTTTGTTTTCCTTTCTCCCAGCCTTTCTGGTCAAGTATAATCCTATAATTAACTCATTTATAAATTCCATTTCTATATAATATTCTTGGTTCCATTATGGAGTTTTGGCTCAATTAATTCTAGATATCCCTTAAGCAAAAAGATTTATTTGTTCTTACTGTGGGAGGGTAAAAAATATTATTTCAAATAGTCTATGTACAGCATGGTATATTAGATGAAGAAAATGGGCTTATGGCCCAATACTCCAGCTGGTAAACAGTTTTAGTTACTTAGAGTATAGAGTTGGGCAAATTACTTATCTCTTCAGCTTTTGTTCCCTTATTTACTGAATGAGGATAAAAATAATTTAAATCACAGATTATTAATATTAAATAACAAAGCACATGTAATGGGCTCTGTTTTTAATATAATCTGGCATATGATAGATGGTGGAAAAAATAGTATCTCCACCATCCCATTTCCTTTTAATATCAACTTGTCAGTTAGATATTGGGCTGAGACTATCTAATATTTCTAAACAACCACTCTCGGACTTCCAGATAGACTGTAACAACATAAACAGCCATGTCTGTGATGGACTACTTTTGATTTCCCGTAGCACCCAGTGTTGGGAGGTCTGAAATGGCAGCCAGAAAGGAAGTCTTGTTCTCCCCAAACAGCTTTAGTCAAAATCCCAGCAAGGGATCCTTAAGGAAACCACTTAAGTGCCCCAAGAGAGAAGGAATCAGCTTTTCACACCTCCCAAAAGATGGTGTCACAGCACATGACCCTAACCCAGATCATTATTGCTTTGATCAAGTATATCTTACACCCTTTTTTCTCTCTCCCATCTTCTATTCCAGATGTGAAAGGGCTGAAGCAGCAGCTAGGAAATGGAAGTGAAGGTAGAGAGAGGAAGAGGGAGAAAGTTTATCGTGCCCGCCTTCTCCACTGCAGGTTTCAGTCTAGAGCATTTGGAACCTGGGTAAAGGAAGAAGATTTAAATCCGACAAGAATTTAGAGTTCTGATATGACACTAGATGGAAATTGTTAATTAAAGAAATAAGATAAATCTTAGGACAAAAAAGACATTTAAAAACTGCTTTTGGCCTGAGATTTTATCCAACAAATGGGAAAAATGAAATCATAGAACAGGGTTGAAAGAGAAAAAAATAAATAAATAAATAGGTACAACTTCTAGTTATAAAATAAAATCACAGGATGTAATATATGGCATGGTGACTATAGTCAATAATTTCATTATTTAATAATACTGTATTGTATATCTGGAAGTTGCTAAGATAGTGGATCTTAAAAGTCTTTATCACAATAAAAAAATGTATTTGTAACAATGCATGGTGATGGATGTTAGTTAGACCTATGGTGATCATTTTACAATATGTACAAACACTGAATCATTACGTTGTATACCTGAAACTAATATAATGTTAATGATAACTCAAAAAACAAAAAAGTTGGTTTTAATTTTCATGCTGTCAAATCCAACTCATTGAAAAAAGATTTTATAAATATTCACTGAATGCCTATTATGTGCCAGGCACTGGGGTTTCAGAGATAAAACAAACATGGCAAGTGAACTCATGGCAATTACATGCAGTGAGGAAATTAGATGGTAGATAAATAAGCAATTAAGATATCACTATGGAATTTATTAGAAGACTAACTTAGGGTGATTAGTCCAGGCTCTTCTGAGGAGGTATTTAAGCTGAGATCAGAATGCTAACAGGGAACAAGCCCACAAATTATTATGGGGGAAATGCATCACAAGCAGAGAAGATACTCATGAAAAGACATAAAATGGACAAGTTGGGTGCAAGGGTGAACTTTAGTATGGACTAGAAAAGCAGTAAACTGAAACAAGATTGGGAGGGGTAAAAGATGAGAGCCCTTTAAGATAGAGATAAGGGCTTAGATTTTATCTTAAGTGATAGAAAGACATGGCAGGGTTAGGAATGGGAGGATGTGATTTGGTTTACATTTTTCAAAGATCCTCTGGATGCTATATGGAGAGTGGAGAGTGGAATGCTAGAGCTAGCTTCATAGACTTCAGAGTCTATAGTTAAATTTCTAGGAATTTTGCAAGCCCTTTTTTTAACAAGTCATCTTGAAATTGGCCTTGCTGGGAGTATTTATACCACGGAAATTAGAAAATGTTACAAATTAAGGTTTTCCTTCTCCTTGTTAAACATTTACCATCACACTAATAAAAAGATATGATGGCAAAAAAAACAGATAAGGAACTACAAAAAACAAACTAAGGGCTAATATCCCTGATGAATATACATGTAAAAATTCTCAACAAAATACTAGGAAACTGAATTCAACAACATATTAAAAAATTCATGCATCATGAACAAATGGAACTTATCCCTGGAATGCAAGGACAGTCCAACATAGACAAATCAATAAATGTGATACACCATATTAATAGATTGAAAAATCATGTAACCACCTCAATAGGTGCAGAAAAACATTGACAAAATGCAACATGCTTTCACGATAAACTCTCAATAAATTGGATATAGAGGAAATATATCTCAGCATAATAAAGGCTGTATATGACAAGCCCACAACCAACAACATGCTCAATGGTGAAAGGTTGAAAGTTTTCCTTCTGAGATAAAGAACACAATAGGTTGCTAATACTTACCACTCCTATTCAGCACAGTACTGGAAGTCCTAGCCAGAGAAATTAGGCAAGAAAACGAAGTAAGAGGCACCCAAACTGGAAGAAGTAAAACGGTCTGTTTGTTGATGATATGATCTTATATAGAAAATCTTAAAGATACCACCAAAAAACTGTCAGTACTAATTCAGTAAAGCTGAAGAATACAAAATCAGCATACAGAAGAACAGCATATAGTTGCATTTCTATATACTAAAAATGAACTAATTGAAAAAGGAATTCACAGTAGTATCAAAATAATGAAATACTTAGGGATACATTTAACCACGGAGTTGAAAGATCTGAATGCTGAAAACTGTTGACTTTGATGAAAGAAATCAAAGAAGACACAGATAAATGGGAACAAATCTCATATTCACAGATTGGAAAATTACTGTTGTTAAAATGTTCTATAATACGCAAAACCATCTATAGATTTAATGCAATCCATATCAAAATTCCAATAATGTTTTCACATAAATAGAAAAAAAAATCCTAAAATTCACATGAAACATGAAAGACTCTGAATAACCAAAGCAATTCTGAGAAAGAAGAATAAGGTTGGAGTCATCACATTTCCCACTTCCAAATGACATTACAAAGTTAATTAAAACAGTTTGGTAATGGCATAGGAATAGACCACAGACCAATAGAACACAATTGTGAACCCAGAAATAAGCTCTCTCATCTATGAACAACTAATATTTGACAATGAAGCCAAGAATATTCAATAGGAAAGGATACTGTTTAATAAATGGTGTCAGGAAAATTGGATAATCACATACAGAAGGATAAAATTCATCCCCTATCTTATGCCACTCAAAAAGTTAACTTTTAATGGGTTGAAGTCATAAGCATAAGATCTGAAACAATAAAATTCCTACAAGAAATTATAGGGGTCAATCTCCTTGATGTTGATCTTGGCATTGACTCTTTTATATACGATACCAAAAGGGCAAGCAATGAAAGGAAAAATAAATGTGCAAGACTACTTTGAATTAAAAACCTTCTGCATAGGAAAAGAAACAATCAACAAAATGGAAAGGCAAATACTGAATGAGAGAAAATATTTGCAAACCATATCTGATAAGGGTTAATATCCAAAATATATAAGGAACTCATACAACTCGATAGCAAATAGTAGGCAATCCAATTAAAAACTGGGGAAAGGACCTGACTAGACATTTTTCAAAAGAAGACATATAGTCAAACAGCCAACTAGTACATGGTGCTCAACATCCCTAATCATTAGGGAAATGCAAATCAAAACCACAGTGAGATACTATCTCACACCTGTTTGGATGGCTGTTATTAAACAGGCAAGAGAACGAGTGTCAGCAAGGATGTGGAGGAAAGGGAACCCTTGTGCATTGCTGCTGGGAGTGTAAACTCGGGCAGCTACTATGGAAAACAGTATGGCACATCCTCAAAAAGTTAAAAATGGAACAACCAGATGATCCATTAATCCCATTTCCAGGTATATATATCCAAAAGAAATGAAATTGGGAGCTCAAGATATCTGTACTCCTATTTCTATTGTATCATTATTTGTAATAACCCAGAAATGGAAACAACCAAAGAGTCCTTCTATGGATAAAGGGATAAAAAAGATGATATAGATATAGATATAGATATAGATATAGATATAGATAGATATTCTTTGTGTAATACACACACATATATACATATACATACTACATACAATGGAATAATACTCAGACATGAGGAAGAGGAAATCCTGTCATTTCTGACATGGGTGAACCTTGAAGGGTTATGCTAAGTGAAATAAGTCAGAGGAAGAAAACTACTGTGTGACCTCATTTATATGTGGAATCTGAAAAAGACAAACTCATAGAAACAGAAAAATAATGTCTTCAAGTGGTAGGAGATAGGGAAGAGAAGAAGATGGAGATATTGGTCAAAGGGTAAAGATATAAGATGAATAGGTTCTGGGGATTTAATATACAGTATGATGACATAGTTAACAATACTGTATTATATACTTGAAAGTTATTAAGAAACTAAACCTTATATCTACCACAAAAAATATGGTAATTATATGAGGTGGTGGAGATGTTACTTGAACTTCCTTTGGTTTTCATCTTACAATATTTAAGTGTATCAAATCATCAAGTTGTATTACATACAGTGTACAACCTGCCAGACAATGCTATATGTCCATTATGGTTCAATAAAGCAAGAGAAAAAAAATCCCTGCAAACATCCAAAAATAATTAGTTTATGCTGCTGCTGTTTCTCTTGTTACCATTTGGAGTCACTGTGGTACACGGATTAGCTGAAGCATGGTGGAGGCATTCACAATTACAGTAGCACAATGCTGGCCCTGGGACAGATGGCCAAACAGCCTGCACTCCAGTCGAAATTTATGCACCTCCACAAGAACAGTTGTGAATGAGGTCAGAGTTATTTGCCTGACAATCATTTCTGAAGGTTTAAAAGAAGTTGGTCAGTCTTGCACATGGTTCCACTAACCTATATCAGCTCCACTCTCCCTTTAGCTGTGTACGTGCAATGTCACATCTCTTTATTGCATCATTTCCCAGTGCACAGAGGTCCTGTACTTTGTCAGTCCCAAAACTTGTTCCATTTTCTGTTCCAGGATATATGACATTTCCTCATTCAAATGGACAAGGAGAGGAGAGAGGGAACTGATTCGTTATAATTGCAAAATGGGAAGTAATTGGAAGTAATTAATTTCTCTTTTGCTTTTGATTGTTGCAGTAATGTTGTTTATGTCATTCATGTTTTTAAAAAGAAACCTTTTTAAAAAGCATGCTTGACAAATTCTTGATTTGATCTTCAAATGTGTTGTCTACAAACAGATAAGTCAATATCACATTCCCTAAGCCTTTCTTAGTCTTTCTGTTGCTTTGTTAATTGCCAATCTAGTGCTCACCAGCTTTGACCAGTCACAGAAATAGTCAGAGTGGCTTTCCAGCACTTCTGAGGAGTTGAACAACCGTCTTCCTCTAAATTGTGCCTGCTGCCCAGTTCATTACTCTCATTAATGACCCAGCCTCCTGGGGAAATGAAGCACTTTGTCACACACTGATCATGCTTAAAAGAAGATGTCTTCATCCTCTGTTCTTATTATCAAACAGAAAGTTTTCACTTACAGTTCACTAGTAGTAATGGAGGAGTTAGGGGTGGGCTGTGCATACAGGCCTTCACAAGGAGGTCTGTGGCTGGAGATAGAGCTGATGGAGATGCAATGCCCAGCTTCCCTGTCTGCCTCATGCTCTCATCAAAAAGACATTGTGATTAATAAAACCTGGAGCATTTGAACCAACTTTGAATTTTTTCTCCAAGGCTATTGTTTTTATTGTCTCAAATGGATTCCCAGAGCAACTTCCCAGCCCCACTCAGGGAAAGGCAATGACACTTGTTTCTCTTGGTTTTGATGAATGTTTGTTTATCTGGGCTCATTTTCAGAAAATTCTAAGTGGAGTATTTTTGATTTTCTTCTAACACAAGCATTGTCTTCCTTCCCTGAAAATTCAGACATCGAAACCCTAACCCCTGGTGTGACTGTCTTTGGTGCTAGGGCCTTGGAGGAGGGGAAGAGCTTCAATGAGGTGATAGGGTGGGATCCTACTCTGATGGGGCTGCCCTTATGAAGAAGAGTAAGAGCCACCCCAGCCCTCTCTCTCTCTCTCTCATGTGAGGACCTGTCTTGAAACCAGGAAGAGGTTCTCACCAGATACCCATCATGCCAGTACCCTAACCTCAGACTTCAGGTCTCCAGAACTGTGAGAAAACAAATGTCTTTTGCTGAAGCCACACAGTCTGTGGGATTGTGCAGTGGCAGCCCGAGCCGACTAAGAGACTACAACACGGGGGAGCAAAGGCCCTTGTCCTCTGTCCTCACAGCTCTCTGAGAATTTGCAGCAATAAAGGTTTCTGGGGGAAGAGTAGAATGTCTTTCAGGTCCTTAGTACATGTTGTAATATTTCCCTAAACTTGTCTTGATAAAATCGAATACAGATGTGTAGTAAGGGCGTGAACCTCATTTTATCAACTTAAGCACTAACCCGGTATTGCTTCTTAACAGGCTTGCTAAATTGGTCAAAAAAGGCTGTTGCATGGGAGAAGGGCTCACTGGTCTGTCTGTCTCTCTCTGCCTATCGTATCTGAATCCAATATTGTCATGCATTTGAAGCACACCAGTCTTTCAGTGATGTCTAATTTCATTATATCCCCTTGTTACCCTTGCTATCCTCATCACACTTGTAATTCCTTGTTTGAATTTCAGTTGTACGTAAGCTGTATAATAGGAAGGTTTGTATCTGTTTCACTCATGAATTTATCACCAATAACTACCACAGTACTTGCCAAAGAATATGTGCCCAGTGAATATTTATTGAATGAATGAAATTGAATAAGAGAATTCCTATTTCATCATGACCTAATTTATTTTGGGGCTCAGGGCAAAATCTTTGACATCCTAATTAAACTGACAGCTTTATGTCTTCTGGCAAGATTACAGGAGATCAGACATAAAGATGTTTGGATCCGTGCACACAGTTTGGGCAGGAGGGACATTTATCATGACCTAATCATCCGTGTCTATATCTGTTTCTCTGCTTTCTTACCCCACCCCAACACACATACACACACACACACACACACACACACACACACACACACACACACACACACACATATGTATCCCACACAGAAAGTTTGCAAAATCCTTTTTCCTTTCCCTCCAGTTTAGGGACCCTGAATTAGATGGTTGTTATCTACCATAGTTCAGTCCTAGAAAGTAAAGCTGATAGAGCAAACTAAAGGCTGAATGAAAAGGTCAGCAGTAAATGAATCCAATCCCTGCATGACCCTCTAACTCTATATTCTTAGAAACATACACCATGTAGATTCAACCAAATTTTGAAATTATTTTTGCCAGCATGGAAGTAAGACTAATATTTAAAACATACATGTAATTTAATTCATTAAATTGTCACAAGTTAAGATCCCAATTCAGTTATCCACAAGTTAGTATGTATTGTGAATCAGGGTCAGATACTTTGTACTGAATGACCTTACCTAAGCTAAGGACAATAAATATGTTTTTTTCATGTTTGAATTTCCAGTACCTTGAGAGCTCCTTACTTTTAAAACTAAAATGCACTAATTTTGATCTGAGATTTGTAGTTTTCTAGGTTATCTCTTCCCTGTCTCTCTTTCAGTAGCATGAATTCTCACTGTAGCATAGAAACAGAGATGATGGCATCCTCAGAGACCAACTGTACCTGGCATTGTCTTCCCAAGCTTCACTGATGGGGAGCGGGTCACATCTGGGGGCAGCCCATCATGCAGTATAATGGGGAAATGAAATCTATGCTTTATGCCTTTTTCATAAAGGGTGTGTGTATGGAGAGGTGGCAGTGGGAGTGGAAGAGGTGGCTGTGTGAAAGCCCCCAGATAGAAGTGACACAGTTTTATTCTTCCTCTTGCCGCTGGCCTTTCAACTTGGGCTTTGGAGCCAGTTCTTGTTTCACTGCTTGGATGGCATTTCAGGTGCTCCTATACTTTGCTTGGTGACTTGTAGAAATGAAAATAATCCCTTGGTTATTATTAGTCACCAGAAGTCTCATTTCAGTAATTAAATGCCTATCGTCAAGCAATAATCAACATTCTGATAATGCTGCTCCAGGACTCCAACTTCGTGGCTCCCCAGCCTCTGAAATCCTGCAGAGGAGAAGAGAGGAATGGTCTGCTTTTTCCTGTCTTTCTCCAGCTTGTACATCTCCTTTCCCCTACTCCAGCTGACACGTTGGGAACTGGATCAGCTGGAAGGAGGATGAAGGTACAGATATATCTGATGCTTCAATCATGACAGGTCCTTCCTTGGAGTCTTGACTCCTCACTGGGTGGCTCTGTGAAATACATACCTTTTAAGATGATTCCAAGCAGACGTTATCTTCTGCGGGCCCACATCTGGTCCATGGGATAAACCTGCCTTCCTGCTAGGGTTGCTTCTAGCTTGTATGGTGCTTTTCTGCAAATTAGAAAAGGGGGACCCCTCTGGAAAGATGCATCCTTGCAAAGCACATAGGGTGGCAAGTCGCCAGTGCCTTTGTGCAAGGAAAAATGCACACTTGCAAGTGAGCAGACGCAGCTCCACCCTTGTGGATCAGAGACATGGTGTATTTCAGCTGCCTGCCACCTCCACCAAGCACCTGTATGCAGGGCACACACCTCCAATGCACACTTCCACAATGGGAGGCCAGCTGTAGGTCAGTGTGACTCGTCTCTGTGTTCTGTTGTCAGAGTGCCTAGCGAGCCACGGTCATCCAGCTATGGGATTTTGCTAGTGCCCATTCTCCAGAGGCACAAAATCAAGTTCCCTGAGTGCTTCTACCTTTCTCACTCTGTTTCTTTGGAAGGCCAGCACCCCTTCTCCTTCCTGCATGATAAAGTAGATACTACTCTCTCCAACAACTCTTCCTCTCTCTTGAAAAAATGCGACTCTCAGATCCTACAATATGAAACCTTTGATATCCTCAAGGTAGTGTCAGGCTCACCAACTATGTTGGGCCACCTCCTTCGCAAGTCGAGCTCAGACAATTAGGCACCTCACCTTGAAATGTGGAAATAGTTGTCACTTAGTGGCTTCATCCAGCCTTTTGAGATCTCAGTCAAAAGGAAAAATTTTTTAAAGCTACATTTTAATATCCCTTCACATTCATAAAAAAAACCCATATTTGTGTTGCTTCTGAACAGTGCAGAATTCTCTCTCATTTACGTTCAACCAGTTTAAATATTTGAAGACAGCAATTATGTTGTCTCTACCACCAAGTCGGCTTTCCACACCTGTTCTTCAAAAGTACGGTGGCTTTCCGACCCTTCCCCATTCTGATTTCCTCTTCTGGTCATACTCTAATTTGCTCTGGTTCTCAAAATGTTGACCTGTAATTGAACATAATACTCCAGATGTGTCTTGATCAGAATATAGAAAGACGATTACTTCCCATAAACCAGAAATTACACTTTTATTAATGCAGTCTAAGATCCTTGGTTTTTTAGCAGCCACATCACACTGAATTACAGAGTTGACTGTAATTCAGAATAATATCCAATTTAAAGCAAGTGCTATTCCCTTTTCAGCTGGATAGGGTTTCCCATTTTAATAGAGCATTTAAGCCAAAATGAGGTTAATATGTGACCAAAGGTGGCATTAGACCACCAAAGCACGTTGTGCTCCTAAATTGGTTGACTAATAAGTGTCACAAATCAGCTCAAGTGAAACTGGAAGTGTCAACTACCCTGACTACTTGTCAACAGGAGAAGAAATTGGCGGAGTGGTGGTAATAAACAAATCATTATTCAGAATTATTCATAGGTATTTTGTGTGAAGGAATGGGCCTATTATAGCACTTGCTCTCTTCAGATTTTAATGTCATATTTAAAATTCAACTCCCTTCAATTTTTAAAAACAACATGCTTTTGATTTGAAAATAGTTGTTCATTGTAGAAATTTGGAAAATATGGCAAAGTATAAAGAAGAAAAATTAACCTTTATCTACAGAGATACTCCTGTTAAGGTATTTTAGGTGTCAATGCTTTTTCATTTGAAATTACTATAGCAGAAGGGACCAGTCACAATATTCACCTTTACAATATTCACCTTTAATAGCCAAAGATAAATGCCAGTGTGTTTCTTCAACCAGGAAGTGCATCCTTGAACAATGTTCATGGAAGACATGTCTAAAGCTCACTGTACAAGATTTAGAGAAATCTGACCCACAATTTGTCTGTGTCTGTTAGATAGAACCATTTTACACTCCCATACTTGTAGGTAAGAAGTGGCTGAATATTTGAATATTGTTTGTCATATGGTTCAATATAATAAATTTGTGGCAGTCTTGTAAGGAGTTTTAAAAATTTTGTGTATGTTGTAAGGCAATTCTACATTAGCTCTACTTGGCAGGAGGATGGAAGAAACTGGAAATAAACTGCCCACACCTATGTTTTTCTAAGAGTAAAATGCAAAAGCTAAAAAGGTTAAAAAGTACGCATAAATGTTGATGTGTTCATCATATTTTATATACCTTTAATGTGTGGTCTTAGGTCATGGACTTCTAGCTATGAGTTCTTGACTGATGGTGCCTCTATGTTTTGTGCTATATTTCAAATATAGATAGTACTGGCCAGAAATTATAGATTAATCACCTCATGAGGGTTGAAATAAGGTAGGAGTTTCTTTAATTTCACTTTTTTTTTTTTTTTTTACAGTTTAAGGAAATCCCAGGCCTGTATGTCTACACAAATACACTTTCAAATAGGTTGAATAAAGCATCTTTCTCTTGGCCCATATAAAATATGTTAAGAAGAGTAGCATAAATCTAATGACTGATACCGATCTTCCGTGTGGGAAGCACTTGGGTGAACTAGAAATACATTTTTTGTGTTGGGATTATTGCTTAGTGATCAACTGTTCAATTGAATTAGCCTTCATTTTCCATTTTCCTTGCCTTTCAAGGTATAATTAAAGCCTGATGTCAGATCTCACTCGGGCTCTCATCAATAACTTCCACTTAACCACTTTAAAAAAGACAGCCAGCCTTTGGGCTCAGACAAGGCGGCTACAACTCACAACTCACTGTTTCGATGACCCTTAAAAGCCGTCCCTGGTCGATAATTCAAACCAGTGTCCCACTCTCTGTCTAAGGGGGAAGGAATTAACCTTTCACACCCTCATACCAATGTTTCATCTCGGTAAGGTAAATCATTTAGATTGAAAACACAGCAAGATAAAGAACAAATTTTCTCTCGGCATGTGGGTAAAGTGGGCTGTCTAAGAAAAGGGAAGCAGCCATTTCCCGTACAGTGTGCTGGAAACAGAAAGAACAAGAGCGCTGTGGCTGAGCTGTAGAGCGGCTCGCAGGCTGGTTTGGAAGTGGAGGAAGTCAGAGCAGCCCCAGATGGCTGCAGGGACCGCCGAGAGGCAGGGCCCACGGAAGAGAAGTGACATGCCAGCTATTACATTAAACATTGTTTCATTAGTTACAATAAAAAATACTTTTTAAATCCTCCATCGATGCCCCCCCAACTCTGAATGGTATGATACCTGCTTTACGCAAAAGAACCTGAAGCTAGGAGACAGTGAGAGATGAACTGGGTGCTGGACAGCAGAGCCAGAACTGGAATATAAAACTTCTGAGGCTGTGATCTGTGCTTTCTCGACTGCCCCAGGGCTGCTCGGTGGTCTGGAGTCTTCTTCTTTTTAACAGCCAGCCAGGTGGGGGACTATATTCCAGGTCAGGTGGTGGAGATGTTCATCTCTCTCTCTGTGTTTTAGATATCACAGAGTTGATGACTATTTAGCAATGAGGGTGATGCCAAATTCAATGTTGGATTTCAAGTCAGCAATGAAGTCAGCATGATGTGTGACAAGTATGTATAAACTTATTATCAGGTACTATAAAATTTAATTATAGTGATTACACTTTCCTAGTTTAATTTTTTGGGTATCATAAAATAAATATACCTACATTTTCCCCCTTTTTAGAAGAGTCCAAATAGTACAGAGGGGTGTAAAATGTAAACTAAATTATCCCCCCTTCCCACTTCTTCACTCTCATGCCCTCTCCTATTCCTAAACTGTAACCATTTAGGGTATCATATATTAGTTAATCTAGTACTTATCACCACACTTTTAAATAGTAGGCTCACATTTAATTCCATTCTGTAATTTATAAGTTTATAATTTTTCTTTAAATTGTCTTATAAAAGATGAGCAATTAAACCCACTTTTCCTACCTTCCACATAGACTCCACTCCTTTTCTCTGCTTTTAAAATAATAATTACATTATTGTATATATTTCATAATATAATTGTTAATATTACTATATTATAATATATTTAACATATCTTTAATATACAATATTACATATTGCATATACATAA
Source organism: Manis pentadactyla (assembly GCF_030020395.1). Classification (NCBI taxonomy): domain Eukaryota; kingdom Metazoa; phylum Chordata; class Mammalia; order Pholidota; family Manidae; genus Manis; species Manis pentadactyla. Next base: position 145,269,454 of record NC_080021.1, on the reverse strand, counting down.
TATGTATTATGTCTATAAATATACATGTATATGTATACATTACACACATATATATTATGTATGTATGTAAGTAAGTAGTATTTGTTACATAGTATATATTATTGTTTTGTTTTTCTTTCAGATACCTTTGCAACTCTAAATAATACATGTGGCTAGATATTCATTTAGGGGACAGAACACTAGAAAGTTTAACAGCAAGTTTTTATACATGAGTAGGGCTTGTGAATGGGAGGCCTCATGTCAGGGTAAAAGAGAAAATATGGCTTCACATGAGAGGACTCGCCATAAAACTAGCTCCTGATAAGTTTACACATACTTGTCAATTGTCATGACTTCATTACATTACTATATGGAAAAATTGTTAAGTATACATAGGAAACATCCTTTGTAACAAAAGCTTCTGTATTCAATGAGTAGTGTGGGGCCACTTTACATGCTATATTTTGTCGGTAGAAGTAGACCTTATTATATCAGTAGATTTAGACAAACATGCCCTGGTCAAGAACAAGAAAAATTTTTGGTCACAAAGATACTTGATCCAGAAATGATAAAGAGGAAGAGGCAATTCTTGGGGCCATGAGAAGAGGGAATAGGAACATGGTTCAGAAGGGTTGGAGAAGACAGTAATCGAAATGCCATGATGACTGAGATTTAAACCAGGGGTAGGAGGGAGAAGTCTGCAAGCTCTCAAGTTTGTTCTGCTATGTTGTTTTCTGTCTTTTTACCGCTGGCATGTTTTCGATCAGTGTAGGTAAACCAAGTGTTTTGGGATCAACTCTGATTTACATGTGTAACTTCCTACCTTTGTGAAGGGAACATGGAAATAAGAAATTGCGGAGACCATTCTCCTGGAGGTTTCCAGAGCTAAGAGTGGGTTGGGAGTAACCATGCAGCGATTGAGTGCTCTGTCTGTACTCACTGTCTGAGAGTCTTGGGTACCCTCAGACAAATTACACACATACTGCAGACTAATACCTTCCACATAATTATACTTGGAGTGAAAAGTTCTGGCCCAGATTCTGCTCTTACTGCCTTTCCCATCTTCAACAGATGAAATTATCATTTATTTTTTTGTTTAGGGATATTTCTCTCTTGAAACATATATTCGACCTCAGGACTGGAAGCAAACTTATTTCTTATATCAACACAGGTTTAGATATCCACATATATTGCATTTGATCATTAAGAAAAACTGAAGAGATTTTAGTATAGACTATTTTCATTTTGCCCATGAAAACTCACCCTCCCTGCAAGTTCTAAGGAAAACTCCCTTCCTGTATTTCTCCTCTACTGTCAACTACTCTTCTGCACCAGATGTGTGGATTTTCTATACACTATGTAATTCTGCAATACAGGCTGTGTGTCTCACATTTTAACTCAATCTGATGCTATCTAACTGAGATCACATCAGGTCCCATAGGTTAGGAGCTCAGTCCCACAAGCCTATGCCCCTCCCTGATTTCAGAAGCCAATTGCAAAGTCTAGGCTGTTACCTTTGCCTCTGACTGAATGGCTATGAATCAGAGGCACAACCACTCCTTGGCTTCTATTCATTTGCTACAGTGGCTCACAGAACTCACCAAAACAGTTTCCATAGTAGATCACTGGTTTATTATAAAAGTATATATTCAGGATCAGTCGGATGGAAGAGATGCATAGGGCAAGGTGTGTGGGAAGGGGCATGGAGCTTTCATGCCCTCACCAGGTACTCCACCCTCCCTGCATCTCCATAAATTCACTAACCCAGAAGCTCTCTGAATCCCACAGTTCAAGGACTTTTTATGGAGGTTATATTATATAGGTGTGTTTGGTTAAATCATTGGCCATTAGTGATTGATTCAACCTCCAGCCCCTCTACCCTCCCCAGCAGCCACAGTGGTGATGGGGGCTCAAAGTTCCCACCCCTTGATCACAAGGCTGGTCCCCTGGCCTCCAGGCCCCATACTTAGGGACTTCCAAAAGTCTCCTCACTAACTAAACTCAGGTGTGGTTGAAAGGTGCTTGTTATGAATAACAAAGACACTCACTTCATCTTTATGACTCTGCAGCTATTTCAGGAATTTAGGACAAAACCCAAATATTATATCAAAAGATGTCCCTATTACTCAAATGACTTATGAAATTATAAGGGTTTTGGGAGCTGAAAACCAGAAGCCAGTGTATGAAGATCAGAATATATATATTTCTTATTATAAAGCACAGTATCACACAAATGTTATAAGCAAAGGTAAAATTGAGGATGAGATTAATCCCCATGTTAAGGTGAATTATATTTCTAGATTATAGCCTATTATTTCTTCCTTAGCAAAATGTATGTTGATGCTTGGAAGGAAGTATTTAAGGAGTCAAAAGTTTTCACCATCATCATTTTCAGGAATAGAAGATGTAAAGACTATTATATTATTAAGTACTGACATAAAATATGTCACTTATGGTTCAATGATTTTCCTTAAAATATACTTCATTACCAAGTATTTCACAATATACAATTTTCTAATACACAGTTTTTGGATAGAATTCTGGAAAGTATAAATTTCTAAGACCTATAATTAATAATTCCATATTATACATTTGAAGTATAAGTTGATGAACATGACCAATAGCAGACATTGTTACATAAAAGTGACCCAATTTTATTGCAAATTTACATACAAATTTTAAATACCTGTTCTTGCATTTATTAGGAATTTTCTTCTATCTGTATTTGTAACTAACTTAGAAATATAAGGAACAAATAGATACTACATTTTAAGATATTTCACATACTATACATTCTTCTAATTTAAGTATCACACATTTCATTTATATACAATTTTAAGATTTTGAAATGACTTTGAAAGCAACAAGTCACCACAGTTAATTTAGAGGTGTTTTGATTCATGCTGATTTTTCTCATATCATTCATATGTCAGCAGGCTTGTAGCGTTCAGTGAGAGTTTAGATCTATAAATCAGTGGTGGGTAGTGTTTGCCCACTGGGCATGGTATATCATCTCTGCGTGATGACTGTCAGGTCATGCTCCACTGACTATACAGTATTGCTGTACACATATGTAGCTTTACAATTTGATGACATAAAATTAGCAGCTTACATGGTTTATTCTTAATAATGAAGTCCTATGCAAAAAAAACAAAAATCAATGGAGTAAATTTTTAAAATCTTTTGGCTTTATTCAGTGATTCATGAATCAGGCAGCATCCCGTCTAGCAGAAAGAATCTCTGAATAGCTGTACAAAATGAAAAATTTACAGGCAGAGGGGGCAGAACAAAGAAGTTATTCTAGCAAAGAACAGACTGTGTCAGGCAAGGTCACCTTCCTTTGGGAGAAGGCAAATCTTTCAGGTGGATTTCCTCTTTGGGGCTGACCAGGGAATTCCAGATTAACTGGTTTAAGATTACCTTCTAGGGTGAGGCTGAAACCACAGTTATGTTAGGTATTGGGTCTCAGTTTGGTGACATGGGGCGTAGCACAGATGATTCCATTTTGGGTCTGTTGTTTCTTTTTTGACACCTGAATATATAGCAAGCTTGAGGGTAACTCATGGGTTTACCTTTTAATTCTTCCAATGTTAAAGCTTCTTTCATCTGATTGAAAATGGTCCTCTAATACTTCCTAGACTACCCATTATTGTGCATCTATCATTTATCAATTACTAGAAATGAGTACGAACTTCATTAATAAGTACATCATTGTTCATAATACTGTTGATGTGCAAAACTTCTGCCGATTGGGAGCTTTCACAAATCTGAGATAGAATACTTACATGGTTTTATTTTCAAGGAATTTTGGATTGCCAAGTAAAATAATACAGCTAAACACTGATATGAGGTTATATATTTTTCAAACACCAATCTGAGTAAGTTCATTTTGATATGGGAGCAGGGGACTGATGCATAACTGGGGGACTAGAAAATAAAGTTCTAACTGTAGAGTACGAATTTTAGGATAGTTCCAGTAAGAAAAGCAGTTATTTATTTAGCATCGTTTGTCTAGACCCATGAATAGCTCTGCACGGATCAAAGCAAACCAGAGAAGTTTATGACATGTACAGGTTCAGAATTTGTCAAATTTGCTCCATAACAATTTGGAATTTACCTTAAGAAAATATTAAATAAATGGCGGGTGGCAACGCAAGCCCATGTATATGGTAGTCATTGATTAAAAAGGCTGGCTGACTGACTGACTGACTGAATGAGATGCTTATGAAAGAATATGGAGAAATAGCATTAAGTTCATGAATTCAGTAGAGGTGGCCCTTATGGAGAGAAAGGCTATAAGGCTGATATTTTGGGTAACTCTTAGTGATCTGATTTGGATTTAATGTTTTCAGGTGCAAAAATATTACCTGATTAATTTTTTAAGAAGAAAAAAAGCTTTGTCAAAATGTGTTTCCTGATGTGGGGCTTGGAAATTAGGGTAAATACAGTTAATTGGTATAGATTTTAATAAATAATTGATGGACTTTAAGTCACTTGAGTTCTGTATGTTTCTCCTAGACAACAAACTACAGAAAGACGAACTTCTCCAAGAACATATCCTACAGTAAATATCAAATTTTTGAAATGAGAGGATGTGTGGGATATTTTATGTTCACTATTTTAGCATGGCCTGTCCTCTTTTTGCCTATTTTTTTTTTTCTTTCTATAACTGGTTGATAAATTTTGCCTGAGTAATAAAGCAATTTTGTAGAAATCAGTCTTCAATCTTGATTTATTTTGAGTGGTTTGCATCAGTGACTGGGAGATAATATACAAGATATGTCAGCCATTTGTCTGCCAATAGGGTCTCAAAGGCTGGCCAGAGAACAGCTGTTTCTGATCCTCCTCTTTTACTTATCCCCAGAGAGTCTTCATTCAGGCAGTCTGTGAAATGACTTGGGTGGCTAGCATTTAGGAATGGGGGCTTAGAAAGAAGGGTTGGGTAGGAGAGGAGGGAGGGAGGGAGCAAGAGAGAGAGTTCGAAAGAATGAGAACAAGAGAGAATTTTAATTTGGTCTGATGAGAAGATTTTTGTTGTGCATGTTAGGGGTGGGTTTTCCCTATCAAAATGAAATAAGCAATAATGGTGGGTTAGCAAAAGGTCCCAATTTACTAAAGGAAATGTGCTAATTTTCTCATTTGAAATAGAAACTCACAGGAGGAAGCTCCATAAACAATCTCAATGTGTGGCTCAACAGCTGTCTTTTGCAGCCACTAACATTTGTAATACGGTGGGAAAAGATGGAGAACAATTTTGTAGAGTCTTCTTCATTTGTCTCCTCTTTCTACATACAACACACACACATATATAATACACATGCCATACACACACACACACATACCAAGCACATGTTTTAATGATTGGCTCTAGACTTTGATTTGAAACAGATTAAAAAAATAATAAAAAGGGTCCATGAAAACCACAGCTCCAACTGGCAAGAGGAGCAGACTCATAAAGGGCTTTTATCTCCTGCCCATCATGTCAAATTATCTTGTTTACCCCCCTGAATCCTGATCAGACACCATTACTGCACTCAGCTGTCTGCAGCACTCTAGTGAAGGAAAAATTAATGCTGAATTAGTGGCCCCGTAACTGCCTGTTCGTCACATTATCTGTCGGGAAAATAAGCAGACAATAGCTAGCTGAGTGGATTTTTGTTAGCTGCCATTCAAAAGAGAAGGGACAGGTGTTCAATTGGGGCTTCTTTCTTTTCTCAGCTGGTATTTAACAATACCTACAGGAGGAGTTTAATTGCCTGCACCCACCTGCACCCTTGTCATTTCTTGGTTTTATTGGTTTTAATGAAAATATTAAGTGTACTCTAGGAACAGTGGCTAAGTGACATTTTGACTGAAATACACAGCAAAATGTATAATGGAAGCAGGCACTATTACAGTTTTGATAGAAACTGAAAGAAGTAACAACCAGAACATTTTTACTATTGTTATGCATATAGCTAGCCCTGTGAAGGGTAATTGGGGACCAAAGAAATGGTAGTTGTTAAAAGAGCCTTTCACCTTAGTTAGCTACCTGACTTTTTCCCTAGAAAAATAAAGTGGCCGGACTGTGGCATTTTTCTTTCATTTGATACCCTCTTAGGTAGCATCCGTAGTAAAGCATGCATTGGACGAACTCTCCTCTTCTCTGGAATCACAACTCATTAGAGTTTCTAGAGAGAACCTGGATTCATTGACAAGAGTGGAGTGAAAACAATGATTCATTGCATCTTGAACAGGTAGAAGAGGAGCTAGGGATTTCTCTCAACAGCTAGTAAAGACCTATGTTTGCCTGAGTCAATCTCCTAGACTCAAAATAGAGAAAGTAAATAAAGTCAAAGTAAAAATTGTGCTATGAATCACACTCAATGCATGTAATGGCTTTAATTTTTGCTCTATTTCAATCTTGTTCATTATGAAAATAACTTATTATGGAATAAATACAAATAAAATAAAAAAATACCATCTTTCCCAGTGAATGCGTATGAACATACATGCACACACAAATTACCTCTTTGAGTTTGAACTGCTAGTATAGTTAAAGATCTCATAAATTTCACATCTTTTTACTTAAAGTTGGAATATTTTCTAGTGAGTGACAGAGAAGAATAGTTTGTACTAAGAAATTTGCTAAATGTATATGGCCATGTGAAAGAGTAACGTGTATACTTTTTCCTTCAGTGAGAAGTCCTCTTTTTATCCATGATAAAAAAAATGAAAACTTTACAGTATAAAGGATAAAATAGAAAACCAGAAGGACATGTGTCACCTACCTATGCATACATGTAATTGTTCCAGGTAGTTTTTTTTGCCCTGTATAGACCTAAATTATTTCATTCATTCATTCATTTATTGGTTCATCCATCCATCTATCTATCCATCTATCCATCCACTGTATTAGAATCTTTTGGCTGCAAGTTGTGGAATATTCAACTAAAATTGCCCTAAGAAATAAAGGTCATTTGTTAACTTATAACAAAATACTCTGAGGGAGGGTAGTCCATGTTTGGTGCAATTACTTGACAGAGCCATTAAAAAACCAGGTTTTTCTTTTCATATTTCTTTTCATTCATTGTAAACCTGTTGGTTTTTTCATTTCTACATTTGCCTCTCTGGATTGCAAAATGGTTACAAGTATTACATTCTCAAAAGACACTATTCAAAGGCAGGAAATCTAAGCATTTTTTTTTTGTTTTGGAGGAAAATCCAAGAAAATCCAGGTCTCATTGGTAGAACTGAGTCACAGGACCTCCCTTTAAATGAGGCTCATTATTTGCATTATTAGCTTAGATCAACCATGATTCTGGCTGGGCCAGTGGCATGCTGGTAAATGTTTAATAATCTGCTCTCTGGGGACAAAAAAAAAACAAGCACTGATTGTAGCATTGGGTGATGGCCACGGTGCAAATATTCTCACCTTGGCTTATTTCAAGCTACCAACCTGACTTCACCATGGAAGAATTGGGAAGTGATATACATAACTGGCCCCTATAAACCAGTGCAAAACATCTCCAGCATATCACCAGGCTGGGTCCATGTACCTTGAGCCTAATGCCATCAATATCCACCTACAGTGAGGTTATTTTAGAGACAAATAAGGAAATATTGACATTTTACCTGTAATGTCTGCCACATTCATTTGTGCATTCACTTAGCACACAATTTTGATGTCCCCAGGTGGCAGGTATTAAGTATAAATAGTAGATGCCTTTGAGGGAACTACCTTGTCTATGCTCCTTTATCAGAGAAACTGCTCATTTCCACATGTCCTGCTGGCTGGGCAGTGAGCAATGAGAGGGCTGGACAGAGAGGACTTGGACAAATCAGGTTTTTGAAGTCATTTGTCAGTATTTAATGCTGGACCTAGTAGGTTTTCTTGGATTAAGGCAAGTGGCTTCATGCAATATGAATAATCAATAGAATATGATCAAAAAAAAGAAAATGGAAAAGTAGAAAAATAGAAAAGTAGAAAAAGAAGAGACGTGATGGGGTCAGATATACAAAGAGTGATCTCAATTCCTGACTTTTGGTTCTAATCCACCTGAGACCCAGCTGTACCTTATTCTCTGTCCTTGAATAAAGCCTTAAAATACATCCTTGGTGGCCACTATTTTATTTCCTCCGTCCATTAGAGTTTCTTACATTATTATTTTTTTCTCTCAAATGGGCTCCCTTTCCTTGCAACTAAGACAGTTTTAACTGGAATAGAACACAACCACTGAGCATGAAGCGACCCTGTCAATGAGCTCGTGATCTAGCAGAATTAAACCAACAGGTGGTGACTTCACAGGACAGAAATGCTCCACCTTAGATAAAGCACACATCAGAGTAGGCGCACATTTTGGGGACACTGTTGCTAGTCTTTAGAGGGTGAGAGAAGGTGATATTTTAAGAGTTGCAGTCATTGTTATTTGTTGTACCATCAGAAGAACTCTTGTTCACCCTAATTATCAGATTATATTTTCAGGTATAAAATGTTTGGTCCCACCTCTACCCCTATTCTTTCCAGATTCTGGATTCTATGGACTCTTGTTTACTGCACCCCTCTTAGACTCAGAAAAGAAAAAAAGCAAAGGTCACCATCACTTCTAAGTCAAGGCAGAAACTCTACCTAATAGAGAAGGGAAAGGTGTGTTTCACACAGAGCACATTTGTGCAAGGGGCATTGAGAAACAGATGTGGTATCACTATTTTCTCTGAAGTAATCTGAAGAATTAGGCTGTGCAGGCACAGCAAAAACAAAAACAAAACAAAACAAAACAAAAAGTTTTAAGGGATTTTTGGTGCACGATTAAGTCCTTCCCAGTGAATGCTGGCTTACAGAGTCTATTTTGGATGCATGTTCCTACATAAAGCACACACAAAAAATCAGTTGTGTATTTCACGCCAACCTTTTCTCTTTCTTCTTTGTTGGCCTTTATTTCCTAGCTCAGTTCAGTTTGTGCAACTAGACACTGAGTTTTCTGAAGCTCACTTGCAGTGGCTTCAGTTGGTTAAGAGTTGCTTTACTTCTCCTTTATCAGTCTTGCTAAGAGGCTGTAGAGATCATTCTTGTATTTGCTGCATCTTCTGTTATCACTAAAACCATCTCAGGTCCACACATTAATAGCAGAGACTACACGAATTGGATGGCAGGAATCATACAAGGGTGTTACAAATGTCTTTGTCATCCACAGAAGATCACACAGGATTTTTAGGGCAGTGAAACTATTCTTTATGATACTATGATGGCGGATGCACATCATTATAATTTTGTCCAGACCCATAGAATACACAACACCAAGAATGATCCCTACTGTGAACCATGGACTCTTGGTGGTAACGATGTGTCAATATAGGTTCATCAGTTATTATTAACATCTAGTAGGAGACCCTGATAGTGGGGGAGCCTACACATGTGTGGAGGCAGGGAGTATATTGAAATCTCTGGACCTTCTTTCAAATTTTCTGTGAACCTAAAACTGCTCTAAAAAATAAAGCCTATTAAAAAAATTTTTTTAAAGACACGTTTATGGTATGAGAGCTCAAATAGGAAGACAGAGTATTGCCTTCTTCAGCCTCAGTTAGGGATATGTGTGTCAGACAACTCAAATTTTTGCCACTCTGCACATATCCGCAAATGACCTCAGCGGTACTGTGAGTGCTGATTTTGGAGATACAAACAAATCACAGAGAGTGGACAAACTTATCCATGAATGATAAGAATTGCCTGTGTATACAGCTTCTCCCTGAGTTACCTCCACCAAGATTCTTGATTTATAACATGTATTTGGTTTATAGTAGATTATATCTATCATTCCTGGTTTTTAATAGGAGAAGGTAAATTCTCTTTTCCTCCTAAGATTTCGATGATTTTCTGACTGATCTGCTTTCAAAGACCAGTTCTACCACTTGTAAAGTATATGTCCTTGGAAAAGTTGTTTAACCTCTTTGCTTTAGATTTATCATCTATAAATTATACTTAGCCCTGGAAAATTGTTGTGAAAAGTAGAGATAATGAACATTAAACAACTGTCACTGGCTGACCCATTGTAGGAGTTAATGGATGACTGCTCTAATCTCTGCTAAAATGGCCAACAAAGAAATTAGGTCTTGTGAGTTGGACATAGGTACGTATGGGAGCTGATTTATGTAAAGATTCATTTTTCAATCATTCATTCATTTGTTCCTTCATCATTTCAATATTTACTGAATACTTAAAAAATTCCAGATGTTGAGCAGGTGTGAAAAATGCAAAAATTAACTTTGAACTGAATAGATACCTAAACAAATCATATAAAATGAAGATATATGTTTGGTTGGAGCCAGCACAGACAGGCAAGATTAGGGAAAGCTTCACAAAGGAGACGGTGGCTATGAGAAATCTTAAGGAGGTAAAAGAATTTACCACATGAAGACAATCCAATATTTCAAATAGAGAAATTTGTGTATTCAAAAGCCTTCCTGTGAGAGAGAGCTTGGCACATTTTGAGATCACCAAACTGGTTGAGTGTCAAAAGAAGAGACCAAATCAGTGTATCTAAAGATTTTAAGCCAAAGGAAAGTGTTAAAACAGGGACTGATTTAATTCAGCTTGCATTTATGACAATCACTCGGTCACTGACACAGTTCGGAGGAATGATACTGAGGGAAGGGAGTCAATTTATGAGCTTATTATACAAGTTTGTGGGGTGGTTGGAAACTTAACAGTGATGTAGAAATAAATGAAAATTCACCCAAATGAGAATAAGCAAAGGCTTTTTATTCAGAACTTGGTATATAGCAAGGGAGTTAGCCCCCATTACTTGCATTTGGCAGAAACTCAAAGGCAGGCATAGGAGTGCAAAGACTTTATAGTGGAAAGAAATGGAAAGCCTCAAATATGCCCTGATTTCGGGCAGTTGACACATAGAAGCCACAGGCAGCTAGCTAGAAGCAGGACATACTATATGATTGATTTGGAGTGCACATGTATGTATAGCTTTGTCTGGCTGGCCCTAAATTGGAATAGGGAGAAATTTAGAGAAGCTGCTCTTAAGTTGTTAATCTAGTCCTGGATGTTTTGAGTCAAGGGTTACAGAGGTATAGTTTGTCTTTCAGGACTGCTTGATAGAGATAGGCTTCTTCGACTCTAGTGTAGGTATTAGGTTGGCTCCCTAGGCTGATTGATGCAGATTGTGGATCAGAATTCCATTTCTACATATGGAATTGTAAAAATGTTGGCTATTGTCTGCTTGTATATCCAGTCTCTCAGCACATTGTAGGCAGTGCTAGGAAGATCATAAGGGACTACTGAAATAGAAAAGAAAACTGACATTCATACAGGATGTGTGGCTTGCGCATCATCACGTATCACCAAGTGAGGTGGGGCAAGAATGACTATCTCTTGGTCCTGTCTAGTGCAATCACTACTTTGCCACATTGCATCTAAACCAAGTGATAAATAGCTATAATAAGAGGAGAGATGATGACACAAACAATTCCTGTTCTATTTTAAGAGCAAAAGTAAATTAGATTAGCATAAACCACCATGTTAGAGTCTTTCTGTAATCTGTATAAGGAGGAAAAATCTCCATTGTCTGTACTGCAAAATACAATATCCTGTCCTGAAAATATGCTCTTTTATATCAAATGGCAGTATGATTTTCCCTCTACTATGTACTTTACTCTGTATATTCTGCACAAACTTGAAACTCAAAGGGTGAAGTAGAAACAGAATGAAATAGTTTTTAGTTGAATGAACTGCCTGAGCCTGTATGTCTTATCTCAAGGAAAAGATACCTATTTATTCCTTCTCCTCAGGCCATTTAGAGTATGTTTTCTTACCGGACTAAAATAGAAGACAGAAAATTTAATTTGAGAACATGGATTAAATGTTAGTGAAAGTTTCAAATTTGATTCTGAATAATATAGACGAATGTCTGAAGATCCACAAGCTATGAGCAGAGCAAGGAAGCCTGACAGAAACTACAGATAAATAAAGCTAATAAGCATATCATTTTGGTTTTCCATGGCCACAAAATCCCTGTAACTAAAGACTGATGACTTGCAGGTGTTTTAATTTTTTAAGGAGTGAGTCGGGGGAGGATTAAAGGAAACTGCTAGTAAATTATTTCAAAACGTCAAGACCAAAATATTTCACCCCAAATACAGGTTATTTTCAGTCAGTGGCAGAGGCAGAGTGAAGAAGCTGCTTGCCGAGAATGAAGGCCTGTCGGACACTGGCTCTTCATTTCGCTAACCCAGCCAGACTCCTTACATTTCGTAGGCAAGTCACACCTCAGCGAACACCTTAAATTGTCTAATGATGGAAACCCTTTCACTTCATAACTCCTCGGCTTTGCTTTCTCTCACTGAAAACTTTTAGAAGAAATGAGTTTAGGACTAGAGTATTTCCCACCTTTTCCCCTTATAAACAGGGGCTCTAAAGAATAAGTATCTCAGGCAGGGGAAATTCTTCCATGTTGGAGTTCACATGCCCCTCAACCCCCTCTGTGCCCCCAGAACTGACTGTATGGTGTCAGAACTCGTGAGGAATCTCACTATGATCTTTGGGGGAAATCACCAACCTTAGACCATGAAGTGGAATACATGCTGAAGTTTCATGAATTGACTATGTGAAAATAATATCCACACCATGTGGCTCAAATGCTGCTGATCTTCTTTAATTGTCTTACCAAAGTGGACCCTCCAAATAGTCAAAGAAGTAGACTATCAAGATCTCATTTCTAGATAACCATATACCCCAAAATAAAATCTGTAGAAGGTGCTGGGATTGCAGCTGCAGCAAATGCCCAAGACGTTTGCTTCCTGGGAAGAGGGAGAAGCAACAAGGACCCAAACCACTGAAGAGCAGGACCCTCACGTTATGTCAAGCTCAAGATCTGGAGTAGCCCTGGATTAAAATTTTAGAACAGCCCCATGTCATGGAGAATAAGGTTCGCACTCTTGGCAGGGCATGTGTCCAGCCTGTCATGACTTGACACTTAGCTGCTTCTCCAGCTTCTGCTCACCCAGCCACCCCACCCCAGACGCCACTGCCCCTGCGCTCCTCTGCAGCCATAGAACATTTTATGTTTCTCCTTCCATCCTTACTTACTCTTTCCCAGCCTGACCAGATTTTCCACTTCTCAAGACCTTAGGCATTATTATTTCTTCTCTGGGAAACCTTTTCTGACTTCCCTTCTTTTGTTCCAAGAGAATTCTGTCTCTTTTTACTTCATTCTACCACCATGGCTTGTATTTACTCAGTCATCTTTGAAGTCAATAATGTTTACTGCAAATACGTAAACAGGGAGAGCCCCTTGAAAGCAGTAAATGTATCTCCAGAGCCAAACACATTCCCTGGCACTATATAGTAGGTGGGTAACTATTATTTACTGGCTAAATGAACTAATGTATGACAGCAACCAAAATTCTGTTTCTCACAATAGACTTAACATTAAAATATAACCAGATAACTTGCTTGTTAAGACTTTGTCAATATCCATAAATATAATTAACACTTTTATGATATAGATATTTTTAGCTAGCACAACCTCTTTGGGCAATGAAGTGGACATATTAATTTCACACTTTGTAAATGAGGAATGCATCTCAAATTTTACGGGGTGGGTATTACAGAGGATAACACCAATTTCTAAAATCTGCTGAATAAATTCCAGTCCAGTTTTATGCCATTTTGGTCCTTCATGATTTTCTGGTTACATTTTATCTTGGTGGAAGACTGAAAAATCATATCTTTAAAATTGTGTATTAGTCAGAATAATAGAAACTGACTGACACATGTAATTCGGAATCCTGGCCAGAGCTGTATCCAGAGGTTCAAATGATATCATCAAGAATCTCACATTTTTCCTATATCAGCTCTGCTTAGCTGTGGTTGTTTTCATTCCCAGTTGAGCAACATCCATATGATGGCAAAGAGGACCTCTGGCAATTTTGGGATCCCCTAATGTTTCTAGGAAGTGATCCTAGTGAATGACAGTATTTCTTTCCCTATAGCATAAGCACAAGTCACATAGGTGACTCATTGGCCTGAATTGTGTCCCATGTCCCTCCTTCAACTAGTCACTGTGGCATTGGACACTAACTAGATAGAACTGGGTTGTAAACAGATCCTCATGCTAGGAATGGTATGGGATCAATACTGACTTACTGTGCCAGAACAGCATGTTTTAAAAATGTAAAATATTATTTCCCAAAAGGAACACTAGGCAAAATATACATATATATTGGTCAATCACAAATATCTTTTGCTTGTTTTCTGTAGCTGTTCTAAGTCTTCCTTGACGTTAAAGCAATCAGAATGCCATAAAGTATATAGTATTAGGACTGCCATCATATCACAGAAGACAATAACCCTGTGTTTTGCTTCTAAACCTTAGTGCTAAACATTAGATGATTTATGGGTTTCTTTTTTGTCTTTTTCTCTCTATAAAGCTTCATCTTGAGCAAGTATTTATGATAACTCTTTGCTCCCATTCCTGAATCATAATTGATTGCTTTGAGCCCAGCACTCCCTGAAGAGTTCAATTTTTATTTTTCTTGCATATTTGCCTTGCACTAAGATTGTATTAAATTCATGTGCCAGTTTTCTGCTCACTTTCAAAGCTTCAAAGATTGCTCTGCCATTTTTCTACCCTATATTTATCCAAGGATGGAACACTCAGAAGAGTTTACTCAGATATTTAAGCCAAGTTAGTTTTCTGTGCCTACTTTCTCCAAAGTAATTTGTAACAGCGACAGCAGCAAAATCAATGACAAGAAAACATCACAATAATAGCAAAATATCCGAGTTTGGCAACCCTTGCTGTTTATACTATTCGTGTCAATTTATCTTACTCTATTCTGTCAAAACCACACGCTGGATCTGGGAGAAAGGAAGGGAATGTCTAGTCGTGGAGCGCTGGAAGAGTAGGGGGACTGCATCCCTGTAACAACGCAGAGCCAGACTGCAGAGGATGTAACTTCCCCAAATGTTTGGAATGCACCTTTCCATAAGGCAATAAGGTTTCCTTTTCAGAAAGTCACTTTGACCAAGTAAATAAAAATGTGAAGAAATGATAAGATGCTTCAGCAATCATATAGTTAATTGATAACTTCTCAGCTACCAAATGCTGCCCTCATATCTTCCCCAACATTATCACCTACCTTGATTTCCGTGACAAGCCTGCACACCCTGACGGTTCTCTTTTGCGTCTCCGCCTCTATGTATGTGCTCCTTCTTTTCCTCTCTGTAAGCGTGTATCCCGCGATCTCTCCTTAGTCTCTGTTCTTGCCCCTTTCCACCTTCTCTCTGGCAAGTACTTACATTTACATCACTTCTGTGAATAATGCATAAGTCTGTATCTTTAGCTAAACTTTTCTGCCAAACTCCAAACCTCAATTTTTTAGTGTACAGGAAATATTTTCACTTAGTTAATGGATAAAAACGATGTGGGGCATATATAGCTACCAGGACCTCAAATTAGTCACCTTGTAAAACAGAATACCTCTTCATAAAACATCTTTTCCCTAATCTTCCTTTACTCCTTCCCCCTGTTTCTTTTTTCTTCAATTAGTTCTTCATTACCCTAAACTATTTCATTCTAATAATACCCAGATGTGTACAATAACAATATAAGAATAGGTACAACTTTTTGAGGATTATAATATGCAATTATTAAACCAAAAATTATTAAATCAAAAAAACCAAAAAAAGTATCTTTGGATTTTAGCTCTTATGCAGTCATTACCAAAAGAAAGCAGTATTATAGATTTAAAACATTCAGTGTGACAATGGTAAATTTGTTATGATGACCAATTGTTTTTTTAAATAAAATGTAATACTGCAGGGACTGTTATGCCATTCATCCATTTTTTTTTTATCATGTATTAGATACCTTGTGATAACTACACTTTCATCTTCTCTGCCCTTTGGAACTAGAATGAAAACTTTATACAGCTTGACTTAAATTTTATGAATACATCATTTAGAAACTGATTCTGCCTGTATTCTCTTTGTGAAAGATACAAACATATGAAAGAATATATATAAGTATAATAATGATGAAAAATGACAAAAGAAATATTCATATACCCTCCATCCAGTTTAAGAGATGTATTAAAAACATCTTTTATAGTCTCTATGTACCTTTCTTCTGCCCATCCAAGGAATCATATATTTTGCTTTATGGATACATCACATATATATATGTGTGTATGTATCTCTATATGTAGTTTTGTTTCATTTTGAACTTTTTATAAATACAATCATTCTGTATTTTTTTTCTATGATTTACTCTCTTTGCTCAGCATTTTATGAAACTTCCATGTTGAGAGATATGTGTGTATATATATATATGTGTGTGTGTGTGTGTGTGTGTGTGTGTGTATAATTCATGTTCATTCTTTATAATATTCCTTTATATGTTTATATAAAAACTATTAATCTATTTTACTGTTGGTGGTAATTTGGGGTGATTGCAATATTTTTATTATTTTCAGCATCTACCTATATAGCTCTATCTATGTATCAATGTAGTAGAATAATATACTGAACACTATGTTTCATTATTTATATTAAAAAGTTATAATTTCTTAGCCAATATTCCCTGGATTATTTTGAAGCAAGATTTTTTATTATTTCATTGTATGGTTATTTAAAGTTATTTTTCTATCATTAGTTTACAATTTAATACTACTGGAGTCAGAGAATATAGTCTTCATAACAGTAATTCTTTTAAATTTGTTGAAACTTATGAAAAGTCAGTTATTCCAAAAGTTAATTTGAAAGGAATGCATATTCTCCACTTACGGGAGCCAGGAATCTATCTATAGCTACTTAAGCTGCTCAAGTCATCTTTATCCTTACTGATTTTTGTTTGTTTAGTAGGTTAATTGCAAGAAAAATACATGAAAATGTTTAATTATGGTGGTATTTGTTCTAGTCCTTTCAGGCTGCTATAACAATCGTAGACTGGATGGTATATAAAGATCAGAAATTTATCATAGCTCTGGAGGTTGGAAAGTCCAAGATCAAGGCACTGGCAGGTTCAAGGTCTGGTGTGGGCTACTTCCTGGCTCATCAACGGGCGTCTTCTTGTTGTGTCCTCAACATGGTAGAGGAGGCAGAGAGAGCTCTCTGGGGTCTCGTTTAAAGGAGCATTGACCCAATTGGTGAAGACTCTGCCCTGCTGATCTGATCACTTCCCCAAAGCCCCAATTCCAAATAGCATCACATTTGGGATTAGGTTCAGTGTACGACACAGACATTCAGTAACAGCAGTATTTTTGTCAGTTTTTCCTTGTGATTTTGCCAGTTTGCCTTATATGTATTGAAGTTGTGTTATTAAGTGCATAGAAGTTGAGAATTTTTTATCTTCCTTGTGAATTGACACTTTATTAATATGTTATAATCTTTTTATATATTCTAATAATTTCAGCTTAATTTCTTTTTAAAAGTATTACTGCATCTATAACAGCTTTCTTTTGGTTGGTTTTACAAAGATAAACTGTTATTATTTTTATCACTTTAATATTCAAGGTCCTTATGTTTTAAGTGTGAATTTTGTAAACAGCAATCTTTAATTTTGTTGCTTTCTATCCTTTTATCTATAATGCTTTTAGTACTTATTTATGTTGATTACTGATATATTTGGTTTCATTTTCCTACCTTATTTAGAGTTTAACTATTATATATATTTTAATATGCATGTTATTTGGGGTTAATTGAGTTTTTCTTCTTCAACTTCCAACTTTATTCTCTTACAGTTTGGATATTATACACTCTGTATCAATTATTTTAATAGATAACCTAGAAAATCTGCATATATATTTTAATAATGAATTCAAAATTTAATTGATATATTATATATTGTTTGATCAGTTAACAGTATTAGTACAAATTTAGTGACTTAAAACAACACACAGTTATCTTTCAGTTTCCTTGGGTTAGATGTCTAGGTAAGCTTCACTGAGTCTTTTTTTGCTCAGGGTCGCATAAAGTTACAATCAAGGTGTCTAACTCAATAAATGTATGTGTTTTATATTATATATTTTGTTATTCTAATACCTGTAGCCTTTTGGGATCTGAGTCTATATTAGTTATATTTTCTGTTTTTAACTCATGGTAGCTTGTTTCCTATTCATTTTCATGATTTATTTTATTTTGAGACCATATACTTTGACCCTCATCTGTGGAAATTCTTTGAGACCAGATCTTACTGTATTCCTCTGAAGAGGCTTTTTATTTGGTTTATGCTAGACACCTCAAGGCAATCACCAATTCAGGTCAAATTTAACCTAAATTTGGGGTGTGTGAATTTTTCAGAGTAAGTAGTTATTGTAAATTCTGGCTTCAAATTCCCATGTATGTGGGCTTTGTTTAGTAATTCTCAGGGAATGAACTTCTTTTTCTTGATTCTATCTGAGAAAAGACAAATATAGGCATGGGAAATTTGGTAGGATCTCTACACCTCTCTCAGTTTCAGTGATTTTACTAGAAAGACTCACAAAACTCATAAAAACTGTATAGCAAAGGGATACAAATTAAAATCAACAAAGGTAAAAGGCACATAGGGCAGGGTCCAGGGGAGTGTCAGGCATGAGCTTCCAGTTGCATTCTCCTGGTGGAGTCATGCAGACAACACTTAGTGCTTCCAGCAGTGATAAGTGGCAATGTGCATAGAGTATTACCAAACAGAGAAATGTGCCAGAGCTGTGAGGTTCAGGTTTTTAAAGCATCAATCATATAGACATGGCTGACTGCATGCCTGATCTTAGTTTCTAGCCCCTCCAAGAATCAAGTTGGTTCTGTATAGCCCAAGGTGCTCACCATAAATCACATTGTTAATATAGACTATCTGGCATGGTCCAAGAACATTAGGTAAGCAAAGATATTTTTAGCAGGCAGGACTTGCCAAGGGCTTAGAGGTTGCCTCCTGGGAACAAAAGGTAAGGGAAACATCTTTCTTAGGACCAGATTAATCCTTTATTAAATATTATATATCCTTATCTCTCCTGGTATGGATTCCCCTATCTTTAATTCATCTTTTAAAGTCATCTCCTTTAATAAGTCAGATTTATCTGGAATCTCAGAACTTATCTTGCACCCTAGTTCATCTCAGGCTTTCTTTCTCGCACTCAATGGATGATACATTAAGACCTAAGTTCTGGTCCACCTGGGATGGACACATCATGCAGACTAAACACTGGTCCCAGATTTCCCTCACCTCTGTGAATTCATGATATCTTATCGTTTTTGTCTTCAAAGAATTATCATACTTTCTTATCCTCTCAGCCATGAACTCAACTGAATGTGAATTTTTTTTAAATTTAGAACTTATAATTGTGATGAATTGTGGTAGATTCTGTAAATGTCGAATCTTCCATATTTTCAGTAATGGAAGTTATGATCTCTGGGGCTTGAATCTTGGAAACATCTTTATATCTTTGCAATTCACATGGAATCAGCTGGTGAAAAGTAGCTGTTTACTATCTATCTAACCTGAAGCAGTCTCCTTTGGAGTAAAATTCCTATTAAAGTAGACCCTTAAGAAAACCCCTTAATGGAACTTGAGAGCCTCCTGACCTCTATTTTTCCTTCTCAAGGGAAGCAGTTTAAATTAAAAGACTTTAATTATTATGCACAAGCAGCTTATACAGAGACAGGCTCTCTATTTGGAATTAGAAAGAACATGAAATGTCTATGAGCCCCTGGTTATTCATCTCTTACTTTTTTGTTATTTTGATAACCTGTGTGATCTCTTTTTTTCTTTTTCTGGAAAAGATTAAGGGAAAGCTTGCTTATCAGAGTCACCAAAAAAGTGAAAGTAGATAGACTGTCACAGTAGATACTTTCTTCCTGCACTGAGCAAGACAATCCACCCTCTAACATTTTTTCAGATTGTCCCATCAGGGACTTGATTATAGGCAGCAGGGAAATCCCTCCGGAGTCTATTCCCGTTTTAACTCTATGATCTTCCCCTTTAGGAGTGCTAGAGTCCAGAAACTCTTCAGGCAGCTGAACATTTTAGTAGCCCCCCCTTAGTTTTGGTTGAGGTATTGAAGGTTAAACTTGATATTTAATTTAATTTTGTTAGATTAAAAATTAATTAGAAGGAAAGGGCACAAAGTGAAGGAAGGAAAGGAAGAAGGGAAAAAGGGACATTTTGTGAGAAGGCCTATATTGTTTGTTTATGGTAAATTACATTCCAAGGATGGTGGGAAACAGTTTCTCATGCAGGGAATGGGCAAAGAAGCCTCTGGAGAAATTTTCTAACTCAGTCATATTTTAATGTTTGGATGCTGTTAATGGGAATGTTGCGATATAGTCTTTCTTTTCTTTTTCATTTCCTGAGAGGCAAAATAGTACAACACTTAAAAATCCAATGATATGAAAAATGGCTCCCCCCTTTTGGGCTTACAGAACTGAAATTAAAGTTCCTCAAAGGTGATTTCCCATCAAGCAGGGCAAAGGTTCAGCAATGTGGATCTTTCCAAGATTGAGATTTATTTTTATTTTCTCGAAGGTTTCTGAGAATTGGCCTGCTACTGCTCTTTGACTATCTTCAGAGATGGTGTGACCTGGTTTGCAACCCTCAGCATATTAAAATTCTGAGATAATGAGTTTAAAAAAAAATTGCACAATTTCTGTGCTGTCATTAAAAGACATGGGGTTGTAAATAAAATGATTATTTGAAAATAGAAATAGCAGAAAAGAAATTCTTAGAGGATATTATTTGGGCCCTCATTATCTCTAGCCTGTGCTGCTGTCCAGCTTGCTTGCAGGCCTCCACTGAAGTGACTTCCATCTGAGTTAGAACGATCTCCTCTTTCTAATACGGTGGAATTACTGCCTTGTTTAGAATTCCTCGATAATTCACCATGGTCTACAGTAAGAAACAATCTGCTGAATTTTGTTTTATATCTCATACAGAGTTGTCTGTAGACCATTCTGCTGTCTATTTTGTTTTAAATCGCAGTAATATTGAGCTGCCTGCTCTTTCCTCAAATATGATATTCTTGCTCTTGCCTCTCTACACGTTTGCCTTAGTTTTCTAGAAAAAGCACTCTATGCCAAACTCTGTCTAGTCCCTTCCCTACTTTGTTATTATGGTTATTACTTTTTAACAAACCAAGTGCTTACTAAGCTTATACTAAAACTTCCTCCCTTGTGAAGCTTTCCTTTAACTGCCCTGGTTGACTTGGGCAGACCTTATTATATACCTTTCTGTGGATGGCTGAGTAATGCCCTCAAAGGATGTTCAGATCCTGACCTCTGGAACTGTGACTTTTGCTTTCTATGGCAGATATGACTTTGTAGATGTGATTAAATTAAAGGCACTTAAAATAAGATAATTCTGGTTTAGCCAGGTAGCTTTCAAGGTAATTATACATGTTCTTGTAAAAGAGAGGCAGAGGGAAATTAGACTTTAGAAGAGAATGCTATGTAGTGACAGAAACAGGGACTGGAATGATGTGCTTTAAAGATGAAGAAATGGCTCACAGCCAAGGAATACAGGCAGCCCTGAAAGCTGGAAAAGGCGAAGAAAAGAATTCTCCTCTGGAGACCCCAGAGGGAGCACGGTTTTGCCAACACTGATTTTGGCTCAGTGAAACCCATTTTGTACTTCTGGTCTCCAGACCTACAAGAGAATACATTTTTGATGTTTTAAGCCACAAAATCTGTGGTAGCTTGTTATAGTAGCAATAGGAAACAAATATTCCTTCTGTAGACTTTACATTCTTCCATTTTAGCAAGTGTTTCATGTTTTGTAATCATTTGTGTACTTGCCTTCCCTCTAGGTCGGTGGACCTCTATTCTATCATATCCATCAACTGTATCCTTCATTTATGCCCCTTTCACTATCCTGAGATGAAATTCACCTACACTCATAATTTGAAAAATCAACACAATACTCTACCTATACTATGTGGAGAAATGAAAGCTAAAAATTGTAATAAAATTGAATTTATTCTTATGTGTAAATATTAAGCATGAATATGTCAATACAACTAAGATAGTCAGACACTGGCTCTTATAAATATAACCATTATGCTCATGACAGCTACATATACAAACTAATGCAGGTGTGTTTTGTTGGTGATTCAAATCCCAGAAGAGTCATTACCAATTTTTTTAATTACAAAAACTGTGTTTTACCATTTATTATTATTCTTTTATGAAACCACATAGAACTCTTAGTAAGTTAAAAAAAGGCAAATGAAAATACAGTCATTCCTTGACTTTCATCATAGTTGAGCTATTGGAGAATTTGCTGTAAATTAAAACTGTATGAAAATTCTTCATATTTACTGATTAATTTCTGGCTCAGATAATGTCAAGAAAGGTTTTCACCTCATGAGTATCTGGTAAGAGATTGGGAAATCACATGGGGTAAGGGATATTTCTTCATGTGTCAAGTATCACGTGATCTGCAGAATGTCCTACATCTTGAGTCTCTGTCCACTGAATGCTAATAGCACCTTGTAATCGTTGCAACAACCAAAAATATCCTCACAAATATTCCAGATCCCTCCCTTGAGGAACTGCTGCTATGAACTCTCAGCTCTGTGGAACCAGTGATTGTGTCTTAGTCATGTAAATATTCCCCAAACCTATTGTGGCTCCTAACAGAAAACAGATGCTACCTACCCGCATGACATATGAAGAAAAGGTTGTGCAAATGTTGTGTGGTGTTTCACAAATATCAGTAAGGTCAAGGTGGTTGATACTGTTGTTCAAATCCTCTATATAATTTTTTTGTTTTTCAGAAACAGCTTTATTGAGATGGGAGATGGGATTTATACCACATAATCCATCCACTCATTTCAAGTGTACAAGTCATTGGATTTAGGATATTCACAGATAGGTGAAACCATTACCATCATCAATTTTACAACAGCTTTTATCAACCCCAAAAGAAATGCAGTACTTTTTAACTATCACCTCTATTCCTTCCATTCCCCTCAGCCCTGGACAACTGTTTATCTACTGTATATCTCTATAGATTTGCTATTCTGTATATTTCATATAAATGGAATCATGTAACATGGTATTTTGAGGGTGGCTTCTTTTACTTGTCAAGTTTTCAAGATTTTTCTTTGTTTTAACATGTATTTGCACCTCATTCATTTTTCATGGCCAAATAATGTTCCATTGCATGGATACACCACTTTTGCATTTATCCATTCATTAGTTGATGAAATGCTCTTTATTCCCCTAATCCTCTTTATTGTTTTAAGTTTTTCTGTCAGTTGCTGAGAGGTGTTAAAACTTCCTACTATGATCGTACAGTTTATTTCTTTTTGTTATTTGTTTTGTTTGCTACCTCTCTTTTATCTACATCTGTTTTCTTTTCCTACCTTCTTCTGAATAATAGTTTATAAAATTCTGTTTCAACTTTTTATCAACTATTGAACTCAAGCTCTTTGAATACCTGCTCCTGGATTTTTTTTGAACTCACATGTACTTTCAATAAATTATGAGATAAAGTAGTCTTATAATTACCCATAATTTTATAATCATTTTGTAATAATTTCTTAAAAGCTTGCTAGCCATTTTGGTTGCTTTTTATTCATTTGTGAAGATCTTAATTTCCCTCTAGTATAATTTCTTTTCAGCCTGAAGATCTTCCTTGATTATTTCTTGCAACATTGCCTTGTCAGGACAAATCCCCTTAGTTTTCCTATTTGACTGATATGTCCAGGCATGGGTTCTTAAAATTAATCCCATTTGGGACTGCTAAGCTTTTTGAATATATAAATGTATATCTTTCACCAAATTGGTGAGTTTTCTGTCATTATATGTTCAAATATTTCATTCTGCTCTATTTCTCTCTCCTCTTCTGAGACAAATACCTGTACATAAGACTTTCTAAAACTGTCCTCAAGGTACCTGAGCCTCTTTTTATTTTTTTCTAGTACTTTTCTCTCTCTTCTTCAAATGCTTTGTTTTCTACTGATTTATCTTCCAGATCATCAGTTCTTTCTTTTTCACCTCTATTCTGCTATTACCCTCATCCAGTGAATTTTCACTTTGAGATTTTATATTTTCAGTTCTAAAGTTTCCATTGTTTTTTTTTCATATTTCCTACTCACGTTCTGTTTTTATCTTTTCAACAGAAGTGAATTTTCTTTTACCTTACTGGTAATAGATAAAAGAGCAGCTTTAAAGTATAGTTCTGGCATCTGGGTCATCTCAGGGTTAGCATATATCATGTCTTCTTTTGAGAATGGGCTACATTTTCCTGGTTCTTAGTATATCAAGTAATTTTTGGATTATATAGTAGATATTATAAATTATGTTTTGTAAATTATCTGGTGTATTATATTGCTCAAAAAAGGTTGATATTTTTGCTTTGCCAGACAACTAATTCAGATAAATGAAAATTGCTGGCCATCACATCTGTAGTGGGCAATGGCTCAGTTCTGAGTTCAGTGATTTAATCCTCAGGTCTTAAATTGTTTTTCAGTCATCACTATGCAAGCTGATATGGGGGTCAGCCAGTGGTTTCTTTCTCTGCCTCTTTCCATTCTGGGGTCCCTTTATCACCCTCTAGTGGTTGTGGTTAGCCTAGGGCTCCTTTCTCTGATTCCTCTGGATAAAAAGGTGATGAGGATTTTTTTATATATATATCCTAGTTTTAATTATCACTTTAACTGTGGCTGACCTCAGGATAAAGATGCAACAAAACAAGGGACTTACTCTATTCACTTGTTCCAGGTTTCAATTCTCCCTCAAAGATATGCCTGCTTTTTTAGTCTCCAGATCCCACCAGATCCTTTTATTAAGTATTTTCTGCATTTTGACCAGGGTTGATGACCTCTTTATGGAAAGATTGGTTTCTTAAAAGTTTGCTCTTCCATATCAGAAGCATCTTAGTTTCCTTTTCAGAAAAAAAAATCTTTCATAGATATTAATATAAATCATAGAGAGTTAAGCTCTGTATTATTTTATATTAACTTGAAATTGTCAAGCATAATTCGATATGTGTTCTTCTTAAATATAAACAGCCAAAGGTACTAAAGTATCTTTTGCTTTGGAAATTCAACAACTTTTACATCTGTTACAATCAGACCTCTAAATAGCAGTGTGCTTGTTTAAAGCTACTACTATGACTCTGTAAAAGTGGGAAGGTTCTGTGATAATTTTGCAAATGGATAAAAGTACTAGTGGGCTTTCTTTAAACTCACCCTGGGTGTTAATTGCCCCTATTTCTGAAGCAGCAGGGAAGAGGGAAGTTGGCCAGGAAAAGTAAGAGTGGCCAACATTACCTTCTCTTTTTTCTGTGCTGTAGTGAAAAGGGGAATGAAACATCACAGAGGGATGAAAATCTTTTGCTTTGCCATGAATCAGGCCAGCATGTTTGATGACTCAGGTGGGCCTTGATGGGTACAATGTTAGAAGAAGAAAGGAACAGCAAGGGCAGGTTATGAACATATTGTTCTGCCTGTAAAATAGCCACTTGCCTACTTGCTTTGTACAAAGCATGATTTATCCAGGCATGAACACCCTGTAGGGAAGTGGATCAAAAGAGAAAACCAACAAGTGAGATGAATTAGAACAGCTCTTCTCAAACTTTAATGTTCAAGCCAGTTTTCTGGGGACCTTGTTAAATGTAGATTCAGTCTCAGGGGTTCAGGGTGGGACTGAGATCCTGCATTTCTAATAATCTGCAGGATGATGCGGATGCTGCTTTAAAAGTAGCAACAAAACAGAAGCATTCACATAGCAGCATTTTGACTAGAGCTAACCCTGCTGCCAGGTGAGGAGAGTGAAATGATGATTTCATTTATTTTACTGCCAGCAAAAATTCCATGGGGGAAAGTGGAAACAGTTTTGCTTGGGTTGGTCAATTTTTGTGCATATGCATAATGTGATGTTAATTTATTATCACGGCTATAGCACTTATTAAGCTCCAACTCACTCTGGCTGCTGCACAGCAACACATTTTGTTATGTGTTGTGAGTGTCAACAGCTGTACTACTGATGCTAATGTATTTTTCCTCACTAATTACTATAAAACTACTATTTTAAGCTCAGGGTTATTTTACTATGGGGTTTTGGGGGGGCATTTCACACTGTACTTTAAATCTGTGGGCTTTTCACCATGTATTAAGAAATGAGTTTCTATTTGTAATTAAGCATAGGTTTTTATATTATGTTTTACTCTACTCTAGTGTTTAATATTTATACTCATAAGACACAGAGTAAGAATTAAATCGTTTGTTCTCTGCTTTGCAACTGTATTATCTGAAATATAAATGGAGATGGGTAGGGCAGAGGATTGCCATGTTCACTTCTTGGTTCAAAAGGCAGGTTGAAGATTTAAGACACTAAAATGTTGAAATATTGGAAACCAAGGTATTTTAATGGTTTAGTAGGGCATTGGTAAATGGCAGAAAAGTACTTCCATGGAAATTTAATAAATATGGTTGGCTAATCTTTAAAAGTGTAATATCAAAATAGTCTTGAGAGCTTATCTGAGCTCCAAAGACACTCTCCCATTTCACTTAAACATGATCTTAATTAACATTGTCCAAACAGAACTCAACTACTTTGTCTTTAGTCCCACAGCATATTTTTTTACTCTGAAAAATAAGATGCACATTGAGAATTTATACCCTCATTCAACAAATATTCTACTGTTTCTAAAAGGGATTATTGAGAGGCACAGATGAAGAAGTACATTTTGATCTAGTAGACAAGAAAGACCTATTCTTAGAAAAGAAAACTACAAGAAAATTAAGTCAACCACATAAATGAGAGGCAAAATGATTTGATGATTCAAAAGAGATGGACAAAACTGCATTCCTCTGGAAGTTTTGGGGAAGGTTGTTAGAAAAGGTGAATCAAGGGACCCGGTCTTAAAGGTTTTTTGACAGGCATATGGGCAAACCAAAAGGGCCTCACTGTGAGAGACTCATATGATCGTGAATTTAGGGACAGGAGAGTACGGGTATGTTTAGACAATAATGTTGTAAATGAGTTACAGTAAGCTGAGCCTCTCACCCTGATCAACTCTCAGTTTTAGCTGTTTACACCAGTATACAAATGTTATCATTTTTACACACATTTTGGTTAGTGTTTGCATTATCTGTTACTTTGAAAACTACCCCGATGGCTTAAGAGAGCCTCCCTCCCTCTACTGGTTTTCTTCTCATGATTCTCTGGGTAGAGTGGGTGGATTTTCCTCTGGTCTTGTGATGCCCTATGTGTCAGAAGTGACTGGGGTTCAAAACATCCATAGGCTTGACAAGGATGCTGTGATAGGTGGAACTCTTTCCTTCTCTGTGAGGCCTTTCTCTGTGGTTTCTCCATGTAGACTCTCCGTCAAGAAAGCAGGACTTCTTCCATGGGCGTTTGGGGTTCCCCAAAGTAAGCCTTCCAAAAGAAAGGAAGTGAAACCTCCTGTTCTCTTAAATGCTGGTCCTTGAATTGACGCTTCTACCATACTCTATTGGCCAATGTATGTCACAGCTGATGTATGTATGGCAGGCCAGCTCAGTGTGGGAGGGGACCACGTGGTATGTGAATATCTGAAGAAGTGATTCATTAGGGACCATCATTGGAAACTAGCTACCCCAGGAAACAATACTGTGGCAAGTGCACAAATGGCCCTTCATAGTGAGTTTAGGGTAGGAGAAGTAGATGGGAAAGTCACATCCATAGAGTGATAGGGAGTAAAGCTTTGGTGCATTTGGCAAGGAAATTGGCAGAAGAAAGACATACAAAGATTGGACTATATAACCGTTTGAAAGGCTCTTTTTATGATGGAGAAAGGGAAAAATGGAGGAGCAAAGGAAGAGAGGTAAGAAGGTAAGATGAAAAGCAAATTAGATCAATAGTATAGTGGCCAAATAGATGTGTGGCAGTGTTAAATGCTCCAGAAACCTGCAAGAACAGGAGCCTGAGAAATCATTGTTGGATTTGTAATTGGAAGGATAGAAATTAAGGGAGAGGTACTCCAAGAAATTCTCAACAAACTTCCCCTAATCTCAGTAGATGCTTGGAAAACACATATATGGCATTTTTTCCTCTGTAGAGAGGAGCAAACTTCAGCAGCAAAGAGAGAGAGATAATTATTGAGTCATCAACCAACAACATTGGCTATATTTCAAAATCCTTCTTTATTTTACTTCTTCTTCTTCTGCCTAAAAATTTTAGTACCCTGTTGAACAGAAGAAGTAATAGCTTGCATCATGTCCTTCTAATTGGACTTAGAGGAAAGTTTCTAATAATTTACATTTGAGTGTGAAATTTACTATGTTTTTTGGAAGATAACCTTTAGAGGTTAAGAATAGTAGTTAAGAAAATTCAATTCCTACTAGGCCACAAAAAGAGCCACAGTAAATTCAAAAAGATTGAAATTGTACCAACCAACTTCTCAGATCACAAAGGTATAAAATTAGAAATAAATTGTACAAAGAAAACAACAAACTCACAAACAGATGGAGGCTTAACAATGTGCTCCTAAATAATTAATGGATCAATGCCCAAATTAAAACAGAGATCAAGCAATATGAATACAGACAAATGAAAACAACAGCACAATGCCCCAACTTCCATGGTACACAGTGAAGGCAGTCCTAAGAGGAGAGTATATAGCAATCCAGGCCTATTTAAAGAAAAAGAACAATCCCAAATGAATAGTCTAAATTCACAATTATTGAAACTGGAAAAAGAAGAACAAATGATGCCCAAAGTCTCATTTGAGGGACATAATAAAGATCAGAGTGAAATAAATAAAATTCAGAAGAATAAAGCAATAGAAAAAAATTAATGAAACCAAGAGCCAGTTCTTTGAGAAAATAAGCAAAATAGATAAACCTCTGGCCAGAGTTATTAAAAAAAAAAGAATCTACACACATAAACAGAATCAGAAATGAGAAAGGAAAAATCAGTAAGAACACCACAGAAATACAAAGAATTATTAGAGAATACTAAGAACAACTGTATGCTAACAAACCAGATAACCTACAAGAAATGGATAACTTTCTAGAAAAATACAATCTTCCAAGACTGACCCAGGAAGAAACAGAAAATCTAAACAGACCAATTACCAGCAATGAAACTGAATCAGTAATCAAAAAACTACCCAAGAACAAAACTCCCAGACCAGATGGATTCACTACTGAAATTTATCAGACATTTAGAGGAGACATAATACCCATTCTAATTAAAGTTTTCCAAAAAATAGAAGAGGAAAGAATACTTCCAAACTCATTCTATGAAGTCAGCATCACTCTAATACCAAAACCAGGCAAAGGCATCACAAAAATAGAAAACTACAGACTAATATCCATGATAAACATAGATGCAAAAATACTCAACAAAATATTAACAAACTGAATTCAAAAACACATCAAGAGGATCAATCATATGCCATGATCAAGTGGGATTCATTCCAGGGATGCAAAGATGGTACAACATTCGAAAATCCATCAACATCATTCATCACATCAACAAAAAGAATGACAAAAACCACATGAAAATCTCCATAGACACTGAAAAAGCATTCAACAAAATTCAACATCCATTCATGATAAAAACTCTCAACAAAATGGGTATAGAGGGC
Source organism: Manis pentadactyla (assembly GCF_030020395.1). Classification (NCBI taxonomy): domain Eukaryota; kingdom Metazoa; phylum Chordata; class Mammalia; order Pholidota; family Manidae; genus Manis; species Manis pentadactyla. Next base: position 145,239,935 of record NC_080021.1, on the reverse strand, counting down.
AAGTACCTCAACATAATAAAGGCCATATATGATAAACCCACAGCAAACATCATACTTAACAGCAAAAAGCTGTAAGCTTTTCCTCTAAGATCAGGAACAGGACAAGGATGCTTGCTCTCCCCACTGTTATTCAACATAGTTCTGGAGGTCCTAGCCACAGCAATTAGACAACACAAAGAAATAAAAGGCATCCAGATTGGTAAGGAAGAAGTCAAACTGTCACTGTTTACAGATGACATGATATTGTACATAAAAATACCCTAAAGAATCACCCCAAAACTACTAGAACTAATAACTGAATTTAGTAAAGTTACAGAATACAAAATCAATACACAGAAATCTGTTGTATTCCTACATACTAAGATGGAACTAGCAGAAAGAGAAATCAGGAAAAATATTCCATTCACAACTGCATCAAAAAGAATAAAATACCAAGGAATAAACCTAATCAAGGAAGTGAAAGACCTATACCCTGAAAATTGCAAGACATGCTTAAGAGAGATTAGTGAGAACACTAATAAGTGGAAATTGATCCCATGCTCTTGGGCAGGAAGAATTAATGTTATCAAAATGGCTGTCCTGCCTAAAGCAATCTACAGATTCAATGCAATTCCTATCAAAATACCAACAGCATTCATCAACAAACTGGAACAAATAGTTCTAAAATTCATATGGAACCACAAAAGACGAATAGACAAAGCAATCTGAGAAGGAAGAATAAAGCAGGGGGAATCTCACTTCTCAACTTCAAGCTCTACTACAAAGCCACAGTAATCAAGACAATTTGGTACTGGCACAAGAACAGACCCATAGACCAGTGGAACAGAATAGAGAGTCCAGATATTAAACCAAGCATATATGGTCAATTAATATACAATAAAGGAGCCATGGATATACAATGGGGGAAATGACAGCCTCTTCAACAGCTGGTGTTGGCAAAACTGGACAGCTACATGTGAGAGAATGAAACTGGATTACTGTCTAACTCTATACACAAAAGTAAATTTGAAATGGATCAAAGACCTGAATGTAAGTCATGAAACCATAAAACTCTTAGAAGAAAAGATAGGCAAAACTCTCTTGAATATAAACATGAGCAACTTCTTTATGAACATATCTCCATGCACAAAGGAAACAAAAGCAAAAATGAACAAGTGGGATTATAACAAACTAAAAAGCTTCTGTACAGCAAAGGACACCATCAGTAAAACAAAAAGGCATCCTACAGTATGGGAGAATATATTCATAAATGACATATCCGATAAGGGGTTGACATCCAAAATATACAAAGAGCTCACACACCTCAATAAATGTAAAGCAAATAATCCAATTAAAAAATGGGCAGAGGATTTGAACAGACACTTCTCCAAAGAAAAAATTCAGATGGCCAACAAGCACATAAAAAGATGCTCCACATCGCTAATCATCAGAGAAATGCAAATTAAAACCACAATGAGATATCACCTCACACCAGTTAGGATGGCCAACATCCAAAAGACAAACAACAACAAATGTTGGTGAGGATGTGGAGAAAGGGGAACCCTCCTACACTGCTGGTGGGAATGTAAATTAGTTCAATCATTGTGGAAAGCAGTATGGAGGTTCCTCAAAAAACTAAAAATAGAAATGCCATTTGACCCAGGAATTCCACTCCTAGGAATTTATCCTAAGAATGCAGCAGCCCAGTTTGAAAAAGACATATGCACCCCTATGTTTATCACAGCACTATTTACAATAGCCAAGAAATGGAAGCAACCTAAGTGTCCATCAGTAGATGAATGGATAAAGAAGATGTGGTACATACACACAATGGAATATTATTCAGCCATAAGAAGAAAAACAATCCTACCATTTGCAACAACATATATGGAGCTAGAGGGTATTATGCTCAGTGAAATAAGCCAGAGGGAGAGAGACAAGTACCAAATGATTTCACTCATCTGTGGAGTATAAGAACAAAGCAAAAACTGAAGGAACAAAACAGTAGCAGACTCACAGCACCCATGAATGGACTAACAGTTACCAAAGGGAAAGGGACTGGGGAAGATGGGTGGGAAGGGAGGGAGAAGGGGAATAAGGGGCATTACATTTAGAACACATATGTAGGGGGGAGCACGGGGAAGGCAGTATAGCACAGAGAAGACAAGTAGTGACTCTATAGCATCTTATATGCTGATGGACAGTGACTGTAACGGGTTATGTGGTGGGCACTTGATAATGGGGGGAATCTAGTAACCGCAATGTTTCTTATGTAATTGTATATTAATGATACCAAGTTAAAAAGAAAAGAAAATTCAATTCTTTTCCTAGATTTTGTTGTCTACTTTTATTGAGATGATAATGTGGTGTTCTTCCTTTAATTTGTTATTGTGGTATATGATACTAATAGTTCTTAGTGTAACACCATCCTTGAATTCCTTGAAAATTACTTGAATTCCTGTTTGACAAGGTCAAAATCAAATTGATGATCAATTATTATTATTTTTTGTCAATGATTGATGGATTTACTAATATTTTATTTATGATTTATTTAAATTTTAAATTATTGTACTTGAAATGTGTCTGCAATAATCCTTTCTCATATAGTCCTTTTAGATAATGGTATTAATGTTTTAATAGTGTCATAAAGTGAGTTGAAATCCTGTTCCTCTGTTGTTTCCTTGAACTCTGAATGAAAATGAACTTTGAATGAAAAATACCCTAAATGTTCAGGAAGTTTTTGCAATGTTCATTTAAACTTCTTGGGCCTAGTGTTACATGTTTTGGGATATAGATTTTTTTCTCCATGGCTCTATTTAGTTTTTCTATTTCTTTTTAAGTCATTTTGGCATGATGCATTTTATACAGTTCAACAAAAGTGTTCACTTCATTCCAGGTTTTAATTTTATTGCCATAAATTTTTATATAAGCATCTCTTAAATTTTAAATCTATAGTGTATCCAGAGAATTGTCCATTCTTCAATTTTGATTTTGTGTTTGTATATCTTCATTTGACTAGTCTTTTTAAAAATTTTGCCTTTAATATTTTAAGCCCTTACCATATCTGTGGTAGGCAGAATATTGGTCCCTCAAAGAGGTCTGTGTCCTTACTATAGAACATGTGAGTATGTTTTGTTACATACTCATAACAAGGCAACTAAGATTGCAGATGGAATAAAGGTTTCTAATTATCTGACCTTAAAATAAGAATGTTATCCTGGGTTATCTGGGTGGGCCCAATATAATTCTTAGAAGTGTCAAAGTAAAGCACTGGAGAAAGAACTGACCAGTCATTGTTGACTTTGAAGATGGAAGGAAGCTGTAAGCCTTGGAACGTGGGTGTCCACTGGAAAAAAAGGAAATGGATTTTCCTCCAGAAGCTCTGTAAGTGGTGCAGCTTTCCTGACACCTAGACTTTAGCACATTAAAACACATTTCAGACTTCTGACCTTCAGAATGGTACAAAGTATGATACATTTATATACTTTTAAGTCACTAAAATTGTGATAATTTCTTATAGTAGCAGTAGGAATTTGCTACTTTGGCATTTGAAATTGGGCTGCATTAACCTCTTTTAATGACCATAATCTTCCATCCAACCTCCAAGTAAATATACTATCCTATCCTGAATTTTTTAATTACCAATAAATGCACTTCTTTCATAACCTCAGTGTGTAAGCATCCCACTCTTTTTATCTCATTCCTTCCTTTCATGCCCTGAATATAACGTTAAAAAAAAAAGCCTACTCAGGCCTAAAATTCACCAAATTTCATTATTCTAAACCTCTCTCTGATTTTTCTAGAACTGAAATAAATTAGAAACTTGATAACTTGAATGTCAACTTGATACTTCTAATGCCACACCGTTTCCCTCTAAAAGATAAGGATATATAAGGTAAAAAGAAAACAAAGAAATCCTAACACTAACCACAATCTTCCACTTGTTTCTTCTTAAAAGGAAAAGCTGATAGAAGGTATTGTGAATAAGATCTTTAATGCCATGTATTTTTTTTGTCCATAATGAGAGGTTTAAAGCAACTAAAGGAAAAATCTATGTTTCCTGCATTTTAAATCCCATTTCACTGATAACTGATTTCTTTCATCATTTGGGATTGAACTCAGCATGAAAACTTCTGTAAGAGGATCAAGTTAGGAGAAATGGATCCCCAAATCCTGCAGTCCTACCAATGGTTATATCTTGGAAAAAATTAATTTATTCATTCATGCATGTACCGAGCATATTTATTAAGCATCCATTTTCTGTCAAGCACCAGGACAGAGACTGGAAATTCAAAATACATAAAAGGCAGAGAAAAACAATTGCAAAATATATTTATTAGAATAAGAATGAATAACTTACAAAGAAATGGATAGTTTATTTTTCATGCACATATTATTTGTTCAAAACAAAAGACCTGATTATGTCCCTAGTGGACCCCTTCCAAACATATCTATTAATAAGAGAATTGATAGTAAATTCTAAATTAAATTATTTAGTAAAAATGTACTTAGAGGAATTTTAGAGAAGACTGGGCAGAAAGAACTAAGGAAGAAATTCAAAGATTGGATCTATGATAGCACAGCTAAAGCCCCCAGCATGTTTTTTAAAAATAAATATATCTTGCTCACATTACCTTCAGGTCTGGGTCATCTGTGGTTGTGTCCCATTGTACCTTCATTATCTGGGTTCCAAGCCGAGGGAGCAGCCCTTCTATGAGGCAAATCATCCTTGTGGGAGAGAAGAAGTAGCAGTGGTGAACCAGCCAATGGTTCTTCAGCATCTACACACATTCCACTGGCTTTAACGAATCGGATGGCCAAGCTAATGTCAATGTGTGAAGGGAAATATATCTCTAAGAGGGAAGCAGAGTGATCAATAAATTGATTCTTAATTAAATAAAATGTAAATTATTCTTTTAGAAGACAAAGTAGAGATATTACTGGAGTTGGATTCTTGGTTTTATGGTGAGGAAGAATTCAAGAACGGACTCAGAAAAGCTGTTGAGCATGAAGAGTTTATTTGGAGAATAATGTTTCAGAAACAGACAAGAGTACATGCCTGAGAGTTGGGGTGTGGGCAGACCCAGAAGGCACTGAACGGACGGAATGTTAGGGAGCCCTTTTCATATGAATGGAGATGAATATTCACTCAGTGAGATTAGGTTTTAAAGGGAATAAGTGGAGTTTTTCTGGAGTATGGGCTTGCTCTACCTTCACATTGGGCAGGGGATTTTTTTGACTACATTTGTTTTTCCTGGGAACTGCCCAGGGAGGTGTGATTTTTACTGTTAGTGAGTATGTAATACCTTTGGAAGTGAAGTCAGGGCTAACTTCTCCTCCATGTTGGAACCAGTCAGTTGTGGCCAGTCTATTATTTATCCCCTCACTCCCCATCCTGCAGGAACAGCTTGTACAGAATGTGTAGAATATAAGCATCTGACAGAAGTCCCTCTCCCTCTTCCTGCTTATGTCTAGTTGTCTACCTACTCAAACACAAAGACTGAGAAAAAACAACATAGAACATACATTCAAAATAAGTTTGGCAGGGTTTTAGAAATTCTGACAGTATTAACCTTATATGGCTAAAGAGAAAGACTGGTGTATTGATCAGGGTTAAATTGTAGACAACAGAATTCAGTCTAGTTAATTAGAAGGGATTTCTTGATCTTTACATGAAAAAACAGAAAGTTAAAAAGTTAATGCAAAGACTGGAAACAGGTTCTAGGCTAAATTTAAGGAATAATTTATAGGCCCAGAACTGATCTGCCTCTGTTACAACTGTTAAATTTACCTTTACCTTTACAGAAAGCTGACAATCTAGGAAGCTGCTGTCACCACTGCTAACTACAAAATATACAGTTTCTGCCATGGCTAAGAAAATAAGCTACAAATTAGGAAGCTGCTAATACAGCTCTAGAGTCGTATCATATCTGCTGTGTTCCTTGCCAACAATATTATGTTTGACTCCCTAGCTCCCGTCATGACTTTTTTAAGAATTAAAGTTTACACTAGAATATTAAGTGGTGGATGTGGGTAAAATTGCAATATTTCCAGAATCCCTCACCTGGTCTTAGTGCATCTCCATATCACTAGATGTTTCCAAGGGATGGACAGAAGTAGTCCATCTCCATATCAATAGGTGATTACAATGGCTAGCAGGGCACATCTGGACCAGAGAGGTTGGGTGGGGTCCTTTTCTGCAGCCAGGCCGAGAGACACAGGTCGAGAGCAGAAGTGGATAACTGCTTGTATGCAATAAATGGGTTTCTCCCACTTTATTTCTCCCTTTGACTAATTTTGGTTTCAAAGGTAGTTTACCCCAGGCAGGGTACAGATTTTCCCCTTGGAATTACAGTGGAATATAAATCACATTGACAAACCTAGCTACAAACAAATCTAGGAAGGTATTCTCTTTATAATAGAAAGACTTTATTTAATCTCTATAATAATTATGCCATTTGATTAACCGTATTATTTTGATTTACACTAATCACACAAAGAGAATCAAAGCAATTAGAAATTTGATAAATCACATTCATTTTATATTGTCTTTTTTCAGAAGTGTGGTGTATTAGATAGACAAGTTAGAATCCTAAGAATTGGAGGCCATTCTTTTTTTAAGGCTAATAAAAAAAACAAAATTGGCAATGCCTTACATTTAATGAACTCTCATTGAAAGGGAAAACATTCTGATTAAATTTTGACATAAAATTAAGCAAGTTTTGCTTATCTATTCGCTTTCTTTAAACTTTGGCACTTTTCCTTCAAATTTCATTTAAAATAAATGAAAGTCACAGGAAAATTGAAAGAATAGTTTTTGAATACTGGATTACCATTTATTTATTTCACCAGCTATTGAACTGTGGCCACATTTTCAGTCACCCTTTCTCTCTGTCTCTGTCTCCCTTCTTCTGCCCACTCCATCTCTCATAAATAGATGCTTTATTCTCGACATCCCTCACACATGACTACTTAGCTTTTGTACAGCCATTTGAAAGTAAGGTGCATACATCTTGACACTGTACTCCTAAACAATTCAACATTAATATACTAAGAACAAGGACATATTCCTACATAACCACAATACCATTAACACATCCAAGAATTTTAATATCGACTCAGTGGGAAATGTAACATACCTTTCTCTGCATTAAAAAAAAAAAAAGGTTGGAATGGATATTTACTGAACTTGGGCACATTATCTTTCATTTTTAAGTTCAAGAAATGCTTTCCCTAATATAGGGGTTGACTTTGATGTCTAATGCTGTCACTATCCTGTCAGTCCCTGAAGGTGAATTTTCCACTCAGTTCCATTCAAAATCATTTCCCTTCTGGAAAGAAATTAGCATAAATGTAGCAATTTATTCCTATTATGCCCTGAGAATAAACCCAGGGTAAGTTGAACTTGCAGTGCCAGAGCCAGGCTCTGACAGGACACATCTGTTTTGTGTCAGCACCTGTGGCTTTGGTCCTGGAATTCATTTTCAGGGTGATGAACAGGGATGAAGTGGGGTGTTCTTGTTTACCTGTGTGGTTTTAATGATGTCCACAAATAATAAGGACAGAAGGGAATATGCTATAGTTATTGCCTCTGTTACTTCTGTAATGAGTTCTGCAGCACCTTCATGGAAAATAAGATTCTGAAGGAAAAGCAAAAAACAAATCTGTTTTCCTCTATGAATTCTATAGGGTAAACACAATTCAGTTCAAATCTCTTTGTGGCACTTAGATGTAAAATCACTGCCTAGAACCATAGCTAACTCCAGCCTCTTTTATATCATTCATCTTTAGAGAGGGGCCTTTAAAAATACATACAATGACTTGTTAACTGATATTAAGAGCAGTTCAAAAAAGAGTAAGAGAAACGTGGAGACTTTTGAAATAAGAAGAAGCACCTCACTTGGTTGATTTCCTCCTAATATCCCCGGCTTTCTTTTGGAGATGTCATTGCTGTAAATCAAACTCATACATTTCAATTCAGAGAGTGACACAAGTGTTACAGACCCTCAATTGTGAACATTTACGGAAAAGTTTCAAGTCCACCATTCTTAGATGTTCCTTTAGCTGCCCCAACATCTGCACCTTCCAGTACAGTGATGAAGAAGCTTTCATTTTGTTACAGTACGTAGACAGCCAGACTTGAGCAGAGAGGGGGCCAGGGACTTTGGCGGGTGTTTACATTGATCTAGATGCTTGTTTATAACCTGAACAGTCTGTGTGAACTATTCTCGAGGGTGTGAGGGTATAGATGACACCATACAGACCTGCCAAGACCGACTGTTTACAACATGGAGGAAAAGTTGACTCTGACTTCAACTCCAGACACTTTATATATTCATTAGCATACTAAAGGTTAGCCCCTTGGCACCATGGCAGTTCTGAGGCAGACCATCTAAGGACAACAAGAGGGTGTCACCCATTTTCCCCAAATCCCCTGCTTATTCTGAAGAAATTCCATCTATCCCAATGAATATTCCACCCCCTGCTTCAACTCCAGCTGTAAGATGGCCCAACAGGAACCCCATTGTGCTGCTCATCTGTGGGGCATGTCCACATTCTCTCCTGGAGTGTGTACCTTGCTTTACAAACTACTTGGATACAAACTACCTCTCGAGCATGCCTGCACACCCTCCTTGAGTGTGTACTTTGCTTTATTAAACTGCCCTTTGCTTGTACCTGCTTGACCTGCTTGTGAGTTCTTTCTGCATCAGTCAATAACCCACCCCTGGGTTGAGGTCTTAGCTAGCCAGTAAGGAGTCCTCCTCAGACTGGACTGCCAAGAAAATTTTTTTTTGTTTTCTTGTATTTAAAGTTGATCTAGACTTTTCATTGTTTTCAATTTCTTCCTGGAAAGTTAAAAATTCTGAGATACAAATTTCAAAATTGTTTACATTTGAAGATAAGAAAAGTGGTTCATGAGGAAAACAGCCTCCACTAAGGTATCTTCTTTAGTCTTCTCAATCATTTTGGAAAATGTGCAGGTTATTTGATAGCATTTTTTGATGCATGTATGAAGGAGCTCATAGATGTTAATTTAACATTTACCAAACCCTAAGATACATTCAAACCTTTTGGAAAAACTCAATAAAATTGGGACATATAAGCCTAACATGGAGGGAAGACATTTTCTCAAGGGCATAAGGGCAGTAACCATAACAGGAAATGTGTATCTATAAAGAAATAAATGTACATTGTGGTAGACCTTGCTTTACAAACTATTTGGTAAACCTTAGAAAGAAAAATTAACCTTTTTTTAAAAAGATGATTTAAGAATATATTTGAGGACCCGCCATGTTCAAAGCACTGTGTAAAGCATATCTCTATTAAATGAAAGTTGCATACATAGGTTATCTTTATAAAATGGGTACTGACAATCTAACTGAAGCCAAAGAGTGCATCTTCTGATACCCTCATGCCAAACCCCCTTCCACTCCCACATACCCATCTTGTGTCACTTCAACTAGTATGAATGCATCAATGACAAAATATCGATTGATGTGTTGAGAGATGCTGTTTCCATTCTTATGATTTGAAGTGAAAGAACTGTTTTATTTTGTTGTCCTGACTCTGCTCTTATAGTGATGCACTACCCTTAGTTAATGTCTGATGCCTTTGTCTGGTAAGTAGCTACAGTGCTTGAATGATGGGCCAGTGGGTACAACCTCTCTCCAGTTATATCTTTCTGTATATCCTAACAAGGACATGCTCCTCCACCTTTTCCTCATTCTTGAACATTTATATTTTCTTGGTTAGGCTCCCCCAAAATAGTCTTGGGACAAGGACTCCAGCTCATTTGGGAGATGCAGGAACTCTCAGTAGTAGAACAGAAAAGTAAGAGAAAAAAGAAAGCAGCTATTAGAGGATTATGAATAAAGTGTTACAGTGTCTCTTATATTTCAGGCAACTGGAACTTAAGTCCACTGGGAAAACTCTGAGAGGTGGTGTAGACTCCTCAGAGGCAAGGGAACTGGGCACTTCCATAACAACTCTAGGAGGTATTAATTCCCCAGCTCTTTGGCCAGTTATATCTATGGAAAGAGTGATATTCTGCCACTTCAGAGAAAGCCCTCAAGCAAATGGATAAAGATACTAGTGGTTAGAAGTTGGCCACTGAAGTAGGATGCCAGGGATCTGAAATAGGAATATAGGAAGCAGGGATATGAACAAGGTGCCTCTGCCATCTGTGGCCTTGCTTATTCTGTTCCCCAGCTCCATTCCCTTTACCCTCCCACTTTCTACTTAATTTCTTCTCAAGTTATCTCAAATATAATCCCTTGACATCTTCTCTGACAACCAGATAAGGTTTATTCCTTTATTATCCTCCCTAATACCTACAATGGTTCTTCTCTTGTGCTATTTGGTAATAAGCATACTTGAGTACATGTTTCATTTTCTCTATTAGAAAATATGATTAATAAAAAACAGGGATGTTGTAAATGCATCTCTCTTTCAGTGTCTAGAAAAGTGTCTCACACACAATTGTTACCTTAACAACTTTGAGTTGAGTGAATTTACTGGACTGAATGTTCCCTGCAACGAAGTATCAAAGGAAAATAAAATGCCAGTGTTTTAGTATGATCTAGCAAAATGTAGATAACTACATTTGCTATAAAAAATACATTGTATTCACAGAACCAAATGAAGCAAGGTTTTTCAAAGAAAAATTCATAGCACAATGTAATTTGGTATATATCCTTTTCAACTTGATGGTGATAACTTTTCTTTAGTACTTTCTCTCATCTTTTTGTTATCTGGTTTCAAGTCCTCAAAGTCCTACTTGTTAAGTACATTTTTTTAGTATTATTTACAGTGTTATTATAAATCCCCTAAGACTGAAATTATCACAGTTGACTCTTTCCTTGTTCTGATAGTAGGTAATATCTGTTCATCTTTGTCATTCTGAAAGTATCTCTTTTTACTAATGGCAAAAGATGATCTTTCCCTTGCTCTATATGCCATCTTAGTGGATGTGTCTGGCATCACTCTGTTATTCTCAATCTGCCTCCATGCGCCATTGGCCTTGGCTAGCTTTTGTTTATGGTCTCATTTCAATTTTGAAGTGCAATCTGCATAAATGTAATGTATTAAGATTGTTTAAAATATCACAGTTGTAAATAGAACTTTTACAACAGAAATGGGGAAAAAATCTTAGTAATCACATGTGTTTGGACTGATGGAAAAGAAATTGAAAAATAGGGGAAAAAAGCTGAAATTGTAGGAATGAATGTATTGGTTGGCTTTCATCCAATGGCTAAGACTTATTTTTCTAGTACTGTTCAAATGATAGACATTTTAATCTAGGATTTCATAAAACTGTGGTCCATGAGTTAGAAAGTATTCCATCTATCTGTCTCTGGTCTTGCCTTTAGCTGTCCAGCATTTTTAAATGTTACTTCATATAGGCAGAAATATATCTACAGATTATTGATTTAAAATTAGATCAGCAGATTATGATTAATATGTAAAAGACAATGCCAGCACATGGATATAGTTGTGTATGATAAATAATACTATTCCATACTTGATAGATGAGTAATACTGTTATGTGCAAATATCTGGCTAAATTTACTTTGCTACCATAGATTAAACATACAAGAACAGCAATATTTAATCATATGTATGGGATAAATTAATATGTGCTCATTTTCCTCTTGTGTTCAAACTTAAAACATAGTATATAATAGTTTTTCCTAAGTGGATGGATATCACCACCTTTAATTTTCAGAAAGGATGAGTGTTGGAATATTGTTATTATGTGCTTTTCTCCTTTCGGTTTCCTGGACCCAATTCCAATATGTGTGTTTGGTAGGAAGGGCAGTCTTCCTACACACACACCACCAGGCAATTCTCAAACACCAGTAGGGTGTCCAAGAACTCAACTCAATTCTGATGCTGTCTGCCCAGAGGCAGCACCAGATTCCCCAGGTTAAGGGCTCTGTCTTACAAGATGGCTCTCCACCATCCCTCCACTGCAGATGCCAGGTCACAAGCCCCAGGCAGTTAACGTGTGCTTCTGACCTACTGGCTACAGATTGGAGGTTCTAAGGACAGCTTCCTTATGTTCAATTAATTTGCTAAAGTGGCTCACACAACTCCAGAAAACACTTACGTTTACCAATTTAATACAGGATACCTTAAAGGATACAATTTAACAGCCAAATGAAGAGATACATAGGCAAGGTCCAAATAAAGGAACTTCTATCCTTGTGGGGTTTGGGCCTGGCTTGGTTGTACATGGAGGCATTCTTGTTCCTCAAGTGCAGAAGCTCTCTCTGATTTAAGAAGTAGGGTCTGAGAGAGTGATATGCTCTTTTCAGGGGTTTTTGTGAGAGCGTCATTGAGTAGTCGTGATTGACTAAATGATAGGCCATTGGCTTTTTCAACCTCCATGCTCTGCCCTTGGATGGGGTCCTGAAGTCTCTCATTAACATGACAAAATACTCATTTCACCTTTAAGACTCTAAAATGTTTTCAGGAACTATTATTAAGACCAAATAAACCTCAGAAATATATATTTGGTCATATGAATGGCCAAATATGTATTTCTTATAAGTATATCACAGATATGGCCCAATAAGGAGGTAAAAATCAGCTGTTATAATTAAAACAACTCTTCACCTTTGCCTTGATACTTTATGCAAAGTTTTGTATGTTTATTGTATTTCCACACCCAGAATTATAGAAACATGGTAACGTGCAATATTGATCTATCAGTGACTCAGTAAAAAAGTCTCAGGTTTGAGTCATTTAAATATTTGAAAATATATTCATTTAAATATATGAAATGGCACTTTTCTTATAAAGCAATTTTCCTAAAGAATTCTGCTTCAAAAAGACCAGATTCAAGTTCTAGTTCTATCACTTACTGGCTGCATAATATTGGGTAATTCACATAAACTTCCTGAGCTTTGTATTTCTCACCTGAAAAAAAAGAGTGATGATTAAATGAGATATTGTATTTGAAAATACTTTATAGTACATTATACTATATTTTAGAATTCTTTATGCTATTTATTTTTTAGATATGAAAATTTAAAATCACCTCCAGATGAAAAATAGTTACCTTCATCTGATTTGACATCTAATATCATTTCACTTTTTTTTTTTTAAAATACAAAAATGGTCTTCCTCTATCCAATTTAAACCTCATTTGTTGCCTGGTAATCTCAGGAGAGAACTTCTTATCACTTAAATTTTACCCAACAAGCAAATAAACAAATATATCTGAAGTCTACTGATTTTAGGATGGAAACTATTCCTAGCAGACAGCTTCCAATTCAGCTAAGTAAATAAATTTTCAAAGCTTCATTTTGTTGAGTGAAAGAAAAGTATCTTGTGACTTTATTTATGAAGAAATGCTATTGAAAATCAATAAAACAAAAGGTTCTTCCTAACCCAACATTTTTTCTGTTAATAGAAGTATACAATTATATGATGGAAAAATAGGACATTTAGGGGGATTTTAGTAGAAGTAAAGACTATACCCTACTTGATATATTCAGAGACAGTTTGTAGGTGGCATGTTCAAACTTGCCCCTAACAGATATTAATTTGTTATCATTGAAAGAGAGCAGCTGGGACCGTTTTTGAGATCTGATTTGAGGACTGAATTGAGATCACAGCTGGGTAAACAGTGGCCTTTCACCACACGGAGGGTATGTCTGATCAAAGCCAACATTTCCCACCCAGGAATATCCCTAATTTATCTTCTTGAATTATATGCTCTATATTCCAAAGAGTCTGTGATTTTATAAATTCTGAGAAAAGGGGATCTTTAGAGTGCTCATATTCTGGGAATATTTCTACTTCCCTCAGTATTAACTTAGTTTTTGCCTCAGAATTGGAGAAACCCCAGGGAATTTCTTAAGAATATGGCCTGGAAAGATCATTCCAAATTTTATTTCTGTGATGATGGGAAGAGGGAAAAACCTAGTAATTTGGGTGCCTATTAAGAAAGAGCTAACAGTGGTTCCTTTAATTCTTTATAATTAAAAGGTAATGTGCCTCAATAGATGTTCATTTCTTCTTTGGGTTGTTTCTGTGATTTTTTGCTGCTACTTTGAATGAAATGTGTTTTTCTTATTCATTTTTAAATAGAAACACTTTTCCTTTAAATATTTATTAATTTTTTTCTTTATTCACTTTATTTGGGGTAAGATTCATATAAAATAAAAGTCACCATCTTAACCATTTTAAAGTGTACAATTCAGTAGTTTTTATTGTTTTCACGAAGTGGTACAACTATCACTGCTACCTAATTCTAGAATATGTACATCACCCTGTAAGAAACCCTATATCCATTAAGCAGTCACTCACAATCTGTCCCTCATCCTAGCTTCTGGTAATCATTAATCTATATTCTACTTCTGCTTATTGGAATGATGGAATTGCTGGGTCATGTGGTTGTTCTATATTTGACTTTTTGAGGAAATGTCAAAAGGTTTTCCACAGTAAACATACCATTTTATATTTCCACCAGCAATGTATTTTCTCCACATTCTCACCATTACTTGCAATTTTCTAGGTTTTCATTTGTTTATAAAACAGTGATCCTCCTAAGTATGAAGTGATATCTCATTGTGATCTTCATTTTCATTTCCCTAATGACTAATGGTATATAGCATCTTTTCACATGCTTACTGACCTTTTGTATATATTCTTTGGTAAAATGTCTATTTAAGTCCTTTGTCCATTTATTGTCTTTTTGTTGAAGTGTAAGGGTTCTTTAGCATATCCTAGATAGTAATTTTATTAGATATATGTGAGACAGGGACCATGCATGTAGTCAGAGTAGGGTGAGGGCCTCTGGAGGGGGCAGGGCAGGATATTTGCAGTCAGAGCAATGTAACTACATGCAAGGAAACCCCCCTGCTAAAACTCTATGTTAAACATTGAGCTCTAGAATCATTCTTCAGTGAAATCAGTTAATGTTCTCCAGATAAAGAAGAGTAGCACATGTTTTATTATGCTAACCATTTATAATCATGTGTAGGGTTCACTTTAGCATACTAAAAGGCCCAGGCCTATGTGCTGTCTTCCCTCCTTCAGATCTGATGAAGTGATTTTGCAAGCTGGGCAACTAATTTAGCAAGTAAGCCCAGGCATAAACAACACAGTAAAAGGCAGGAAGGATTCCACCTTAAAGATAAGATTGTATTTTAATACCCAAGAAGTTAAGAAGTTAGAAATTCTTAACTTACTCTTTAGAAAACAATACCTCAGCCCACCTTGGGGGCTGAGCAGTTGGCCTTGTTTCATATGCCCCCAGACCAAGATGCTGGTATCTCAGAGAGAAATCATCAGAGGAAGTTGCTTGTGTTAAGTTAATTCTAAATATTCAGAGACCACTTAACAAGTTCACATCCCTAAGTTTTTTCATGTTCTCGAAAAATCCTCAGCTGCCTATAAAACCCCCTAGACAACACACCGCTATGGACTCTCTTGTCCCTTCCTGGTGTGAGCCGGGAGCTCTGTCCTTTCACTGTATCTCTAAATAAAAGCCTGTACCTTGCTCTCCTACCTTGACTGTGAAGCTCATTCTTTGGCTCCACAAACAAGAACCCCGGCATCATATGGATTGCAAATATTTTTTTTCCATTCCATGGGTTGTCTTTTAATTTTCTTGCTAGTGATATTTGAAGCACAAAAATTTTAAAATTTGCAGAAATCCAGTATACCTAACTTTTGTTTTGTTCCTTGTGATTTTGGTATCATATTTAAGAAATAGTGAATCCAAGGTCACAAAGACCTGTACCTGTTTCCTTCTAAGGGTTTTCTTGTTATAGGTCTTTGATAGACTTTGGGTTTATTTTTGTTTATGGTATTAGATTCAGGTCAAAGTTCATTCATTGTTCCAGCACCGTTTATTAAAAATGCTATTCTTTCCTCTGTGGATGGTCTTTGCAACCTAGTTGAAATAAATTGATCATAGATGTATAGGTTTATTTATGGATTCTTAACAGTATTCCATTGCTCATTATGTTTGTCCTTAGCCAGTACCATGCTGTTTTGATTACTGCAGCTTTGTATTAAATTTTGAAATGGATGTGTGGGTCCTATAAGTTTGTACTTCTTTTTTAAGAGTGTTTTGGCTATTCAGGATCCCTTCCAATTCTATTTGTAAATTAGGATCAACTTATCCTTTCCTGGAAAAAAAAAAGTTAGAATTTTGATAGAGAATACGTTGAATCTGTAGATAAATTTATTATTTGCCATGTTAACAATATTGGCTTCCAATCAATGAACATGGTATGTTTTCCCATATTTATGTCTTTTTTAGTTTCTATCAACAATATCTTACAGTTTTCTACACATCTTACATGTGTCCTTGGCCAAATTTATTACTAATATTTTAATGTTTTAGATGCTACTATAAAGGAATTTTCTTAATTCTATTTACAAATCATTCATTGCATATATAGAGAATTACAATTATTTTTATATATTTATCTTATATCCTGCACTTTGCTGAACTTGTGTATTCTAATAGACTTTTAAGTGGATTCCTTAGGCTTTTCTACTAAGATCATGTCATGTGCATGATTCCTCAGTAGTCATCTATTCATAATGATAATTTTACTTCTTCTTGTCCAATATATGTGCCTTTTTGTAGCTTTTCCTTGCCCTGAATTGCACTTCCATGGAATGTTGAATAGAAGATGTGAGAGTGGACATTTTTTCTTGGTCCTGATCTGAAAGGAAAGCTGTTAGTCTTTCACAGTTAAGTGTGATTTTAGCTGTGTTTTTTTTCATATATGCTCTTTATCAAGTTGAAAATTTCCCTCTATTCCCAGTTTGTTGATTATTTATATCATGAAAGAGTGTTGTATTTTGTCAAATGATCTTCCTGTATCTATTGAGAAGATCATGTGTTTTTCTTCCCCCTTCATTCTATTAATGTGATTTATTACATTGATTGATTTTTGTATATTGAACTATCTTTGCAGTCCTGTAATAAATGTCACTTGGTCATGGAATAAATGTTTTTTAATATACTGAGGTGTTTGGTTTGCTAGTCTTTTGCTGATGATTTGTATGTATATTTATAAGAAATGGTGGTCTATACTTTCCTTTCCTTGTGCTACCTTTGTGTGCTTTGGTAATAGTGTCTTCATAGGATGAGTTAGGAAGTATTCTCTTCCCTTGTGTTTTTTGGAAGAGTTTGGGAAGGACTGGCCTTAATTGTTCTTTAAATATTTGGTAGAATTCATCAGTGAAGACATTTAGTTTAGGCTTTCATATGTTGGAATTTTTATGATTACTGATTTAACTCTTTATTTGTTGTGGCTCTTTTTAGATTTTCTGTTTCTTTTTGAGTCAGTTTTGTAGTTTTTTTACTTTTGAAAAATGTGCTCCTTTCATGTTATAGACTTTGTCAGTCATAAAATTCTTCATAATATTCCTGTATGATCTTTTCATTTCTATAAGGATGATATAATGTCCCCACTTTAACACATGATATGAGTTATTTTAGTCTTCAAATTTTTTTTGTCAGTGTAGCTAAAGATTTGCTAATTTTGTTGACCTTTTCAAAAAACTAATTTTGGTTTTGTTGACTCTCTATTTTTTTTTATTCTCTAGTTTATTTATCTCTACCCTACTCTTTATTACTTCTTTCCTTCTTTTTAAGGTAGAAGTTTAGGTTATTGACTTGATATTTTTCTCCTTTTTCAATATATACATTTAGAACTATACTTCTCTCTGAGCATTACTTCAGTTGAATCCCATATATTTTGGTATATTTTGTTATTTCATTCATTTCAAAATATTTTTCAGTTTTTCAGTTTTCTTTGTGATTTGTTCTTTGTCCCATTATGTATTTAAGAGTGCTGTTTAATAACATGTATTTGTTAATTCCCCAATTTTCCTATTGTTATTGGTGTTTAATTTCATTCCATTGTGGTTGAAGAACATACTTTGTATGATTACAATATTTTTAAATGTATGAGATTTACTTTGTGACCCAATATATGGTCTATTCTGGAGCATGTTATTTGTGCCCTTGAGAAGAATGTGTATTTGCTGTTGAGAGGAACATTTAGGTCTTTTAGGTCTAGGTAGTGTTGTTCAAGTCTTGTATTTCTTTGCTTATCTTTGTCTCACTGACTTCATTATTGAAAGTGGGTTATTGAAGTCTCTGACTATAATTGTTGAACTACATCACCCTTTAATTCGGTCAGTTTTTGCTTTCATATATTTTTCTTCATATATAACATAAATCATGTCATGAATTAAAGTGGGGACATTATATATATCATCCTTACAGAAATGAAAAGATTCTACAGGAATATTATGAAGAATTTTATGACTGACAAACTTTGTAACATGAAATGAGCACAATTTTCAAAACTCACAAACTACAAAACTGACTCACAAAGAAACATAAAATATCATATATATTGCCATAAAATGTCATGTTCGTATGGTTTGTCCTCTTATTGGATTGACCATTTTATATAATATTCTTTGCCTCTCAAATCAATGTTTATTTTAAAGTCTATTTTGTCTGATATTAATATAGTCACTTCAACTGTCTTTTTGTTACTATTTGTATGGGATATCTTTTAAATAGCTTTTCTTTCAAATCATTTGTCTCTTTGGATTAAAAGTAACTCTGTTATAAACAAGCTATGGCTAGATGAAGTGCTTTATTTTTTCTCTTTAATCCATTCTGGCACTCTACATGTTAATTTGAGATCTTAATCCATTTATTGTTAATCTGACTACTGGTAAGGAAGAACTTACTTCTGCCATTTTACTATCTGTTTTCTATGTATCATATCTCTTTTGTTCCACAGTTCTTCCATTACTTCTTCTTTTGGCTAAATACTTATTTTCTTGTGTATCATTTTAATTTACTTTCTTTTACTATATTTATTTTTAGTTGTTTTTTAGGGTTTTCCTAGAGGTTATAGTTAATATGTTCATTTATAACTAGCCAGTTCAGATTAACAACAATTTAATTATAATAATATACATAAACTTGCTCCAATATAGCCCTTCACCACAATTTATGTTGTTACTGTCAAAAATTGCATTAATATACTCATTAATATAGATTAATATTTTTATGCAGGTGTCTTTTAAAATCAACAGGAAAAAAGGAATTATAAACAAAAAATAAATAAATACTTTTATATTTACCTGTGTAGTTGCCTTTTTCTGGCATTTATTTCTTTGTGAAGATTTGAGCTACTGTCTATTGTCCTTTCATTTCAGCCTGAATGAGTCCCTTCAGCATTTCTTGTAGGACATATCTATTCATAACAAATTCTCAGTTTTTTTATATGAAAACATACTAATTTATTATTCATTTTTGAAGAAGTTTTCACTGGATATAGAATTTTTAGTTCACTTTTTTTTTCTTACATCACTCTGAACATGCCATCCCAATGGCTTGTGTTCTTAATGGTTTCTGATGACAAATCAGTTGTTAATCTTATTGGTGATCACTTGCACATAAGATGTTTCTCTCTTGCTATTTTCAGCTTTTGGCAATTTATGATTTGTCTTTATATGGATCTCTTTAAGTTTGCGGAGCTTCTTGGGTATTTAGATTAAAGATTTTCATCAAATTCAATAAGTTTGGGCCATTATGTCTTCAAATATTCTTTCTCTCTTACTTCTCTCTCCTGTTTTTCATTTTTCTTTATTCTTTCATCTTTTTACTTCTTGGACTAGATAATCTCATGAGATGTATCTTCAAGCTCACTGATTTTCTCTGCCCTCTTAAATCTAATGTTGAGCAACTCTACTGAATTTTTCTGTTCAATTATTGTAGCTATTAGCTATGGAACTTTTATTTTGTTTCTTTTTACATTTCTGTCTTTGTATGGATATATGTATATATGCACATTTTCATGACATACTTTTGTTCATTACTCTTCATCATATTTATTACCCTTGCTTTATGGTAGTTTTCTAGTATCAAATGTTTAGACTTTATCAGAGACAATTTCTGTTAATCAGTTTTATTCTTATAAATGGGGTAGTTTTTTTCAATTTGAGCCAGAGCAAATCCTCTTGTTAATACTGGTTTAAACAATGGTAGCTATGTAGAAGTTGCATCCCAACTGTCAATGTCAAGTAGGTATTTATCTTGTAAAATATCACAGATGGGGTAGGATTTTTCTCTTATCCTTGTATCTGGTTCTGTAACTTTCCAAACTGATTAAATACAAACATACATATTTCTACATTTGCAAACACCTAATACTTGAGGACAAAATAACTACTTATGTAACTCTTAGCTCTTGTGTCTCTCCAACTAAACATAAACCTTTTTTGTTGTTTTTGGAATGTATGTAGGAAGATTAATGGTGGGTGGCAGGATTCTTTGCCTCTAAAAGTGGAGGACTCTCTACCTGGTTTTGTTCGGCATGGAACAGACAGTGAGGAGAGGTGAAATAACTTCCTATCCTATTTATTTTCTGTTTCACAAAACATTGCTTGTAAAACTATAAGTGTATTTTTCCTAATCCAGCAATTGGAAATTCCAGACTTAAGTAATAGTGTTTTTTTTTTATCAGTCTTTATTTTTGGAAGGTGTGAATTTTTATCTTGTTCTGTTTCTTCATAGGTATTTTAGTGATAAGTTGGAAAGGCTGCAGCAGAACTTCCCAGCCAGATGCACTTTAAGCTGGAAGAAGAGAGTGTGTTCATTGTGTTCACACATATCCTGCAGCCAAACATGCTATCATATTTCTTTGGAATTTTTGAATTTTTTTCCCCAGCAGGACCAAGCCTGACTCGAAATCTTTAAAGTTGATGGACTGTAAAGTGATCAGATTCACTTGACACTATGTAAAACACAAAGCCTTTGGGTTTCATTATTTGTGCTCGACTTAATGAGCCATATGAGAAAAGTAAAATTAACACCTCATCATGGTGGGATGTTTAACACAAAGACAATTAGCAGCACAGGGCGATGTCCAACCTAATCTGAGGTCCTAGCGACACTTAAGGGTTAGTTTTGTTGTTCGATATGCTTCCCAGGAGTTATGGTCTGAAATTTCTGCATGGTTAGGTCCTGGCTTTAGACAAAACCCTAGAGTATGAGCAGTCAGAGAGCTGAGTGCTCTGGATCTGTTCTGTCATGTTAACTGCATCAAATGCACTTTCCTCTTAGGTTCCAATTCCGTTTATAAACTTGAAAATGAGCAGGGTTGTAATTAAATGAATGAGTCAAGTGAAAAGTACTTCATCAGCATTTCCCAAATGTGGGAAATGAGCAAGAGAAATCACAAGGCTTGGTGACAGAGGCCATTCATTTCATTTCCCTCAGAAAGGACATTTAGCCCTCCTAAAACAGAGTTCAAAAGAGGAAGCCATCAGTCTTTAAATACACACACACATGCATGGACATACACACATAGGTTGCTTTTGTTTTCATCTGTCTGTGCTCTGAATCCCTATTACTTTAAACAGATGCTTGAAGTCTAATGATTTAGTTGATTAAACTTCCATCTAGGGTGCATCTGAGAGCTCATGTATGGGCAACCCAATTCGAAGATTGAATATATGTTAGCAGTAACAAGAAACACACATCGGTGGTGGTGGTCTAACTAGAAGTAGAGGAATAGATTGAATTGAAATGATTCTTTTCTTTTTAAATCTATGAAGTTGCTTTACTTCACAAAAACATATTCCTATGTTGGCTTGGTAGCCTTCAATTATGTGGCTCATCCTACCTGGATTTTCCCTGCACTTCTTTTTCAAAGTTTTATTTCCTCCACATTCTTTTTCCCTCTAGATCAATTCTGTACAATAGAGCTTTCTGCAATTAGAGAAATGTTCCATATCTGCATTATCTAATAAGGTAGCCAGCCAGTAGCTGCACAAGCCTTTTGAGTACTTTAAATATGGTTAGTGAAATTGAAAAGCCAAAATTTATAATTTCATTTTAATTAATTTACATTAAAATGTAAATAGTCTCACATGGCTAGTGGCTACTATATTGGACTACATAGCTCTAGATTCTTACTATTTAATGTTTAGTCCCTAAACCAGTAGCATCATGTGAAAGCTTCTAGATGTTCAAAGTTTTGGATTCCACCCTAGACATACTGAATCTGAATCTGAAATTTAACAAGACTGGATGATTTGCATGTTTTATAAAGTTTTGAGAATCACTGTTCTAGATAACAATCATCCTTCAAAATTCAAGTCAAGAGGCATTCCTTGAGGTAGTCAGGTATAGCATTGAAGGCTCCCAAAAATTCATGTGTTGACCTCCTAACACCCATTACCTTGAAATCTGGCAGTATTTGGATTTGTATCAGCAGTGGGTACAGCACTGAAGACCCACAAAACATCTAGGGGCCTCTGAGAATGATTTTTTTTTTAATCAGAAGAAAAATCGGAACTTCTAGGATGAAGAAAATGTTTTAACATAATATTGTTACATTCATATTTATATGAATACGTGCACAGTCATAAGTTTTATATGTATATATATATATACATATACATATACATGTATACGGAGGAAAGGACCCATGGGCATCCTCATGTGGCCCTACCGGGAATCTTTGACTCCCAAATCTGATTCAGAACATCTCTTTCTTCCTCCCATGGCTTGCTGATTATTCTCATCATTATGTTCTACAATTATGTGCTCATATGTCCACTTCTCCATTATTCTCTAAGCCTCTTAAAGGCAAGAACAGTGCTCTACACGCATCTATAACACCCAAGCCTGAACAGTGTCACACATCTGGTTCTTGATAAATATATAAAAGAAGGAAAGAAAGAAGACAAGACTGGAGTCTGATGGATTTTATAGTTTATACTACTAAAGAGAGTAAATACTGTCAGTCATGTCTCTTAAGCTGACTTTGGTAAGATGAAAAATAAAATCTAACCCTCGAAGTCATTATAAACAGACTTTCACTAGGTGATAAAGAGAAGTAAATCTGTATTTCTTCCCAGAAAACCATGACTAATGTGCTCTGGTGAAAAGAAAGAGCGTTGCTTTTGGGGGTAGGACATCTTAGTTTTCTTCTTGGTAATTTTATTAATTGCTTTTACATCTGGGCAGGTTGTTTTACTTCTGATTTTCCAATTTTTCCATGGGTAAAATGAAATAAAGAGGAGCTAACTTTTACTGAATTTTTGCCATGTGTCAATGGCTTTTCTAACAACTTTTTAGTGATTAATTAATTTTTTTCATGAAACCTCTGTTGTTATCCCATTTTAGAGATGAGAAAACTAATGCACAGTCTGATTAACTATCTTGTTCAAGATCCCCTAGCTAGGAACTAGTGGAGTCAGTCCTGAAGCTCAGGCAGCCTGACCCCAGACTCTAAGTTGAGCCATTCCTCTTTATTCTTAGAGTTGTGTCCGTGCTCCCAAAAATTCATGTGTTGACCTCCTAACATCTATTACTTTGGAATCTGACAGTGTTTGGAGATAGGATCGTTAAACATATAATTAATTTAAAATTGCAATGGGCCCTAATTCGATGTAACTGAGATATTTATAAGATGAGGAAATTAGGACAAAGATATGTACAGAAGGAAGACCATGTGAAGACACAGGGAGAAGATGGCTATCTATAAACCAAGGAGAGGGACCTTGGAAAAAACCAGTCCTACCAGTATGTTGATCTCCTGCTTCTAGCCACCACAACTGTGAGAGAACAAATTTCTATTAAGCTTTCCAGTCTGCAGTACTTTGTTTTGGTAGCCCTAGAGAGACTTCTCATTTACTAATACATAATGAGTACTACTAAAGCATGAGCAATGTAGGTTCTCATTTATTCATTCCCCAAACATTATCTTTTATTATGCAAAAGCAATATGTTGGATGCAGCAAGAGATAAAAAAGAATCAGTTAGACAGGTTTATATGATTGTATCATAAATTAATATTTCATTGTTTTGTTTTCAAACTCCCCAACCAGAATGTAAAACCCCATTAAGACAGAGTGCATGGAATAAATATCTGTGGATTAGGCGAATGACCAAGCAAGGCTATTGAACAAGGTCCATTATTTGTGTTGTAGGATAGCAGTCTAAATGAGCATTCTTGTTGTCACTGTTATTTTATTATATCTTTTTTGTTCTTTTCAAACACATCTTCCTTGTGAACATGAACAAAATACTCCCCTCTCTGTCCTGAATGGCTGACTTACAAACTCCCTTGCTCCCCTTCCTCTGGGCGCTTTGTATTGTCTGTTGTCTTTCCCTTTCTGCTCCAGTCTCACAGGTCCCTCTCTTTGGGCCCTTCCTTGGTTTGGCATTACAGATTCTTTGACTTTTTTGGGTAAAATAGACACTTTTGAGGTGATGGAGATGGGAAAAAAAGGTGGTTGGAGGAGGAAGTGAGAAGGGAGAAAACTGAGCTGGCAGCCTCAGGGTTTACGTCGGTGGGCTGGGGGAGGAGGGCATTCTGTGAATACCGGGAACACCCGCATTTATACTTGCATTCATCAAAGAAGAATCTGTTTTCAAGATGTCTACAATCCAATAGTGCGCAAAACATAAGTGAATAAGAAATGACAATACTGACAAAGGTGTGATAATTTCCTAGTAGTGTAATTAGCTCTATGGTTTCTTTGTCTGTTACTATGAAACAAATTACTCCAAAATCTAATAGCTTGAAAGAACAAATATTTATTATCTCACAATTTTGTGATTCAGGGGGTCTAGATGTAGCTTACCTTTCACTGGCAGGATTCAGTTCCTCACCTTACATTTGATTGACAGGACTGAGTTCCTTGGCTTGTGGGTGTCTCCGCGAGCGGCTCGCAACATGGCAGCTGGCTCCCCTCAGAGAGCCATGGACGGTGAGCAAGGCAAAAGCCACATTCTTTTCTAAATCTAATCTCGGATGTGGTGCACCTCACTTTCACCTCATTCTATGTGTTAGAAGCAAGCCACAAAGTACAGCCCTCAACTGAGGGTAGAGGGTTACACAAGGGCATGAATACTAGGAGGTAGGGGTTATGGGAGCTGTTTTGGAGGCTACCTACCCGACTCTAGTTGCCACTTAATAAATACAGTTTGAATGAAAGAGTAAGTACAATGTGAGAGGCATAGATAGGGGGCTGGGAACATTTGGAGCAAGAAAGGGATATAAGAAAGATTCTTTAGTGGAGAAAACACATGAATCAGGCTTCAATGGTCAGTAGATTTAGGTCATGTGAAAGTTAATGAAACATATTTATAGGTAAAGAAATAGCACAAATGAAAACCTGAAAGAAAGAAAACAAGGGCCAGGGAAAATATGAGATCTGATATCATTAAAGGTATCACTATATGTACACCATAAAGACTTATTATATGATAAAGTAAGGAAGTTTTATTCATGGTGAGTGGTGGCCTATCTTAGCTTGGGCTGCTGTAACAAAATACCGTCGACTGGGTGGCTTAAATAACAGACGGTCATCTCTTACAGGTTGGGAGGCTGGGAGGTCTGAGCTCAGGGTGCCAGCATGGTTAGGTTCTGGCAGCCCCTATTCCTGCCTTGCAGATGGCTGCCTTCTTGATGTATCCTCTCACGGTGAAAAGAGAGAGAGACTGAAAAAGAAAGAGAGCAAGCTCTCTGGTGTCTCCCAATAAGGACACTAATCCCATCACAAGGAAACCCCCCTAAGACTTCTTCTAAATCTAATTACCCACCAAAGGCTCCACTTCCTAGTGTCATGTCCTAGGGGGTTAGGACTTCATCATGTGAGTTTTGGGGAGACACAAACATTCAACCCATCACAAGGCCTTATTCAGAAGTTCTGCAAAGATCTTGAAATTCATGAAGAGTAAAACTACAGTACAACAGTACAGTACAGTAAAACTAAAGTACAGGCTTAGAAGAAGGCTGGTAATACAGTCCAAGTTGAAAAGAAAAGAAAATCTTGAGAGTGGTTTTTGCATTTCCTTGTCTGCTCTCTGCTGTCAATGGGAGTGTGGGTAGGATAAGAGAGCAGATAGATTTATCTATGTGGGAACAAGTATCTGTAATAAGGAAATCTGAAGTATATGCACTTTGTTAAAAATAGAATAACCAACACTGATTCCTTAAAAAGAAAAAAATGATTCAACATTATAAGTATCAGGTAAGTTCCTGAATTAAATATAAATGTTTCATAGTCTGTGGCTATATTTTATTATCTTTGGGTGATAGAAAGAAGAAGTGAGAATAACAATTAAGAATTGTATTATCTTTTCCATTTGTCACATTTTTTTAAAAAACATTCATTTTTATTTAAAATTCCCAGCAAATTTTGAAGTGATACTTTGAGTCGTCTATTAATACAGTATGGAAAGATCTGAAATGTTATCTCTTAAAAAATGTTTTGACATTTTTATTCATTTTACTGTTTAATCTATTACTTCAATGCCATCAGAAAAGGGGGGAAATCCAAGGATTTTTAATAATTGAAAAGGGAAGGCGTACAAATGATCTGTTGCCAGGAGTTGTAAAAATATGTCTCCTCAAAGGTACTTTGTTAAGACTGTGTGTATTCGTGACTGTAGTAGTAGGTGTGTGTGGATGAGGGGTGGAGAAGGTAGGGGTAAGTATGAATATAGAATGGAGGGTGCGTGTGTCATGCTATTCTGTAGTGTTCTATTATCATGAACTGTGTTGTCTTCCTTTCCTCCCTCCATCCCTTCTACCCTAACATACTGTTTTTCCTCCTTTCCTTCCTTCCCCTTAAATATGGGAAATGAAACCGTTTTCTGTAACTTTGAGAATGAGTTAGAAATGAGTCAGATGAGAAATTGTAAAGACCTGATAACCTATAGGCATGTATAGACTCCTGAAATATATCTAGCATCTGCTTTTAGTCCTTTTCTTAAGAGGCATTGCTTGTCACATAGGGAGTCCCTATGCAAATAAATTGCTGGTATGTCTATATGCATAAAATAATATCATCACAGTTGGCCCTTGCATTTCCTCTATTTTGACAAATACTGTGATCCTAAGGCAAAAAGAGATCCAGAGCTAGTTTCCTGAGTCTGGTATGAAAATGGCCAACTTTAGCAGGGCAGTAATTCTCACAGACTATTTACCTATCTCAGAGACACATGTGGCATGCTGTCCACTCTTCTCAAACTCTGAGTTATTTTCTTTAGTGATCTAGTTGGCTTTCCAGAATAAATCATTACAAGAACCTTCTTCATTCTTCCCCCAAAAATTGAGTTGGTTGAATGGAACTTTGTTAAAAAAGAAATAAAAAAAAAAAAAGTAACCTGCCAGTGTTCCATCAGTCCATCCATCAACACCACCACTTCACATTCTATTGTAGTTGATTACTCCACCTCCGTATTGTTAGAGAATGCAGAAGTCATCATTCAGAGACTTCCCTGTTTCCTTCATCCAGTTTCCATCATCCAGTTTCCTTCCCTGCCCCGGCTCCTTAAAGACTCCTCTTCCTCCACATCCATTCTCGTCTTCTTGAAATTACGTCAGAGAAGGAGACGGTTCTGTTTTGGATTCTGTGTCTTCCAAAAGACATAGAAACCTTGTTCTGTCAGTTTTGCCCTCTCCCCACCTTCACCCCTACCGCTACACCTTACCCTCAACTTATTTATTGCAAATGGCTCTTTCCTTTGGCTAATAAAATGTGCATTTGTTTACAAAACAAACAATCAAATAAAAACTCCTTTAAAGTTATGTATGCCTAACCATCCCATTTCTCTCCTCTTTCTCACAGTTCACCTTCTTGAAAAAAAAAATAGGCATCTTGCATCAACTCCTCTGATACCATCTAATTTCCATTCTTCCCTTTTCTACTGCACCTGTTTTTGCTTAAATCAATAACTTATTTTGAGTCTAATTGGCACTCTCCATTCCTTGGCTTATTGACCTCTGTTTGATTTCATGCCTTGCAGTCCTCACCTTCCTTGGCATTCCCACCAAGTATTGCTTCTGATTTTCCTCCAGTGACTCTGAATGGAGCCCTTCTTACTTCTTTGTGTATTTCCCTCACTCTGCTCCTCTCTTGGGGAGGATGCTACAATTTGCCACCCAGACCTCTGTTCAGGAATGAAGGACTATTCCTCCCATTGGCTGGAAATGCTGCCAAAAGTCAACCTTGGCTGTCAGCCCCTTTTGGACATTGCCTCGGTGGCAAACATATGCTTCACCCGAGGCCACACCTCATCAAGAGATAGCCTCCAGCCAAACACTGATCAACACAGGGCCGTAAAGGGCCCCTAGCTCCAAATCTGAAGAATTATTCCAGCTCTCTGGGCTTTGCTGATGGCTCAGCTGGCAACTGATTGCTGCTCAGTTTCTTCCTCTGCCTGGTCACACTTCCTTCCACAGGTGTGTAGCCTACAAGAACTCATAAATATCCTAGTAGTCTCCATCCCAGGGGCGCTCCCTGAGGCAGCCAATCTGCCACCCCTGAAATATTTGACTCAGTGGGTCACAAAATCACTTTACTGAATATTCTGAAAATTACTGACCTGGCTTTGTCAGAAATGAGGAGCTGTCTTAGAGTTTCTGCACTCAAACACTTTACAATCGAGTGAGAAAAAAATGGTTAGAAAATAGATTTGTTTCAAAGTAACTAAGATGTCAGAAAAGTAAAAATCATGATTTTGCATAGCACATTATATTTGTTTATTCATGTATAATTGCTTATATATACATTAAAATGCAATCTAGGCCTCAAATTCCTGTATAATCTAACAAGAGAGTTAATGAAGAGGCCAAAGAGTAACTAACAATGTAAAAATGAGTAATCATAATAACTTTTACATAGAACCATGCAGGTTATGATGAACTTTCACAGGCATTATCTGATTTGGCCATTAAACCATAGCTTGAAGTGAAGTTATTAGCAGAAGTTTTTGTGTGAAAAGTGAACTCTGAGAGTTTACATGATCTGGCTGGGCCCACACAGCTAGGAAACTGAGCATAATGAATTCAGAGGGGCAGGAAATGCTAATAGCTGCATTCCCAACCCCTTTTGTCATTTGTCCAGCCTCTGCTATGTCACTGGATTGATGTGGCCAGAGTTATCACGTGCTCCTGACTATAATGAGCCTTTGTCTCATCTCTCCTTTAACAATAGTTTATAAAAGGGTCCTCAGTCAGTGTCCTGTCCCTCCACAAGATCTAATAATCCTAGTACTTTTTTCAGGCTATCTGCCTAAGTTTTTCTTTGTGCTCATTCTCACCACTGCTGTCTCTTCATTAACACTCTCTTCTCTTTTAGTCATAATTTAAGCCAGCACTGTCCAATAGAACATTTTGTGGTGGTGAAAATATTCTCTGTCTGTGCCAATCAGTACAGTAGCCCCTAGCCATGTAGAATGTAGTTGGTGGACTGAGGAGCAGACTTTTTAATTTCATTCAGCTTTAATTGATCTGAATTTAAATAGCCATGTGCAGTTAGTGGCTACTGCATTAGACAGTATATAGTCTATACTTTCTTTGGTGCCAGAGCCCAGCTGCCTCTCAAGTCTCCCAAATTCCTTCTCCAATCCTGATTTTCCCCTATGAACAGGCTTCAATTCCGCCCTTTCTCTACTTATCCTACTGCTGGTCCAGCCCCAGTGCCGTGATACCAGCTCAACGGTGCATTTCTGAAGGTGGGGCTGCTCTGCAGATGCGGACCAGGCATGTGTTACTGCAGGAGAGATGATTGCAAAGAGACAACTTGGTCTCTGGATGGCACTTTATTCTAAAATACTGTAGAAATACTCTGAAATTCACCTTAATTTGTTCCTCATGGTGAAAATTTTTTAAAAAGCTTTCTTTGAGCCTCCCTTTTTTGTATAGACTTTGTATATGACCAATTAGTTCACCATCACTCCACCTAAGTGATTTTATGTCTCTGAATCACATATTGCCTTTTCTGCTTAGTGAAGTCCCTTCTCACTTGTCCCCCAACTAAACTCAAAATGCCCCTTTGACTACTGTTTCTTAGAATTAATGACTTATATATGTGTCTTCAGAGGTCTCCATTGCCTCACTCACTACAGTCTGAACCAACAAAGGATCCGAGTATCTTTGCTCTGCTGAACTGTAGATACTTTAAGGACAGGATCATGCTGCAAGCATCTTTGTATCCCTCACTGCTAAACAGAATGCATGGCACAAAGCAGGGTCTCAATAACTCATAGAATCAACACATCCACTTGTACTCTAAAAATCACACTCTCTCTTCATTAGTCCATCTATTTCCTTTTCCTGGAGTTCCACTCTTGAAAATGGTATTTAAGAAAAGAATTCCTTTCATACACTTCCCTAATTGCCTTCCTAGTGTACCAGTACAGATTCCACTTAAATAAACATGCATCCTAGAATATTTATCGACTTATTTCTCTGTGTATGTATTGTTGCATTTCATTCATCTCTGGTAGAGTTGTTATGTACTTCTTTTTGTATCTCATATATAATATGACAATGGAAGCAACATTACCTATTAAATATCTCCAACAGTTGGAAGCATTATTGTACGGTTAGAAGTCTTTACAATCTTCATGTATCTCACCTTGCCTTCCACCTCTTTTATTTTTCATTACTATCCTTAATTATGCCAATAAGTCCCATGATGGGACTGCCCCAATTATAAATTCTCTGTAATTATTATTTCCTGCATATACCAGATTCTTCTAAATTCATAAAAGCTCAATTTGCATTTGACAAGTTACTAAATAATAACCAAAACGTGCACCTATTTACATGCTGCAGTAAATAAAAGTTAATGATGATGAAAGGTATTTATCCTATTTGATAATTTCAATTAAATCATTTCAAATGTCAAATTGGAAACACTCATTTTCCCAGTTCTAAGTGCCTTTTCATGGTAGTTTGAACATGACTCTTGGATACCTTTGACCCATGCTCTGATACAATATTGAATATTTTTCTAACTGCAAATGTGGTTATTGGTCACACTCAGGCTTATCTCATTATACATTGTTATTATACCTCTTAAGACAGTATCCCTGCAATTGTTCCTTCAAAACTTGGATAAATTTGGTTATATGCAGAAGTGATATTTAAAATAACTTAACAAGGACTGAGTATGGCACCAACCTTTTAGGATGGACACCAGCAAGAGCCCTGGTGCTGGGTTCTGGAGGCCCTCTGCTGGGCCAGGCTTTAACTGTTTAGATGCAGAACAGTTGTTGGAAGTATCCAAGTTGAGATGCCAAGGTAGCAAAAATAGTGGTGGTGGATGACACACAAGGCCAGCACAGCAGCTTTTAGCAATTTGTATGGAGTAGTTCAGTATTGGTGCAGACCTGCTGAATATCAACCTTGGTAATAAGACTTTTCAGGAACCAGCAGAAAATAAAACGTTGTCAGGTGTTTAGAATGAGAGTTTGCAAAGATAATGCTCATCTTCAAAACATTTGTTTAGTTTGCACA
This sequence comes from Manis pentadactyla, assembly GCF_030020395.1. Lineage (NCBI taxonomy): Eukaryota > Metazoa > Chordata > Mammalia > Pholidota > Manidae > Manis > Manis pentadactyla. The sequence continues at coordinate 145,208,625 of NC_080021.1, read as the reverse complement.
GTTGTATTTGTCACTAAACAGTTACAAAGGGGACATGTTCTGCTTGGAGCAGAATTCACTTTACGTTCTGAGAGAGAGTTAATACATTGTCTGGCAGGTGAGAGACCTGAACACACAAACTCATCTTTCAGAACTCAGAAGTCAGGAAGCTTTTTCTGACTCATATTCCTGAGTCCAAGAGATAAATAGGAATGAGTTCAGCATGGGGGATGAAGGGAATGGAGGGGAAAATATTCCAGGAAGAGGGAGCATTATGTGCAAAGGCACAGAAGGGAGAAGGACCATGCTATGCCATGTTTAGACAACCTCAAGCAGGTTAGAATTGCTGGAGGGGTGGGGAGAGGAATGGGGTCTCAGGCTGGTGAGAGACAGGGCTGGAAAGGTAGACAGGAGCTGGGTATAAAAAGGTTATAATAAGGAAAAAAATGTTCATTCATTCAAAGAGAAGAGTGATGAAAAGATTTGGAGCAATAAGAAATTTATCTCAATACAGAGGATCGTGGCAGATCATTATGAGCCTTGAAGTGGTGCTCAAAGGAGATGAGCCTCACATAGGGAAGAGAGGGGAATTGCTTCTTTTAATTTGTAAAATCAGAAATGTCCACAACTTTCATTACAGGAAGTTTCCTACTGAAGCTTTTTATAACCACTGAATGGCTTCAAGGAAGTAAGTACTGGTGTTAAACTTTATGGTTGAGTCAAATCTTATTTGTTTAAAAAGCAAAGAAAAGCAAGAGTCTTTAGGCATGAGGCCAAGATGTTGGAGGCTGTCACAAAGTCCTATAAAGATTTATTTGATCACCTCCATCTGAATTATAACCCAGGCCACTAATGACACAGAAATTCTCTAGCAGCATGATGTTCTCCTTCCAGCACGTCTCAGACAGAAGCAGCCAGTCCATTGCTCAGTGACCAGAGCCCATTTGCAACTTGAGCTCTGCATATGGGACACCACAGGCATAAAGTACAGAGGCCTGCCACCTGATAAGATTAACAAGGAGTTTATCCTCTTCTCTCTGGCTCCCAGCCATTAGCACTTCTGGTGAGAACTTCCAGATGCTGAACCCCTGAAGGGGAGGAAAGATCCCCTGAGGAGGTTAGGTGTGCATTAAGCTTCTCAATGCAAACCTACCAGAAATACTGCTGTTCCCTAAATGCTAATAGGCTTCAGATATGTAGAAATCAGGTGATTAGATTAATAGCTCACTTTTGACAAACTTTTTAACTGAAATAATTATTTGCCTCAATAGCATGAGGTAAAATAGAGTTCATTTAAATGGTTCTTTCATTGTCTAATAAAATCTAGATCACCTTTTTGAAATAATTGCATTGTTCACAGAATGGGCCAAATATCAGTTCACAGTTGATAAGTATAATAGACTTTATTTTACTAAACAAAACTATATATATCAATCACCCTCCGGATACTTTTCCAGGAGTGAATCTAATCTTTGTCTAATCTCCTCACTTCCCAATTTGACAGATGAGAAGAATGAGAGAAGGGAAAGAGCAATTTTTTTCAAGGAAATTGGCCAGTTCTGGAAGATTTGGTACTAAATTCCAAGTGCAGACTTTTTACCAAGCATCAGGGCAGCTGGTCCAGTCCACACAGGTATTCCTGGAGGAACTGTAGTCTTACCTGGTCTTTCTCGGTCATTCCACTGGTCATTCCAGTTCATGTCTGAGCAAACACTTGGCCATCTTTTTTGCATATGCCACTTGGGTCCATATGCTCTGGCTACTTCCTTGGTCACACGTGGAAGGATCAAGGCTCATGAATTGTTTTCATGCCACCCTAAGGCTTCATCTGCTCAATGAACTATGAAAGTGTGTTTTTCCCTGAAGCGCGTTTATCTCGGCAATGAGAATTCACTTATTTGACAAGTATGTTGTAGGTACTTTTTTGGTGCAGACACTCTTCTAGGCTCTGGGAAAACAGTCAATAAATAAATACAGGCAGGATAGTTTTATTCTAGTAGGGCCATATAGGCAAGAAACAACTTCCAAGATAGTGGGAGGGACCGTTGACTATATACACTTATCATTAAGCTTGGGTTCTCTTCAAAAGCAGAGCTAAGCCAAAAACTTGTGTGTTGGAGATGGTCCTAGGAATTTGGAGAAGGGGATGGAGACAGTGGACCAGGGAAGGAGGAGAAGTCAACATAAGCATGTGTAATCAAGTTGATCACCACAGTGAACACCCAGGGCACAATTTTGCCTGAATTTTCTGAGGTTATAGGATGTTTTTCAGATTTTCTACCTAAGCTTTGAAAGGGAAGGGCAAGTATACATCAGTTCCTGCTCTCCATTATTTAACATAATTAGCCCCTGCTATTATTTCAGGCTGCATATGCCTGCTTACTCAGCAACAGCAAGATGCTATCACCTCATTGTGAGTTGAGGTTCACATGGAACTGTTCAATGAACCATGGGGGTGAGCAAACGTGAGGCCAAAGTGAGAAGGCACAACAAAGAGGTGTTTGATACAGTCCAGCCCTAAAATTGCTCATACTCATTCATGGCTATATTAAATCAAGTCTGTAAGCCTTCAATGTGGTGACCTGCTCCAATATCTACAGAGTTACACATGAGGATTACTGGAATAAGTCCCAGTTTCCACAAGTGTAAATGGTTCCAAGGCCATCAGTGGTTTCAACTGCCTCCCTCTCCAACTATCCATTCTAGATTCTCACTTCAGCTGGTCTGAGTTGTATCTCTGGTGAAGTTAGCCAGAACCTTCATTGCTGAAGGGTCTGAGTCTTTAGATTCCTTGGCATTATTTGTCTATGTTTGCTACAATCATTCACTCATTGCTACCACCAGAAATGGAAGTAATAAATACCCCAGTGAAGAATTCCAGACATGCTTCTTTCAGCCCCTATTTTTGTAGCAGCAACCCTTATGTTTCATGATGTTCTATGTCAATCACATCCAAGAGTAACTCCTTTTACTGTTTTTCATGGTGGTGTCAGCTGATCTACCAGCATGAGTTCCTTGAAATGATCAGGTGGTATTTACCACTTCAGTTTCAATGGAATCAGTACTGTCTTCTGATGGAAGCATTCCTTCCCTGGAAACTGTGGTGAGTAATTGAGAAGATCCTCAGGACTGGGGACAAGAAGCGGTAATTTCTCAGCGGGTCAGTAAGAGCAGTGATGAAATAGGCAACCTCTGCTTCTTGATTCCTAGATTCATGTTGACTAGCCTTTGGGGTCAGCATTCTGGGAACTGGGCTTGTATTATGCTGTATCTGGAAGACAGAATGAGTACTGCAGACTATTTCCCTCAAGCTGGCACTTTAGTTACCATTTTATTATATGTTAGCTCCTTCTGATGATGTAGTAGACAGCAGGACTAGTGGATCCTGGGATCATATGCCCCATATCTCACCTTCTTTTGGCATCAAATAGGTCCTTTACTTTTAAGACAATATTATGCATGATGTCTCTGTGGTTAAGTCATCCTTCCACCTGATTGTGTAGAAGCACATCTGCAGCAGATGATTTGCAGTGAGTGCTGCCATGAAACACAATAACCCATACGTCCTATGGCCTCACCAATAGGTCCATGAAGAACTATTTGCCTGGCCATAGCTAGAATCAAAGGTGAGGCTAAAAGGAAGGTAGGAGGCATGAGAGGCAGGTGACACGATGTTTGTTGAACTGCCTGTTTTTTTACTACATTGATCCCTAGTTGGTGAGAACATTTAGGGGAGAGGCTATATCACATTAATCTTGGTATAGTAGGTACTTAGCATGGTGGGGTTTAGTGAAATCCACTATGCCATTTTATTTTTTCATGTGAAGCATGCATGCAAATGTGCTTAGAGATCTTGTTGGACTGACTCTCTTATGAATAAGGGAGAGAAATAAAAGTTAATGATGGGAAGAGACTCTTCTGCTTAGCTTTCTCCAACTCAGCAGCAAAAGCAGGGGTAGCTCTTCATGATGATTCCTAGTGTAAAATATTCTTGTTGGAGACTGGGCATAGTTTTTAATAACCTAAGGCAATCAAAGAGATATTTGTTTCTGAGCATAAGGTCAGGTTATAAAATTATAAAGGGTCATAAAACTAATCTTTTCTGATTTATAAATAGCATATTCATGTCGTATATGAAATTTTAGAATATTAAACACATGAGAGAGTTGCAAAGTAAATTTCATCTTGGCATTACATATATTCTTGACACAATAGGAAGTCACTAGTGTCTGGTCTTTGGAGCAAGACTTCCTGGGTTCAAATCCCAGCACTACCACATGCTATCTGTGCTCTCTGGATACTCTTGATGCCTCAATTTCTTCATTTCATTGGTGAAATGAGTACAGTGATAGTTATTCAAGTCACTGGGTGTTTGTGAGATTTAAATTAGTTATTGCACATGGACCCCTCAGAAGATTCCTTGAAACATATTAAGAACTCATGAAGTGTCAGCTACTATTTCTTCCTATTCAACTGCACAAATCATATCCTCATGTATTTCAATACAGATTTTCTACAGGAAAAGCAATTTAAAGATTTACTCTAATTTTAATACTCTACCAATTGGTCTGCCCAACTAAGAAAATATGTGATTTAATCAAGTAACATGGATGTAAAAATATTCCTAAGCATGTTGCATATTTGTTTTTTCACATTTGTCTATTAAACTTCCATCCATTTCCATGTTTCACTCATGATTTCTAAGCATTATTGCTAACCTGGCTATAAAATCCCCAAAGACTGTTACTACAGCAACTTGATTCAGGTATTTCTTCCTTTACGCCTCCCCCCTCCCTGACTGAATATACACACCCATCACTCCTCAGTTCTCCTGGCAAGTTTTCTGAGGTGTGTACCAAGTTCTTGAAGAGCTGAATATCATCTTGCCTTGAACAGGAGACAGCTGGCACTATTTATCTCTCCAAATTACAAGAAAATGTGAGAAACATCAGGTTGTCTATATGGGGTTGGGCAGAGCTCGAAAGGGCAGCGATGTGTGAAAGAGTGTATCATGAGAATGAGCTTGGGAATTAGGTGTAATCCTGGAAGCTTCAGACTTGACAAGACTTATCTCAACGTGGTTTCACGATCAGAGTTTAAGATGTTTTTCCTGCCCTATCTGGCTGTATCTTCAAAAGTTAGATATTTCCATGATAATGATAGTAGTGGGAGAAAAATTAATATATTTATCATTTTTGCTAGAATCAATACACAGTTTTTGGATGGCTCTCCCAAATCCCAGGAGCTATCAAACATTTATACTTTCTAATTATTCATTATTTTTGTTTAATTCTGTCATATCATCTTTTGATCTAAGCTCAGTTTTATAATGCATCACTTTGGAAAGCAATGAACACTTCTTTGTAAGCATTTTATGTCCCATTTGAGTTTAATATCCATTAAAATTCATAAAGGATTTTCATTCCAGTCAGAATGTTATAAAGTAATCTATTTGAAACCACATACAGGAAGATTAGCCAAGATGAATGTATGCACGGTATTTTTAGAAAGTAGAAATCTTTTTTAGCACTTCTTTTTGTATATGCCTTAGCAAAAGAAGAAATTACATAAGAAAATTTAAAATCTGGATTGTTAGAAAGAAAGCACTCCTTCTAGAAGATACTTTTTTCACTTATTCATTCTTGTTACTACATTTAAGAAAACATCAGGACATAAGGACAGGGTAATTCTCTTTAAAATATGCATAATTGTAGAATGTGAGAGAGCTGGTTAAAGTGGGTGAAACCTTGGGAAAGATTTGTACATTTAGCTAAATGAAAGAAACTTTGGAATATAAAGTTTTCTTTGTTGTATAAACAGACAGAACTTATGTATTTCAGAGACTAGTTCAGGAATTAGTATAATAAAAAAAGAAAGAACTACTATCTACTATTACTGAGTTCTCTAAGAGCCTGAATAAAGAAAGTGTGTATACGGCCTTATATTTTATAAAGGACAGATCTTGTACTTGTTGAGAAGTCAATTTAATTTCAATACCTACATACATACCAGAACTAATCATCAGGTAATTTGTAATTTTCTATAAAAGCACAATATCCTGGGTCACAGTCAGCATAACTTTCCAGAAAGTAGATTTTGGCAACATTGTTCAACTATGATAAAAATGTATTTCAGGAAACATCACAAGACTGAAAATATACCATGACAGTGTACATGCAATCTTTAGAATTCTGATTCTGTTCTCTATGCCAGTCTTAACATCCCACTAGGATTCAGTGTAGGCCAGTATACTGCTGCAGCAGCCACTCTCAAACTTTTTGATCTTGGGGCCCTTTTGTAGTCTTAACAATTATTGAAGATCCAACAGAGATTTTCTTTTTGTGGGGGTATATGTATCAATATTTACTGAATTATAAATGAAAGCTGATAAAATTCAAAAGCACAAGCACACATTCCATAGCCGTGGATTGACAGTATCATCATGTCAGGTAAACCTCCAGAAAACTCTACTGGACACTCCTGAGGAAATAAGAATGAGAGGCAAACAGGTGGCTCTTACTACTATACAAATAGATTTGACTCACAGACCTCTGGGTCTCCAGAGACCTTGGTGATCCCTGGAACACGCTTTGACAGCATTTGTGCCACAAGTTTGATAAATGGATGATTATCACCATATTCAGTGACTGGGACTCTAAGGGACCCACAGGAAAAGATGATCAAATAGCATCCCTCAGGGTGTGATTTCCGAGTGAAAGTTAATGTTTCTGTTAAAGATCCCTGATCGTATCTTCAAGCATAAGATATTTATTCAAGGAATCATGACATTAACAAGGTAAGGGATGGGGAGAAGGATTGGGCATTATCTGACAAATATTTATTGGGTTCCCAAAATACACAGCAGGTACTGGAGAACAAAAAAGATCCTAAAGATGTGTGTGGCCTTGTCCCTTGACATGTTCATAATCAAGGGAAAGAGACCACAAATAACTGCTCCAGTAAAGCCCAGAAGAAAATTCTCAGACAATCCAGTGAAGGGAAAATTGATTTCTGACAAACCATTTCAGGAAGTTTCCAGAGAAGAGGTGATGTTTAACCAGGCATGTGCAAGGAGTGTACATTAGGATCAAGAGTAAGCAGAGGACCAACTCTAGGTGGGAAGACGTGGAAGGGCATGGTTTCGGTGCTTTCAGTCATTGGAGCCTCAGTTTGGAGTAGAAGGGGACTGGATAAATGGTGCAGGTGGGAGAGGTTAGGTCAGATTGCAGATGGCCTTCAACAACCACCGAAAAGATTAAGCATTTCCCTATAGACAATGGGAAACTGCTGAAGTTTTTTAAACAGAGGAATGATTTGTTCAAAATTATGTTTCTGAGATTCAGCTTAGTACCTTTGCAGAGGTACTCAAAAGGCTGAGGGTAAAACTCCAATTAGGAAGAGCAGTCTGGGGCATCTTGCAGCAGTCCATGTGAGAAGAAAGCCATATTACATAGGTTCTGGAATCAGTCTGCCCAGGCTCAAGTGCTCATGTCTCCCTCAGTTTGGGGACCTCAAGCAATCACCTAATTTACACGTGCCCTAGTTCTCTCATCTGTAGAGTAGAAGAGTAACAGACACTATTTTAAAGAGCTGTTGGAATGATAGAATGATTTGATGCTGTAAAGTAATGTAAAATAAAATACAACAGCACTAATACATAACAGCTGTGCCATTTGTATTAGTTGTCATTATAGATGCATAAAATAATAGGGAAGACGGCAAAGGGAATGCAGTCCAGAAGTATTTAGGGGCTAGGATTCATAGGATTTTTGTGACACTGTTGGATAGGGGGAGAGATAATTTATTTCCAATGTTTAGATTCAAGAGAATCCCGTGGACATCAGATGATAGGTAGGTGATGAAGGATGGGACAAAGGGCACAGACAGAATGCAGAGGAAACTAAAACCTGTTTCCACACAAATAGTGTTTACAAAAATAGTGGGAAATGCTTACCACAGTTACTGCACATAATATGAAGGTGTGTTGTGTGTGACTGATGGTGAAAGATATCCGAGAAGTTTTAAGGAAGAAGACAGAAGAATTCATCTGTGGCAAATCTCTCTGACCAAATCAATGGAAGAACAGAGTAACTAAGCCTCTAACAAAAATATGTAATTTCTCTTTATGGTCAAGAGTTCTCCTTGAGGCCTGGAGGGTGATGTGTGGCCTTTAAGAAAAAAGAGGGGTGCATTAAGAGAGAAGCTTAAAATTTAAGCTTGACAAGATTTCTTAAAAATGGAAAAAAAAAAGCTTAAAAACTGTCAACATATTATAAGAAGGATGAAATACTGAAGCCAAACAGCCAAAAAGGCTCAGCCTAGGGAAAATTCTGTTATAATTATTCAGGTTTGGAGTAATAAGAGGTGTTAGACAAATCGAAGTTGTATTTACCTAGATGGGCAAAGGGTATTGGTTTAAAAGAAACACGGATTCTCTAAACACTATACACACCTTGTTGTGGGTCCACCAGCGGTTATAAGGGAGTAGCAACCAGAATGAAGAGCGCTTTCTCAGTCACTGATAATCAATAATGTAAAATGCCCAAGATACCAGAGGAACATGTAAGGCATGCGTGTCTTCACACCATGCTTATTTATTAACTATTTGTGAAGATATGGGGAAAATCCCCCAAAAAACAATTCCTTGGAGAAAGAAATTTCCTAATTAATGAGTAAGGTAGAAAACAAGATAAACATGTTAAATGGACAGATTTATGTTACAGTAATATATTCTGGGTCACTCTGCCTTCAGAAGGGAGAGGTAACGTGGCACGGGGGAGTGTCCTCTTTAAAATTGGAATACCTCTAGGAGAACTCAGCCCCCTAATAACATGCTATGCAGCACTAAAGTTGGTGCCTCCTCGTTGGCTCCCTGCATTCAGATGCCAGTCATATTTAATGTGAGTTCACTAAAGGTGGAGCATTTTGTTTTTACAGTTCAACAGTAACTTCTTTACACCCCCTGCTAGAATGTACAGTTCAGCTTCAGAGAGAATTGCTCATGTTCTCTGAATGAACGAGGACACAAATGACAGTATTATCAAATTAGAGACTGGTCTGAGGCTTAAAGGTGATTACTAAGTATGTCTAGAAGAGCATTTTCTTCTGTTCTATTCCTTTACTGAAAGACCACGGATCAGTGCTTAACATGGGAATTTGGCTTTGTGATTGCCTTGGTGAGCTAAAAGGATGCCATATGATGGCACTCATTTCCTACCCCGGCAAGAGAATTCTGTCTCTGGGGTAAATGTAGCACCATACTTTTTTCTCCTTCTGCCCTCCAGCACACACACATCCATGCCCTTCTTGCCGGTAAGCCCTCCTTGGGGTTATAAAATGGATGAGATCTTTCTGAGATCTAAATATACAGGAATCGCAATCTTAACATATTGTGTCATTAAGAAGTTTAGGAGCTTTTAGACACAATCTGGAGGTAGTGGAAAATTAGATGCAGTGTTGCATTAGACATGTTTTTAGTATTTTCTTCTTTTTGTAAAAGCTGTAATTTTCAGAGTTTAGAACCAATTTAATGTCCCTGGAGTTACAGCTTTTTTGTATCCATTGTCCATTAGGTGAATTACTAAGCCAAGAATGGAATCCATTTATAATGTATAAAATACTGTGAAATGTCTTAAAAACAGTCTTTGCAGGGGGGAAAAAAGCACTGGGAGTCCATTAAATTTGAAGACAGTGAGTTCTGAGGTTCTTCCTTATAATCATATAATGGTTTTTGTGCTTTGATAATATGATGCATTAGATATGGGAAGATTTATTTAAAAGTTTGAATTCAATGAAAATTTATATAGAAGTAATGCAAAATGCATTATGTTTGACATTTCAGGCAGCTTTCAAAACTGAGTGTATTATAAAAAAACGTGTAATATGTATTATTTTTTAATACAAATTAATAAATAACCAATACAATGATACTAAATGTCTCATCAATGTTGATGTCACTATTACTGGCATTTAATAAGCTTAGAAAATTTGGTTTTTAAATTCTTATTTTGAAGAAATTCTAGTGTAGCCCGAAATCAAAATAATTTGGTCCAAAGAGAATCTTTATAATATATTTACAATATATATTTATGTGTATATGATATGTTTAGATATACCAACTCATCTTCAACAATCAGATTTTAACAGTAATGTATTAAGGATTTGTGTGTGTGTGTTTGTAGGCACTATATTGGATGCTGTAAGATCCCAAACCATAATTAATTAATTTTGTCAAACTTTCCTGTATAAAAGGAAAATTTCAGGAATACAAGTACATTTCAAAATTTAGTTTATTCAATAAAAAAATAAATTGTAAAATTGTTACCTCCAGAGTATGTCCTGGAAACTGTACATCTGCTGCCAAATCTCAGAAACTTCTTATGCCTGTACAGACAGGATTGTATGGTTGCATGTTATATTATATTGGTCAAAACCAGGTTACTGACAGCTATCTCATAAGGTTTAATCTTCTAGTAATCTTTGGTGTTCATAAAGATGAGCCTGTGGCATTAAATTATGGTTTAAGGATTTAAAAAAAAGTCAAATCACACTTTCTATATTCACTAGAGCAGAGAAATGTGACATATTTAATACAAATTCTATTAAAGATTGCTACAAAAAGGCAGTTTTCAACTCTCCTCAACAGATCTTTTTAACTAAAGATCTTTACCTAGGTTCTGATAATTACTTCTGTATGGCTAGTACACATTTTGTTTACTACTGTATCATAATTTTTCTTTGGCTGTATGTTACATAAAACCCAGCTAGGCATGACTTTAGTACAAGCTGTTTTTTCTCACATAACAAAGGTCTGGAGGTAGAAATCCCAAGGTTGTGTGATGGCCCTATAATGTGATCACAAACCCAGCTTCTTTCTAACCTTCTGATCAGCATTTTGAACCTTTCAGCCAGCTAACAGCTGCAGCATAAACCCAGGACAGGAAGAAGAGAGAAGGGACAGCAGGGACCAGCCTTATCCACACCTTTTATTAGAACAAATGTCTTTCCAGAAGCCCCAGCTTATGCTGTGTATGTCAGAAGAATGCTGTGTGATTATGTTTGACTATAGCTAGAAAGGTAAAATTTTTTCCAATGTCTGTAGGAAGTATGAGGCAGAGGAGGTGAAGAAATATTGGAAAGGTGTTGGATTACCAATCAACAAATCAACAGTGTCTTTCATATTTCACTTATTGCTCTTTCTTTTCTATTCTTTCTCATGTTGGCTGATCTATACATCATATTATACTAGACTGAACCATACAAAATTTCTAATGTCTGTACAATGTTGATTTATAAAAATGGCAGTTTTGTATGGTTTAATAATATACACACATTAAAATCTGTTGATAGAGGCACCTCTCTTTTTACCAAGTAAACAGATAGTAAATGATAAAGCCTTAATATCAAATAATATATAGCCCACTTTAATTTTCCAGTATCTTTGAAAGCACCCACTTTTGAGTCCCTATGATGAAAAGTAAATGAATAATGAAATTATTAAATTTAATATAGTTTTTGAAATACCATGCATCTGAAGTCTGATGTCATGCTGAGCATGTTATTTTGTGTATGTGACACGTTTAGTTTACTGAAGTGTAATCAATGTGCTAAGCAAGACTTACACATGGATATTGATCACAATGCAATTTTAAGTTTATATTTTACCATCTCTTTCAACTTTATTCACTGGGAGTGATTTTTCCCTGGCAAAAGATGAAAATTCATACAGACCAATGTCTCTTAGGTATTAGATGCTTCTATAGTCACATTAGGTCATAAACACAGTCTCAATTCAGAAATACAAATGTTTAGACCCATCAGCTTTTAACTTACCCTCTTCCTCAGTTCAGGTTTGTTTCAGACTGAGTATCTGCTTCAGGGAGGCATTACTTACCTCCTGCTGCATAATAAATTGACCCCAAACCTAGTGACTGAAAACTGTAATCAGTATTTGTCCACAAGCCTATGGATCAGCAATGTGGGTGAGGTTCAGCAATGTGGTTCTTTTACTGGTCTCAGCTGAGCTCATTCATGGGTCAAAGATCAACTAGTGATCAGTGATCTCACTTAGATATCTGGTTGCTCACCATTGGCTCAAGCACCGTGATACATATTTATCATTGTCCAACAGTCTGACTCGGGCTCATACACAAGGTGGTGTCATAGGGCTTCCAAGGCCAGCAAGAGAGAGTGAACTGCTCACTGCAAAAGCTTTAAGCATCTTCCAGATTTGGCCAAACCAAGTCAACCAATCAACCTTCATTCAAGGTGTGGAGAAACAGACTCCGCCTTCTGATGAGAGGATTTGTAATACTGCATTTCAAAGTGGGAGGATACGTGGCCAGTTTTACAATCTGCCTCAAAGAATTTGAACTTTTAGTCAATATTTATTATCCTTTTAGGTACTCTCCGTTTTCTAGCTATTATTCACTCTCTCACAGGGTCAAAAAAGGAGGACGGAAGGGAAATGAGGGGACTGGTGTTCACTCAGTTAGGTGGCTTCTGGCTTCGTGATGCTGGCAGGTGGTCAGTGTTGACTCTTGTGTGGGACACAGTCATGCTTTCCTTGGTGGTTCTTTTCATTAGAGATCCTCTCATCCTTGACCTTAGCCTGAGGCACTTGTAGTCTCAGTAATGGCTTATGATTTCTCCCTTGGCCCCAGGCATTCAGTTTTATGCCTCTAGCCTCTTGAACAGGATCCAAGACGGCCTCATGCCTGCTGTCCCTCTGCACCATGGCCCACACGGGGTCAATAGGACACACTGCCATGTCTTAGCCCTAACAAATTCTGGAACTACAGGACAATCTCAGCCCAGCAACAGTCTCCGAGAACTGCTGTTAAAACAGTACAGCAGCCTTTCTCTTGTCCTCTAGATTTTCCAAGTGGAAATCAGACCCGTGGCTCTCCATGTAGGTTAGCTCTGTTGGTTGTGAGAATAGCATCAAGTCTCTGTATCTCCAATATGAACAAATGTCAAAGCTTTCAGTGTGTGCCCCTAGGCTTTGGGTTCTTCTCGCTCCTGCCCCAAAGAAAGGCTTGAGGACTTTCAGCTTGCAGAGAGTCTCTCCAAAGAAAACTTTTCACCATTCTTTTCTCTTTAATTTTTTTTCTGATATGCTTTGATCTGGGTACAGGAGTCACGCAACAGATTCCCTTTGTAAATTCTGCATATGGGTCTGTGTGGTGGTGGGGAGATCATATTGCTGTTTTAGTGAAAAAGCCTGGAACAGGAAGGATTCCATCATGATAGGAAGGAAGGGAGGGAAAAAGGAGGGAAGGAAATAAAGGAAGGAGAGAGGGAGGGAGGAAATTCACTTTTTCGGTGTCCCATTCTAGACGTGGCTCATCTTTATTTGGAGGATGTTGACTTCAGTGCACAGAGCACCCAAGGTGATTGCACACAGATACTTAATACATTGCCATCTGCAGTACTGAAATCTTTATTTTCTCAGATGATACATATCCTGTCCCTTTTTAAATGTGATATAAAATCCCCAGAACCACCAATACAGACTGGAAAAATTCCTTCATTTGAACAGCTTATAGGTCTTGACTTGCATTTAGGGATGCCTAGCCACACTGGCAGACCTAAGGAAACTCATGCGAAGTTAAATTGGCAATCAGCTCTACCACTTCTTATGGCAGAGCTGCCTATTGGGTAAATAATGTGCATTTCATGAAAACATTCATAAATGTAAATTCACACAAGAGACTGAAATGGCTCCTTAGGGTTAAATGAAATACATATTAACAACACTTATGAATAGTAAATAGCATGCACTTTTAAAATGTGCTCAATGTGTATTTACATAATAGCCTGTAAGAGTTCCACTGTCAAGTAAATAATACTGTAGTTGCCCTTAAAAGTCTTTAATTACCTGCAATATTTGCAGAGTACACAGTAATGGATTTCTGGTTTGTGTTAGCACTCCACTCTCTTATCAAATATGTTCCTTTCTTTTCTTCCCTGGCTTCAAATACATATATATTTATGAAAGTAATTTTAAGTGGCCATTGAAAGAGACCACCCATCTAGACAGAATGGCCTTGAATGGTTTCACTCATGGTAGAAAAATCTTTTAGAATGAAATGGTGATACTGGGCTGACAGCATACCGATAAAGAGCATCTTGTAAATGCAATCAAGTAAACAGAAAGCAGAACACCTTAAGGGTGATGGAGAAATCAGTCATGAGCAGACTGTGCTTTGGTGAACCAGAGCCAGGCCCCAGCCCTCTCCCATGCTGTTGTTGTGTGACATGGTGCCTCTCAGATACATTCCCTTTTCTTCTACTGTAACAGAGGGATCTGCCCTCTGCAAACTCTGATTCCCAGTCTCTCTTCCCAACTAGTTTCTGGCTCCTTTAGGGCAATGGGAAGTACTAGATGAAACCTAGAGGGCAGGAAGGAGACATAAATTGAAGATTTCTTCCCTTTTCCATGTCAGGCATATATCCAGTGATGGCTGTGGCACCACAAGCCTCTGACCCATCCCGTGGGCCACCCCACAGCCCTACCGTGGTTCCTTATCTATCTGTGGCCCAGGCTCCTGGGCTCGTTACACCGCCTCCTCTCTCCAGGCCTCAAGGTGGTAGCAGCCCCCTGGAGATGCTAACCTCTGTGTTGCCTCATCTTCTCTTGGTTGATCTTTCAGCTTTTCTTATCTCTAATAAGCAGTTACCCAGGTTTAAATTATCCCTATGGGATTACCTGGAGTGGTGAGCCTTGTTTTCTTGGATGGTCTCTGACTGATAAACCTGCCATGTGGAAGTTCTCTTTTTTGAAGAACTTATCTAGGTGCGGTCAAATATATAAGTGTCCTCTTTCTTCTTCTCTGCAAAATGTCTCTTGTGACTTCACACGACATCTTTTAGAACCTACCTGATATTAGTGCCTTTTTAAGAAGAAGGAGGCAAATTTAGACATTATGTTAGAACCGAGGTAAGAATGGATATTCAGACCAACTACTTAAAAAGACAGCAGCTTCACAAATATAAATGCAAACTTGCCATTGTAGTCAACTGACGTTGGTCTTGTTCTACTGCTCTAAAATCCCCAGCTTTCAGAGGTTCCCAACTGTAAGACTCTGCTTCTTGCTGATTTGCCCTACTGTCACTCTCAAGCCATGTAGTCACACGCTGAAATACTTCAGGGCACGGTAAGTAATGGACGTCAGTGGAAAGGTGATGGAGGGAATTTGATTAAATGGTGTTCCTTAACTACAGGCATTTCAAGTTTGGTGGTTAAACTAATGACTCCATAGGAACAACACAAAAAACACTTGTTGTCAAACCTTTCCCTCTGTGCTGCTGGCTTGAGACTTCCCAGTTGACCACTGCATCTGGCGAGAAGCACTCTCCTGCCCCTTCTTCCGCATTTTCATTTCTTTCTCTGTCGCTCTTCCCACTGCCATCGTCAGTCACAAGCTTGCCTTGGACCTCATGGATATATGGGTCATGCCCTACCACCCCAGTCGTCACCCTACCGCCCTTCTGTCCTGTGCTGTCTCAACCCCACTCATTCTTCCTTAATCCCTGTCCTTCTCATCCTGTTATGTGAAATGTGTGGCATTTGAAAACCACCTATCAGAAATTTATTATTTTGAAAATTTATCATAGTTTAAATTTCCACTCTTAGTTTATTAAAAAGTACTCAGCTACTGCACATTTTACCTAATCTTTTAAATCACATGTGACCATTGCTAGGCAGGGAAAAATGGGGAAAACATGGAGTGCTTACTCTGAGCTATTCTTTGTTTTAATTCATTCCATCTCTTGTTACCCTTACCCGCTAATCTCTCTCTCTATGTGACTGCCAACTGAGAACAATGCCCCTGGAATAAAGAGGTTCTAGATGGAATAGGCAATGGGTGGGGACAGGTGAGGGAAGACACTAAAAACAACTTCCTTAGCTCATGGTATGCCTGGAGCTGAGGTTATTCTAGCTAGAGCTGTGTGGGTCCCATACTGCTGGAGCTGGGGTGGCTCTGGAAAATCACTGGTTTAATCTCCTCTATTCATGCTTATTTGTTAAGGATCTGTTCTCCCCTAGTTACTGACCTAAATACTGTGAATAAACTGGCAAGAAAGACATACAAGACCCTTCCTCATAGAAATTATGTTTCTAGGTAAAGGATTTGAGGATGGCCATTAAACAAATAAACAGTTACATAAAAAGATAATTTTGAGAAGTGAAGTTAATAAAATGGGATTCTATAAGAAAAAAAAATTACTGGAGCACAGAGCCACATTGGATGAGTAGAGCCTCTGAGAAGGCCCTGTTTGAATGATGGGAAGATGCCAGTCAGGTAAAGCTCTGGGGGAACAGAGTTCCATGTATGGCAGGGAAAGCAAGTGCTAAGGCTCTGGTTGCGTATGAGGACAGCAGATCTGCAGAACAGAAAGAAGGCCACTGTGGCTGGGATTGTAGGGAGAGGCGACAGAAACACATCATAGTTTCCAGAGATGACCAGGTGATGATTTTTTTAAGCAATTGTTTAGGACAAGTTCTTTGGATTTCATTCTCAGTGCATATGGACCATGAAGTTGAAGCTGTAGGAGGTGAAGTGACTTGCAGGATTGTACATGGTTTCATAGTTGTAGATATGAGAACTCTGCCTGGGATTCTTAATTCACTGTTGACCACCTGTATTGTTTCTGTGATATTCATACTGATGTATTTACCTGCTTAAAAATAACGGTCAGCACAGCAAGAATCTGTTGACCTATTTTATTTTTTGGCTTTCAGTTCTCTCGATTGCAGAGGTCCTTTAGTATTAATTGATCTGATCTTGTACAAGTTGACAGAGCAAACTCTTGGTGGTCCTTAGACACAGGAGCTCTCTAGGAAAAACGCAGGGGCTGTTGGGAGTCCAGAGTGCATGTAAATCAGCAAGTGGCATTTAGGTGTCATTCATCACCTGGAGTTTGTTCAGAGTGCTAAGTGGAGCTGCCCTCGGAAGATACCAGCCTACATGGAGCTGTAAATCTGAGGCCAGGCTAGCTTGCGATTATTAAAGGTCCCCTGGCAATTTTTCTAAGAGATGTAGTGTTAATTCCAAAGCCTTGGCCCAAATCCAACCCAGGAAATTACTTTGTGCCTACCTAAATTACACTTAGACTTCCAATTGGAAACTAATTCTCAAGTTCTTTCCTGAAACGCATTAGGGCGGTAGTGCTGCAAGGAGTCCCAGAGGGTTTGAGAACTGTTTCCTCCTCCTGGCCTTCTCCCCAGCCACTTTCCCCAGCCCACTCCCCAAAATGTGTGCACTTCACCAGCTTGGTATGATTTAGATCCACCCCAAATCTTTCTATGCATCAAAGTGTGACAAATACCTGCAATTCTGTATGTTTCTGGGTATAAGTTAAACCTCTTTCCAACAACACAATCATCTGCCCTGTAACTATTAGAACTAACTCATTATAGTTTTTTATTCCTATTTAAATCAATCTCCATAAGAAGCCGGGATGCACAAGTAATGCCTTCTCTCCTGGACTTCATATCTATTCCCTTTCTCTCACCCTCTCTCTCTCTCACACACAGTCCAGAACTCCTTATTCCTCTTTTCTGCTCTGCTGGATTTTTTTCCCCAAAGCACTTCTTGTCATCTAACATATATTTTAGTCATTAATTTATTCCCCAACCCACCTTAGAATATAAATACTATGTATCGTACCCCCTTAGCGAGGTGCTGGGTTCTTGCAGGTGTGGATGTGGTCTGGATGTTGTCCTGTGTCCTCTGGTCTCTATTTTAGGAAGAGTTGTCTTTGTTATATTTTCATGGATATATGTGGTTTTGGGAGGAGATTTCCGCTGCTCTACTCACGCCCCCATCTTTGCTCCCCCCTGAATATAAATACTATGGATGAAGGACTTTTTAAGCTTCTTTTGTTTACCATCCATATCCTGCTACTAAAAATAGTACTTAACATAGAGTAGGTGTTCAATAAATACTTGTGAAATAAATGAGCTGTTAAATAATTACCCCAAAACCCAGTTCTTTGGGTAGCAGCTGATAGACACAATTGTTTGGGCACCCAAGATATCGCTCATTTATTCATTCATTCCTTTGGTAAACATTTATTAGTGCCTACTGTACCACTAGATGCACAGACACATTCTGATTCTCATAGAGCTCTTCATCTAAATGAGGTGAAACATGTGTAAGGACGTAACTAAAGACCTAGCTACAGACCATTGAGTGAAAAGCCGATCTCTGATAGGCTGGAGAGCCGTAACACAGCATAGGGTTATGACTCAGTGCTGTTCATGGGCATCTCCATTTTATAAATTCCTTGTAGAATTTAATAGCAGGGGAAAAAAAATCTCTTTCCTAAAAAGATTCAAGATTCTTCTTATCAGAGAAGACTGATCTCTCTACTGTTCCTCTTTTTGCTTTAATGGCTAATTGATGAAAATCTAAATATAATAATCAATGGCAGTCAAAACTGTGTAACACATATCTAGAGGATTTGTCTGTCTTTTCCTACTTTATATGATTTCCAGTGATGCTTTCTATCAGTATGCTCATTGTGTTCTAAGTGTATACACCCCCTGCCCCACCGACGTGTCTGTGCGTTTATTGTCATTTAACCTTTCTTAAATTCTGTATGGTATGCATGGGCATAGCTATTAAATAAAGCTTCATAGATACATATGATGGAGATGAAATAGTTGACCCTGCTGTCCCAAGCTAAAATATTAAATGCATAAAAATCTAAGGAGCCATGCCTACAGCCCAGGCCCCAGACCCCTGTCTAAAAACCAAGATTTGGGGATTTAATCCAGTCTTTTGCACATGTACTTCTCAGGCTGTGATTAACCTTTATGCCAACTCCCTCTACATCAGCTCTTAATGTTTATTTTAAACCATTTTGTGCACATGCAAATACAAGAAGTTGAAGAGAGAGAAAGAGTGCAATGTAATTTATTCCACACAACACCCCAAGATTGGCTTTGTGCCCCAACCTCTGCAAACAGCCCTAGGGCTTCTAGTCCTCCAGTGTGGATTTTTTTGCATTAGGTTCATCCATGCCAACATTTCACTTTCGTGGTTTTAATTTTTTCTTTCCTTTTTTTAAAATTTGAGCTGATCTTGATATTTTTTATGTATTCCGGTAAGCTGCTTTCAATCCATTCTGGAACAAGGTAGGAAATAAACAAATAAAGCTTTGAAGAATAATAGTATTTGAAACCATGTCTGCCCCTTGAACTACATACTAAAAACAGGGCTTCCAAATGAGCATCCTAACCCTATTTGTTCAGTGATCAGGTCTGGAAATCTGGAAATTTTCAGATATAAGAGGTATATAAAATGTAGACATTATCTGAGTCCATTCTGGCTGTACCAAAAGTATAGACTGGGTGGCTTATACAAACAGGAATTTATTTCTCACAGTTCTGAAGACTAAGTTCAAGATCAAGTTGCAGGCAGATTTTGTATCTGGTGAGGGCTGAGTTTCTAGTTCACTGACAGGTCTTGTGGCTGTGTCCTCCCAGGGTACAAGGGGTGAGAGAGCTCTCTAGGGTCTCTTTTATAAGGGCACTCACCTCACTAATGACATCTCTGCCCTTGTGACCAGATCACGTTCCAAAGACTCCACCTCCAAATGCTATCACATCAAGGATTAGGGTTCAACACATGAATTTTGGAAGGATGCAAACATTCACTCTTTGCAGACATGTATAAGCTCCCTAGGCGATTCAGGTCCCTGGCACTATACACTTACATTTTACATTTTCTTCTATGAGTATGTATAATTCACAATAATAAAATTCTTTACATTCTCTATTTTCTGTTAATGAATTACAGCTCCTTTTTTTTACTGTTTACTGACTCAGATATTTGCCAAGTTCTCAAATGATCCTAATCAAAAGTCCTATTTCATACTGTTAACTTTTCAAAAGCAGGATGCAAAACTGTATATACTTATAAACACAATTCTTAAAAATATTCTTATCTAGAAAAAACTGAGCACCTTGTAGTTAATGCTCATGTTTTCAACAGTGAATATGTATGTTGCTTATGATTGAGAAGAGATAATATATATATAAAGACTAATGAAAGGAACTGTAGCCTGAGAAATACAGATCAAATTGGTTTGTAGAGATTAGCATTTGTTTTCTGAGGGGACAAGAAGGAATTTCCCCATCTCATCTCCACCTGCGCTCCTGTTCACCAACAGAGATCTCCAGTTCAAAGAGGGAGATCTCCCAGGAAGAGAACAAGAAAATAACTATTTAAAAATAAGTTCTGCTTTGAAAAGTTTTTCTCCTGTATATGGTATTTCATGATCAGGAGCAGCGTTTTCTTAGCTCAGCAGAGCAGAAAATACACTGATGAAGCTCTGATAAACCTCACCACTTATTGGATCTTCATTGTGTTCAGTTACAGTCACCCTCCTAGGCCTTTATATTATCTCATTATTCCTCTCAGCACTCCTATAAAGTAGGAGCCATTTTCCCATTTTATGCATGAGGAAACTGAGGATTAAAGGGGTTAAGAATGGTGCCTAGGGTCACACAGCTGCTAAATAGCAGAGCCAGAATTTGGCTCTCAGTCTGACTCCAAATGCCACGCTACTTTGGCGATGCTCCTGGTTGAGCTCTGACGAGAATGCGGGCCTCCTCCGGATTCCCAGTCCTGCCTCTTCTCTCCGTCACGCTGACTCCCTGCAGTGCTGAGATAATGCTCTTGGAAACGTCTTTAATGGTTGTTTTGACACCTCGTTAAACAGAATTTTGTTCTGACTAAACATGCTTGGCAAGGCAGGGGTTCAACCAAGTGCTTTGTTAATTTTAAAGCACAATAGAAGCAGGAGCCCTTATTCCAGGAGGTAGGGCAGTGTAGTGGAAAGAGATCTTGGCCCAGAGTAGTTTTGGAATCCCCACTTGGTAGCACACTTCGTAACAACAACAGGGGGTGCATTTAACTGCTAGGCTTGAGGAACCTGCTTACTCACCTAGTTACTTCACGCCTCCCTCTCTCCCTCCCCCCTGTATGAGGTTGTGAGGTGTAATTGGTGCAATGAGCAGACCTCGCCACAGAGAGTATGTCAAAAAGAGTTATTTGTTCTTCCATCATTTCCTTCATGTTTGGTCTTTTGAACTTTCTTTTCATAACTCTGGTTAACTTCTGGGGCATGTTCCATAGGGAACCAGTTACCCTTCGTGTAAGAACAGTCTCATCTTGATATTTTTATTACTGAAATATGAAAAAGCTCTAGCCCAGTCTTAAAATATCCATCTTACAGCCAATGGAAGGCTCCTCTCAGCCATGCACTTGGGATGCTCTGCCTTTTCCTTTCTTGTTGCCTGCCCTGCTGAACTGAGGGTTGGATAGGAAGAATTCAAGCAAAAAGCCGAAGTCTTTCACTGCCTGGTGCCCTCCTCACGGTGGCACCCCAATGCTGGCTTCCCCTGGAGCAGCTGTAGGTTCTTCAGAGCAGTCGCTCCCTTCCCAGTCCCCTGTTGTGACTATATTCTCCAGCTGACCTCCTCACATACTCTCTTCTGCTCCAGGTCAGTGGGAAACTCCCTCTTTTACATTAGAGCTTTCCTAAGGGGGGTGTCGGCAAGATGGCTCAAGGTGGGCCACTTCTGGAGGCCCATTGGCCTATGGGAAACTCCCAGGTCTTGTCAGCGGTGCGTGGTCTGCTCCTTAGCCCCTCTCTCACTTCACCCTGCAGTCTATCTTCCATTTCTATTTTTTTCTTTTTCTCCCTCTCTGAGATTTTACATCAATTGTATAAGACAATGGAATAATCTCATTTCACATTTTGTTACCTTAGGATTGACAGATAGTTTTTGCATGAAATAGAGTAAAAATGCAGGTGGTTGCCACCAGAAAGTATTTCTGTTGTTTGACACCCAAAACAGATTTGTTCAATGAACATTAATGTATTAGACACTGCACATTGAACATGCAATAATGAATTCAACCTTATCCTATCCATACTCTCAAGGATCTGGCATGCACTATTTCAGGAAGCCAATAAAAACATTAAAATCAAATTTATTGGGATGACTCTAGAAATCTACTTAAGTTATGTAACAGCAGAGAGGAAATATTTAATAATATTACCAAAGTGACTATTGTTTTTCTGTTTGATAAGTTTGACATGTTACATTTTGTAAATTTAAGGTGGACAGCATGGTATTTTAATACATTTATGTATTGTAATAAGATTGCCATTGAAGCCATATTTGTTGCCTTACATGGTTATAGTGCAGTACTATTGTTTATATTTATTGTACTGTGCATTAGGTCTCTATGGCTTATTTACTATTAGTTACAATGTTTTACCCTTAAATACCCTGTCTTATCCCTTCACCCTCTGTCCTGTAATAACCACAATCTTACTCTGTATTGTCACAGATTTGGCCTTTTCACATCCCACATATCATTGTTAATATAGAGTACTTGTCTTTCTGTGTCTAATTTCCCTCACTTAGCATAATGTGTTCAAGGTCAATTGCAACATTGTTGCAAATGTTGCAGGATGTTCTCCTTTCTCATGGCTGCGTAATATTCCCTGGTATATGTATACCACATCTTTTTTGTGTCTCCATTGATGGGCATTTGGGGGTGTTCAAACATACCTTGGCAATTGAGAATAAGGCTGTGATGGGATATGTATGTATTTCATTGAAATCCTGTTTTCAGTTCCTTTGTGTATATACCCAGACATGGAATTGCTGGATCATGTTGTAGATCTATTTTTAGTTTTTTGAGGAATCTCCTTATTTTTTTCCACAGTACCTGGACTAATTTACAATCTCACCCCCCAGTGAATAAGCGTTTCCTTTATCCCCACTATCCCTTGTTGTGTCTAGTCTTTTTGATGATAGCCATTCTGACAGGGATGAAGTGGTATCTCACTGTGGCTTTTACTTCATCTCCCTGATGATTAGTGATGCTGAACATCTCTTCATGTGCTTGTGGGCCATTTTGATGTCCTCTTTGGAAAAAATGTGTATTTAGTTCTTCTGCCTGTTTTTTAAAAATCAGATTTAGTTTTGTTGTTTTTCATTTGTATTAGTTCTTTACATATTTTGGATGTTAAACCTTATGCTTGACAAAATTTTCTGACATTTTACAGGTTGCCACCTCATTTTGTTAATTGTTTCTTTTGTCTTAAAGAGGTCTTGTGCTTGATGTAGTCTCATTTGCTGATTTTTGCTTTTGGTGTTTTTGCTTTTACTGTCATATGCAATAAACATCTTTGCCAAGACCAATAGTAATCAACTTCTTCCCTATGTTTTCTTCTAGAAGTTTCATGGAATCAGGTCTTATGTTTAAGTATTTGATCCATTTTGAGATAGTTCTTGTGAGTGGTGTGATCTAGAGATCTAATTTCATTGTTCTGCATGTGTTTCAACATTTGTTCAAGAGACTGTTTTTCCTGTATTGGGTGTTCTTGGCTCCCTTGTTGAATATTGGTTTGAAATTAAAAAGTACAACACCACTCTTTTTTTTGTTTTTCAATAAAGATTGCTTTGCCTATTTGGGGTCTTTTGTGGTTCTACACAAACTTTAGGATTGTTTCTTTTATTTCTGTGGAGGATGTCTTTGGTATTTTGATGAGAATTATGTTGACTCTGTAGATGGCTTTGGTTAGTGGGGCCATTTTCACAATATTTGTTCTTCCGTCTATGAACACAGAATCATGTCCATTTGTTTGTGACTGCTTCAGTTTCTTTCAGCAGAATCTTATAGCTTTCATTGTACAGATTTTTACTTCCTCAGTCAAATTTATTCCTAAGTATTTTATTATTTTTGATGCTGTTTTGTTTGGGATAGTTTTATTTCATTTTCTGATGCTTCATCATTAGTGTAAAGGAATATAAACTGATTTTGTAACTTGACACATCACTGAAATCACTGATTAATCACAATAGCTTTTTTTGATTGACCCTTTGGGCTTGTCTATATATAAGATCATACTATCAGTAAACAGTGACAATTTTACTGAACAAGACTATTTTGAGGAATACTAGTGCTATTTAACATTATTACTACTTTAAACAATATTGACAGAGATAATGATACTAACATATAGTTATTGGTTATTGAATACTGATCATAACCAAGAGTAACTGAATGTTTTGCATGTATTATCTTACACAGTCATCAAAGTTGTCCGATATGATGTAGAGACCCTAATTTTTCCCATTTTATAATAGAAAATCAGAAACTAAGAGTTAGCAAGGTGTGAGTAAATTTTTCACTGTGGCAGATCTGTTTTTCTATTCTTCCTGCACTGTTACCATTAGGCAATACTGCTTTCTTGGAACTGTGGTTTGCAGGTAGGTTATAAGATAGAATACATACTTTTTGATAGCAATAGTACTAAAATAAATAGTTCTTGAACTGATTTTAACTTTAATAGGAGGCCTAATGGATGAATGTGATAGAAAAAGAATGATTAGAAGTGTTCCCACCCACCCCTCAACATGACCATCTACAAGATAAGATTTGAAAACGAGTGTTCATTTGAGTCTGCTTTTCATGGGAAAGGAGGGTTTGGTTTCCAGAAATTTGCCTACCATTGTCTGCTTCCTGTTCATTCTAACCAGCTGACAGAACGGCATATTCTGAAGCTGAGTTTCTGCTCTTCATGAACTTTACAAAATGTGAGATTGCCAGTTACTATAAGTTGAAAATAGCACAAGTATTTAGCCAAGAGTTTTCAGAATTGGAAAAAGACTCTTTGGGTTTTTTTAAGAGCAAATGAAAAGAGGTAGAATTTTCAATAATGCCTAATAATAAATAGAACAAAAAAACGAGACTAATACTTTAAAACACACACACACACAGTGTATGTTAAATTATATCAATAGTCCCTGTCTTCTTAGTGCACTAAAAATAATTTCCCAGAACCTCTGAAAGAGAAAATAGGTACTAAATTTGACTTCCTTGAAATCCTTTTCACTTGAAATTTTACGAAGGTGGTTTATGCAATGCTGAATAAGTTGACTCTTCTAAAAGGGTAAGTTCCGTAGCAGAAGGAATACTGTCAAAGTTGCAAGTGGTGGATGCTTAAGAGTTATCTCTGCCAAAAATTTAATCTAACAATTTAAAGTAGTACAGCCCCAAAGGCCAAACATGGAAGAAAATCAGGCTGTGAATCCTGTCTCTTGGAAGAAATGCTTCTAGAGATTCACAGAATGTTAAAGTTCCAAGGGATTTTAGGATTCTACTACTTTATTCTTTGACTTTATAGATGAGGAAACTGAGTTACAGAGATGCTACCTGGACTGTCCCTAGGGCAAAATGTGACCGAACCATGAAAAGACCCAACATTTCATAACTCTAGTACATCACCAATCCGGAGGACAGGTCTCTGTCCGTTTTGACAGACATTGATGTACACGAACATTAATATTGTACCACTATGATATAAACATACCTTGTTCCAGTTAGCTGTTTAGCAGGTTAAGAATATTCTTCTCAGGACTATGTATATTACAAAGGGAAAATCATACATCATTTTCTTATTTTTGTTTCTATATTTGGCATACTTACTAATTAATCTTAGCCTACTGAGAATTATCAGTAGTTAAAATATTTACTTTACAAGTCTATTGATCTTGAAATAATTTAATAATGTTTGAAATGAAAGTATAGACAAGAATTCCAGTCTGCCACATGTAAGTGCAGTGGCTTTCCCGTACAAGGGCTTATACTTAAATAATTAAAAAGTTGATAACATGCAGTCTATGGCTGGCCCACCAGCTCCATATCAATGATACTCTCTTCCCACTTTTATTATGCATCATCCATAGGATGTGCCTTATGTTCCCATAGTCATCACAGTGTACGTGTGATAGTGGCCTCACCCCTAGTGTCATATATATGCAGGTAGAAGAAGAAAACAATATTCCAGGCAAGTAGAAAAAGAAAATAATAAAGAACAAGAGACAAGGCATTATTTCAGAAAAGTGAAACTTACCATCAAATTTCTGCTTTTAACTCTTTGGCTAGAACCGTGTCTCATGAACAGGGCTACTTATGAGGGAAGCTGAGAAATGTAGATTTATGGTTGAGCATATTATGCCTCCCCAACCACTGATATTATAGTTGAGTGATTAAAAAAAGAGAGAACAATACAACAGATGAATGGTTAAAGAAGATGTGGTACTTATACACAATTGAGTATTATTCAGCTGTAAAAAAGAAAGAAATCGTTCCATTTACAGCATGGATGAACTTAGAGGGGGTTATGCTCAGTAAAATAAGCCAGACAGAGAAAGATAAATATCATATGATTTCATTTATATGTGGAATCTAAAAATAAAACAAAACAAAATAAACAAAACAGCAGTAGACTCATAGACATTGAGAAGGGACTGGTGGTTACCACAGGAGAAGGGTTGGGGTGAGTAGGTGGGGAGGGTGAGGGAAATAAAGAGGCATAAAATATCATCATCATCATATAAATGAGTCATGGGGATAAAATTACAGCCTAGAGAATACAGTCAATAATTCTGTAACATCTTTCTATCTTGACAGATAGTAACGATAGTAGTTGGGGTGCACATCTAATAATGTAGATAACTGTTGGAAAACTATGTTGTATACTTGAGACCAATATAATATTGTATATCAGCTATACCTCAATAAACAATATATCAACAAAAATAAAAAACTAGAAAAGAAAAGAAAATATGACCAAAAAAAAAAAAACAAAAAAGGAAGAAGAGGACAATGGATATTTGGCAGACAATTAGCAGAATTTTCCCCAAAGAGAAGCAGGCATGGCACTACTCCAGGGTTGAAAAGACTTGGGTAGTACTTGCTCCAGACTCTCAGATTTAAGTTACCTTGCTTTATATCCTGGTCTAATTGCTGAACCTCTCCATAAAAATATTTTTATTTCCCTTTTAAAGTGTGATCATTAGATTAAGAACAATCTTTAGGGTAACTTCAAGAGTTAGAAATTCAGATCTCTATTACAAAGAGCTGTATGGGCCTATAAACTAACCACTAGCTGCACATGGTTATTAAAAGGTGGCTAATCTGAATTGAGATGTTCCACGTGATATTGAAGATTTATATGACAAAAAGAATATCAAACATCTGACTAACAACTTTTATTTTGATTACATGTTGAAACCATTATACTTTTGGTATGCTGGGTTAAGCAAAATATATTAAAATTAACTTCATCTGTCCTCTGTTTTGGTATTGCTAATCTAAATAAAATAACATAATAGCTCATATTTGTAGTTTACATTGTAGTTCTGTTGAACAATGTTTACATAGAAGAAAATATGCTTTCAGAAAAACTTCTTCAACTTAAGGACATTCTTTATCTATTTGCAAATTACCTTGGTATGACTAAGTAATTAGTTCAGTCATAAAACTACCCTTGAATTACATGGCCTGTGAATTATATTTCTGTAAAGCCATAGAGAAAAAAAGAGTGTGGGGGGAAGAAAAGGAATTACATTGCTGGAAGAAAAAATCATGATTGCACAAGTAATTTAAGTCTAAACAATCATAGATGTTATAATTACAGAAAAGGAGGTGATTATTATAATCCTTAATGATAAGAAAATATTAAATTAGTACCAAATAATGAAGGAGGGAGGAGAAAAGTAAGGGGTAGGTTATATGTGTTAATTTCCTTATTTTTCATGACAAGAAGTAATTTAACTGTTTAAAAAATATAGAAATATAGTTGAAATATTCAGTGACTCCATTCCCAATGTTTTGGGAACTCATATTTGTAGTGATAAATATTTTTGAAAATTTCTATAGTTACTTCACTTTCAATTCAGCTATTTATTTCTGCTATATTCAAATTAAATTAAACTTGATGTATATTATTCCTAAAATCCTACGTAAAGGATGACCAAATTTTTGCAAAATTATGTCCTTTATCCTCTTATTCTTCTTTTTCTAGAATCACATGGGATATATTGAGAATGATGTTCATTTAACTTTAGGTTATATAACATAGTAATTCCCAAAAGGATAAATCACCTGTAAATGTCTTATTCTATGCTTTGTCATTTTCTGCATTATCTAAATCTGTTATAATAAGCATTCATAATTGTCAGACAACTCATCAAGTTAAATTAAAAACTTATATGTGGATAAATATATGTAGTAGGCTGTGAGAATGTGGCTCTCATCATTTCCTTACAATGTGACTGTCATTATTTCCTTGTAAATTTGAATTCGGGGTTAAAGATGGAAATGTTGAATGACAAACCACAGCACAGTAGTGTTCCTCACAGAAGCAGGAGTCCAGTAATGGATGCGCCTCCAAAGGACAGATAGCTGAGTGTCATAACAGTAGCTCTACTGGAAGGCTTAGTTAGTATCCATGCAGAGAATAGCGCCAACCAGAAGTCCCTAAGAGGATGTGGGTAAAATGGTGTCTGTAGAACCACAACACATTTTAGGACAAAAGTGAACATTTATTGACCTTGGGTAAAAGAACTCCAAAGAAAGCAGAGAACCAGAAAGGCACCTTCTCCTACCCTTCCTCCTCCATCCCAGCTGCTGTCCCTCTCCAGCCCCCTGTTCCTCTGTCTTGCATTACTATTCTCTCCCCTCCACTTGCCCAGGACTCCCTTCTTTCTCTTTCAGTCTCCACCCCCATGCCCTGTTCCTGGCACAATGTCTTCCATGAATTTAGACTTTTACCAAGCTTGGAAAAGGATTTGGCCTCAAATATTTTCTGATTTTCCAGTTGTTCTTGAATCAAAGGTCTAATAAAGCTTTTGGCATGAAAAAAAGAAAAATATAAAGAATATTTAGTTTTCCTGATTCATTTCACAGTGGTGAATATACATAAAATAATAATTTAGTAATTAACCTGCCACACAAATTAATATTTTCTTTTCTTTTTGGGAGTCTAATCATATCTGTTTCTGTTAAATTTTTGACTGGAGCCAAGAGACTCAGCAGTTTCTACTTTTTTCTTTTACATTGTGTTGGGTCTTTATTTTATTTCTTTTCCTCTGTGTGTGTGTGCATACACGCACATTATGAGATAGTTTTGCTTTGCCTTTTCCGTAGAGAGCAAAACCCAAGGGTGTTTAAGAGGTAAAAATATTGTTGAGAAAATGACAGGAAACCATCCCTGTGAGTTCAGGATATAAGACATCTTGTCTCCATCTATAGTTAGGCTCTCATTTGTGATTTCCCTGAGCTTCCCTCTGAATTCTCTTTCTTCCCTGAAAAAAAAAAGTCTTCCAAATTAGGTCAAGTACACAGTGAGTATGAACAACAAACTAAGGTTTTTATTTGACAGACCACATGTTTTATTTGTTACTCTCCCCCCAAAAAAACAGGAAAATTGTGATAACTGATGCATGGTATATGACAAATATGTAGTGAGAGCACTGAGATAATGAAAGAAGCAAGTCACAAAATCACGTGTGTACTATGATATCAGTTATAGGAAACAGGATAATGGAGAAGCCAGGAATATGCAAAATGCAGGCAGCAATTGTGGTGAGGTGTTGGAGTTAGAGTAGATAATTCCCCCTTGTTCTCAAGTTTTCTGTAGTTTTGCAATGAAAGAAAGAAGACAGCAAGTAGAGGGAAAGATTAAGGACTTTAAAGCCACCTTAACCTGGATCCAGCTTTCAACCTTGTCACTGGTTATAACTGTGGTCTTCTGCATTGTAACTGCCTTAGTTTCTCTAAGCTGCGTTTCACCTTCTGTAAGCCAGGAATAATAGCGAAACCACTGTGTGGTTCTGATGAGGTTCAGAAATTGAGATAATGCATTATCTGTGTCTAATGTATATTAAGTGCTTTATAAACAAAAACTTATTAGTATTACAATTATCTTTAAAGCTTTCTGCCATCAAAAAAGAAAGCATGCAAAATGTTTGATGCATATATCTCATGTGTGATCTGTGCAGGCACAATGTTTTCTACCCGAAGCCCATTAGAGAACAAGGGAAGAAATTGTCATATTAGTTAAGAATTCAGACAGAATCTGAAGAGGTTTCCTTTCTCTATCAAATCTGCAAACATGTACTGAGCACCAACTATATCACAAGTATACACTTGATGGCATATGGCATGCTAAGACAGAAGAAGCACAGCCCCTGGCTTCTAGTCGTTCCCTGTCTACAGCAGAGTGTAGACATTTGTTCATAAATAACCACAGGACAAAGAAGAATGTGTTGACAAAGATGACAAAGTACATTGACTTGGTACTTTTTGCCAAGCATTATTTCAAGCAATTTTCATAGAAATAGATATTATTCTCAGCTTACCAAGGCCCAAGAAACGCTAAATAAATTCTCTGAAGTCACACAGGTAGAAAATAGTTGTGCTGGGAGATAGACCCAAAGAGACTGAGGTCAAAGACTGACCTCTTTGATACGAGAAAATAGAAGACAGAGAAATTAATTCTGTCCTTCAGGAGACTGAATACAGAAGAGAAAGCTGGGGAGGGAGAAAAGAAAACTTGTAGTTGGGTCTTTGAAGAATGGACAGGATTTTGATAATAATGATGGGAGAAGCATCACAAGTGGAAGGAACAGCATGAGGAGGGGCAGAGTGCATGAGAGTATAGAGTGCAGCCAGTATTAATAAGAATCCAGCATAGCTTGATTTCCAGATTCACAGAAGAGGGTGAAGGGGTGAAACTGGCCCCATGAATTCTAAGCTCTCACACAAGGCAGTCCACACATTCTATGTCTGAAGGAATAATCAAAATTAATGGGGTCACTCTCCAAATCATTTTAAATCTTTTTTTCACAATCAAAATAAAATTTATAAATTCAATCTGTAGAAGTATGAGAAAGAATCAAGGAAATACTATTTTCCTAGTTGAAAAAAGGAAATATATATTTTTGAAAAATCTTATACAAAGGCATTTGGTCTGAACTCTTCAAACAAAAACCCATATACTAGAAAGATATATTTTTTTCTTGGTGAGGGTGGGGAACTGAATAGTGTCATCCCCAAATTAGCACCCACTGTGAACCTCAAAAGATGACCTTATTTGGAAATAGGGTCTTTGTAGCTATAAGTAGTTAAGATGAAGTCCTAACAGATTAGAGTGGGCCCTAAATCCAATGACTGGTATCCTTGTAAGGCCATGTTGAGGATACAGAAAAACACTCAGAGGGGATATGGTCATGCAAAGACAGACACATGAATTGGAATGATGGATCTACAAGTTGACAAACACCAAGGATTGCTGGCAACCACCAGAAGCCAAGAAAAGCCAAGGAAAGACTCTTCCCTAGCATCCTCAAGGGCCCTGCTGACACCCTGATCTCAGACTTCTAGTCTCTGGAATCTCTGGAACCACGAGAGCACACATTTCTGTTGTTTTAAGCTCCCCATTTGTGGCACTTTATTGTGGCAGCTCTAGCAAACTAAAATAGTGGGCAACTGAAAGTCTCAAGTCATCCGTAACAAGATAAATTTGGTCATAATATGGCAATGTTAGGCAAGTTTAATAGGAATTAGAGTCCTTAGGAAAGTCATGGACTTCAGGATCACAGGTGCTCCAAAGCTCCTAACAGCTGTCTATTGGAAACAGCACTGAAATGTGAATTTAGTAAATAAAGTTTTCTCATTTGTTTGTATACTAGACCTTTCCAGTGTGTTCTCTAACAGCAGGCACTAAGATCAGCCAAAAGCAAGACAAAAATATGGTTACCTCCCTCCCAGTCTCCTTCCCTCTCTCCCATCCATCCATTCATCCATTCATCCATCTACATAATATAGAGGTAAAGTAAAGTGACTCTGAATCTAAAGGCATCCATGAAATAAAAATCAATATTGTCAGTGTTTAGGAAAAAAGAAAATACCTTTTCAGACAGACTTCAGCCAATTAGAAATTAGACAAATTTATCTGACATAGGGTCCCCTGCCAAGAAAGTTCATGTGCTGCTGTAACTGATGAAATTACAACCAAGTCTAAGTGGCAAAGAGCCCCAGGAGGGAACAAACAACAACCCAGACATTCTGTGATGAGAACTATGCCAAGCAGAAGAGCTTAAAAGTCCTGTGAAACTCTCAAACTCTCTTGGGCTGGAATTCTACTTCTCACAAACTTTCGTTCACTTCATCTGCCAGTCCCTCTTCTCTCCCCGCTAGGAATTCACAGTCGGGCAGCGTCAGTATATGCGGTGTGTTGCAGTGAAATGCAAACACATTTTCTATAATGAACATATGGGAGACTCCAGTTGAAAACAGTTCCGACTGTATCCCAGGCATGTTATTGGCTACGGGACTGCAGAAAAGCAGGCAGCAGACGGAATCAGGAAGCGTGGAGGCAAGAAAGGAAGGACGTGTACTTTGCTGTTTCAAGATCCTGAGTTCTGCCATGCCCTGCTGCAGCTTCTTTCGAAAAGCAAACTGGCTTGGCTGGTTGCTTTCCTGATTCTTAATACTTATCTTTCGTTCTACAGTACATGGCCTTGCATAAGTGCTGAAAAATTCGGTGCAGATGGTTTGTGGCTTGGAATTTTAAAATAGATATCAGTATTTAAAATTTTTTAATTATAAAAAATGTTAAGCTTTCAAACATTGAAATAAATATGTAATATTTATTTACTCCTGCATATCCATACCTAAGCTTAACAATTGTTAATATATCCTATCTTTTCCCCATACAGACACATTCCATAGGTGTGCCCAAATACAAGCATATGCAAAAGTACACATGTACATCCATGTATGTATAAAACCATCTTAATATAGAACACTTCAGCCATAAAAGCAAAGATATTCTTGCACATAACCTCTATACGAGCCACAGGTATTTTTGAAAAGCTTTATCTTGCCTTGCTATCAGTTTCACTAGGATGATACAGATACAAAATGACAATAAATTAAAATTATTCCTCTTCCCCAAATCAAATTACTACTCTAAATGTCAACTCAAGAGTGTATTCTTTCAAGACTCATCTTCTCATTTTGATGTGAAGGAAGGCAAACACCCTTACAGACCTGTCAGTGGTGAGAGCACAAGCACAGGGTATGCTGGGAGCCCAAGAAATAGCATTACTGTTGATGGCACTGATGTAACTAAAGGTCAGAGAAGCAGCTGTCAGGTTGGTACGTCAGAAAACATCTACTTAGTCAAGGATATTACTATCCAAATAAAACTGCACCTGCTGGTATGTAATAATTTCTCCCCCAGCAAAGATTTTTCTTTGCAGTGTAACAGTGTGGTTGGAATAGAAGTGCAAGAGCTTATAACCATCAGCCTCTTTTAGATTTGAGGGAATTTCTTTGTGTTGAATGAAATCTGCTTTTATTTTCACATTCGATGGAGAATAAAGATATGTACAAGGAATGAGAAAGATTACAGTAAATGCAGAATAAAGTATAAGGTAACATCAAAATATGGTGTATATTTCTCTGTATTTTGTAGGACTGCAAAACTAGTTGGTTGCCTCTCTGAAGTAGAAATGATCATCTTTAAATTTGCTTTCTTACTGCATGTCTCAGGGGACATGACTGGATGTCTGCTGGTCTGATCCCATTGACTATTTCTTTGTGGGAACCTACTTCACTGGTTTCTTAAATAAGTGCAGTGCCATTCCCAGTGGAAACAAAGGAATATTTCCTTTAAGAATCTTTTTTTTCCTTTAGATGTGGAATTTCAAAACTTGTTATCAGTCACACAGGAAACCAGGTAAGCAGGGTCGTGCAGTAAGCTGAGTTCCGGAGGTTTTCTCCCTCAGTGACCTTCACACTCCCTCTGCCAGGTCTGTTTTAGTTCTGAGTACATGAAGTATCAGGAAAGAGTGGTTTCTATGGCCTGTGAACAGGAAAACTTAAATACGAACCTAAAATTTTACACAAATCTTTTCTAACTTCCCCCCTCTTGTCTTTCCCCATTTCTATTTAGTCTTTGGTCTCTTAAAGCATATTTCAGATATTTTCCTCAAAACTGTATGGAAAAAGTTGCCTATTTTATGAATAGGAGCTTCTCAGAAAGGTCAAGTTATATTTATTTGATAGCCATCTCTGTATGCATAATGATTTTTACCTTAAATGATAAAATTTACTTTCAAATCTCTTTTCTATCTACAAAGTGGTCTGAACTGACATCATTACAGGGCTTATCATTAAGTATCTTACCTACTTATGCAATTTTGAAGTCTGTAAAGTTACAGTAAATACAGAAGACCTTCAGCATTCAAGATTTAGCATTCACAACTTTGATGCCTTGCAAAATACTCAAGGTCCATGATATAGGGTGACTGATAATTTTGTTGTGGCAAGAAGCTAGATTGTCATAGACTGAGAGGCTAGTTTCTATGAAAGTCACTTACTCGTGAAAGCAGCTATCATACAGTATCTGTATCTGAACAAGATTTTATGTTCTTTACTCAATTTCATATATGCAGTGACTTAAATGTTTAGGTTTTTTTTCTTTTTGAGAAAAGTGGTAAGTCAGAGGAAAAAGTGAATCATCAATAAATGTTGCAAATACAATGACTTTGTCATGGATATGTGGTAAAAGTCAGGAGGCAAAGATCTTCTTTAACTGGTTGGGATGGTAACATGATTCCACCAATGATGTGTGCATATTAATAACCTCAGTAGTTGGAACTGCAAAACAGATCTCCACCTTCCTTCCAAAATCTGATGTCACAGAATAACAGTTTTTATACTAAGTTACTCTTCTGGGGAAAAAAAATGTCTGTTTTACCAGTTACCTCTTCCAGGACTGACTATTTTGCCACGTTGCCCTTTCCAAGCTTCTGGTGATCTAGGAAAAAAAGGCCCAGGCCATCTCTTCAGTTTTGTTCTGAAAGAAGGATAAAATAGGAAGAACAGGATAACAAAGGAATATGGAATTAAGGAAGGAGTCAAGAAGAAAACCATGCACTCTTAGAGAGTAAATAGAATGCTCAGGATTTCCCCCTCAGAAATAAATAAGTTTATTTTTTTTTAAATGGAAGGAAGCACTGAAGAAAAAACTTCCTTAAAGGTGAAAAGGCCAAAAAAGGAAGGAATATAACACACAGGAGATAGAGAAAGAATCTACTTTGGCAGAATATTTCTCCCAGGAAACAAAAGAAAATGGTAGGTGACAAAGGTATTTCTCATGGAAATAAAAGAGAACATTGGCTTTGCAAGGAGACCAGAGTGAAAAAAGAAGAGATCAGCACAACTGCCTGTGACAACAAAATGAGAGGAACAGAAAGCTGGAAGAGCTAAGAAAGAGACAATATGCCCATCTTTGTTCAGGCTGCTATAACAAAGCACCACAGACTTAGTGGCTTATACACAAGAGAAATTTATTTCTCATAATTCTTCACGCTGGGAAGTCCAAGACCAAAGTACCAGTAGATTTCTTAGTTCATATATGGATGGCTATCTTCTCATTGTGTCTTCACATGGCAGGAAGGATAAGAGAGCTCTCTGGGATCTCTTTTAGGGGCACTAATCTCATTCATGAGGGCCCCACCCTTATACCTGAATCAGCCTCACCTCCCAGCATCATCACATTGCGGGGTAGGACTTCAACATATGAATTTTGGGAGGACACATTCAGTCTTATAGCAGGGACAATGGAAGAAAATCTTCCATTATAAGAACAAGCAAATACTTTTTACATTACAACAAGCAAATACATTATAAGAAATAAGCCAAATGTTAAATATGCAGACCCATTTTAAAGAAAAGATAAAACTCTACTGGGGCACATGGAAGAAAAATTGTATAAATATATAAATACACATTTTTCATGAATAAGAACTCAATAAAATTAAGATGCTTATAAGTTCTAAAAAATCCTCAAAAGTCAACTAAAAGAAAAATAAAATGCTATTCTTTTAAGAGGAAAAGAATAACCTGGAAGCATAAGTGTGAAATAGGCAGAAACTTTTTGAAAGGAAAAATAATGAGTTAGGCTGGTTTTACATATACTAAAATATATCATAGAGCCACAATGTTTACAGTATGGTTCTAGATCCAGATATATATTATAGAAATGTGTTTTGGAGTTTAGATAAAAGGTCAGCACTTTCCACTGATTTAAATAGACAGCAAAATTTGGAAATATATCTCCAGAGTTTCTTCAATCCTCTTTATATGTAAGAAATTATCCCTTCAGTATAAATTTCTGCTTGTCAATCTCTCCATCCTCAGAAATCTAGAAGAACTGTTTATCTGTGTATCTTATATCTGTATTGGTTTCCAGTTGCCACTCTAATAAATTATCATAAATTAGTACCTGAAAACAACACAAACTTATTCTTATAGAGTTCTGGAGGTCAAAATCTAAAATCCGTCTGATGGAACTAATGTCAAGGTGCCAGGGGGCTGGCTTCCTTTGCAGACTCCAGAGGAGAAGCCGTTCATCGCCTCCTCTAGCTTCTGGAAGCTGTCCTCATTCTTTGGCTCTGGGCTTCACTTGGTGCGGCCTTTGTCCCCTGCTTCTGTCATCATGTCACCTTCTCTATGTGACTCTGATTCTCCCTGTCTGACTCTTTTAAGGACCCTTGTGATTAAATTGGGCCCACCTAGATAATACAGGATAATCTCCCCATTCTAAGATCCCTAATTTAATCATCTATGAAATCCCTTTTACCATGTAAGGTAACATATTCACAGATTCTAGGGATTAGGATGTAGATATCATTTGAAAAGGAAGCATTATGTAGCCTGCCATGCTCTCCTTTTTATGACCCTAATTACCTAGTAATAGGAAGGCTGAGAAAAACTGACAGTTCTATCCACATATGTATGTACATTTGTGACAATGGAGCAGTGAAGGTTCCTGGATGTTGAATCTTAGATGGTTTATTAGCTTCTTCAGTCCAGCTCTGTTTTTCAAGAAACCAACAGACAATGAAAAGCTTACTTGCTCACTAACAAATGTGAAAAGGTATGAAATATTTGTCTTTTATTTTGCATTCATTTGGCCATTTTGTACTTACATACTGAATACCTAATAATCCTAATAATAGTTACTATTAGAATAATAGTAGCTGTCATTTATTAAGTGTTTTCTATGGGCCAGCCATTATGTGCTTTATCTCATTTATTCTTAATTATCCTATAATCAGGAGATTATTGTTTCCCACAATTTAGAGATGAGAAAACTAATACTAAAATAGCTTGCAAGAGTTTCCCCCAGTCGTACAGCTAGCAGGTGTGAAAAATAGTTTGAACACAGTGATTCTAAGGCTCCTGACCTGACAGTAATGACAACAATGTGCAAGGCACTAGGTCACAGGGACCACAGCAGTGGCCATTGTCCTGTGCTTCCATTCCATGGCAGAGCCATGCTAATGGGCAAGAACAAAAGGATGAAATGCATGCTGTCATCAGGGGAGGTCTGGAAGTCACAGGAACACACTGGTGAGCATGTAACTCAGAGATGGGGATTCATTTTTCTGCTGGTAACTAAGGAATGAAGAATTGATGTACGTGCAGGATGAAGAGGAGTGGGGTGGGGACTGCAGACTGATTTAACAACATGAACAAATGCCTCTGTCAAGAGAACACAGAGAGTTTAAAGGACTGTAAGAAATTCACTATGGCTGGATGATAAATGTCAAG
Organism: Manis pentadactyla; assembly: GCF_030020395.1. Classification (NCBI taxonomy): domain Eukaryota; kingdom Metazoa; phylum Chordata; class Mammalia; order Pholidota; family Manidae; genus Manis; species Manis pentadactyla. The sequence goes on along the minus strand of NC_080021.1, from coordinate 145,171,129 downwards.
GAGAGGATAGCACATGGCTAGGGAGGTAAGTATGGGCCTAATTACTCAAAACCTTATAAATCATGTTAAGGAGTTTGAACTTCATCAGCACTTCATCCAGTGGTCTGTCCCTTTAAAAGATGTAAGCCAAGGAATGACTTGATCAGGTTTTCATTTTATGATGTTCCAAGTATGGTTGGGATGTGGCAATATTGGAAACCCTGAAGCCAGCCAATCAGCTGTTATAGGACTTTAGATGTTGTGGAGATGTTGCAAAGCCAATATTTTTATGTTAAACCATACTTAGAATTATTGTGAAGAATATAAAACTCACATGAATTTTTAAAATAAGCTACCCAGGTGGAGCCAAGATGGCAGCGTGAGTAGAGCAACAGAAATCTCCTCCCAAAACCACATATATCTATGAAAATATAACAAAGACAACTATTCCTAGAATAAAGACCAGAGACACAGGACAACATCTAGACCACGTCCACACCTGCGAGAACCCAGTGCCTCATAAAGGGGGTAAGATACAAGCCCCGGGGCGGCAGGACCCGAGCGCCCCTCCCCCCATCTACCGGCGGGAGAAGAGTAGGCAGAGCGGGAGGGAGACGGAGCACAGGACTGCTGAACACGCAGCCCCAGCCATCCAGACCAGAGCGCAGACACAGTGCGTGGGCAGGGCCCTGGATAATAGGGAAACAGGGCAGCAAGAACAGCGAGAGGGTACCAGAGGCCTGGCGCCGGAGGACATAAGAAAAGCGAGTGGCCATTTTTTTTTTTTTTTTGCTGTTTTGTTTAGGCGAGTGCTTTTTGGAAGTCTTAAAGGGACAGGGAATCCAATGCTAGGGAAACAGGGCAGCAAACCGGTGAGTGGGTATCGGACACCAGTGCTGGAGAAAAAAAGAAAAGTGAGCGGCCAATTCCTTTTTTTTTTTTTTGCTGTTTTGTTTTGGCAAGTGCTTTTTGGAAGTCTTAAAGGGATAGGGACCCCAATATTAGGGAAACAGGGCAGCAAGACCGGTGAGCAGATGCCTGAGGCTGGCGATGGAGAATAAAGAAAAACGAGCGGCCAATTTTTTATTTTTATTTTTTATTTTTTTAATTTTTAAAATTTATTTATTTATTTATTTTTTTGTGGTCGTCGTTTTGTTTTGGCTGGTGCTTTTTGGAAGTCTTAAAGGGGCAGGGTGGGACACTTAATTCAGAGGTAGGGAATCCAGGGATCTCTGGGCACCCAAATACCCCGGGCTGCAGGGAGCACGGAGGCCCCTTACGGAGATAAATAGCCTCCCGGCAGCTCCCCCACCAACGCAACTCCACAACTTTGGAGCAGCTGCCTGAGCCAGGCCACACCCACAGCAACAGCGGAGATAAACTCCATAGCAGCCGGGCAGGAAGCAGGAGCCCTGTCTGCGTGCAGCTGCACAGCACAAGCCACTAGAGGTCGCTGTTCTCCCAGGAGAGGAAGGCCACAAACCAACAAGAAGGGAAGATCTTCCAGCCGTCACTCGTTCCAGCTCTGCAAACTATTCCTATCACCATGAAAAGGCAAAACTACAGGCAGACAAAGATCACAGAGACAACACCAGAGAAGGAGAAAGACCTAACCAGTCTTCCTGAAAAAGAATTCAAAATAAAAATCATAAACATGCTGATGGAGATGCAGAGAAATACGCAAGAGATATGGGATGAAGTCCGGAGGGAGATCACAGATGCCAGAAAGAAGATTACAGAAATGAAACAAACTCTGGAAGGGTTTAAAAGCAGAATGGATAGGATGCAAGAGGCCATTGATGGAATTGAAACCAGAGAACAGGAACGCATAGAAGCTGACATAGAGAGAGATAAAAGGATCTCCAGGAATGAAACAATGGTAAGAGAACTGTGTAAACAATCCAAAAGGAACAATATCCGTATTATAGGGGTACCAGAAGAAGAAGAGAGAGGAAAAGGGATGGAAAGTATCTTGGAAGAAATAATTGCTGGAAACTTCCCTAAACTGGGGGAGGAAATAATCGAACAGACCATGGAAATACACAGAACCCCCAACAGAAAGGATCCAAGGAGGACAACACCAAGACACATAATAATTAAAATGGCAAAGATCAAGGACAAGGATAGAGTTTTAAAGGCAGCTAGAGAGAAAAAGGTCACCTATAAAGGGAAACCCATCAGGCTAACATCAGACTTCTCAACAGAAAACCCTACAGGCCAGAAGAGAATGGCATGATATATTTAATGCAATGAAACAGAAGGACCTTGAACCAAGGATACTGTATCCAGCACGACTATCATTTAAATATGATGGTGGGATTAAACAATTCCCAGACAAACAAAAGCTGAGGGAATTTGCTTCCCACAAACCACCTCTAAAGGGCATCTTACAGGGACTGCTCTAGATGGGAGCACTCCTAGAAAGAGCACAGAACAAAACACCCAACATATAAAGAAAGGAGGAGGAGGAATAAGAAGGGAGAGAGGAAAAGAATCTCCAGACAGTGTATATAACAGCTCAATAAGCGAGCTAAGTGAGGCAGTAAGATACTAAAGAGGCTAACCTTGAACCTTTGGTAATCACGAATTTAAAGCCTGTAATGGCAATAAGTACATAACTTTCAATAGTCACCCTAAATGTTAATGGACTGAATGCACCAATCAAAAGACACAGAATAATAGAATGGATAAAAAAGCAAGACCCATCTATATGCTGCTTACAAGAAACTCACCTCAAACCCAAAGACATGTACAGACTAAAAGTCAAGGGATGGAAAAACATATTTCAAGCAAACAACAGTGAGAAGAAAGAAGAGGGGTTGCAGTACTAATATCAGACACAATAGAATTCAAAACAAAGAAAGTAACAAGAGATAAAGAAGGACACTACATAATGATAAAGGGCTCAGTCCAACAAGAGGATATAACCATCCTAAATATATATGCACCCAACACAGGAGCACCAGCATATGTGAAACAAATACTAACAGAACTAAAGGGGGAAATAGAGTGCAATGCATTCATTCTAGGAGACTTCAACACACCACTCACCCCAAAGGATAGATCCACCGGGCAGAAAATAAGTAAGGACACGGAAGCACTGAACAACACAGTAGAGCAGATGGACCTAATAGACATCTACAGAACTCTACATCCAAAAGCAACAGGATACACATTCTTCTCAAGTGCACATGGAACATTCTCCAGAATAGACCACATACTAGGCCACAAAAAGAGCCTCAGTAAATTCCAAAATATTGAAATCCTACCAACCAACTTTTCAGATCACAAAGGCATAAAACTAGAAATAAACCGTACAAAGAAAGCAAAAAGACTCACAAACACATGGAGGCTTAACAACACACTCCTAAATAATCAATGGATCAATGACCAAATCAAAATGGAGATCCAGCAATATATGGAAACAAATGACAACAACAACACTAAGCCCCAATTTCTGTGGGACACAGCAAAGGCAGTCTTAAGAGAAAAGTATATAGCAATCCAAGCATATTTAAAAAAGGAAGAACAATCCCAAATGAATGGTCTAATGTCACAATTATCAAAATTGGAAAAAGAAGAACAAATGAGGCCTAAGGTCAGCAGAAGGAGGGACATAATAAAGATCAGAGAAGAAATAAATAAAATTGAGAAGAATAAAACAATAGCAAAAATCAATGAAACCAAGAGCTGGTTCTTCGATAAAATAAACAAAATAGATAAGCCTTTAGCCAGACTTATTAAGAGGAAAAGAGAGTCAACACAAATCAAAAGTATCAGAAACGAGAAAGGAAAAATCACGATGGACCCCACAGAAATACAAAGAATTATTAGAGAATACTATGAAAACCTATATGCTAACAGGCTGGGAAACCTAGGAGAAATGGACAACTTCCTAGAAAAATACAACCTTCCAACACTGACCCAGAAAGAAACATAAAATCTAAACAGACCAATTACCAGCAACGAAATTGAAGCGGTAATCAAAAAACTACCAAAGAACAAAACCCCCAGGACAGATGGATTTACCTCGGAATGTTATGAGACACACAGGGAAGACATAATACCCATTCTCCTTAAAGTTTTCCAAAAAATAGAGGAGGAGGGGATACTCACAAACTCATTCTATGAAGCTAACATCACCCTAATACCAAAACCAGGCAAAGACACCACCAAAAAGGAAAACTACAGACCAATATCCCTGATGAAGGTAGATGCAAACATACTCAACAAAATATTAGCAAACCGAATACAAAAATACATCAAAATAATCATACACCATGACCAAGTGGGATTCATCCCAGGGATGCAAGGATGGTACAACATTAGAAAATCCATCAACATCATCCACCACATCAACAAAAAGAAAGACAAAAACCACATGATCATCTCCATAGATGCTGAAAAAGCATTTGACAAAGTTCAACATCCATTCATGATAAAAACTCTCAGCAAAATGGGAATAGAGGGCAAGTACCTCAACATAATAAAGGCCATCTATGATAAACCCAGAGCCAACATTATATTGAACAGCGAGAAGCTGAAAGCTTTTCCTCTGAGATTGGGAACTAGACAGGGATGCCCACTCTCCCCACTGTTATTTAACATAGTACTGGAGGTCCTAGCCACAGCAATCAGACAAAACAAAGAAATACAAGGAATCCAGATTGGTAAAGAAGAAGTTAAACTGTCACTATTTGCAGGTGATATGATACTGTACATAAAAAACCCTAAAGACTCCACCCCAAAACTACTAGAACTGATATCAGAATACAGCAAAGTTGCAGGATACAAAATCAACACACAGAAATCTGTGGCTTTCCTATACACTAACAATGAACCAACAGAAAGAGAAATCAGGAAAACAACTCCATTCACAATTGCATCAAAAAAAATAAAATACCTAGGAATAAACCTAACCAAAGAAGTGAAAGACTTATACTCTGAAAACTACAAGTCACTCTTAAGAGAAATTAAAGGGGACACTAACAGATGGAAACCCATCCCATGCTCACGGCTAGGAAGAATTAATATCGGGCCATCCTGCCCAAAGCAATATACAGATTTGATGCATCCCTATGAAACTACCAGCAACATGCTTCAATGAACTGGAACAAATAATTCAAAAATTCATATGGAAACTCCAAAGACCCCGAATAGCCAAAGCAATCCTGAGAAAGAAGAATAAAGTAGGGGGGATCTCACTCCCCAACTTCAAGCTCTACTGTAAAGCCATAGTAATCAAGACAATTTGGTACTGGCACAAGAACAGAGCCACAGACCAATGGAACAGACTAGAGAATCCAGACATTAACCCAGACATATATGGTCAATTAATATTTGATAAAGGAGCCATGGACATATAATGGCGAAATGACAGTCTCTTCAACAGACGGTGCTGGCAAAACTGGACAGCTACATGTAGGAGAATGAAACTGGACCATTGTCTAACCCCATATACAAAAGTAAACTCAAAATGGATCAAAGACCTGAATGTAAGTCATGAAACCATTAAACTCTTGGAAGAAAACATAGGCAAAAACCTCTTAGACATAAACATGAGTGACCTCTTCTTGAACATATCTCCCCGGGCAAGGAAAACAGCAGCAAAAATGAACAAGTGGGACTATATTAAGCTGAAAAGCTTCTGTACAGCAAAAGACACCATCAATAGAACAAAAAGGAACCCTAAGTATGGGAAAATATATTTGAAAATGACACATCCGATAAAGGCTTGGTGTCCAGAATATATAAAGAGCTCACATGCCTCAACAAACAAAAAACAAATAACCCAATTAAAAAATGGGCAGAGGAACTGAACAGATAGTTCTCCAAAAAAGAAATACAGATGGCCAACAGACACATGAAAAGATGCTCCACATCGCTAATTATCAGAGAAATGCAAATTAAAACTACAATGAGGTATCACCTCACACCAGTAAGGATGGCTGCCATCCTAAAGACAAACAACAACAAATGTTGGTGAGACTGTGGAGAAAGGGGAACCCTCCTACACTGCTGTTGGGAATGTAAATTACTTCAACCATTGTGGAAAGCAGTATGGAGGTACATCAAAATGCTCAAAACAGACCTACCATTTGACCCAGGAATTTCACTCCTAGGAATTTACCCAAAGAATGCAGCACTCAAGTTTGAGAAAGACCAATGCACCCCTATGTTTATCGCAGCACTATTTACAATAGCCAAGAATTGGAAGCAACCTAAATGTCCATTGATAGATGAATGGATAAAGAAGATGTGGTACATATACACAGTGGAATACTACTCAGCCATAAGAAAAGGGCAAATCCTACCATTTGCAGCAACATGGATGGCACTGGAGAGTATTATGCTCAGTGAAACAAGCCAAGCGGAGAAAGAGAAATACCAAATGATTTCACTCATCTGTGGAATATAAGAACAAAGGAAAAACTGAAGGAACAAAACAGCAGCAGAATCACAGAAATCAAGAATGGACTAACAGGTACCAAAGGGAAAGGGACTGGGGAGGATGGGTGGGTAGGGAGGGATAAGGGGGTGGGAAGTAGAAGGGGGTATTAAGATTAGCATGCATTGGGGGGTGGGGAAAAGGGGAGGGCTGTACAACACAGGAAAGGTAAGTAGTGATTCTACAACATTTTACTATGCTGATGGACAGTGACTGTAAAGGGGTTTATAGGGGGTCCTGGTATAGGGGAGAGCCTAGTAAACATAATATTCATCATGTAAGTGTAGATTAATGATACCAAAAAAAAAAAAAAAGGCCGTTCCTGTGTGGTGACCTCCAATGAGTTCTACCCAAGGGTATAAAGGGCATATAAAAGTGTAGGCAAAGGGTCTGTTTGTGTTTATACAGAGGATCAAAGCCTAATTTGGCTACCCTGAAAATGAACTAAGATACGATATGAAAAAGAACTTCCAACATCAGCACTCTCTGGAAGAGTCATGCGAGAAGATGATCATCAAAAAACCCCAACAAAGATCCACACACTGCTACAGCTGTAGATGCACTCATCCCACCAGTTCCTGGACTTGCCATGGGAATGAAGAAGGAGATATCTAAGCTGGCCTGTGCATACAGTAAAACAACAAATTTGACTGGATCTATACTGTTGGAACTCCACCAAGAATTAGGAGAAGTGCAAATTGTAGCGCTCCAAAATCTTACAACTACAGACTATTTACTGTTAAAAGACCATATGGGATGTGAACAGTCCCCAGGAATGGGTTGTTTTAATTTGTCTGATTTCTCTCAGACTGTTCAAGTTCAGTTGGACAATATCCACCATATCATAGATAAGTTTTCACAAATGCCTAAGGTGCCTAACTGGTTTTCTTGGTTTCACTGGAGATGGCTGGTAATTACAGGTATGCTTTGGTTATGTAACTGTACTCCTATTATGTTAATGTGTGTGCGCAATTTAAGTAGTAGTTTAAAACCTATACATGCTGAAGTTGCTCTACATGAAGATATGTCAAAGAAATAATCAATCTTCCCATGTTTTCTTCCGCCTGCTACTTCTATAGCTTCTCTTCCTCCTTCCTAATTACAACCTTTAAATAGAATTCGTGCCTCATATCAAATTTACCGAGTATCATAATTCTTCCAAGTGGTAAAGATACCTCAAGACAAATGCTGGGCATTGAAGCCACAGGGCATAAATATGCAAAGAAGTAAAAAGCTAACCTTTTCAAGCAGTAAGGCTTCTCTCTCACTTACCAACTTTACATTTCCCTGTATGGCCCCGGAAGATGACTGGTTAGCCAGAGATGGGTAAGATTCCTCAAGGGAGGAACAACCTAAGACAGGCACAGTCGCAGGGGGGCCATCAGGTGAGAAATTGTGGATCAACAGAGGTGAGGCTTAGAACCTCACCCCCACTGTTCTGAGGGAAATCTTCTGCATCCGTGGATGTTTTATTGCCCTTGTCTAGCTTGGATTAACACATAGTCTACAGGCACACACCTGATCATCTACATTTGCTCTCTTACAACACTAAACCATGTTTTCTACCTTTATCTTGTATCTACCTACCACTTCAGCATTTTATTAAAAATAATAATAATATAGAGAGAAATGTGGTATCCACATATAAATCAAGTATAAAAATCAAATGAGTATTCATATTTGAACTGACTGTTTATAGTTCATAATGCATGAGCAAAACCGAAAGTTTCTGTGATGACTGCCCTTGTACTGCTCACCATGTAACTTATTCACTATGTAAGAATTTGTTCTCCATGTAGGAACTTGTTCGTTATGCTTCAGAAGATTGGAGACTGACAAAAATTAGGCTTGGGGTGGATTAATGATTGTGCATTGAGCATTGACTCCCCTATACAGAATTTCATTGTTGTTAACAACCATTTGATCAATAAATATGAGAGATGCCCTCACAAAAAAAAAAAAAAAAGTACACACTTCCAATTGTAAAATAAATAAGTAACCAGGATGTAATGTATAGCATAAGGAATATAGTCAAAATATTGTAACAGCTTGGTATGGTGATGGCTCGTACCTAGAATTATCATGTATATAAATGTTGAATCACTGTGTTGTACACCTGAAACTAATGTAATACTGTGTGTCAACTACCCTTCAATAAAAAATAATTATCTACAAAATAAAATAAAATAAAATAAAATAAGCTACCCAGCTTCAAAGACATTTCATACTTGCAACACAATTTTTAAGTCTCGCCCTCCAGCTCCTTCCCCAGACCTTCCCCACTCAACCCTGCCCCAAGTGCAGTCTGGTCTGCTAGAAAGGGGTGCACCAATATGCTAAAGCTGGAGAAGCACAAGTACTTTGTATGGGAAAGTAGCTGAGATACCCCCGTGCAGCAGGACAGGAGACAGAAGCATGCATGAAGGTGGTGTATTTGGGAATGGACTCAAGAAGCAAGGAGATAGAGAGTGAACTGGAGAAAGAAAGCAAATACAACAACACATTTCAGTTTAGTGGAACCTTCTGACATGCCTAATGAAATGCATCTTAAAAACCCCCTCTGAGGAGATGAAACAGGAAGCACATTTACCTTCCAGCATCCATTGCTCAAGGTGGGTACCTAGCAGGCTAGCATGGGCATCCAAGCAGAGAAGCTCTGGGGCAGGCATCAGCCCAGGGGAGGCACCAGCAAGTCATACTTGTATGAAGCTGGCTGAAGCTGGCATAGAAGCCCTTGCGACAGCCAGAGCCAGATTCCTACGTGGAGCTGTGATTTGTAATAGCACTTGCTATTATGCAAAGTTACTTTCTGGTTGGATTTGACATGAATGTACTGCCTCTGTCACCCTTGACATTGCTTGCCTTATATTAGGTGCTTAAACATTTTTAAACTGATGAGTGACTGTGAAGTCCCAAGAGTCTGTGATTGTACAAGGCTACCTCTTTTACACAGTGGCCCCAGCCATGTTCTTTGGGTTTTTCCTGCATTTATTGCTGTAGTTCACCCAGAGTGCTGCTGGGGAGATAATCTAGCTACAGGAGATCGGAAGGTTGGAAGGCAGCTATATACACAAAAATGTTACTCTGCATTTAGAGAGTTATGCCAGATTGGATGACTCCAAAACAGCCAATTAAATAGCAACCTTTGGAAGCTATCTATCCATGAGGAGCAGAGGAAGAGGGGCTTCACTCAGCCTCACATCTCCCCTCCCTAGGAACCCTAGCACCAAGGATAGGTGTGCTGATTATGAGGACAGTGGCACTGTGGCAAAATGCCACCTGTCCTGAATAATTCCATCGACAGGTGTGGTCAAAATTGATTCTTGCAAAGAATGAGAGCTTGTATTCTGTTCACAGAGATTGGTGGAGATCATGTCCTAGTATTCTCCCTGTCAATTCTGCCCAAATTTAAATCGTAGAATTAGAAGATTTAGGTATAACTTTTGCTTACTGTCTTCCTCCTCCCCTGCTGCCCCTCCCCTGCACAATATTTAGTCAAAAGGAAATTAAGACCCAGAAAAGTGAAGTGACTGCTCTAAGTTACCCAGCTATTTTGTCACAGAAGCAAAATGAGAGCCATTCTGTGTGGCAGAGTTACTTTTTTCAGAGCAATTCAATAGCGTGTGAGTTACTGAGCATGCTGACGTGGCAGGTTTGATTTTTGTATAGGCCGTGGATTCTTCTCTCCTTCCACCAACCTCCCTAAAACACATAAAGTAGCCTGAAAATGCCTTCAGGGTTAGAAATGGGTCTTTTATCCACTGCCTGAAACATTGTAGGATCTCAAAAAATATTTGTTGTAAAGTGAATTTCTATGGCTGTGGTATTAATCATCCCGAAGGAGGATAATAACCTTTTCCCCAAAATACATTTTTCTCTGCTATCCTGTCTGTCTTTGTTTATAGTCAATCAATATCACTATTAAGGTGCCTCCAGCCTGGTTGTATTCGGGTTTGGAGCTTTGTCTGTTGGACACCCCGACTTACCGCAGAGATACTAAACACCCTTTCAAAATCTATTACTGGGTTAAACCTCACCTCTACTACTTTAAGCATCATTTCCTCAAGGTTTACTTTGAAGTTTCCTTTCTCTCCATGTCAGCAGGATAGCTGTGAATTTCTCATTTTCAGCAGGCCGTTTTTTGAGTAATAGTAACCCAGTAAGAGGGATTTTCATGTAAAGTTTTAAAATCTTTCCTTTCTGATAAAGCCTTGAGCTTTCTCCCATTAATTTAGCTGGGAAAAGAGCTCTTTTTTCTTGCTCAGTTTCTGTAATTGTCATTAATACCTTGACTAATGCCAATTTTGAAGTGTAGGTCCAGCCGTACAAGGGAGACAAAGCTAAACAGAGAATTTCATTGCATGATGAAAATTGCATTTCTTTTCAAATGTTTTTCTTGCTAAGGATAACCTGCACTGCTGGCTACTCAAGAAGTATGTTACCAAGGAATATGTTTAATAGCATGATTTTAAAGTAAAACCCTAGGATTGTAAAACCCTGAAGTTAGAGTTCATACATTACTATGCACATCTATTTATTTGTTCCCTCTGGTATTTCTATGAAATAAACAAAGCAGGTACATCTCTCTTTGAGGTTGAAAGAAAGGTAAGGTTCTCCCCAGTCTATAGGCTCACTGGGTCTCACCTCTGGACAGTGAAAGCTGGTTGAGAGTCCCTGGAGAGAGTCAAAATTAAACAAGGATTGGGGAATCTTGAAAGGATGTAGAATGTTGAGGAAGGTGGCAAAAAATGGAGATGTTCCTCAAAATCCTTGCTGGGAGAAACCAAGGCCTTTCCTCAGAAAAAAAATCAGTGGTGTCACATGCAAGCAATGAGACAAGAACACAAAGAAAATGTAGTTGATACCAAAGAAGTATCAATGTAGATGTCATGCTGGTTCAAAGATGAGTTAGAAATGGTCATCATCCTTGAAAACCCACAATCATTAAGGGATAAAAGTAGAAAACATGGCTGTTTATGATCATTTTATTAATAAGGACTGTTTTAAGCTCTTCATATTAAGCATGATGCGGGAGGATGTTAGCAGAGATCAGTGGGAACCAAAATGGCCTTGGTGATTGGGGAAGTAGATATAGTCTTGAAAGTGTGAGTAGGATTTCCACTGATGAAAGGGTCCCATTAGAGTGTTCCACTCAAATAATTACAACATAGAGAGCAAGTTGGAAAATATTATAAGGCACCTGGAGGATAAGCTGAATCAGCTGTGACTGACATACAAGTGTGTTTTTGAGAGCAGGGGTTATGCATTAACTTCAATACTAGGTTAAAGGGTTTGGTTTTTATTTTGTAGGTATTGGGGAACCATTGAAAGTTGCTGAGTGATACAGACATATTAATCTAGAAGATGGAGAGTAGATGGGGGAATATCAGTCAGTTAACAATGACAATAGCTTAGACTCTACACTCCCCCACCCCACCCCCCAAAACACAAGAGCAATCTAGGGAAAAACAGGGAGGGATTTCAGAAGAAAGCCCCAAATACTTTAAGTCATAGATAAACCAGTTACTTATCTCTGCAAAAGGTCTTAAATCCATGCAGTTTGTTGCAATACATGACAAATCCATGGAGATACTCTAAGCATAACTGGGGAAGCACTCTGGCCATTATGGGTAATAAAATGTGCTTCTGGGGGTCTTTTATGAAATGGATCTCTGTAAGGGCAAACTATGATCTAAGCTGTGAAACCAGTTACAAATAGAAGCCACAGGGTTCTGACCAAATGCTTCCAGAAACCATTTTCAAGTTAAGAGAACCATTTGTTCTGGAACAAAAAATAGGACTAATAAGGTTGAAGTAGTATTTTGAAAGTTTGGGGCTTGATTAGCTTAGTAAAAATCTTAATATCTGGTAGATGAGGACAAGAGAATATTGCTTGTGAAAGAAAGGGTATTTCTAAATGTCTTGCCTATAGACTGAAGAGTATTATGCAACTAGAATAGTTCTATAGTGAACTATTCTCTCTTTCTTCTATGCCTCTTTCTTCTCCCAACACCCCAGGCAGGGGCTGTCTTCCTGCATGTAGTGGGTAGTTACCAGTAAACCTAACTCAGGACAACTTATAGAGGCAACCAGGCAACCACTAGAGTGAACTGAAATTTCTCATGACCTGATTCCCTGCAGTTACTGATGCCAAAGTACAGAACAGACAATCCACAATGAAATCAATGAAATACAGTCACGTGGTTCAAACAACAGATATGTGCCAGACCCAACACTTGGCAGGTCTGTGGCCCCTAATTAACCCTAATAAATATGACTTAATTCTTTCCCTCACAACCTTCCCTATGTGGCCTGAATGTCTCTCAAATTCCTGTCCAGAACTTCCCCAAAAAACTTCCCTTACTAATTATTGTGTATTTAATTTACATGTCTTTTTTTTTCCCCATTCAAATGCTAGTAGCATGTAGAGATGGCCCACTTGCCAGGGATAATAGGAGTGGTTTATGTGTGGTGTGACCTCTGCTAAAATCTTAACCCCACTTGGCAAGAAGCACCACTGAGTACTTAGCTCAGTTCACTCCTGCCATAAATGAAAAAATATTTCACAAGTCTGGCTGCTCTAACTTCCTGTTTTGTCTCCATTTTTATGATATCTAGCCTTCCGGTACATGTTTCTTAATTATTTACTTATTTTTTCTACTGATCAAATTTGTGACTTTCAAGGGCTTATATAGTAAATATACTTTCTTTTAGTATATACTTTACTATATACTTTCTTATATAGTAAATATACTTTCTATAGTAAATATACTCTGACTTTCTCTAGTAATCAATATTTCCCACTGCATAGTTCCACATATCAGAAAAATGTAAGTTCAAAGTCTTGAATTATAATAATCCTCTCCTCCTAATAGGTTCATTTTAGATCTGATGACAATTTTTTTCTTCTAAAAAAAGTTATAGTAACTTACTGTATCTGATTCAGTGGCCATGTCTAATGGTAGAAAAAATAGGAAATGTTATGTGACATCCTTATAAATACACACCTACCAAAAATATTAGATGAAAAGCTGAACATGTGATCCATAATCACAAATGTTTTAGGAAAAACAATAGACTAAATGGCAAGCAAGAGAACTTAAACTTTAGGAAAATAGACTCATAATGTGATCCAGAGAATTTAAAAGTCCATTTAGTATCTTCAGAGACATTTGAGATGGAGAAAATGTGATATATATCCTTAAAAAAGATATAAAGCCTTTAAAAAAGAAGGAAAGCCTACCATTTACAACAGCATAGATGGACTTAGGAGACATTTGCCAAGTAAAGTTTCAGTCACAGGACAAAATACCTCATGATTCCACATATATGAGAGATCTAAAAATAGTCAAATTTATAGAAGCAGAAAATAGAAAGTGGTTGTCAGGGGCTAGCAGAGGGAAATAAGAAGTTGTAATTCAATGGGTAAAAAGTTAGTCATACAAGATGATTAAGTTCTTGAGATCTGCTCTATACTATAATACCTATAGTTAACAATATGGTGTTAAGCACACAGAAATGTGTTTGGAGGGTAGATCTCATGCTAAGTATTCTTACCACCCCCCACCCCACCCCCACCCACACACAAAGGCAAAGAGACACAAGGAAACTCTGGGAGGAGTTGGATATGTTTATTACCTTGCTTGTGGTGATAGTATCATGGGTATATGCATATGTCCAAACTCATGAAATTGTATAAATATGTGCAGGTTTTGTATATATCAATAATACCTCAATACAATTGTTAAAAAAAGGTCAAAGGAATCAACTTGTATAGGATAAACTACATGTTTATTATACTAGCACCTTGCTTACAAGCAATTATTGAAGTTTTGTTCCTTTAATATGAGCCAACCTTGCTGTTTTCAGCTGCTTGCCCTAATCTGGCAGTACCCTCTCCTGTCTTGATTTTCCCTCTGTCTTTAACTCTGTGCCTACCTTGCTGCTTCTGTCTGGTTCTCTCAATGAAATGACACCTATTAACAAAGTGCTTCTTTTGTCTGCAGCTGGCTTGTTCACACTGGGGCTCTTGATTTGAACAAACCTGAAGATGTCAGGCTGTATAAACACTCAGGGAAAGATACATTCACAAAGGTTCCTGCTCTAGAAAATTATACACCTCTTTCAAAATGCTTTGCCACATTTTAAAGTGTAATTATACCCTTCTTCTTAATGACTGACATGACATATGTTTACACATGTTTTAGCTGACTTATGACAGGTCACAGTTGTGTGTGTTTGAATTTGGTGGCAACATGTAAAATTTCATAGGGAAAAACATCTGAAGCTGCTGTTGCCCAAGTGTTTTAGAATAAATAATGCAACTTGGAAGTTTTGTAATACTTTCCAATCTTTGCATTGATAAATCGATTGTTGCTTACCCTTGCTGGCTGCAAGAACTATTTGTTCAACCACCCTGACCTTGTTTCAGATTTCCGTGGTTGCTTATTTAGTTGGGTTTTCTAAAACAGTACCATCCACCAGGACTCACTGTTATGATAAAAATGTTCTATACCTGCATTTTGCAATATGGTAACTATTACACACATGTGGCTATTGAGAAGATGAAATGTGGCTGGTGCAAATGAAAAATGAAATTTTAATGTTTTTAAGGTTAATTAATTTAAATTTCAATAGCCGTATGAGGCAATTAATACTTTCCAACATAAATACATTGTGAGCTACATATGTAATTTTGAATTTTCAAATAGTCACATTAAAAAAAATTAAATTAAATTAAAAAATATTTTTATTTAACCGAATAAGTACAAAATAATGTTAAGTTAACCTACAGTAGTCAAATTCATAGAGATAGAAAGAAGAATGGTAGTTGCTCGGGGTTGGATGGAGAGGGGACTGGGAAGTTGTTGTTGACTGGGTACAGAGTTTTAGTTTGAGATGATGAAAAAGTTCTGGAGATGGATAGTAATGATGATTGCACAGCAGTGTAAAGGTACTTAATGCCCCTGAACCACACACCAAAAATGGTTAAAATGGTAAATTTTATGTTATGTGTGTTTTACCAGAACAAACAAAAAAAACTTTAAAAGGAAAAAAAAAAGTTACACCTGATCTTTCCTCAGACCTCCCCACCGCTCACCATCTTCCTCAAATAGCATGTCAACAACCTGATTAAATCTTATCAAACCAGCAAAGTACTTATCCTTGGTTTATCTCTTTCCCTCACCCCCATCTCCAATCCAGGAGAAAATCCATCAATCCTAACTCCAAAACATACCCTCATTTTGTACACATCTCTCCACCATTATCATCACCTCCAGCTTAATTCCCACTGGGGGACCTTTCTGCTTACTATTCTCTCAGCCCAGTAGATTTCTCTGCTGACCTTCTCCACATGACTGGCCCTTCCTGCCACTCAGGCTTTATTTTCTAACATAGTTCTTCAGTACTATTCTACTTCTAAAGTAGCCACTCAGTTTCAGTGTTTTGCAGAATACTTATTACTTTCTTATTCTCACTTTCTTGCTTATTACTTTTTTAGATATATACATGTCTTTTTCTCCACCATAATTTCATTTTGTCTTTCCACCATAATTTAAATTCTTGAGTACAAGGAACTTTTTAATCTCAGCTACTATTCTTTCTCCTCTATGCAGCTAGCTCAGTATCTGGTATATACTTGGCACACGTATTTTTTAACACACATTTTTTAAATGAATAAATGAACCTGACTGAATTTTAGTTCCCTCTGTGTAAGTGGGTACTTATAATATCATCCTCATAGGTTGAGTTGATTAAATAAAATAATACCTGTAAAGTGTTTAGGACATGCCTGAAGCACATGCAGCACATAGCAAAGGTCCAGTGGTTATTGTCATGACTATTTATATTATAGCAAATTACAGGGTGATCCTGCTGTGCCTGGGGCACTGCTATCCCCCATTATCTTAGTACTAGGGAAGCAGAAAAGTGACAACAAAAGGAAAACCTTCTTGACCCATAGAAGATAATAGAATATTTCTAGTAAGAAAATCAGTGTTTGAATATTCTAGGCAGATGAATGACAACTTTACTGGCAAAGGAGAATTTGTTGGCCATGGACAAGGTGCACTTTTGTTACATAAAATTTCATAAGCAATGGTGTTCTACCTATCTGGGTATCAAATCAAGGGTTTGAAAGCTTATGATGCATGTTGATATGAATCACCTGTTTTTTTCTCCCTCTCAGTAACACTGTGAAAAAGCCAAGATAGATATGAATATCCCCCTTTACAAAAGTTCCTTGAAAAATTAAGGAGATAAAATGACTAATTTCCAATGCCAAAACTTGAATCCAGATTGTACATCTCTAGTCTTATCACTAATATCAAAATAATGTGCAATTTTTAAATAAGTATAGAAACACTCATATTTATATACAGTTTTGATATAATTGCTTGGCATTCTCAGATAAATTTTTTTAAATAAGATATCAAAAATCAATTTTGTCTAGTTCTGGAAAGAAATCGGACAGAATACCTAATATTCAAACTTGACCAAAACAGTTTGAAGGATTTCAAATTCCTATTTGGGGCTATAAAATCCTCTTCCTTATACTGAGCCAAAAATCCTCATGTAAAAATATCAGTTACACAAGCTGTACTTGTTATACAAGAAGCTTTTTTTCCCTTCTCCCTTAAGAATTCTTATAAAGTTGCTCATCTTCTCTTGAAAAGAACAAAATCCTGGATTACATCAGTTCACCTTGGCAAAAAGAAAAATGAGAAGTTTCATAATGTTAACAGAAATGAAATTTTCACTCCATTTATATATTCTACAAAGATAGAACACTTTAAAAATTTAAGATGTTGCAAAAATTTTAAAAATTCAGAAACATGAATGAAGTAATTTCTATTTAGATTAATTAGCAAAAGCATTTAATTAAAAAATAATTTTGGTTTCATGTTTAATATACCATTCTATAAAGATAGCAGCTGAAAAGGTAGGTGGGTAGGAGAGAAGTAATGAAAATGGGAGTAGAAAGTGACTAGGATGATCCAGACAGTCTGGTTATCAGGAATGAGATTGTCTTAGGTAATTTGTGGAGGAAAAGAGCCAGGAATATAGAGGAAAGGAAAGCCAAGTAGTGATGGGAAATCTTAGATGAGAAAGACAGGAATGTGAACATAATGGAAACAAGAAGAAATGAATGGCAGAAGGCAATAGACCAGTTATGTACCTAGGGGATCAAAGAACTGATCAAGCAAGAAGGTCTGGAAGAAGCGAAAATGCTATGGGGATTCAAATTTTATGTGTGTAAAAAAGATATTTGTAGTGAAACTGCATTCCCATTGCCATAATGTAATGATGTGATAAACAATGTTACATTATCAGCTACTTAGTAACAAGTTATTATATACATAGATTTTAATAACTTCTCATTTTTTAAATTAAAAAGAAATTAAATGTAAGCTCAGCATTCAGAAAAAGGCACTATTAACAAATTGCAGTGATACATGCATAGAAATATACACATATTTTTACCTTAATTCTATGTGATCATAATATATTGTTTGATACTTTAAATATAATGGTAACAATGACTTTACATATAAAGTAATGTGACTTTATATATACATTTGATCTTTGGACAATGTGCATGTTAGGGGTACTGACCCTCCATGCAGTAAAAAATCCATGTATAACTTATGACTCCCTGAAAACCTAACTACTAATAGCATGTTGAGTAGAAGCTTTACTGATAAAATAAACAATTAACACATATTTTGTGTGAATATATATTATATACTGTATTCTTACAAAATAAATAAGTTAGAGAAAAGAAAAAGTTATTAGGAAAATCATAAGGCATAAGGAAGAGAAAATGCATTTATAGTAGTATAAATTATTTATTGAAAAAAAATTCATGTGTAATTGAGTCCACACAGTTCAAACCCATGCTGTTCAAGGGTCAACTATAATTAACAATTTTTTCAAAAAAATCATTTTAAAAACTTCAAAAAATTCTTTTAAGATATTTTGGACTTTAATACTGTTTCCATTTTTGACATGGAATCTAGCAATGAATAACTTCATAAATAAATGTCTGTCTAGATCTCTTACAAGTGAAATTACTGGTTTAAACTTTTGGAAGGTCCTTGACATATTGTTAAATCAGCTTCTGGAGAGTTACATAAGTATCCAGTATTTACAATGTGAAACTTGAGAGCAGAACGAATTCAGATAATGGGTATCCTTTACTATCTAAACTCTCACTATGAGAATTTAGGAATTAGCAAAGCATATTGCATATGTATTTTCAAAAACTTGAAATTACAATATGCATGCAGTTTTATATCTTGAGTTTTCTTTCATAATTATGTAGTAAAATGACAACTACAGTGACAGCAGATTTTTATTACAACAATAGATGTCAGAAAACAATGAGGTAATATCTTCAAAGTATGAGAAAATATAACTGTCAAGTTGGACTTAAATATGCATCTGAACTGTCATTTAAGAGTGAAGGCAAAATAATGACCATTTGTTTTTCATACCTAAAGGAAAACAATTTCCTACAAACCTTGAAAAGATTCTAAAATAGTAAATATAATTTGCAAAAAAAAAAGTAGAGAAGAAATGGAATGTTTAAAGCAGTGATAAGCACAGACATTGGAAAGTATTTATAAATCAATTAATTGTGACTAAAAGTAATAATTTTACACATATAAGAGTAAATATTAGATAAAATGAAAAAGCCCCAAAATATAGCAAATATTCATAAATATGTGGTAGAACCCATGAGTAGGAATATCTCCAGAGCCCCAAAACAAAATTGAAACGAAAGCCTGAGGATAAGCAAAATATTTTAGAAGCAATGAAGAGAAGCAGGGTGTGGTTTCTGAAGACTTAATTGTAGAAAGGGAAAGGAAATGAGAATTTCATAAGAAAGGATGGAGAATTTAAATGGAAAACTCACATAAGTCTAGGGAATGTACTCTTTGTAAAAAAATAAAGCCTAAGTAATTTACCCATTGCTGGCTCAGAAAGACAATAACAAAGTTCGTTGGTCATACTAGGGGCCTAAGTAGGGGAACATAATCTCCCGTAAGGTTGTATAACCAAGGGCCTACCATCATGTACTTTTGAGATTAAAGTCTTTATGTGGAATCCACCATGTAAAAAATTAACTCACTAAGAGTGTCTCAAGCTTGTAATGCCACTGGACCCTTTTGGAAAAAGTAAATATAAAACTGTTCTGGAGGGCTATGCCCTAACACACCTCACAAGATTTTACTTGATGAAGCCCTAATAAAGATAAGCTCACTATTTAATATAACAAACATAAGCAAAAATAAATCACCTTAAATAAAAGAAACTACTAATAACAAATAGTAACGTTAGAACCCTAAAAATATCAGATAGTTAGAGACTATGATATAAATATATGTAAAAGAAAAAGTCATGTTATGAAAGATGACAAAAACAGAGAGAAACAAAACTACAGACAAAACACAGATGCTTTTAGAAATGAAAAATAAGTTACAAAATGAAACCCCAATGAACAGTTTAAACTTTGAACTCTCTTCTTGATAAGCACAAGTGAACAAAGAATTTGTGAACAGGGACATAGAGCTTAGGAAATTACCCTGAAAGCAAAGCAGAGAAAAGAAATAAGATTGCAAAAAGATATTAAGAGATACCATATATGAAGGATATACATAGAAAATCCAGTATATGTTAATGAAATTTCTCAATGGACAAAACAAAGATACTGGGAGAGAAGTAGTAAAGTGATTATTTTTAGAGTTTAGGAAAGTCATGAATATGCACATTTAAATAGTACAATTATTCATTGATGTAAAAAAAATAAATGTTCTCGTAGACTCATTCTGCTTTGTAACATATACTGAGAGAAAATCTTAAAGGGAACACTGGAAAAAGAAAATCCCTTCAAAGGGCAACATTAAAAGCAGACATCTAAACTTCAAATAACATATTAGACAGAAGATAATGTAATTATACCAAAAAGATAGTAAAGGAAAATAGCCTATAATGCAAATTCTATATCCAGCTAAACTATCAAGGAAGAAGAAGGCCAAATAAAATCATTTTCAGAAAAACACTAAGGATGTTACTAAAAACTGACTTGGGGAAGGAATTACATAAGTATATATTTCAGGAAGAAAGTGATTGGACCTAGAAAGAGGAGTAATTTCAATAAAAAATGGATATTAAAGAAACTGTTAAATATTGACAAGTCTAACCAACTTTGGCTGTATAAAGTAATAATGATAAAGAGTAATTCAAGGGTTATTAATCAAGATGTAAGTAAAATATTGGAGAAAATGTCATTTGAAACCAGATTGGAGGAGGAAAAAATATTCTTAAGATTTGTGTATTGTTTAGAATTTAAGTATATTGACTAACTTCCATATACATACTTTAAGTTAAATATATATGTCTTAGTTTAGATTTAAAGATGTTTCCTCCAGAAGGACTAAAAACAGGAACAGTTTTACAATTTGCTTCAAGGAGAAGGAACTGAGTGACTTATCTGGCCAGTAAGCAGAAGGAAGGAGTCAGAGAAAGCGGGTCAGAGAAAGTGGTATAGTTGTGTTTTTTTAAAATAATGTCTTGAGGAATTCATGTTACATAAAATAAACATTTTAAGTCAGCAGTTCAGTGGAATTTAGTATATTCACAATGTTATGCAACCATCACCTCTGTCTAGTTCTGAAAACTGCTGTCACTCCAAAGTAAAAGCACACACCCATGAGGCAAGTGTCTCTCATATCACCCCTTCCCTCAGCAACCATTTATCTGGTTTTTGACTATGGAATTTCCTATTCCAGGTATGCCACGTAAGTTGAGTCCTATAATATGTGACCATTTGTGTTTGGCTTCTTTCACTTAGCATAATGTTTTCAAGGTTCTTCCACATTGTAGCTTATATCAGCATTTCATTCCTTTTTGTGGCTGAATACTGTTCCATAGTGTGGATAAACCACATTGTATTCATCCATTCATCCACTGATGGAATGTGGGCTATTCCCACCTTCTGTGAATAGTGCTGCTGTGAACATTTGCATCACATACTTGTTTGATTCCCTATTTTCTGTTCCTATGGGTGTATACATAAGGGTGGAATTATAGGGTCATTGGTAATTCTATTTCACATTTCAAAGAACTGACAATGGTTTTGCGTAGTGCAGAGATATAGTTGATAAAATCACTACATCTCACAGAAGAATTTACAAATGTATACGGTAGATATCTATGTCCTCACCCTCTAGCACAGTCAATTCTTCCTTTTCCCAATTCACTTCAGATGTTTTAATAGATACAGTTGAAAATAAAAAATGTTAAAATTCCTAAGGTTACTTTTAAAGGAATAGATTTGTATAACTTCTAAACCACCATTGGCATTAGAATGAGAAAACAAAGAAACAAAGGGAAAATAAAAAATTCCTAAAAAGCAGATGTTAAGTGAGGAAATGCATGGTATAAAGGAAGCACTAAATAAAGGTGAAAGAAATAAATCTAAAAATACGAATTTCACAGTAAAAATATTTTAACTCAGTTAAAATGCAGATGTTATCAAATTGGATAAGCATGTACATGTACATATATAAAAATTTGCTATATGCTGTCCATAATAGAAACAAATAAAGCATAAGAACACAGAAAAGATGAAAGTAAAAGGACAAAGAATATATTGCAGGCAAGTAATTAATTAAAGGTAAAGCTTGGTGAAGGTAAATAAATATCAGATAAAGAGACTGTAAGGCACAAAGTGTTACTGGGGTAAGATATATGGCAAATAGTAACTAAAAAAGTGGGTAGAACAATAGTAGTTACAAAAAGTATGATTAGGGATAAAGAGGAATACCGCATAGTGTTAGAAAGAAGTATTCCTCCAAGAAGATACAAGAATCATTCACTTATATGCACCTAACAACAAGACTTTGAACTGTATAAAGCAATAAATGACTGAATTAGAGAAACAAATTCCCAATATAGTGAAAGATTTTAACGTGCCTCTTACAGAAACCAATAGAGGAAGCAGACAAAAAAAAGCATTAAATATGTAGACAGTTTGGATAATATAATTAATAGGCTGATTTATCAAGTATTTTTAGTTGGTTTAAAGAGTTAAATGTATAAAAAAAAGCTTTAAAGCCAATTAGATAAAAATATAAAATTATTTTTATGAATTTGGGTTCCAAATGAATTTTTAAAATAAGTTTCATAAAGTAAAGCTATATGAGAAAGATTGATAATTTGACCATAGTAAAATTTTAAAAATCTATAAAATAAAGGAAACCATGATATAATAAAAATGTAATGGTTAAAAAATACTAAAGGAGAGGCAGAGCCAAGACGGCGACATGAGTAGAGCAGCGGAAATCTCCTCCCAAAACCACATATATCTATGAAAATATAACAGAGACAACTCTTCCTAGAATAAAGACCAGAGGACACAGGACAATATCCAGACCACATCCACACCTGCGAGAACCCAGCGCCTCGCGAAGGGGGTAAGATACAAGCCCCAGCCCCGCGGGAGCCGAGCGTCCCTCCCCCCAGCTCCCGGCAGGAGAAGAATAGGCAGAGCAGGAGGGAGAGGGAGCGCAGGACTGCTGAACACCCAGCCCCAGCCATCCAGACTAGAGCGCAAACACAGTGTGTGCGCGGGGCCCTGGATAATAGGGAAACAGGGCAGCAAGAACGGTGACCAGGTACCAGAGGCCTGGCGCCGGAGGACATAAGAAAAGCACACAGCCATTTTTGTTGTTGTTGTTGTTGTTTTGTTTAGGTGAGCGCTTTTTGGAAGTCTTAAAGGGATACGGACCCCAATACTAGGGAAACAGAGCAGCAAGACTGGTGAGCAGATGCCTGAGGCTGGTACCGGAGAATAAAGAAAAACGAGTGGCCATTTTTTAATTTATTTCTTTATTTTTATTTTTTTAATTCTTTTTTATTTTTGTGGTCGTTGTTTTGTTTTGGCGGGTGCTTTTTGAAAGTCTTAAAGGGGCAGGGCGGGACACTTAATCCAGGGGTAGGGAATCTGGGGATCTCTGGGCACCCTAATCCCCTGGGCTGCAGGGAGCACAGAGGCCCCTTACGGAGATAAATAGCCTCCCGGCCGCTCCCCCTCCAATGCGACTCCACCACTTTGGAGCAGCTGCCCGAGCCAGGCCACACCCACAGCAACAGTGGAGATAAACTCCATAGCAGCCGGGCAGAAAGCAGAAGCCCTGTCTGCGCCAGCTTCCCAGCACAAGCCACTAGAGGTCGCTGTTATCCCAGGAGAGGAGGGCCACAAACCAACAAGAACGGAAGTTCTTCCAGCCATCACTCGTCCCAGCTCCGCAAACTATTACTATCACCATGAAAAGACAAAATTACAGGCAAAAAAAGATAACAGAGACTCCAGAGAAGGAGACAGACATAACCAGTCTTCCTGAAAAAGAATTCAAAATAAAAATCATAAACATGCTGACGGAGATGCAGAGAAATACACAAGAGATATGGGATGAAGTCTGGAGGGAGATCACAGATGCCAGAAAGGAGATTACAGAAATGAAACAAACTCTGGAAGGGTTTATAAGCAGAATGGACAGGATGCAAGAGGCCATTGACGGAATTGAAACCAGAGAACAGGAACGCACAGAAGCTGACATAGAGAGAGATAAAAGGATCTCCAGGAATGAAACAATGTTAAGAGAACTGTGTGACCAATCCAAAAGGAACAATATCTGTATTATAGGGGTACCAGAAGAAGAAGAGAGAGGAAAAGGGATGGAAAGTATCTTGGAAGAAATAATTGCTGAAAACTTCCCCAAACTGGGGGAGGAAATAATTGAACAGACCACGGAAATACACAGAACCCCCAACAGAAAGGATCCAAGAAGGACAACACCAAGACACATAATAATTAAAATGGCAAAGATCAAGGACAAGGAAAGAGTTTTAAAGGCAGCTAGAGAGAAAAAGGTCACCTATAAAGGAAAACCCATCACGCTATCATCAGACTTCTCGACAGAAACCCTACAGGCCAGAAGAGAATGGCATGATATATTAAATGCAATGAAACAGAAGGGCCTTGAACCAAGGATACTGTATCCAGCACAACTGTCATTCAAATATGACTGAACAATTCCCAGACAAACAAAAGCTGAGGGAATTTGCTTCCCACAAACCACCTCTAAAGGGCATCTTACAGGGACTGCTCTAGATGGGAGCACTCCTAGAAAGAGCACAGAACAAAACACCCAACATATAAAGAAAGGAGGAGGAGGAATAAGAAGGGAGAGAAGAAAAGAATCTCCAGACAGTGTATGTAACAGCTCAGTAAGTGAGCTAAGTAAGGCAGTAAGATACTAAAGAGGCTAACCTTGAACCTTTGGTAACCACGAATTTAAAGCCTATAATGGCAATAAGTACATATCTTTCAATAGTCACCCTAAATGTTAATGGACTGAATGCACCAATCAAAAGACACAGAGTAATAGAATGGATAAAAAAGCAAGATCCATCTATATGCTGCTTACAAGAAACTCACCTCAAACCCTAAGACATGTACAGACTAAAAGTCAAGGGATGGAAAAACATATTTCAGGCAAACAACAGCGAGAAGAAAGCAGGGGTTGCAGTACTAATATCAGACAAAATAAACTTCAAAACAAAGAAAGTAACAAGAGATAAAGAAGGACCTACATAATGATAAAGGGCTCAGTCCAACAAGAGGATATAACCATCCTAAATATATATGCACCCAACACAGGAGCACCAGCATATGTGAAACAAATACTAACAGAACTAAAGGGGGAAATATACTGCAACGCTTTCATTCTAGGAGACTTCAACATACCACTCACCCCAAAGGATAGATCCACCAGGAAGAAAATACGCAAGGGCACAGAAGCACTGAACAACACAGTAGAGCAGATGGACCTAATAGACATCTATAGAACTGTACGTCCAAAAGCAACAGGATATACATTCTTCTCAAGTGCACATGGAACATTCTCCAGAATAGACCACATACTAGGCCACAAAAAGAGCCTCAGCAAAATCCAAAATATTGAAATTCTACCAACCAACTTTTCAGACCACAAAGGTATAACACTAGAAATAAATTCTACAAAGAAAACAAAAAGGCTCACAAACACATGGAGGCTTAACAACATGCTCCTAAATAATCAATGCATCAACGAACAAATTAAGATAGAGATCAAGGAATATATAGAAACAAATGACAACAATAACACAAAGCCCCAACTTCAGTGGGACGTAGCGAAAGCAGTCTTAAGAGGAAAGTATATAGCGATCCAGGAACACTTGAAGCAGCAAGAACAATCCCAAATGAATAGCCTAACATCACAATTATCGAAATTGGAAAAAGAAGAACAAATGAGGCCTAAAGTCTGCAGAAGGAGGGACATAATAAAGGTCAGAGAATAAATAAACAAAATTGAGAAGAATAAAACAATAGCGACAATCAATGAAACCAAGAGCTGGTTCTTTGAGAAAATAAACAAAATAGATAAGCCTCTAGCCAAACTTATTAAGAGAAAAAGAGAATCAACACAAATCAACAGAATCACAAATGAGAACGGAAAAATCACGACAGACTCCACAGAAATACAAAGAATTATTAAAGACTACTATGAAAATCGATATGCCAACAAGCTGGAAAACCTAGAAGAAATGGACAACTTCCTAGAAAAATACAACCTTCCAAGACTGACCAAGGAGGAAACACAAAAGTTAAACAAACCAATTACGAGCAAAGGAATTGAAATGGTAATCAAAAAACTACCCAAGAACAAAACACCCGGGCCGGACAGATTTACCTCAGAATTTTATCAGACATACAGAGAAGACATAACACCCATTCTCCATAAAGTTTTCCAAAAAATAGAAGAGGAGGGAATACTCCCAAACTCATTCTATGAAGCCAACATCACCCTAATACCAAAACCAGGCAAAGACCCCGACAAAAAAGAAAATTACAGACCATTATCCCTGATGAATGTAGATGCAAAAATACTTAATAAAATGTTAGCAAACTGAATACAAAAGTATATCAAAAGGATCATACACCATGACCAAGTGCGATTCATCCCAGCGATGCAAGGATGGTACAACATTTGAAAATCCATCAACATCATCCACCACATCAACAAAAAGAAAGACAAAAACCACATGATCATCTCCACAGATGCTGAAAAAGCATTTGACAAAATTCAACATCCATTCATGATAAACACTCTCAGCAAAATGGGAATAGAGGGCAAGTACCTCAACAAAATAAAGGCCATATATCATAAACCCACAGCCAACATTATACTGAACAGTGAGAAGCTGAAAACTTTTCCTCTGAGATCGGGAAGTAGTCAGGAATGCCCACTCTCCCCACTGCTATTTAACATAGTACTGGAGGTCCTAGCCACGGCAATCAGACAAAACAAAGAAATACAAGGAATCCAGATTGGTAAAGAAGAAGTTAAACTGTCACTATTTGAAGATGAAATGATATTGTACATAAAAAATCCTAAAGACTCCACCCCAAAACTACTAGAACTGATATCGGAATACAGCAAAGTTGCAGGATACAAAATTAACACACAGAAATCTGTAGCTTTCCTATACACTAACAATGAACCAATAGAAAGAGAAATCAGGAAAACAATTCCATTCACAATTGCATCAAAAAGAATGAAATACCTAGGAATAAATCTAACCAAATAAGTGAATGACCTATACTCTGAAAACTACAAGTCACTCTTAAGAGAAATTAAAGGGGACACTAACAAATAGAAACTCATCCCATGCTCGTGGCTAGGAAGAATTAATATCGTCAAAATGGCCATCCTGCCCAAAGCAATATACAGATTTGATGCAGTCCCTATCAAATTACCAGCAACATTCTTCAAGGAACTGGAACAAATAATTCAAAAATTCATATGGAAACTCCAAAGTCCCCGAATAGCCAAAGCAATCCTGAGAAAGAAGAATAAAGTAGGGGGGATCTCACTCCCCAACTTCAAGCTCTACTGTAAAGCCATAGTAATCAAGACAATTTGGTACTGGCACAAGAACAGAGCCACAGACCAATGGAACAGACTAGAGAATCCAGACATTAACCCAGACATATATGGTCAATTAATATTTGATAAAGGAGCCATGGACATATAATGGCGAAATGACAGTCTCTTCAACAGACGGTGCTGGCAAAACTGGACAGCTACATGTAGGAGAATGAAACTGGACCATCGTCTAACCCCATATACAAAAGTAAATTCAAAATGGATCAAAGACCTGAATGCAAGCCATGAAACCATTAAACTCGTGGAAGAAAACATAGGCCAAAACCTCCTAAACATAAACATGAGTGACCTCTTCTTGAACATATCTCCCCGGGCAGGGAAAACAACAGCAAAAATGAACAAGTGGGACTATATTAAGCTGAAAAGCTTCTGTACAGCAAAAGACACCATCAATAGAACAAAAAGGAACCCTACAGTATGGGAGAATATATTTGCAAATGACAGATCCGATAAAGGCTTGATGTCCAAAATATATAAAGAGCTCATGCACCTCAAGAAACAAAAATCAAATAATCCAATTAAAAAATGGGCAGAGGAACTGAACAGACGGTTCTCCAAAAAAGAAATACAGATGGCCAACAGACACATGAAAAGATGCTCCACATCACTAATTATCAGAGAAATGCAAATTAAAACTACAATGAGGTATCACCTCACACCAGTAAGGATGGCTGCCATCAAATAGACAAACAGCAACAAATGTTGGTGAGGCTGTGGAGAAAGAGGAGCCCTCCTACACTGCTGGTGGGAATGTAAACTAGTTCAACCATTGTGGAAAGCCGTGTGGAGGTTCATCAAAATGCTCAAAACAGACTTACCATTTGATCCAGCAATTCCACTCCTAGGAATTTACCCTAAGAATGCAACAATGAAGTTTGAGAAAGACCAAAGCACCCCTATGTTTATCGCAGCACTATTTACAATAGCCAAGAATTGGAAGCAACCTAAATGTCCATTGGTAGATGAATGGATAAAGAAGACATGGTACGTATACACAATGGAATACTACTCAGCCATAAGAAGAGGGCAAATCCTACCATTTGCAGCAACATGGATGGAGCTGGAGGGTATTATGCTCAGTGAAATAAGGCAAGTGGAGAAAGAGAAATACCAAATGATTTCACTCATCTGTGGAGTATAAGAACAAAGGAAAAACTGAAGGAACAAAACAGCAGCAGAATCACAGAACCCAAGAATGGACTAACAGGTACCAAAGGGAAAGGGACTGGGGAGGATGGGTGGGTAGGGAGGGATAAGGGGGGAGGAGGAAGAACGGGGATATTAAGATCAGCATGCATAGGGAGGGTGGGAGAATGGGGAGGGCTGTACAACACAGAGAAGACAAGTAGTGATTCTACAACATTTAGCTATGCTGATGGAGAGTGACTGTAAAGGGGTTTATAGCGGGGACCTGGTATAAGGGAGAGCCTGGTAAACATAATATTCTTCATGTAAGTGTAGATTAAAGATAACAACAAAAAAAAAAGAAAGAAATAAAAGGGGGATTACTCCATGATAGGATAAAACTAACTGTAAATCAATGATTAATGCATACTTTAAATATCCTTAACTTTGATCTCTTAAAAAAAAAAAAAAACAGTTCCTGTGTGGTGACCTCCAATGAGTTCTACACAATGGTATAAAGGGCAGATCAAAGTGTGGGCAAAGGGTCTGTGTGTGTTTATACAGAGGATCAACACCTAATTTGGCTACCCAGAAAATGAACTAAGATACGATATGAAGAAGAACTTCCAACATCAGCACTCTCTGGAAGAGTCATACCAGAAGATGATCATCAAAAAACCTCAACAAAGATCCAGGCGATGCTGCAGTTGTAGCTGCATTCATCCCACCGGTTCCTGGACTTGCCATTGGAATGAAGAAGGAGATATCTAAGCTGGCCTGTGCATACAGTAAAACAACAAATTTGACTGGATCTACACTGTTGGAACTCAACCAAGAATTAGGAGAAGTGCAAGTTGTAGCACTCCAAAATCTTACAACTACAGACTATCTACTGTTAAAAGAACATATGGGATGTGAACAGTTCCCAGTAATGGGCTGTTTTACTTTGTCTGATTTCTCTCAGACTGTTCAAGTACAGTTGGACAATATCCATCATATCATAGACAAATTTTCACAAATGCCTAGGGTGCCTAACTGGTTTTCTTGGCCTCACTGGAGATGGCTGGTAATTATAGATCTGCTTTGGTTATGTAACTGCATTCCTATTATGTTAATGTGTGTGTGCAATTTAATTAGTAGTTTAAAACCTATACATGCTTAAATTACTCTACAAGAAGATATGTCAAGAAATAATCAATCTTCCCATGTTTTCTTCCGTCTGCTACTTCTATAGCTTCTCTTCTTCCTTCCTAATTACAACCCTTAAGTAGAATTCGTGCCTCATATCGAATTTACTGAGTATCATAATTCCTCCAAGAGCTAAAGATACCTCAAGACAAATGCTGGGCATAGAAGCCACAGGGCATAAATATGCAAAGAAGTAAAAAGCTAACCTTTTCAAACAATAAGGCTTCTCTCTCACTTACCAACTTTACATTTCCCTGTATGGCCCCGGAAGATGACTGGTTAGCCAGAGACGGGTAAGATTCCTCAAGGGAGGAACAACCTAAGACAGTCACAGTCGCAGGGGGGCCATCAGGTGAGAAATTGGGGATCAACAGAGGTGAGGCTTAGAACCTCTCCCCCCCTGTTTTGAGAGAAATCTTCTGCATCCGTGGATGTTTTATTGCCCTTGTCTAGCTTGGATTAACACATAGTCTACAGGCACACACCTGATCACCTACATTTGCTCTCTTACAACACTAAACTAAGTTTTCTACCTTTATCTTACATCTACCTACCACTTCAGCATTTTATTTAAAATAATAATAATAATAATAATAAAGGGAGAAATGTGGGATCCACATATAAATCAAGTATAAAAATCAAATGAATATTCATATTTGACCTGATTGTTTATAGTTCATAATGTGTGATCAAAACCGAAAGTTTCTGTGATGACTGCTCTTGCACTGTTCACCATCTAAGAACTTATTCACTATGTAAGAATTTGTTCACCATGTAAGAACTTGTTCATTATACTTTAGAAGATTGGAGACTGTTGAGAATTAGGCTTGGGGTTGATTAATGATTGTGCATTGAGTCCCCTATACAGAATTTTATTGTTGTTAACAACCATTTGATCAATAAATATAAGATATGCCCTCTCAAAAAAAAAATACTGAAGGAATATATCAGCAAAATGTAAAACATACAGAGAACTAAAGTAACAAAAACATATACAAAACATGAAGAACAGCTAAGAAGGAGACAAGCAATAAGAAGGGAAAATGGATAAAGGGTTTATATATACAAAATTCACAGAAGGCAGCTGAATGGAAAATAGATATATAAAAATTATCAAAAACTAGCAACTAGAGAAGTGAAGTTAAAATACCACAATCCCAGTATAGCCCCACTGGCTTGGCAAAATTTTATTAATGTGATAATACCAATTATAATCAAAGATGGAGAGAAAAAGAATATTCAAGCATGGCTGCTAGAAGCATAGAGATTAGTTTAGCAAATCTAATAAAGCTGACTTTGGTTGAGCTTTCTATTAAAACTTTTGAGCTTCACCTTCTCACTCTATCCCAGTAATTCCTTTTCTTGGTATACATTTTAGAGCAGAATTTTCGAACTGTGGGCCACAGGTTCATGGGTTGGGGAGGAGGAAGGAGCTGAGCTCTTTTCATTATGTATGGAAGTCAAAACTATTTTTATAATGATAATAAGACTTCACTTGTCTTTTTGTCTGTGTTGACTTTTGCACTGGTGGTGTAAAAGCAATGGAAGGTAAAACTGCTGATGCCTTAACACAAATCAAGGCATCAGCATCAAAATGTATTGTAATTGCTGTGTTCTTCACCACCAGTCAGTTGCAGTTAAAAAATAAAAGCTCTTCTTCATAATTCAGTGAAAAGTACCAAATTTCTTAAATCTTGACCCTTAAGTGCACATCTTTTTAATATTTTCTGTGATAAAATTACAATTAAGTATGAAGTATTTCTGCTGCACACTAGAGCAAAGAATGACACTTGTGTATTGATTTCTAAACTGAAATAGCTGTTTTTATTTACAAAACACTGTTTTCACTTGAAAGAATGACTGACGAACTATAGTTATTCGAGCAGACACTTTCTTGAAGAACAAAGTGAATTTGTCATTTCAAGGAAAACAATTGATAATACTTTTATCAATGATAAAACTCAAGTTTCTACGCAAAAAATTGAATTCAGGAAGATTTGTATTAGCTTCCTAATATTCAATGTATTTTCTGGTGAGTCTGGTGTGGTATTAAAAAATGTGATTTTTAAAATATTGTATAATGAAATGTGTCCTCATTTGGCAGATCTGCAAACTCAGTGAGCCAGTATTTCCCAAATGACCACAGCATGATGTTACAAAATCAACCATGAATAAAAGATAAATTCATTATGCAAGATAAACCAATAGATTTTTAAAAAACAGAGTATGAAAAGTTCATTGATATGGTTTCAGATTCTGTATTGAAATGAACCTTTTAGAAACTATCACTTGTTGAGGTTTGGTATAGTATCAAAGAAGAATATCTAAAATAATTTTGAAAAGCTGCTGGAATATATTTCCCTTTCCAACAACACATCTGTACAGTACAGGATTTCTTTCAAACAAAGCTACGTATCATTACAGGGTGAATTGAAAATGAATAGTTGATCTAGCTGTGTTTTCTTAAGCTGGACATTAAATAAAGTATTTTAAAAAATGTGAAACATTATATTCTTTTGAGTATTTTTTTAACATAGTTGCTTTTATAAAATATGTTACTTATAGTAAGATATATTGGATTTATTATTTTAAGTAGATTAATATTTTTAAATTTTCTGTTTTAAATTACAATACAGTAAATATTGATAAATATAATCCACATAAAGAAATGCTCTTTGGAATTCTTGATAATGTTTAGAGTAAAAGGGGTCCTACACCAGAATATTTGCAAACTGTTGTCTTAGAGAAATATGACACATACCAAAGGAATGTGTAGTGTTAATATGTGCCATAGTGAAAATTTGGAACAATGCGAATGGCTAACAGTAAGAGAATGGGTAAATAGATTGTAGTAGTACATTTATACAAAGTAATTAAAATTATATATATTATGAGTTATTGTTTATTATGAATTATATATATATTAAATTATTCAATTCAAAATTCATGATAGTAACTGCCACTGGAGAGGGATATAGAAAAGGCAACATGATCAAATTTAAAATATTTTATGAACATGAAAAAATGGAAGAATTTTATACTGAGCTTTTATCTCCTTTTCTGTAAGGCATATTTAAATATACTCCATTGCATTTTCATTTAGTAGTTTCACTGTTATTAAAACAAAAATGCTTTACAATCAACTTTATCGCATGTGCCATTATTGTCTTAGAATAAATTCCTCCTTTAAGAAGTGTTGTGGGTTTGATTCTGTATGGTTCTTGATATTATTTTTTCCAACACAAAGATTATATAATTTATAACAAGTCACATACTAAGAGTGCCTGCTTCTATTTTATAATTATCTTATGATTTATATCTCTACTAGTATTCTTTATCCATAAGACATTATTCTGGATGCTTTTCTCTAGTTTTTTTAGTGCTGATTTCCTTTAGCTCTTTGAACACATTTAAAATAGCTAATTTAAAGTATTTGTGTTTTAAGTCCCATGTGTGAGCTTTCCCAGGAACAGCACCTATAGATTGTATATTCTTCGGTGTATGACCCATATATTCTTACTTATTTTCATACTTCATATTTTTGTTTGTTTTAAACTAGGCATTTTTAATATTTTAATGTGGCAGTTCTGAAAATCAGGTTCTCCTGCTCCCCAGGACTTGTTGCTGTTGCTCGTAGTCATTTCTGTTTGTTCATTTAGTGACTTCTCTAAACTACTTGTGTAAAGTCTGTCTGTTGCTGTGGATGGCCTTTGCAGCAACCATCCCACTAGCTTAGCTGTCTGCTAATTCTTGGAGAGTTATTTCCTTAAATGCCTGGAACCCAAACAAACAAACGGAAAAGATCTCCCGGTGTTTGGAAATGGGTTCTCTGTGTTTTAGGGCATGTTCAACCTGGTGACTTACAACTCTTTATTAGCTTCATAAGAGCTTAGGCTGTTCTAAGGTATATTTTTTGGAATATGAACAGCCCTGGACGTATATGTGGTCTTCTAGATTCCTGGAGCTATGTCAGAGTTTTTCAAAGCCCCCTGCAGCTCCACTGAAAGCATCTTGCTCCCCAGCCTTTCTTCCCAAATTTCTTGGTTAGTCTATTGTGTGCCCCAACTGCTCCCCGATGCCACAAAGAGGCAGCCACTAAAATATTTGCCTGAAGTTTTGACAGATGTCCACAGGGCAGTGACTTTAGGTGGGCAAGTTCTTAGCTAGCCAAGATAAAGATGTGTCCCTGGGAAGGTCTTCTAGTCAGGAGTCAGACCACTTGTGGGCAAGGTTTTGCAGTAGTGGTCTCGTCCTGCCTCAGGAACAGGCATCGGTAAGATCGGCTGTAATTTTCAAGACTACCACTGAGCTGCTGATTGGGGGCTGGGACTAGGGTAAGTGAAAGATGGGACAAAGATTGCTCTTCTTAATAAGCTTCAGCCATCTTTCTTGAGTAGACCCTGCCCAGGTTGAGGCAAGTTTTTAGTTTCCAGAGCTCCAGAAAGGTTAATAGTTAATTTTTGCCAGGTTATTATTTTTTTTGCTTTTATGAAGAGGTGGACTTTCAGAATCCCTTATATCACTGTTTTCTCTGATGTTTCCTCCTTGTGTAAGTTTTAAAAATAAAAATATACTTCTATTCCCAGTAGCCTTGTAGTTTTCATTTTTCTAGGGCTAAAAAAAGATTTTCAATGAATGATATTGTAAGCAATTCAAAAGTCTGCTCAAAATTCTCTGGGACAATGGATTAATTTTCTTAAAATTATAACAACAACAATAATAATAGTCTTCTGTGAAACAATTATTATGTGCTAGGCATTGCCTATGTGCTTTATATGTTTTATCTCAATCCATGCAACAAATCTGTGCTGTAGTTACTTCTATTATACTCATCTGATACCCAAGAAAAATGAGGTTTATAGAAGTTAAATTCTAGGTCATATTAGTAACAAGGGACAGTGAGAATCAGAATCTGATTCCAGAGTGTAGCTCTTAACCATGATGTTAAGAGCAATTCAGAATTCTGTAATATTAGATTTTGATGCATAGGTCATTTATTGTTACCATTACTCTTAAAATACACATATCAGTATTAATATATTGGGTGAAAACTAGAATATTGACCTGAATATACCAATCAACAAGTATTTACTCTATATTTCTCAGATGTCAGTATTGTGTGAGACATTTCTTAGGATAAAATGTGAGTACTATCTTTAAGAATCCAATTATCTACCAAGGAAGTGAGAATGTTGATGTGAGAAATAATTAAGCTCTCAACTATAAGAAACTAAGAATAAACTCAATGGGAGTTCAGAGAAAGAAGGTCATTGGTTACAGGCTATAGACAAAGCAAGACTTTATGAAATCATTGAAATAAACTTGAATAAAAAAGAGGATTAAACTTGACCTAGAAATATATGGATTCATAGTTTAATTTGACAACTCAATTAAAAAACATTTTTTTAATGCAGACTATGTTCAAGGCATCAGAACTCTAAAAGAAGGCCTAAAAAGCTCTGAAGGGATCTAAATAGTTCTTTTTAGGTATATAATGCAAAATATTATGTTGTGGGTTTGTATAAAGTGCTGCGGACAAATGTTAAGAAGCAATTAAACCTGTCTGGAAGAATCAAAGAAAAATTTAAAAATTCCAGACAGCAAGTGGCTTTCAAGCTGGACCTAAATGATGAGGTGGTAGCAGTAGGTTTTGCTATAGTTATGCTGCCCAGTGGACTCAGCCCTGCTGGCATTGGTAAGGGCATGCCAATAAGATTGCCCTCATTTCTCATACCAGAAGAGCAAGATTTTTCCTTCCTGTGTGTAGTGTCCTTTTTGGAGAAGCGGTAAGGCAATGTGGGTGGGCAGCTACAGGATTTCTCATCTGTGCGAACTTGACAAGAGCCAGAGGGAGAATAAAATGGTCTGAAGTACTAAAGAAATTATTGCATTTATATACTAAAATTTAAAAATATCGTAACATGTGTCATGATTTTGTTTGCTGTCTTT
The DNA here is from genome assembly GCF_030020395.1 of Manis pentadactyla. Taxonomy (NCBI): domain Eukaryota; kingdom Metazoa; phylum Chordata; class Mammalia; order Pholidota; family Manidae; genus Manis; species Manis pentadactyla. Next base: position 145,135,381 of record NC_080021.1, on the reverse strand, counting down.
CCTCCATCGAGATTCTTGTTTATGTCTTCCTGAAGTCTGGAGTATCTCAAACAGTTGAGGTCTCCAGTTCTTCAAATTCTGTGTATTTTTACAGCATTGTAAGGTAGGGAGGGATTTGGTGTCCCAGACAATCTTACTTGGCACCTGCAGAGTCTTTCCTTGATGGTAGCACTTAATTATCTTAAAGCTGGTTGGTTTCCTTCCAAATGCACTGCAAACCATATTGTTAATCTTGTAAATGCCAGTTGGGGTTAAGCTGACTTGACTCTCTTTTTTTTCACTGTCCTTGTACTTTGGGTTCAGCTTATTTGGCAAGGCAGGTTTTTCTTTGCTATGTCTCTTTCTAATGCACTGTTAGAAGACAATTTTTTTTTTTAATTTACATTCTATCAGCAATTCTCCAGGAACATAGGCTTGCAAAATAACAGTCCATGTAGAAAGATAAGCAAAGGCACAGAATTTGAAAAGACCTGTCCATAGACCACGAGGTTTTCAGAACAGAAAGAGCAGAAGCCTGTTAGGAACTGGAGATCAAGGTGGAAAAAGTAGCTAATGGTCAGATTATACATAAAGCCAAGGTGTTTGAATATTATTCTCTTGGATAAATGGGATAGTGACTGATCTCTGAATCATAAAATCACTCCTTTAGCAGAATAGAGGATGGATTAGAAGGAAACAAATGGCAAATAGTGTTAGGGGCACTAGTGTTAAGCAGTTTGTTAAGATAGTCACTAGGGATTAATGTGTCTCTTGCATTCTAATGTAGAAGGGATTTTTTTTAAGTAGATGAAATTGGACAGAAAAAAATGTGGTACAGCAAAGGAAAGAAATGTTATACAATTTTATTTCAGAAATTTTAAATGTTCGTCATTTGTTTTTTATAATCACTGTTAAGAGAAACTGAAAACATACTCCTGTTATACTGTTTAAAAGTAAAGTTTTCATCCTTCATACATTTTACTAGAATTAGAATGTCAGTCTAGAAAAATATTTTTACTGACACATGATAGACAATATAGTATTTTTATTGATGTGGAAATGAAAGATTGTAGCCTGCCTTTTGATCTTATTTTTTTCCCCATGAATATTGTTCCCTTTCCCTTCCCTCAAAATGGAAAAGTCAGGAAATCAATTATCAAAATTCATAGGAATTTAATTATTTTGTCAGTTACTCTCTTATTTTTTGCATCTCTTCTATTCTGACTATACTCCTTTTATTTCTCTCACAACTTGTATTTGAGAAACCTAAATATGTTTGAAAACAATAGATAAAATGGTACCCCACTCCCCACTGTACTGGCAATCTGCTGTTCACATTACCTGAGGTTATATTTACCCACATTTCATCACAGATTATACTGTGGCTATTTTGTAGATTACATTTTCATCTACATTCTTTAAATTCAGAATATGCGATGACTACTTTTATAAAATTACAAGAATCTTGAGAGTATTGTGAGTGAATTATACTTCAAAAAATTAAAATAAAAAAATATAAACTGAGAAACAAGGTTCTGGTTATCACTGGAGTTCACAGATGCACAGAATGAGGTTTGCAAAATTGTTGTTTATTCACAAAAATACGAAAAAACATGATTTAAAACCTAGGGGAATGATAATTAAGATTCTCATTTAATAACAAAGCCAAACCATGTTATATCACTCAAAATTTCTTCCTGTTTATGTTTTTAATATTGATGGCTATCTGAAGCACAGCTGTTTTCCTCAGAAAAAGACTCTAGGGTGTGCCAAGCATCTAATATATGTAGAAGGTGATGTCACAAATCAATAGAAGAAAATGATTATTCAATAAACAAGTATTAAAAAGTTTATGTATTTAGATAAGAGGATTATTTAAGCACATACCTCAGGGGATACATAAAAAGCTATAGTTTGAAAAGTGAAAGAAAAAAATACTCAAAGTATTAAAAAGAAGCTAAAGTGAAAAGGCTGGAAATGTGGAGAAGTTTCCAAGTTTAGCATCACTGAAGGACATCCCAAAGGAAAGTATTTAGATTTAACTGTGTACAATTAATAGCTTCTATTTGCTAGCCAAAATCAAAATGAAAATAATAAAACTCAAATATAACCATAGCATCATTTGTAATAAGACAAATATAAAAATAAACCTAAACAATTAATAAGAGTGTGGATAAAAGAAATTAACATTGACCAAATTAATGGAATATTGCAGACATGACAAGTGATATTTATAAAGAATTCATAATGACTCATGAAGGCCACATATTTTAATATGAAAAACAAGACTGGATGTTTTTTAAAAGGTACATACCACATTAATACAAATATGTAAACTTACTTCTGATATTTTGAATTTTAAAAAGTTTTAAATATATATGTAACATGGTAGCAACCATTTTAGCATTTATATTTTTCTTTTCAAGTCCTTTTTAGGGACAATCTCTCAGAATCCTTTTGATGTGGATTTAGGTTATTTTTACAATTTTTGTTTGTTTTCATGAAATCCTTCATTTTTAAACTTAAAATTTGAAGCTGTTTAAGCTTTCTAAATAAAATATTAAAAAACAAAAGGTAAATGACAGACATGTTTTGAAACTCAGGCAACAAAAGTCTTGTCTCCTAGATTTCTGGTTATAACTCTGGGGGGAAATCAGTTGGCACTTACTTGCCATACCACATTTGTCTTTCTTTTAACTCAGCACATTGTTCTGGAGCTTGTCAATTCTATCCATGTCTTATAACAACATGAGATTCCAAACAGGACAGATGCTGGCCCAGGAGCCACCATGTCCAGGGAGATCTTAGGACCCAGGGAGCCGAAATCATTAACCCTGTGGGTGCTGGGAACATTGAAACCTCTAGAATCCTACTCATCATGCTTTGGCACTGCACAGAGAAGACAGGTTTTCCTGCAAGGTCAGCCACTCAAACAAATGCAGGTGAATTACAAAAGGACATACTAGACTATGATAGGAACACCCTACAAGTAAACACAAAAATAGTATACCTTACCTTTGTGCTTAATTATTTCAAATTTTAAAAGGAAGTGCATCATTGTTCCTTTGGACCTTATTTTGTCTGCTTCTCATTTGCAAGTGTTCCTTGGGTTTCTGGGTTACTGCCTCAAACCAGTAAACCTCTCTCCTCTGTATAATTTTAACTCCATAATGCACCCACTGGCTTTATCTTGTCCTGTTTTAGAGAGATAGATTAGATAGATAGATAGATAGATGATAGATAGATAGATAGATAGATATAGATAGATAGATAGATGATAGATAGATATAGATAGATATTTTTCTCTATATATTTATTTTTTCTCTTTCTAATTCTTCATGTCATAAGCAGCAGTATCTTAGTCACGTAATGTTCAGCAGCTATGACTGGTGACTTTTCAATAGTGTCCACAGAGTGCAGAATAGTTATGAGGATTTATCTAAAATGCTCCACTTTTTTCTTTGCCCTTTTTCACCATTAACTCACTCACAACTTCTTTGCTTTTTACATCCTCTTGGGTATTTTCCTATTCCTTGGTCCTTTTTGTTTCTAGGGGCTCTTGAGTATTTAACATACGGTAAGAAAATTTTTTGGCTTTTTCTAACCTGCTATATTTTAATTTACTGAATGTTTCCACCTTAATTGTTCAGTATTTACCTTTACTTGATGGGACCATAATTGGTGATATCTAGATAATTTGATTTATCATAAATTTGATCACAGAATTTTTTTCTTAAGGCAATTTCTTGGACATTTTACCTCACCTACCTATACACACACACACACACAGAGATTTTTTTTCTTCCTTTCCCTCATCTTTTCTGAGATACTTCTTGCCATGTCTGGTATCTCTCTCTATTAAGACGTTTCTAACCCCTTTGCACTCTTATGTTCGTAGCAGAACTATTCACAATAGCCAAGAAGTGGAAGTAATCAAATACCATTGACAGAATGGATAAACAAAATGTGATATATGCATGCAATGGAGTATTAGTCTTAAAAAGAAGAAAAGACTGTCACATGCTATGCATTATTCTTGAGGACATGGTGCTAATGAAATAAGCCAGTAACAAAAGACAAATATTGTGTGATTTCACTTAGATGTGATATCTAAAGTAGTCAAATTCATAGGAACAGAATGTAGAATGGTAGTTACCGAGGCCTGCGGGAATGGGAGAAGAAAGGAAGTAGTTTAATGAGTATGGAGTTTGAGATTTGCAAGATGAAAAAGTTCTCATCTGTTTCAAAACAATGTGACTATGCTTAACCCTACTGAACTCTACAAAATATTTAGGATGTTACTATAGCATATATGTGTCCCTTCAAAACTCATATGTTAAAATCCTAAACCGCTTGTGATGGTGGTATTGGGTGGTGGGGGCCTTTGGGAGGTAATCTGATCATGAGGGTGGAGTCCCATGAATGGGATTAGTGTCCTTTCAAGAGACTCGAGAATTCCTTCTGCCATGTGAGGACATAGCCAGAAATTGTCTGGCTGGAACCCAGAAGAGAAGCCTCACCAGAACTCAGACTTCAGCCTCTGAAGCCGAGAAATAAATTTCTGTTGTTTAGGAACCAGTCTATAATAATTTTGTTATAGCAGCCCAAACAGACTAAGACAGATGATACATTTTATGTGTTTTTTTACCACAAATTTAAAAAAATGGTAAAAAGCAGTATTTCTGATCCTTGATACAAATGTGCTGGCTTATATGTCACTTCACGTTTGAGCCCAATAATTGGGTAATTGAGTTAGGATGATGGACAAACTGTCACACAATTAATAGTCTTTGCTTTAAACAGGAGCTTTCCCACCTGTCTCCCAGCAGTGATTTGGGAATTGCAATGAATCTTGGAAGTGCAGTGAATCTTCATTACAGTACTTGACCTGTTGCGTTTACAACTAACTGTCACACCCCCACCGCCACATACACACACCTGACTGTGGGCTTCATGCAGGCAGGGATTGTGCTTTTTTCAACTTTGTATCCCAGAAGGAGGTACATGTAGCAGGTGCTCAATAAGTGTTTGAATGAACCATGGCAGTAGTTGAAAGAGCACTGGCCCTGGCTTTAGGGGACTTGAGTTCTCCCATTCTCTCAGCCATTGGTTTATTGATCTGTAAAAAGAAAATTTAGACTAAGTGTTCTTGAAACTCTATCCTACTTCTCAGTTTCTATTCTTATACATCAGTGGTTCTGAAAGAATGTCATGAGAAGGCAAATAATGACCCAGCCACAAGTTTGAATATTTCTCTTTGGAACCTAAGTTCAGAAGAACTAGAATGACTTCAGAGCAGTAACAAAATCCTTACATGGGCTATAAAACAAAATCCAAGGGAGAACTAAAACATATTTTCTAAAGACCACACTGCATAAATTTTGGGGGGAATATGATCATCTCCTTTGGGTACTTAAGAAAGCAATTACATTACATTCTATAAAACTGTTTATGATCTTTTTGAGGAAATTAATTTCTCCATTTCCTACTTTTCTAGTACTAGCTTACTTTTGGGGTAACTAAAAAGAAAAGACTATTCAGCTATGAATATATCATTCTCTTTCTTTTTCCTTAAGAAAGGATTGTGGGCATAACAATGACATGACATGAGACAATTACATTAATTATTTTTCTTGAAAGTATATGTAGGACTTTATGCCATGTTCTGGAAACACAGTTAAATACTTTCTCTTTGTCTAAAAACCAAGTTGAATGCATAGAGGTATGCAGAGATTTCCAGTCCCTTCAAACTCCAGGGCGCTGAAAAATATCTGAAATCTCTTTAAAGAGCATATTAACATGTATCCAAAAAGTTAGACTGTAATACTATTTAACTGCTTGATTTTTCCATTATGGGTCTGTCAGCAGGAATATGTTGCCCTATAGTACATGACAAGTGAAAACGCTGGTAACATTGTTTTTCATAGACAGAAAAAATACCAAAGAAGCAATTTCTTAGCTAAAATGTCACCTGTTAGATGTATAGGGCTCACTGTATTTTGTTGCCCTGGTAACGGATGGTGTAAAATGACTCCTTTGCACTGCTCCATCAGAGTGATTGCATCCTGTTTTTTCCATCATTTTACAAGAGGCTGTTTTCATTCTCCCTTCCTGGCCATATTAAGTGTAAAGAGATTGAATTACTGTGCTATACCCTCTTCATCCGATGTGGATTTAAGAGTTGATATTGATGTACTGAGAACTGTATGCTTCTTCAAGAAAAAAAAGCTACAAATTATAATGAATTTGACTTTTATGTATTGACCATTCAAGAGTTGAAGTAGGGTTTCTGCACCCAAGGGATAGCCATGGCCTGATCAGCATTTTTCACCCAACGAATCCAATTGATAAAGCAATATACTCAGTGTCACTTTGGTTGATCTCCAGGTTTAACAATAGTCATGCTAAAAGTAGATACATTAGTCCATAAATTTTACCCGTAAAAAAAAAAAAATGTGCTTGCCATAGCTTTCTACAGCTGCACTCCTTCCAAGTTTTAATGAGCAGGGCAAAAAGGAGGGCCATTCCAAAATTGTGCTGAGACCGTGCAAGCGTGGGCCATCTGTATTCAGGTGTGTATTCACAACAGCCAGGAGCCAAACACCACACTCCCGCCTTACCCACAGCCACCAAATCAGGAAGCAACTCTGTGCAAACTGGCTTCCTGCTCTCTCTTAAATGGAAAATTACTCTCCGAAGTGACACCCTGCTTTATAATTATCCAACTGTTTCACTCCATCACTACGAACACCTTAATGCCTCAAAAACCATTTGGCTGAAAATTCCATTTGTCCCAGACTTGAAATCAGAGAGTGATTTTCTTAAAGCAAGGGTTTCTGTTAATGTACTTTGTGTAATTTCATTTTTGACCATTGCTATGTAATACTTGTCATGCCGCTATATATTTTTTTCTTCACTTAGAATTATAAACACAAACAAATGAGAGAGTATAAGGGAAAAAAATGAAGATAAGAGGAGACATTTGAAAAGAATGGGTAACTCTCTGCCCTGCCCTGCCCTGCCCTGTCCTACCCTGGGAGGTGGGGGCAGCACAATGGACTTACCTGTTATTTTTACTTAATACATCATAGGAAAAAGACCTCCAGTTAATTGCATTCCTTGAATGGCAATTCCCTTTCAGAATTTTATTAAAAAGATTGTTTTGAAGTCCTACTGCTTGACCACAATTTGGAGAGTATTGACAATTTGCATAACTGTGTTTAGACTTTTTAAGTGACTTCAACTGTGATGAGAAACGATCATTTCCTTCAGAGGGGAAACACTGCAAACATTTAAATAGCCAACTAATGACCTTTTTATTGTTTGATTATTCTTAATATGTGTACAACAGGAAACTGGTATTGATTGTTTCTTCTCTGTTAAGTTGGTTATAAAGGTTCTTTGTTCTAAATCAGTCTCTCTGTATCTTCTTCTGTCTCTCTCTGTCTGCTTGTTTCTCCCTGTCTCTCTCCCTGTTTCTTTTTCTCTTTCCTCTACTATCTTCTACCTCCTGCTGCCTCTTGACCCAATTTCCTAAATTGCCTGTATCCTAGAAATTCACTAACCTGATCCCAAAAGGTCCTCAAAACCCAGCTCTGCTACTAAACATCCATTTTCATTGATTTCTTCCTATCACTGTAATTATATGTCCTCTGTCACCATGAATTTCTGCCATTTAGTTAACAACCCCAAAGCAGCCGTTCTTTAAGTGGAGCCCCTGGACCGGAATCATCAGCACCACTTGGGACTAGTTAGAGATGCAAATGAGCAGCTCCACCCCAGAGCTTCAGAACCAGAAACTCAGGCCATGAGGCCCAGCAATCTGTTTTAGCAAGCCCTCCAGGTGTTTCTGATGTTTGCTATTTGGGGACCACTTCCCTGAATCTCAATCTGTTCACAATTAGCCCATTCTGGTGATCAAATCTGTATCATATCCACAATCATGGGTGAAACCAAATGATTTTAAGTGATGCAGCTGTGACAAGTGGCTTTCGTGATCTGTATGCCCCACCCACCAAGAGTTAGTCCTTATCTCATGAATCTTGCAGAGTTTGAAGGGAAAGACCCCTTCAAGTATGTTTCAGCAAAACCAACCAAGCCACAAGTATAAGAGAAACTGAGGGGAAAATATTATAAGAGTCAGTTTTGAGACTGGAGTTCTACTAATGGCTTGCCGCTAACTTCGTGTTCTTCAGTAACTCATGAAGTCTCCGCCTCCTCATTTGAAGTGGGAATAAACCATCTAAGTCATCAAGTCATCATAAGAGATCAGATGATGGCTAAAGATGTGCTTTTTAAATTATAAAGCGCTACACAAATGCAAGAAGATATTACTAATAATATAATCACTTTTTATCTTTAACAATAGATTTAGAGTAATTACAAAGGATTTAGATCATGAACAAATGCCAACACTCAACATCTTTTTCTGCTCTGTACGCTCCTGGAGGAATCAGGAATATTTTGGTAAAGAGTTTTTTGTTTTTTCTCTCTTTTTGGACTCTGGACTCACTGTATAAATAGCCCAGTGCATAATACCACCTGCTTAGAAGATGGCATGAAAGAGCAGCTCTCATTTTGTACTCAATCACAGAACTAGTCCCTCACCCATATTTTAAGAAAGATAAGAGAGCTGCCAGACCTAAGTGCCTTGTAAATATATTTCCTTTGCAGGATTACAGGACATGGAGAAACTGACAACCATAGATAGTCCTTTAGGGAAAGTGTCATAGCTTCCTGGGCTGGGGGCAATCGACTGAGAAGTTTCAGGATGATCAGAATGCTTTGATCAAAGAATTATACATATGTGGATAGGAACTCACAGACCTCTCTCCAAACACTCCCCTAGCACACTCACATACGCACATCAGAGGCTGAAGGATTTAAAAAAGCACTGTCCAAAAGAAATTTCTAAAAGTGTAGATTGGGTAATTTCTTTTTTATATCTCCATCTTGTAAGCCACACATGTGATTTCAATGTTCCTTGTAGCCACATTAAAAAGTACTTTTAAAAATGTGAAATTAATTGTAAGAATATATTCTGTTTAATCCAGTATGCCAAAATATTATCATTTTAACATTGTTTGGTGTAAACATTAAAGAAATAGCTTACATTCTCTTTATTTTAGTAAAGATCTCTTTGAAAGCTGATAGGACTTTTATACTGAAAGGCCCATCTCCGTTTGGGCTAGTCACCTTCCAAGTGCTCAATGGCCACGTGTGTCAGTGTGGCTGATGTATTGGACAGTGGAGGTTTAGAGAATCTTAATTTTAAAATGCAGATTGGTAAGATATAAACAGTCTTAGAGAAAAGTTGAAACCCGCTCAGAGTGTATTTAAGCAGCCACTCCTATTTCTGTGCCCTTTGTTTTTTCCCACTTCTTTCCCTCTTCCTCAGCTTCAACTGGCATGCACGCATGGACACACACACACACACACACGCACACACACTCACTGTGCTTCTGTGGGGCATAATGAGACCATCTTCCCATATCATCCCTGATCTTTGAAAGAACAGAAGATTCTGCTTAGAGAGGTGAACCCTGTCTTTCAGATTTCCTAAACATAGGTAATGTTCATGCGCTGAAAAACAATGAAATTTTCTAGGGAAGCATGGTACAATTACAAAGTGATTAATTAAAACCAAGTCACCTTAGAACCATTGAAAACATCATGAAAATTAGTATGTGTTAATTTTACTAGAGAATGTGTAAAAATACCTTTGCTGCCTGCATGATGCCTTTTTTGAAAAGACAAATCCAGCTTTTGATAAATGGTCTGTCTTTGGGGACAGACAATAACTACATCACCATCATATTCCAATACCTCTTTCCCCCAATCGTATGTCCAGGGAACATCTTCCTAAATCCCCCTGGCAGGCAGACCCTTCCAGAGCATATGTCCTGCCACCCTCATCTCCTTGTGCATGCGTGCTGCTCTGTAACAGGACAGTGCTGCCTGATTTAGCCCTGCTGATCTGATACAACTGAATAAAATGAGATGGTTCACTGTGATGGTAAATATGCCTCCTCTCATTCACAGCCCAGAAAGGCTTGAAGGGCCATTACATATCAATTGGGTAATTTCTTTTTTTAAATCTCCAAAGGCAGGGTTGCTGCATCAAAGACCCCTCAAAGCAGGGCCTCTGGTCCAGCTAGTGTTAAAATGTTGACAATTCTAAGAGGACCCACGACCTCATTCATGGACTGAATCTTTTAGGATTTTACAATATTTTTACTTGTAATAAACCAGAGATTTAGGTATATTACGCCAACCTCTTTGAAGAGGAAAAATATTTGGTTTAAAATGTCTCATTTGTTCCCATTTCTTCTCTTTTTTTACTGCTTTATGCAAACTACACTTTTACAAATTTCAAGAAACTTCAAAACGATGTGTTTACATACCAAATGAATTTGTACGAGTTCATGTGCAATTTGCAAAATGTGTTTGGATGAAGATATAAATGTAAACGTGCACATACACACACACACACACACACACACCCCTTAAAGCTCAAGGGAAAGGGGTCAGTTCTTTGAGGCCATAGTTGCACGGATTAATTATGCAGCACACTGCTGCCAGTCTGCAGAGGATGAATAAAACAAAAAGAAGCAAGGTAGATGTCATTTTGAATAAAAGCCTCTTTGTGAAAATGTAAAGGAAGTCATCTTTGGCCTTAGTATTATGAACCAAACCAAAACAGAAGAAAGTGAATCAAGGAACTGTTGCAAGGAAGGGAGGGAGGTAGACAGAGGCAGGAAACAGTGGTGGGCACCATTCCCACCGCTACAGAATCTGCGCAGCAAATTGCTGTGCTTTAAGGAAAGGAGCAATCAGTGCCGATTGAAATATCCCTGAATGCCGTTATAATGACATGCCTGTTCTCCTTCTTGTGTCTGGCACGATAGGCCATCATCAGAAATGTGCACCATCATGCAGGGCACACTTTCTAAAGACAGGAAGACCCCTGCATATGATGCCAAGACCATAGAGCCTTCTGTGTGTGTGAGGCTTGTACCCTGGATCACAGGGAGTCCAATGCACAGAAGGGCTTTACACTCGATTAAGTGCTCTGATGGCACCATCTTGAAATTGAAATTCTTAATAATTTTTAACAAGGGGGTGAGCATTTGCATTGTACAGTGGGCCCCACAAATCATGCAGTCAGTCCTAATGTACAGTACATAGCCATCTAGTTAGAAAATGTCCAGTTGAAAAGTATTTCATCTACAGCTTCTCTGTAGCAGGGAAAATGACAGTTACAAATAGAACATTGTCGCCTTTTGTGAGGAGATTTGGCCCCTGACCCAGCTGGTTACCAACCAAATAGTGGGATGTCAAAAAAGCAGCCAGCAGCCCTGGGCCCCAGCTTTGCATCAAAGATCCACCAGGACTATTCTTGATTCCTCCATTGATTGGGGTGAGTTACATAGCACCCTATGTCATGTCACATCGACCATGACTTGATGTGACCAGACATAACATGACCTGGTGGAAACAGAAGGAGAATTGGAAGAAGCCTCTTTTTGTTTAAAATGTCAAGGAGGATGTGAGATAAACCTAGGAGAGCAGAGGTGATCATAATAAAATAATGCTGCTAAATTATGAATGATAGTCTGTGCTTCTCTGGCCCTTTTCATCTATGGCTATCAAGGCACCACTGACTTGTTTCACCTGTAATTTTTTCAGGTTCTCATTGCAAATGCTTTGGTGTGACTGTGTTGTGGTAAGTCTTCCTCATTCAATAGTGACATGGGTTCACTCTTGGTAGGTAGCCATTTAAAAGAAATAGTGCATAAAAGGTTCAAAGAGGATGTTAAGAAGATTGTTGTCATCAAAGACTAAAATATGCAGAAGGCCATCAGGTGGTTCCCTTTTGATTAGTGAGGAAAAAAATTAAAGGGAGTTCTTTTTTGGAAATGGATGCTGCTAGTGACTTGGAGCAAGGAACAGATGACTTGGGGGAGGAAAGGTAATGAGATAGCATCATGTCCCCTCACATTTAAAGGGCTTTACCTGACACCTGGAGTTGTCAGTGATGTAATATGATTCTGTAAAGAGAGGAGGGAATTAAGGATGGCCAATTTTTCCAAGGAGAAGTGCTCCCAGACCATCCATTGCCTGTCTGCCTCTGCAACCTCAGGATTCAGTTTCCCCTCAATCAGGCTTAAGTCAGTCAGTGACCTTTAATCTCATTAGTCTATTGAAAGATTTGAGAAAACTATGAATTGCAGGGGTGTCCCATCATCCTGGATTTCTAGGGGGGTTAGAATGGCTCTTCTCTGTAGTCAGGCAAATGACCCCTTGGGAATGTGCTGACAAGGATTTTGTGGAGCTTCAGGGCCTAGAGCTGTGCATTCAGGGTGTCTGAGATCAGGCACCTTCCACCCACACAGGTAGACTAGAGTTAGCATCACACCTGCAATTCTCTAGACCTGAGACCTCTATGATAACCTGAACTCACACTCTACTCCATGGAAATCCACAGCATGGGGAAGTGTTAGAAGTGCAGGTTCTACGGTCCAGTTACCTAGGTCCAAATCCTGCTTGACCTTTCCTCAACTAGTGTAACTCTGGGTGGGTGATTTAACTCTTCAGGGATCCAGTGTCATTTTTTATAAAGTAGGAGTGATGATATACCTATTCATAGAGTTGTCAGGATTCAATAGAAGCAAACATATGTCAAGTATGTAGAAGACTGTCTGGCACATAGAAAGCAATTAATAAAAGTGTTTAATAATATTATTTCCTTTCCAAATCACAGTGTTGGATATTAAACATTGATATTTCTAATCCCAAAATCAAATGAGTACTCTTACGGTCAATTTTTATTCTTATAGGCAATATTTAGGGTGTCTCCTTTCCCTGCCAATATTTCTTAGTTAGACATTACATTGTTTATGTTCCCTGATCTTTCTAGAAGCTGGGCATCTTATCAAGCCTTGGAGATTAGCAAGTTTGATATTTTACTAGTGAATCAATGTGGCACAGTACAAAATGGTCCAACGGACAGTGTATTGATTAGAAAATCTTGGATAGGTGACTCGGGTAAGGTGATCATCTGCTCTTGTCATACTCAGTTTCATTCCACCTATGGTCAAAATGTAGAAGATGAATTTTTTCAAGTTCACACAGATCATATAAATGTTCATAAGTTCTTCCTTCTCTTTTGTTTTTTCCCCAGCAAAACCAGATCCTGCAGAATCATGAAGTCAAGGAAACTAGTTCTTTTCACCCTGAAAAAAAAAGAATATCAAGAAGGAAATGTAAAACTCATGTAAACCTTTGGAATATTGCCTTCTTTATATTCCCAATGACACCTCTAGAGCTTACAAGAAAAGGAGTGAGTGCAGAGTAAATACCTTTGACAATGGAGCTGAGAGAATATTAATGTTCCACTTTTAGTCTGGCATGATTGTGAAAAAAACCCACTGTGTTGGGTTTCAGCCCCAGGAAAGTTCACTGTGGATTTGCTGAGGCTGAGAAATGACAACAGAATGTTCCTGGGGTAAAAGGGTTTATACCTGGTTTTATTCTCCCAGCGGTAAGTTGAGCACTATAATCACATATGCATCCAGCAGTCTGCAGTCACCTCCATCTCTACCTCCACACAGAGCACTGGGTGGAGCTCTTTATTTAGTGTCTCAGTCAAAAATATAAAGCTTATTGCCAGCAGGTGTGGAAGCATTAGCCTAGTGGTTAAGCCAATTACACCATCAAGTAGTTTAGGGTCAGGTGAGGATCCTGGCCATAGAAACCTCCATTTTCCCCATACCCACCTTAATCTACTGAAATGTGGCTTTAGAATTCAGTACACTATCACATTACATTTTGAAATTCATTGTCTCTATGGCTTGCCAATGAAACTGAAGAGAAGTGAGATGGCTTTAACATTTTTTTGAATGAAGGTACACATTAAACCCTTCTGGCTTACCTTGTCACATGAAGTCAAACATAGAGGTATCTTGGGGAAAGCTAGAAGGCCACTTGACTTTGGAGTCAGACGGACTATCCTACCTGCCCACCATGGGTCTTTGGATGAGTAATTTCACTGCCCCAAGCCTCCATTTCTCCATCTAATGATTAAGAAAAACTCCTGGGGTCATTGTGGAGATTTAGAAACAACACATGTGATGTATTATATGAAATACAATCTCCAGATGCCTTCCCATCAGCAGAAGGTACTCAATAAACACCAAATTGTTATTGCTGCCACTACCACGCTTATACTTATGATTATGATTTTATCATTATCTTCGTTGTTGCCATCATTGTTATATGCCTGTTCTGGTCACTTACAATATCTCAGCTAATTTAGTCATTATATTCAAGGACTAGTAGTCTAAACTAGAATCAATATAATAAGTATATGCAATACACTAGTGGTATCATTATTTATCTGAGGGGTTTCCATTAGGAAAGAGAGGAGGAAGCCATGAGCCTGCCTGGTATATGTGTTCACTTAAGCTAAGTGCTAATGCACTGACATTGGCGGCAGGAGGTGTGCCTGCCAACCTATTGTGGGGTTGCTAAAAGGAAGAGTTGGCATAAGGGGAATTCAGATAGAGACAGGAATGCAATAACCTTACAGCAAACAGTGTGGCTACTGCTGGGCACTTGGTTTATTTATAGCTCAAAGCTGGTGTGCAAGACAGTAAGAAAATGCCTAATGGCACCTCCTCAACCTGAACCTGGGCTTGCTTTCTCACCTGGAGAGAGCTTTGCACAAAATCCCAGTCAGTCTAATAGCTAGACCATGCCAACGGAGTGTCACCAGGGATCAGGGCCTCACCAGGAAGCTGTTACCCTGAATGTCAGCCTCCATGCCTTTGTTTGCTTTTTGCTGTTTTTTTCTTGCTCTCACTGAGATGTCAGGCTGCCTGTGACCCTTGGGGGAAGCCCTTGTTTTGTAAGCCATTTCGTCTGAGCTCTTTGGATAGGATCCAGGGAAGTATGAATTGCAGCAACTAAAGGGTTGGACTGGGACTCCTGAGAGATGACTCAAGAAGAGGGTTAATTAGGCAGTCAGGAAGGGCTGAAGGTAGTTGAACAAAGGTCATCAAATACACCCAGTTAGGATCACACAGAAAATAAAAAGCAGTTACGTGCTGTCTCTAAGGAGGACAGAACAAGTGGGACTGAACTCTAGGCAAAGAAGCCCAAAGCATCTCCAAAGCTGTCTTCTTCTAGCCCTAAAAGGGATTCAATTTTTTATCACCTTCACAGCAACCTTTGCCTTTAAAACATCCAAAGTAGAGCCATGTTAAAATCTGAAGGATTAATAAGAGAAAATGAGGCCACACCCTCATTAAATACAAAAGCTGCTTTGATACTGACTTTGACATGCTCCTGCTTTGTTAGTTCCCATCCGTATCTGTAGAAGCCAGAGTTGTCCAGTGGTTGGAACTCTTGGAGTCAATTTGGGTCAGTTTTCTGAGCTGACCACCACAGCCTAACAGGGAATACCAACTGCAGCAGGAGTGAGTTTATCTTGATGGACAAAACTTGACTAATTCAGGCCCTGGCAGGTATCTATAGTAGGTCTTAGTGTGGCCTCTCCTAAACTAGTAGACAGAAAAAAAATGAAGCCTTCTTCAACCCCTATTCTAACTCACTTACCTAGATTTTTCTTCATTAAAGATCACTTTCTGTGGATCAGAATGGTGATGACTGAGTCCTCAGATGGGCCTAGAGTGAAATTATGAAGCCAAGGAGATTTATTTTATACCTCCCCACTCCTCCCAGGCAGTCATCTCCTCCTTCCTTCTCCATCATTTCCCCATCCTACCAAGTTAAGAAGAATCAAATAGTCACATGGAGTTATGAGAGACAGAAAACCAGTCTATAACTGAGACTGCTCCCTTGACTATGCCCTAAAGAGCTGACTGGATACATTCACCAAATTGAACTTGAGATCGTATGTTATCTAGAGTGGGCGATTCATCCTCTGATCAGTCTTCATGGTGTCTTTTACTCCCCAGGTATTGGAGAAGTTATAGTTCCGCAGAGGTAAACAGAACCTTGCCCCCCTTTTTAAAAAAAGAGAATCTGTATCATAGCTTTGTGAATAGGAAGAAAATTGGCCTGGCTCAAATGTATGTTGCTGGGTAGGGATGGTAGAAGATGAGGCTACAAAATTACATATTGAAGGACATTATCTTCCATGCCAGGAAGTTTGCACCTTTTGCTGCAATGTTAGGATGGCAATGGAAATTTTTCCACACTGTCATGATGTGACAAGGTCTAGTTCCTTGTTGTTCTTGTTGGTTTTTGAATTTGGGTGTTTTCATCTGGAGATGTTATCTGTTGTTTGTGTTTGTGTTTTGTCTGAAGTGTGGAGGGTGGACTGAATTGAGGAAAATTTTATGGAAGGAAGATCAATTACCAGCTCTAAAACATAAAGGTGACATACAGCAAAGGCCTCAGCTACAGCATTAAAATTAAAAGATGAGATGAACACTCTGAAAGACACTTAAAAGGTAGAAATGGCATAACTTGAAATTCTGGTATTTGTGCATTTGAGACAGGCAGTAGCTGAGGACAACTGAATTTTTCACCTTGTTATTAAAATGTGAAGAGCACAGAGAAAAAACTGAGGGCCAGCAAATACAAATGAGTTGCCAAAATGTAATAAAGAGAGAAAAAAAGTATCCTTGGTGACTCCAAGCTCTGGATCTTACTTCAAGACCTGGAAAAGTAGTCGAAGAAATAATCAAACTATCGGTTTGCAACCTTCTATGAGAAAACAAGATCCTGAACTGTAACCATAACAGCTTTGTGAAGATCAGACTGTCCAGACCAATCCATTTCCTTCTGTGCTGGAGTGACACACCAGTGTGTTAAGGGGAAAGCAATAGTTGTGATCTACCTGGACTTCAGCTAGGGTTTTGATTCTGATTTCATTTTACATGACATTCTTATTAACAAATCAAGGAAATACAGGGTAGCTCCAAGATTGTACTCAAAAGGGGGTTACAAAATACCAACCAAAAGGAAAAAACAGGATGGATTCCACTGTGGCCAATCTAGTTAATATCTCTGCTAGCAGCCATTGAGAAGAACATTAACCTTTGCCTCTTAGTTTGGAAAGAGTAGCTAATACAATTTCAAGTTAATGATAATGAGTAAGGGAAATGTCCTTCCTCATTAAACATATTTGAAATAGAAAAGGGCATGGATCTACAATGTAGGATAAAGATACAAGATGGAGAGAGACAGAAGATGAGGCCAAACAAATAAGTGAAGAGTGGTTATTACTCATGCAAGTTTGGAAGCTGGCTGAATTCCACATTAAAATCAGAAACCTATCTTCCCACTTCCCTCATAAGACTTCAGCAAAGTTCAAAATAGGCTTAAAACATTTTAGATAACTCAGTTTGAGTTACTTGATAATACCTGAGAATGGGGGAGAATAGCTATTTAGGCAACAAATTTTGCTTGTTTTCCACGTATACAACAAGAAATAGAATAGAATTCTGGACACAGTGTAAGAGTTGGATATTGGATGTAGGATTAGTTCACTGTGTTCTTATGGTAAGTTGCTTGGAATGATTCTAAGGGGACTAACCAAGGTGGCTAACCCCCAAAGCACCAGCCCTAACTGTTGAATGATATCTGAATTTTCTCCATTAGAAAAGGGAACTAAAATGGATTGAGTCACATTGTAAGCCAAACACCATGGAAGGCCTATCACATGTACTTTCTTAAAGCACCCTACACGGAGGCACCATCATCTTCCTCCCACAATGAAGGAACTGGGGCTCAGAGAGGCCATGTCACTTAGTGTCATGCAATTAATCAGTAGTGGACCCAGTATCTGAACTAGGTTTGCTAGCTTCAGAATATGTGTTCTTTCTGTTACATCACGTTAAAGATCAGTTTTTTGAGTTACTGTTTTCTTACATTCTTGGGAAAGTTGACATTTCTATTTACACTTTAGTATAAATAATTTTCAGATTCATCTTGGTACCTAAAGGAGGAAAGGGATATCATAAAGAAGGTGAGCACTAAACAATTGGGAGGAGCAGGAAGGTATGTCTCCTAAAGCAGGATAAGATGCAATGCAGGAAACTGAGAACAGCAAAGCTCCTTAGGCGTGTGTCTTGGGCTAAGCACCTATGGCTCCTCATAAAGGAGAAAATGATAGAAACTGGCATAAATTCCAGCAATAGGGAAAAACTCAAGAGTCCCTTTCCCACACAAACACACATGACACACCAAGTATCACACATAGACACACGTACTCACACAAAAATGGCTGGTTCAATAGCTGCCTTAACATAAACTAAAAGTAGACATCTTCCACTGTCACTTGCTCACTTTTACAATAAACTGACTGAACAGAGCAATGCATTTCTATGTGCAGAGTTCCTCGGCTACTTATGGTTAAAGGAACAATCAATTCTGGGTTTTCTGATTTCATTGGGAAATTTTTCCCTCCTGGGGACAGTAGGTTTTTATAGTTTAGATTCATACCTGTCTGGGTCAATGGGTTTGGTCAAAGTACTTTCATTGGTGTGCTTCTAGCTCTTTTAGTCCATGAGTTGGAAACTAGGTGTTCGCTTTTTTTTATTTTCCAAAAACCCATCCTTCCCCCTTTCTCCTTGGTGACAGCAAGCTGATGTCATTTTGGCATTGCCTCCTCCCCTTTTGGGAAAGAGTAGAGGAGCTTGACTTCAAAACGCTCCCCTTGATCCTTGCTGGTCCTTTTCCTTGTGAGGATGTGACCCAGTTTGTATAGATGAGATATGAAGAGGTGTATGTCCGGGGTCTCTGGGAGAGGAGTTTCTGCCTACTTTAGAGAGAGTTACAAGAAGAGGCTGCCATTTTCCATCTGGATGAGATGGAGTTGAGACGTGAGTTCTAGAACTAGCAGGACCATTTCCCTTGGAAATGGAAATTACTATAATGGAACTTCAGCCTGAGGACAAATCACACAAACAAGGGCAAAATACATAACAGTGAAGCATTGGGAAACAGAAGCCTGGTGGCAGCAGGAATCTCGGCATCAAATTGTATCTGAATGCGTATGGGTACTTGACCATTAAGTCCCATTTTAAATTTAAGTCAGTTTGAATTTTCTATCACTTGCAACATAAACAACTCAACAAGCTCTAGCTATATATACATATATTTTTGTATCAGCAAAAATTAACCCACACTATGGTTGACTGGTTGAACCTAACTATAGGTTCACAGGACCATGTAATCAATAAGTACATCCCAAAGCCATGGATACACAAGGTGAAGTGGAGAGTGTTAGTGGTAGGACAGGCCCTAACTCTCCACAGAGCATAAAATCTAGTTAGGGGAAAACGGAATAAACTCCTGGGATGAAGTAAAAGAAGATGAGCCAGACAATGTGGCATATTCCCACAGGATTAGTGCAGAACAAAAGCTACAGTTTTAGAGGTGTTGAGAGGTGGCTGGGGTCCCTTTAACATGGGGTCCTTAGGAAAACTTTGGGTAAGAGATGAGATCTGAGCTGGCTCTGAAAACAGAAATTGTGTGTCAGTAATGGTACAGATATCCAGGATTCTGTGTTTCTGAAAACCAAGCAGGGTTGCCTGCAATGCACTGGTCTGACAGTTCTAGGGGAGAACATATTCTCCATTCTAAATGTTTCTATGAGGAGGGCCTTCATGTAGAACCATAATCTCAAAGTGAGGTTTCGGGACCAGCAGCATCACCATCATCTGGGACTTGGAAGAAATGCTCATGTTCAGGTCCCAACCCAGATCTACTGATTCAGAAACTCTGGGAGTGGAACCTAACAAACCTGCATTTTAGTAAGTCCCCCCCTGTGACGTGGGTGCATGCTCAGCTTTGAGCACCACTGACCTCAAGGGGCTCTTAAAGTGTCCTTTAAGTTAGGGTGTTCATGAACTTGGATGAAAAAACAGAATTCCATCTTTATTTTTACAACCCTCCAGCCAAAATTTAGAATTTTTTTTCCATTGTGAAAGTGGGCAACAAACCAGAGTGGTACTGAACACTATATACCACTGGTAGAAATCAGAGATATTTTCATTTCACATTCCTGTGGCAGCAGATATCTCAAAATTTCAGTAATAATCATCACTACTTGGAAATTGTTAATTATTAAGCTTGCTGCTAGATCTTACCAATGTGTTCATAAAGAAACACACATATTACTCCATCTCAAATTTTAAATAATACTTAGATAACTGTATTTTAATATAATTGGTTTCCTTTACAAATCCACATATTTGGTTTCATATATTTAAACACTAAGCCTAGAAAGAGGACCAGAGACTTCATTGGATAGCTGAAGCAGTTACCACCAAAAATACAAGCCCCCGACTGAGGGGTAACACTGGTGCCTCTTGCCCTGCCCCTTACTCAGTGTTCCCAGCAGGGGCAGGAGTGATGATGTGAGAGGCGAGAGATGCAGAAGCCGCAGGGAAAGCCTTACTATCCACTTCCCTTGCTGCCTCTGCCCGTGTGCAGAGCTCACATGCCCATCTGCTCTCTGTTGTGCACATGGGGCTCTGATGCAGCCCAGTTCTGCCTCTGGTTCATGAGAATGTTTGTCTCATTCACAGTTGAAGTACCACAAAACCTACAAAGACACAGATTTAATGCCACATGCTCCCATCCAGGCTTAACCACTCGAAAAGCTAATGTTGAATCTCCAGCTGTCTGTCTTGTATCTATTTCTTAAGTGGTTCAAATTCAGGGTTGGCGGGGGAGCATCATTTATTGGCCCTCTAAGACTTTGCTAGTCTATATGCCTATCCCCTTCTTCTTTTTATTCTGGGAATATACTAATGTGAAGGAGACGATATAAGAACACAGGCAGCCCATTTCCACCCAAGAGGTTTCTTAATTATTTCTTAAGTAACATTGGTATCAGATGGCAAACAGAAGCCGTAACAGTGTACTTCCTTCTGGGTTGTCCTAGCATCAGGGCTATAAATTAGTCGGGTCATTGCCCTTTAAAAGAGGAGGGAAATATGCGGTGATAATAGTCCAGGTCATCATCGTTGAGCATCCAGTGAAGTCTGTAAACCAGCTGTAAAGATTCTTCCTTAGCCACCCAGCATAGAGTTTAGCACAGCTCTACAGACAGATCCTGACTGATCTGTTAGATCTTCAGATCAGAGTTTTTCTCTAAGCCGCTCTTTCCTCTTTACCTCTGTCAATTTGTTAGGCAAAATGTAGCTAACCGTATTATGAATTAAAAGAGAACAACTGTGATCATGATGCTTAGCTCTATAATATGCAAAGGCAACCAAAACATTGACTCTGGAATTTGAAGACAATGTTCCAAATCAGCCTATTTCTATACCAACATCCACTACTTGTAGAAACACTATGAATAAGGCCCTATGGTGGTGATTTTCCTTGTATCCCAACTTCCAACCAATGTCCATTTCCAGTGGGAATAGTCATTTGTTTTCTCCAGTCCTAGTGACTTCTTCTGATTTATATTTCAGACAGAGTAGGAATACTTTACGTAACCCAGTGATAGTATTTCTGTGTGTGATATACAGCACTTTTGGATTTTGAATGGAAAGACTGATGTAATCATCAAATCTTCCCATTTTGATGAAAAGAGAAGTCAGGAAGGACAGACTGAACAGAGTTGCTTTGACATTTGTCAGCTCATTAGCAGGAATCTTCAAGACCCATCTCCAACTGTGGTGGTCAGTCACACTCTGTGTTAACATGAAGTGACTGGTCCTGCGGGCATAGAAATAACTTTATTCCTCCATTAAAAAAATAACTGCAGAAAGAGATTGGATTATAAAGTCCAAACTGGCTTTGCCAGGCATAAAATGGACCAGGCTTGGTTTGGTTACTTAAAGAATTAAAAAAAAAAAAACTTCTGTTTTGAGCAACAGTTGTTTTTGGCCATCGTATGCGTGGAGGTATTCAACATAATTGTGCTAAATAGTGTGAAAGGGAAACCTGCTTCAAGGCTAATATGATAATGAGCATTATCTGGGAGACTAGAGAAAAAGCAGTTAGTAGTAAAATTTTTCATCCTTTTTTTGTTTTTGTTAAGCCGAAAATAAAAGTCTCACTAAGGAGAGTGTTAAATGAATTCTATTTCTCCATTTCTCTCACTATTAATTTTTGTGCCGCCCAACTGCAGTTCGCTATTCTGATACACTTAGGCCAGACAGCGTGGTGTGGGTCGCCTGGAGAACGGTAGAGGGCAGTGCTGAGCTGAAGCTGGTGCTGGAAACTTGCTTCTGGCTGTAAAACAGGGCTTCTTATTAAATGAAATCTTAAGGCTAACTTAGCCACAGAGGAAATCAAACTGCTAATTATGTGTGCGCAAACCACTAAAAATGGGTCCAGTTGTTCAAGACTTCAGAAACACCCACCTCTTCTCCTTGGTTTTAAAATATGTAATCATGCCTGGAAATAGTAGTACCTATTAATGATTTTGCACAATTAAAAAAATAAATCTTTGATTATCTGGATAGCCCGTCCATTTCTAAGCAAATAAACAATGGATTGGAGGCTTTAATTCAGTTTTCGATTTTGTTTTTGTTTTCCAAATCATCCATGTCAGTGTCTTTGTAAAACCTGAATCATCCACATTCAGGCCTTGTAGAGCAGAGTTTGAATGGATTGAGGTGAGATGGTCATATTATTTTTATAGCACTTTCTTAAAAAACAGATTTCTGTGGAAGCAAAAATTTCAAAGATTTGGAATATTTGGAGAGGAGCTTATTCTGATTTGGGAGGGAAAAGGAGAAATGATTGTGGAAGTGTGCGAATGCACTTAGAAGGTGATGTCATGGTGAATTTATTATCCTCATGACAAGGAAAGAAAAGACAAATATCTCAACATAAGTGAGGAGTCAGTGGCTGGCCAAGATTATTTTAGGTTCTTCGCCCTGTGCCATGCAAACTGGCAGCTGTGCCTAGATGATCAGATAAGTGAAAGGGAAAGAAACTTAGTACCAAGTTTTAATACAACTATGAATACAAAATGCTGGTGAGTCTTTGTTAGGGTGAATAATTTGAATAATTTGCATGGTCCAGTTCCCTTTAGTTTGCAAATAGTTTTTCACTTGGATCTCTTTGAAGCTCTTCCTACTCACAATGTGTTCCTTAGGCCAGCAACATCAGCTGGGCACTGTTAAAAACGCAGAATCTCACCCTACTAAATCAGGATCTGCGTTTAAACAAGTCTGCAGAAGGTTGGATTGCACATTCAAGTTTGAAAAGCACAGTGTAAAGGTCTTATCTCCAGTAATTCTCTTCCTCTGAAAAGGCATTCCTGCCTGCTTTTAGTATAAAGACAGTTTGCGAAGCCTAGAACAGCACAGGCTCATTTAGAATCAATTAAAAGAAATTTTTGTGGTTGTAGTTGTTTTCCCCTTTGCAACAAATAAAGTCTTTCTAAATCATTAATGGATGTTTTTTCCAGTTGGTTTTAACTGGGCCTAAATCATCCCGGGTCCTGACCTGGAGTCCTCCGAGAATTAATGCACACAGCGGGCACGTATTTGCATATTTCTCTTTAACGTTTCCCATACTGCCAAAGACAGTGAAATGTTGTAGGTGCACCACCCCTTCCATTGACTTGGCTCTCCGGTACGTTCTCCGCTTTTTATGGCTTTCATGAAAGGATGATAATGACCTATTTTACTTATCCAGCAAGAGCTATGAACCTGAAGCTTTTTCCCCCTTTCCCGAGCAGGAAGGGCAGCACAGCTAGGCCAGCCAATCAGAGTAATAAGGCTGTCCTGCTTGGCAAAGTGAGATTAATCTAAATCAAATACTTTCCACCTTGGCAATTTTAACTAATTCCCTCAGGAAAGTACAAGAAAAACGTGAAGCCCCTACAGTCGCGCGAGCCTTCTTTTAAGCTTGTTAATATCTTATCCTGCTGGGTTCTACAACTGACTCAGAGTATAGCTGAAACTCCTCAACCCAGCATTACAAAGAAAAGCAGCTTTCAGCGGGGAAAGACCAAAAGTCCCGGGCTACACAGCAGATGGCTTTATTCTGCGCAGATAGCTCCGGCCGCGGTGATTAAATTGCTTCCCACATTGTCTTTCTGCCTCGGTCCCAGCAATCAACAGAGGGTGTAAACTGCCAGGATTCAAGGGCTGTTTGGTGAGATGTTCAGGCTGCAGATTAGAGAGGCTTTCTTCTTTCCTTCTTCCTGCAAGAGACTTAACGCTTTCCAGTGTGCAGTCTGCGGGGACTGGCGACAGGTGGACCTGGTAGGTGCAGCTGGGGCTCCTGGGGACACGGGCCACCTTCCTCCCTGCAGCAATCTGAACACCTGAGGTCTGCTCACTAAGAAGGGCTTGCTGGGTAACACCTCAGGGCTTTTGCTCCTTTCCACCTCCAACCCAAGGTCACACTTAACTCAGGCCCAGCTTTCCTGGTTTTTCAAACAAAAGCTGCAGTGGGAACAGGCTAGGTTTTAACTTGGTGGGCACCGACTTAGGACTCGTCCCTGAAATGCTCCCCAAACTTTTCAGAGGGAATAAATTGTCAACAGTGATTAAGAAACAAGTGCCTCTGTACCCAGAAAAAGGTGTGTAACCATGGGGCCTTTAGAGATAGGTGTTTGTTGGGTTTTCTTCCTTTTTTTTTAAATGTCGGGTTTATTTGGGTGTAATTTACATAGAGTAAAATCCATCCTTTCTTTGTGTACAGTTCTGAGTGTTGAAAATGAAACCACCGTCGAGATACAGAACATTTTCATTACCCCCGAAACCTCTCAAACCCCTTTATGATCACCCCCAACCCCAACCCCTCGCAACCACTGATCTGTTTTCTGTCCCTATAGCATTGTTTTTAGTCCTACATATTTCATTTTTTTGTCTTAACAATAACCCTCTTTTCTCACAAGAACTAACACATAGGTCCACTTAGCACAGTAAGGTGTAGTTAAAGGAGAATCTCTGAACTCAGATAACTGCAGATTCCAATCCTGGCTCAGCCCCTCTGCTCACACAGATTTGGGATATGTTACTTAACTTAGTTAAGCCTCCGTTTTCTCATCTATTAAGTGGGGCAATAATAATTAACACCAGTTATTGACTACTGCATTATTTACTGAGATTTGTTTAAATCACTGTGAGGTGCTACCCCACTGTTGTAATAAATAATTTTTATCTTTCATGTAATTGTCAGTTTCTATTTAATCTTACTCCCATAGTAGAGGGTGACCCTACCACACAGATTTATCCTTCCCAGTACCTGTCAAAGTATATATCTTAGTCTGTTCAAGCTGCTAAATTAAAATCCTATAGACTGAGTGTATAAACAACAGCAATTTCTTACAGTTCTGGAAGCTGAGAAGTCCAAGATCAAGGCACTAGAATATTCTGTGTCTGGTGAGGGGCCACTTGGGCTCACAGACCACCATCTTCTTGCAAGGACCTCACGTGGCTGACAGGGTGAGGGATTTCTCTGGGGACTCTTATGAGAATACTGAATCCCATTCATGAGGGCTGCTCTCATGACCTAATCACCTGTAAGGCCCCACCTCAAAATACCATCACGCTGGGGGTTAAAGCTTCAGCATATGAACTTGGGAGGACACAAACATTCAGTCTGTGACAGTAGATGACAGCTTTCTGGGACACATTGAATAAAGGAGCATTGAACGCTATATTGAAAACACGTTCACATTCGCTGTATTGGTGCTACATATACAGATATGCATAAATGATTTATGTGTTTTTAAAATTTACAGGAACAGTATACTTTTTGTATTCTTTTGCAACTTTTTTTTTCCTGTTCAGTAGTATGGTTTTTCAGATTTGCCATTATTTAACTACTAAATATTATTACATTTCATGAATAAACCAGTTTTATTCATCCACTCTGGTGTCCAGGGACAGTTAGGATGTCTCCATGGTTCTGCCTCCCAAATATACAAGCTTTGCCTTTAATAGGAATGAAACTCATCAAGCTTGGGGGTGGTTTCATTGGAGGCAGGAAGAGAGAGGAGAGGGGGCTTTAGCTGTCGTTGCGATAGATTGTTTCTTAAAAAGGAGAAGAAATAACACACAGGAGCAATAGAGCTAGCAAATTGTTAATACCTGTCTATTCTGGGTGATGGATTCTTGGATGTTCAATATATTCCATATTCTGTCTTTTAAATATTTTATAATTAAAAATAAATTTAGATCTAAGAAAATATATACCAAAATAATCAATGAACACAGTTCTTCCTGGGACGTGTAACTGTTATGAGTGGCACTTGAATTTTTCATAAACAGTGCAAGTTTTTTTCATGACCAATAGAAGACAGATGTGACATATCCTAGTTAATTTAGTAATAAGAAGTCAAGAGTCAAGCTTCCCCCTGATAAGTACCACTCTTCCATCAGTGGTAACTAGGCTGTGGGCTCTGCAGTGTTTTCCGGTGCGAATCCAATTGTATTGTTTTCCTGCTGTTCTTGTTTTTGCTGTTGTGGTTGGAAGTAGTGAGTTTTGAGGGCTCAAACATATAGAGAGCCCCTTTAAAAATAACTCGATGAGGTTTGTATGTTAAAGAGAGAAAGGTTAGGAGGCATCTAGCAATTCATCTCTGCAAATTCTCTGCTTAGCAGGACTGGCTAATACAGGGCACTGAGGGAGTAAGCATGCTTTTTGCCTCCATTTTGCTCAGCATTTACAAAATAAAGGGGACTTGCCTTTGGACAGGAAATAGCTAAGCTTTGGAAATAGTTGTGAAGCTTATCCCATTCTTTCATTTCAATGACTTTTCCTGGTATTTAATCCCATCTTCCCCCTCTTCTGTGACTAAACTTATTAGCATGCTCTTCAGATAGCTAAGAAAACAAACAAGACTATCAGAATAGTTTAAACCAAGTTCCCCTGGTTGAGGTGGCAGGCGAACATGTTCCCCTGCCCCCTTGTGGCTTGATCACAGAATTCCTGCTGTGGTTGCCCCGGTGGCTCATTACCCTGCCTCTGAAATGCTGGGGAAGGAAAGAGCCAAGATTCAGCTCTGCCACTTGCTGCAGCATAGATGGACATTTTATTAGCTACTGGGCTTTATCTTACTGAGAGCATTTGCTTCTTAAGGGACTGTAGGCTCCAAATGCTTCTTCTCACAGATGGCCTGAGAAGGCAAGGACGTCAAGCCCAGAAGGTCTGAGACTGCGTTTTCCATGCAAAGTCTGAGTAGGCAAAATAGATCATGAGCTGGTCCAATAGGCACATGAGAAAAACCAGGACTTTCAGAAGGCGAATCTTGCATATAAGTTTGTGACATGATCTCCAAGACAAACCCTGCTTGTCAAAACCAACCAATAATTGTTTTGTGACAATTGAGAAGGTTACAGAGAATGTCTGTTAGATGGAGTTTTGAGTGGGATGTGTAATGCCATACTGAGTGAGTGCAATTTGCTATTGTTAAGATGTAAGAGGCACATTTTAATGTTAAGCAGAGACCAAAAAGGATTTCACCGGGACCGTGAACCTGAAGGCAGGGCATAGATGACAGCAAGTCAGGGCAGGCAATAGCTCTTCTCAAACTATGATAGTGTTGAAGTCAGTCATGTGTGATTATCATTTAATTTAGGCCTTCAACGTATGCTCTTCCAAAATTTCTATTTACCAACAATGGGCTACAGATGCAATCACTACTCTAGGAGTAAAAAAAAAAAAAAGTCATGTATGTTGGGCCATTTCCATTTTATAGGCAGAAAAACTGAGTCACCAGTGAGTTGAAATTATTTGTTACAGATCTCATAGTAAATCAGTAGCAGAGCAGAAAACAGGATCAAGAGTCGCATGTGCCTTAGATAAGAATTCTTGTCTCCAGAGCAGACTTTCTTTCTGTAGCAGTAATGAACTGCTTCGCTGCTTCCTGATGCGCCATGTGCCTTCGTCAACTTGTCCTTCTAGGCTGCTGGAGGCACCAGGTCACTGTGTCACAATGCAGTGTCAAAATGTCACTGTAATACAGCTGGGTGATGACAATAGGGATACAAGCCACGGGTTACAGAAACATATCAACACTTTTGTCATGCAGCATATAGATGGCATTATTTTCTGTATCAGTATTCAAAACAGGCGGTTAGGAATAACATAGAAACTAAAACAAAAATGAATCTCGACCCCCCTCTGCAGTAAAATGGTTGATCATCTATTTGCTAGCTTCAGCTTTTCATTAGGCACTCATATTTGATTTATAGTTCAACAATTGTAAAATAAGGAAAAGGCTGCACTTATGTTAGTATTATAATTATGTAATTATGCAGAAAATTTTGCCCAATAATCATTGCTCTTGCCTAATACTTTATAGGAGTGCAAATGTTCAGATATATATTATATGACAATATATAATAAATATGCAAGATTAGTACCATTCCTTTATGTCTATAAGGCTAAGAAGACCTAAGAAAGCATGTTTGTACACGCACAAATTATATATATAAAATGACATACATATGTGTGTATGTATGTATATGTTTCATGATTAGAGTCCAGAGGGGAATAGGACACTAAGATGTAAACCAATTGTAACTAATTTTTTGGAAGCTTCACTTTCCATTCTCCAAAATGAAATAGATTTTTTTGATAAAATTGATTATAGGATATATAGACAGATTGATGGATGCAGATCATATATATTTCTCCATCCTTTGGTTTTCCCCATTCCTTCTGTTTTACTACCTATCTAATGGTGCTTTCACTCTGCCCCCCTGCCTACCCACCACCCACAGTTCTGCTACATGGATCCATTGGGTCTAGATGACTTTTGGCTCAATATAAATTAGGGATAGCCAATTATGACCCTGATTTAGTGTTCCTGCAAATATGGTTCTGTGGCCTTCCTGAATGCATAGAATCATCCAGTAGGATTGCTAGACATGCCCATTAATAATACCCAGACCTACTGAAACACATCTGTTTTTCATCCAGTCTCCTCCTCTGCCGTTTTTATGCATATCAAATTTTAAAATTGCTTTCTTTGAATAGTGGTCATCAGTAGGGATGTGCACAAACCTAGGAAGATTCTTAAAACAGCAGGTAGAGCCCCTATAGAACTGGCAACTCATGCGTTAGTTGTGGGGAGATGGTGATGAATAGTAGAGTTCAAATTATTCCACCATGTGCCAGCTAGGAAGTAACGATATCATATCAAAGGAATATCTCTGAATATCTCTGCCACAGGGACTGTGAATCACTGCTCCAGAATCCACTATTAGTGATGGGAGATTCTCTCTCCCAGGAATGTACTGAGAACAGTCATTGTCTTTAGAGTTTGTGATGTTTCTGAAAACAAGCAGTTATAAGAAAAAAAAAATGACATCAAACATTTAACTTATCTTTATCACACATTTTAACTAAAAAGAAGTAATTACATATAACAAAGAAACTAAGTAAATTTCTTATACAATGGCAATGATTAGTAAGTGTCCTAAGTTTTTTTTTTCTTTCTGGTTATATTCAGCATAATGATTTTGAGGGGCAAGTAAGAATAAAATTTTTTAAATTGCTACTTTTGGTGTGGCCATGGAAATGTACCACTCAGATCAGAGAGCATAACTGACTGATAGCCCTGTATGCAGCCTGTCTGCATCCGTCGTGTACTGATGCTGTGCTTCTTGCAGGCTACTCTCAGCCAGTACCAGAGCATGGAATGGATTGAAAGGCAGGCCCATCCCAGTGGCATGCAACTCTGGCTTTAAGGGCTTCCAACTGGCCTAGCTGAAACTTTCTTAGAACAGCATTGTAGTTGTGACTGTTCCTATTCTATCTTCTTTTCTTCCCTCCATCTCTTTCTCCTTCCACAGGTGTCAGACCTACCTAATGGTTAGACTAAAGGCTCTCTCTGCCTCCTCCTGCTCATTCTTCCCATCTTCTTTTATTCTTTCCCCCAATAAATCTCCTGCTCATCTAACCTTGTCTTGACATCTGTTTCTTGTCAAACCTGAACTAATATGCCATACTTCATTGAAAGCATTAATCACCCTGGTGATTGCTGATGTTTTCCTCAAACTACCTCCTCCTTGTCCATCACAATTGCTCCTTTCTGAGTATCATTCTTATGGTTTCTTGCTCCTACTGAAAGACAATAAATGGTAGTTTATTTTTTAGATAAAATGTCCTCTTTTAGCTTTTTAATTGTACATTGTATCTTCTTGTGAATATAATGCTTCAAGCAGGAAAAATGCAAAGGATTCCAAAAGACCCTAAGCAGAACCTCTAATCGTGGGAATTTCAGCACCTACTTGGGTAGATAACTGGGGGTCACAGGTCCCTCGAAAACTCTCTACTGCAGTTACTTCTGTGTGATGGTATAGTCATCACTCACCTCTGCTTCCCCTTTCTGCTCCTGCCTCCAATGCAATGATGAAAGCTGAGAAGTTTTCCCTCCTCTCCAAGACCATGATAATGCTATGTCCTGCCATACAAAAGAAAAAAGTAATTTTAAGAGTTGTATTTATTTGACTTTTGTTGAAATTGTGATTTGGGAGAACTTAGTTTACTCAAAGATATCGTTTAATGGAAGTAGTTACACTCAAGCATTGCAAGGTAAGAAAAATAGAGAGGCATAGAAAATTCCCTTAGCTGTAAAGCCATTGTCAACCATGAACATGTTGTGGTGACTATTGATGTGGTTAATCTTTTTGTATCTCAGCTAACATAGGAAATAAGCTGACACCTTAAGCTAGTAACCACTGCAAAAAGATCCAGAGCATTGTACCATATAGTACTTAAAGTCTATGAGAGAGAAAATAATACTTTTCAGTTTTTATCAGAGTATTCAAGATGTTTCAGAAAGAATATTTAAATGGATATTAAAGTAATTATTTAAAGACTGACATGTAAATATTTCAAGTTAGGCCTAACATTTTAATTGACTCTATATTTATCCTTAATTTATTTACTTACTTTCTTACTTGCTAAATTTGGAATGAAACCACTTCTTTTGGATAATTGGTAACTATGGCAATTGGAAGAATAATAAAAAGTAAATAAGACTGTATCTTCTCAGTCATTTAAAGAACTGGAGGGGCAAATTCACTCTGTTAGCTAGTGGTGGGCTTTATCAATGGTGGGATTGGACATCTTTTCATCAAGTATTTTACTCACCCATTTTAACTTTTATTTTCTTCTTTGAACATGAATTCTTAGATCAGAAAGAATGCCTTGGAATCAGCAGTGAGGAAGAAAATAAATGCACTATATCCCTTTGCTAAAGAAAATAATCTGACTTGTTAGTTTCTCTAATCCTATTATAATCTGAACCCTTCCTGCCTTTTTGACATTAAATTTCTGCAACCTCACACATGTATCTTCCACACCAGTGAAACCAGAAAAATCCATTCTTTCTAGGGTACTAGGTAGGTGCACTGGCCTCTGAGCCTTTGTTCATACTATTCCACCTTCCCAGAAACCATTAACATGCAGCCCCCCAGCCCCTGGCAACCACCAGTCTCCTCTTTATGAGTTTCACAGTTTTAGACTCCACATATAAGTGAGATCGTGTAGTATTTGTCTTTCTCTGTCTGAGTTATTTCATGTAGCATAATGATGAGTATAGTTAATAATACTATATTGTAGCTAAGAGACTAGATGTTAAATCTTCTCAATGCGCACACACACACACACACACACACACACACACACACACACACACATACAAAGGTTACTGTGTGAGGTGGTGGGTGTGTTAACTAACCTTATGGTGGTAATCATTTTACAATATAACATGTATGTCTATAACTCTGGGGTACAATCCCAGGGCAAAATACCTTTGAAACCAAAATCAGACAAAGGGAGAAATAGAGTAGGAGAAATCCGTTTATTTCTTACAAGCAGTTGTCCCATGTTTCTCCAGATCTGGCTGCAGAAGAAGAGAGGGCTCCACCCAGCCTCTTAGGTCCAAATAAGCCCTCACTTGTCCATGTAATTACCTACTGTTGTGGAAATGGCTACCGCTCTCCACCCCTTGGAAACACCTGTTGATATGGAGATGCACTAAAGCCAGGCAAGAGATTCTGGAAATACTGCAATTTTACCCACAATGTCAAATCATCACATTGTGTACCTTAAAGTTGCATGATGTTTTATGTCAGTTATATATCAATAAAGCTGGAGAACAAGAAAGATGCACCTCTTAATGACCAGTTCATACCTCACTTTTCTATGATCGCTTCCTTGACTGTCCAAGCAGGAAACGAACCCTATATTATTAAAACAAATAATACAGGACGGTTTGCAAGCACACATTCTGGAGCTGGACTCTGGATTGAAATCCCAGCTCCACTCCTGTGTGATCCTGAGCAAGTCACGTAACCTTTCTGAACCTCAATGTCCTTGTCTGTTAAATGGGGGAAACAACAGATTCAACAAGTATTTTTTTTGGACATTACATTAGATTAGTTATTATTATTATGTTTATGATTTTGGTTATCAGTTTATCCCATATAGCTTTACAGTGTAATTGTTTGCTTAAAAGATTTATCTCTCCTAACAGTTTGTAAACTTGAAGTTAAGTAGGGATTGTCTTTTCATCTATGTATGGTGGGTGTCCAGTGACTCTTCTTGGTGGAGAGACAGCAGGAGGTGAATAAAACACAAAGTGAGTGAATTCTGACAAGTCCATCAGTTCCCACAGTAGTTAATCCTATTTGGTGCTGAAGTAACAGGTGTTAAAATAGCAACGGTAGTATAAGGACAAGTGAGAAATTTACCTTTGGAGCATTAGGGAGGACATATCTGGTTATGACTTACTGGGATGTTTGGGAAAAGCTTCTAGATGTTTGGGAAAGCTTCCATTTTTCCGATGCCTAGGCATTTGCTTTCTAATCTTTTTTTTTAATGAAATCTTCCAGGTAGTTCTAAAAACCAACAGATTTCAGTAACTACAAGAGTAGAGAAACGACAGCTAAAGAGGTTGCCGAGCAAAAAGTTTCACAGGAAATGCTGGTACTGGGAATGTACGTGACACCCCGTTGAAGCCTCCAGCCAGAGGCTGAGTCCAGGTAAGCTAACACCACTGGTCTCCCTTCAGACTTCAATCTTTTGCACTAAACTAAAATCCACCTTGCTGCTTTGACTTTGTACCTGGAAAGCAATAGTGGACATTGTCCTCCTTGTTAGCTAAAACACGCTGATATGTATTAAATATAAATCCAATGTGAGCATAATAATTATCTTTCTATATATGGTTGGACTGCAGAATTCTGATTGTTCCCAGCATGTACACCTGATTTTGTCCCAGGGAACATATGCCTAATTTGATCACGAAAATTAATGGCAAATGGGGTATGAGACATAGACTTTCACTTTGCTTCTTTGTCGATGTACTTGATTTCTATCAGGTGACTGTCTATAGGGTAGAAAAGTGCTGCTTACCTCCCTGGCGTCTGTTTTCTCTACTCATGAAGCCTCTTACAGGAGGAAGGGGTAAACAGGCCTGCCTGACAACCTGCAAACCCTCAGGCAGCTATTAGGGTACTACTGCCAGGGAATAGAGCCCAAGGTGGGGAAAAGAAAAATAAAAACATGTTTTGTTTTAGTTGTTATTTGAAATACTCTTTAAAAAATACAGATTGAACGCTATTCATATTGAATTAAGTGATTAGTTTATCATATGTAATGAAACTTGCTTAGAATGCCCTTGAAATCTCTAAAACTATATTCTAAGTAAGGCATTCCATGTTTTGTCATTCAGATAGTAACAGACAATATTTATTTTCATGCCTTTTTTTCATAACTGTTCTGACGATGTATAGAACGTGGTGATTAAACTGTTAGTGGCATTCATTTTATCCATTAACCCACATCAGACTCTAAGGGCTTTACTTGGATTCTCTTGTTTAATCCACACATCCACCCTTCTGAAGACTATCATTAACTCAGCGTACAAATGAGGAAGTTGAGAAATAGCTGAATAACAGTTTAGCTATTGTTTAGTATGTGCCCAACATTACAGCTAATAAGTAATAGATCTTTATTTTAAAACAGGGAAGTCTGACTTTATAGCCTGAAGTCTTACTAGCTGTTATGCTCTACTGCCTTTTAAATAGACTCAGAAACTGAATACCCTGTACAAGGAAACCAAATGGGAATTATATATTTCAAAGCTCAGTCATTCATTCACTCAATAATAAATATTTATCATGCATCTACTCTGTCCAGTTTTTCAACAATCCCTTGGTGGAATTTCAAAACTAAAAAAAGGGTCCTCTCCTGTCCTCAGTGTGTTCAGAGCCTTCTTGGGGGGTAAGGACAATGCTGCAGATTTGAACAAGGGACAGAATAGTCACCTTCAAGGGGTTCCTATCTTACCCAGGTTGGCCAAGGAATAGAGGGATTGTCCTGGAGGAAGAGCAGGAGTTTACCATGAGAACAAGACTGGGAGTGTTCTAGGCAGAAGAATAACCTGTGGAAAGATGCAGAGATGAGAAATAGCAACACTGTTTGGGGGAATTGAAAGTGGTACAGGAAAAACATAGAATGCAGGCAGAAAAGGGCTGCAAGTTCATTAAAGGAATCATGTTCAAGTTCATACATGTTTTAAAAGCCCAGATTTTAAAAGTTGGGCTTCCTAGCATTAAACATGTCCACCTGGCCTCATGGTTTGAGCTGGTAGCAGTGCAAAGTAGAAACATGCTCATACATTTATCATAAAGTTTAGAATTTGCTTCCCTTTGTATTCACTGACCTTCCACAGATATATTTGCTTTCAGTTTCTTACATTAGTTCTGTAATTTTAATTACTTTTTCAAGCAATCCCAGGTTGACCAACAAAAAGAAAAAAAAATTCAAGCTTCATGTTGATCAGTAAAGATGATGGATGCTCCCTTCTTTTTGAATAGTTTTGCCAGGCATGATTGATTTAATAATAGGTAGGTTTCATTTTAATGCTAGTGATAATTGGAGGAAGAGTTGGCAAGAGAATAAGAGAGTGGTACTCTATAGCAGGTATTTAATGAAGACAGCATGAAAATCAATATTAATCCTTTGCTGGCGGCTGAAAATTTCAGGCAACTCAAGCAGACGAACGGGCCATAGTGTCAGTCAGTAGTGTTAGTCTGTTCATTGGCTCACCCCTGGACTAAATGAGAGCTGTTACTGATTAAAAATTCATTCCAGGAATGGCACAGCACACATTAAACAGTTCCTATTTCTCCTGGGAGCCAGAAATATTCCTCCCTTTGCCGTTTCTGGTCTTTCTTTAATCCCATCAGTTTCCAAGTCTTTCCATTCTTCTCTAAGGGCAAAATTCCCACAGGCCTTCTCAAGCTGTCTGTTTCCCACTGATGGTGCAGGGGATCATGTGGAAGCCGCCCCTCCCAGAGCATGTATCTCCTACACACGCCAGAGACACACACCAGAGATACTCCAAGGCCATGACAGCTGCATAGAGAAGTGCTGCCGGAGCACATCAAACCTCAGGCATGGCCCGTGGCTGGATTTCTTGGCCATATCTGTGCAAGCTGGTAGAGAAGCTGTCACAGGAAAGCTGTGAGGAAAATTAAGGAAGAAGGAACTGTGAACTTTCTGTGCTTTATATCTAGTAAGTGTAACCCAAATTTATTATTGTAAATTAGTCTACCTCCTTTGGGGATCTGCAGGCCTAGGTCTTATTATAAAATAGTAGAATGCTTGGAAAAATGAACTTTGATCCAGTCCATCTCCCAGGAACCCTTGGGAATTCCCTGTGTTTTTTACCTATGACTTATGCCTGATTAGTAGAAAGACACATGCCTGAAGTATCAAAATATTTAGAAGAGAGTAAGACAGTCCATGTGAGCAGTAAACAGGAGCTCCTTGAAGAGCATGTTGGAATCTTTATGTCCATCAAGGAGGGTAGCTGGGCGTCTCTGTGGGACTTTGGCAGCTAAGGAAGTGGCTTCTCTCCCTGAGAGTGCTGTAGTGTCCCCCGATCAGTGTCACATATTTGTTTAGGTGTGTCCTCATGTCTCTGACCTACATTAATGGATGTATATATGTCTTTACTCTTTTTATGTCTTTCCATCAGTCAGATCTTCATCATTATTGTGGCCATGTCCATGAACCTCAGCTTACAAAATTATTCTTTCACACTGTTGATTAGTAAAGACCTACAAAAATGTGCGTTTTCCCAAGGACCCTTTGATAAGAGTGTGAGGAAGGGAAGTCTCCACAGTACAATCCCCTGCAGGGCTGTCTACTGTTAGAATGAAATTAGATCATTCAAATTTATAAAAGGCCCTAATTCTAGAAGTGAGACCCTGATGTCTGTTTCACATCCTAAGGGAAATGGATCCTTGGTTTCTGCCTCTATTCTTTCGAAGAGAATGAACTGAAAATTTCAGTGAGGAAGGCTTACAGGATTGGAATTCCAAAAAATACAAAATGGATGGAGGCTTGATTTAATTACCAAAAATCTCTAAAGCAGGCCCACTGTTAACAGACTTAGAAAAGAGTGAGAAGTAAAAATAATTTAACTCATATTCATTTCCTAATGTAATATAGGTGCAAAGCTAGAGGCATTGCACTGTTACCTTGTTTGACACACAGCTTTCGAAAGCTTGGTGTTCTTCTACCGTGTTAGATGAGATGACTGGGACTCAGGTAACATTACTGGAGAGTAATTTAACAAAAATGTATTCAGATGTCCTTGATTCCAAGCATGTGCACTTCTTAAAGCACCATAATCTGCTTAAAAAAGTTCTAACACATGATAAAGGCAAAATAGATTAAGAAGTCCTCCCTTTCTTTCATACCTCACATTCAAACCTTGAGGCTATATCTTCACATTGGTATGTCTACAGTCCAAACACCTCTCTATGGCTATCATGTTGCTTCATGTTCTCAGCATCTCTTCTGGAATATGCAGTATCCTCCTACCTGGTCTCCCTGTGTCTACCTTTGTCTGCATATTGTCTAGTCCTGACAGAGAGGCTGAATGAGCCTTTTAAAATAGCAGGTCAAACCACTCCTTTGATCAAAACTATCCAGAAGCTCCCTACTTCACTCAAAATAATGGGCCATGATAGTTCACCAAAAGCGGTGGGGGACAGAACTGCAGGTCTCTATCTCACACTAAAAGCAATGAACAAGCTGGCAAAAACTGAGAATCAACTTTTGCAGAAGCCAAAAATCTAGTCAGAAACACACCACAAAGGGAAATGAATGAAGAAAGAAGCTGCTGCAATGCAGGCAGAGCATTAAAAATAGATTTCATTCATTCATTCATTCACTCATTCATTTATTTATTTATTTATTTATGTATTTGAGGTATCATTGATATACACTCTTATGGAAGTTTCACATGCACAACATTGTGGTTACTACATTCACCCATATTATCAAGTCCCCCCAAACATCCCATTGCAGTCACTGTCCACCAGCATAGTAAGATGCTATAGGGTCACTACTTGTTTTCTCTGTGCTATACTGCCTTCCCCAGGCCCCACCTACATTATGTGTGATAATCATAATGCCCCTTATTCCCCTTCTCCCTCCCTCCCTCCCCACCCTCCCCACCCCTATCCCTTTGGTAACCACTAGTCACTTCTTACAATCTGTGAATCTGCTGCTATTTTGTTCCTTCAGTTTTGCTTTGTTGTTATACTCTGCAAATGAGAGAAATCATTGGATATTTATCTTTCTCTGCCTAGCTTATTTCACTGAGCATAATACCTTCTAGCTCCATCCATGTTGTTATAAATGGTAGGATTATTTTCCTCCTATGGCTGAATAATATTCCATTACATATAAGTACAACATCTCCTTTATCCATTCATCTACTGATGGACACTTAGGTTGCTTCCATATCTTGACTATTGTAAATAATGCTACAGTAAACATAGGGGTACATATGTCTTTTTGAATCTGGGATCTTGTTTTCTTTGGATGAATTCCTAGGAGTGGAATTCCCCAGTCAAATGGTATTTCTATTTTTAGTTTTTTGAGGAACCTCCATATTGCTTTCAGCAATGTTGAACTAATTTACATTCCCACCAACAGTGTTGGAGGGTTCCCCTTTCTCTGCATCTCTACCAGCATTTGTTGTTCCTTGTCTTTTCAATGCTGACCATCTTAACTGGTGTGTGGTGATATCTCATTGTGGTTTTAATTTGCATTTCCTTGATAATTAGGGTTGTGAAGCATCTTTTCAATTGCCTGTTGGCCATCTGAATTTCTTCTTTGGAGAAGTGTCTGCTCCTATCCTCCACCCATTTTTTAATTGGCTTATTTGATTTTTGGATGTTGAAGCATGTGAGTTCTTTATATAATTTGGATGTTAACCCCTTGTCAGATATGCCATTTACAAATATATCTTCCCATGCAGGAGGATGACTTTTTGTTTTACTGATGGTGTCCTTTGCTGTACAGAAGCTTTTTAGTTTGATGTAGTTCCATTTGTTAATTTTTGCTTATGTTTCTCTTGCCCAAGGACATGTGTTCATGAAAAAGTTGTTCATGTTTATATTCAAGAGATTTTTGCCTGTTTTCTTCTAAGAGTTTTATAGTTTCATAACTTACATTCAGGTCTTTGATCCATTTCTAGATTACATTTGTATATGGAGTTAGACAGTAATCCAGTTTCATTCTCTTACATGTAGCTGTCCAGTTTTGTCAATACCAGTTGTTGAAAAAGCTCTCATTTCTCATTGTATATCCATGGCTCCTTTATCATATATTAATTGACCGTATATGCTTGGGTTTATATCTGGGCTCTCTATTCTGTTCCATTGGTCTATGGGTCTGTTCTTGTGCCAGTACCAAAATGTCTTGATTACTGTGGCTTTGTAATAGAGTTTGAAGTAAGGGAGCAGAATCCACCCACTTTATTCTTCCTTCTCTGGATTGCTTTGGCTCTTCGGGGTCTTTTGTGGTTCCATATGAATTTAGAACTATTCTAGTTGAAGAATGCTGTTGGTATTTTGATAGGGATTGCATTGAATCTGTAGATTGCTTTAGGCAGGAAGACCATTTCAACAATATAATTCTTCCTAGCCATGAACACAGGATGTATTTCCATTTATTGGTATCTTCTTTAATTTGTCTCCTGAGTGTCTTCTAGTTTCCAGGGTGTAGGTTTTTCACCTCTTTGGTTAGGTTTATTCCCAGGTATTTTATTCTTTTTGATGCAATTGTGAATGGAATTGTTTTCCTGATTTGTCTTTCTGCTAGTTCCATGTTAGTATGTAGGAATGCAACAGATTTCTGTGTATTGATTTTGTACTCTGCAACTTTGCTAAATTCAGTTATTAGTTCTAGTAGTTTTGGGGTGATTCTTTAGGGTGTTTTTATGTACAATATCATGTCATCTGCAAACAGTGACAGTTTGACTTCTTCCTTGCCAATCTGGATGCCTTTTATTTCTTTTTGTTGTCTGATTGCCATGACTAGGATCTCCAGTACTATGTTGAATAAAAGTGGGGAGAGCGAACATCCTTGTCCTGTTTCTGATCTTAGCGGAAAAGCTTTCAGCTTTTCACTGTTAAGTATGATGTTGGCTGTGGGCTTATCATATATGGCCTTTATTATGTTGAGTTACTTGCCCTCTCTACCCATTTTGTTGAGAGTTTTTATCATGAATGGATGTTAAATTTTGCTGAATGCTTTTTCAGCATCTATGGAGAAGATCATGTGGTTTTTATCCTTCTTTTTGTTGATGTGGTGGATGATGATGGATTTTCATATTTTGTACCATCTTTGCATTCCTGGAGTAAATCCTACTTGATCATGATGAGCGATCTTTTTTTAAAATTTTTGTATCATTAATATACAATTACCTGAGGAACATTATATTTACTAGACTCCTCCCATCACCAAATCCCCCCCACATACCCAATTATAGTCACTGTCCATCAGCATAGTAAGATGCTATAGAATCACTATTTGTCTTCTCTGTGTTGTATATGCCTCCCTGTGCTCCCCACCTCATTATGTCTGCTAATAGTAATGCCCCCACTTTTTTTCCTGCCTATGTCCCCCTTCCCACCCATCCTCCCCAGTCCCTTTCCCTTTGGTAACTGTTAGTCCTTTCTTGGGTTCTGCGAGTCTGCTGCTGTCTTGTTCCTTAATTTTTTTCTTTGTTCTTATACTCCACAGATGAGTGAAATCATTTGATACTTGTCTTTTTCCACCTGGCTTATTTCACTGAGCATAATACCCTCCATCCATGTTGTTGCAAATGGTAGGATTTGCTTTCTTCTTATGGCTGAATAATATTCCATTGTGTATATGTACCACATCTTCTTTATCCATTCATCTACTGATGGACACTTAGGTTTCTTCCATTTCTTGGCTATTGTAAGTGGTGCTGAGATAAACATAGGGGTGCATATGTCTTTTTCAAACTGGGCTGCTGCATTCTTAGGGTAAATTCCTAGGAGTGGAATTGCTGGGTCAAATGATATTTCTATTTTGAATTTTTTTGGATGATCTTTTTGATGTACTTTTTAATTCAGTTCACTAATATTTTGTTGAGTA
Organism: Manis pentadactyla; assembly: GCF_030020395.1. NCBI lineage: Eukaryota > Metazoa > Chordata > Mammalia > Pholidota > Manidae > Manis > Manis pentadactyla. The sequence continues at coordinate 145,094,992 of NC_080021.1, read as the reverse complement.
TTTTTGCACCTATGTTCCTCCAGATATTGGTCTATATTTTTCTTTTTTGTCATGTCTTTGTATGGATTTGGTATTAGAGTGATGCTGGCCTCATAGAATGAGTTGGAAATACTTCCTTTTATACTTTTTGGAAAACTTTAAGGAGTATGGGTATTAGGTCTTCACTAAATATTTGATAAAATTCACTGGTGAATCCATCTGGTCCAGGGATTTTGTTCTTAGGTAGTTTTTTGATTACCAGTTCAATTTCATTGCTGATAGTTGGTCTGTTCATATTTTCTGTCTTTACCTGTGTCATTCTTGGAAGGTTGTATTTTTCTAGAAAGCTGTCCATTTTTTCTAGGTTATCCAATTAGTGTATAATTTTTCATAGTATTCTCTAATAATTCTTTGTATTTCTGTGGTGTCCATAGTGATTTTTCCTTTAGCATTTCTAATTCTGTTCATGTGTGTAGACTCTCTTTTTTCTTGATATGTTTGGCTAGGGGTTTATCTATTTTGCTTATTTTCTTGAAGAACCAGCTCCTGCTGTCATTGAATCTATTGTTTTATTCTTCTCGATTTTATTTGTTTCTGCTTTGATCTTTATTATGTCCCTCCTTCTACTGACTTTGGGCCTCATTTGTTCTTATTTCCTGAGGTAAGCCCATATTGCAATGTACTTTCCTCTTAGCACAGCCTTCGCTGCATCTCACAGATTTTTGCGGTGTTGAGTTATTGTTGTCATTTGCTCCATATGTTGCTTGATCTCTGTTTTTATTTGGTCATTGATCCATTGATTACTTAGGAGCCAGTTGTTAAGCCTCCATGTGTTTGTGGGCTTTTTAATTGCATAATTTATTTCTAAATTCATACTTTTGTGGTCTGAGGAGCTGGTTGGTACAATTTCAATCCTGAATTTACTGAGGCTCTTTTTGTGGCCTATTATATGATCTATTCTTGAAAATGTTCCATGTGCACTTGAAGAGAATGTGTATCCTCATGCTTTTAGGTGGAGTGTTCTGTATATATCTGTTAGATCCTTCTGTTCTAATGTGTTGTTCAGTGCCTCTGTCTCTTTACTTATTTTCTGTCTGGCTGATCTGTCCTTTGGAGTGAGTGGTGTGCTGAAGTCTCCTAAAATGAATACATGCATTCTATTTTCCCCTTTAATTCTGTTAGTATTTGTTTCACATATGAAGGTGCTCCTATGTTGGTTGCATAGATATTTATAATGGTTATATCTTCTTGTTGGACTGACATCTTTATCATTATGTAATGTCCTTCTTTGTCTCTTGTTACTTTCTTTGTTTTGAAGTCTATTTTGTCTGATATAAGTATTACAACTCCTGCTTTTTTCTCCCTATTATTTGCATGAAATATCTTTTTCCATCCCTGCACTTTAAGTCTGTGTATGTCTTTGGGTTTGAAGTGAGTCTCTTGTAGGCAGATATAGATGGATCTTGTTTTTTTACACATTCTTTAACTCTATGTCTTTTGATTGGTGGATTCAGTCCATTTACATTTAGGGTGATTATGAATAGATATGTAGTTACTGCCATTGCAGGCTTTAGATTTGTGGTTATTACCAAAGGTTCAAGGGTAGCTTCTTTACTATCTAGCAGTCTACCTTAAATCCCTTGTATACTATTTCAAATACAATCTAAAGTTTCTTCCCCCCCCCCCCTTCTTTTTCTTCTTCCGTATCATATTCTATACTCTTTGTGTGTCCCTTGACTGACTTTGGAGATAGTTGATTTAATTTTGCCTTTGCTTAGTAATTGGTCTACTTCCTTTACTGTGGTTTTATTACCTTTGGTGACAGCTATTTAGCTTTAGGAGCAGTTCCATCTATAGCAGTCCCTCCAAAATACATTGTAGAGACATTTTGTAGGAGGTAAATTTCCTCAACTTTTGCTTATCTGGAAATTCTTTAATCCTTGCTTCAAATTTAAATGATGATCTTGCCAGGTAGAGTATTCTTTGTTCAGTGCCCTTCTGTTTCATTGCATTAAATATATCATGCCACTCCCTTCTGGTCTGCCATAAGGTTTCTGCTGAGAAATCTGATGATAGCCTGATAGGTTTTCCTTTGTTTGTGTACTTTTTTCTCTCTCTGGCTGCTTTTAATTCTTTGTCCTTATCCCAATCTTTACCATTTTAATTATTGTTTATCTTGGTGTTGTCTTCCTTGGGTCCTTTGTATTGAGAGGTCTGTTAACTTTCCATGGCCTGAGAGACTATTTCCTCCCAAGATTGGGGAAGTTTTCAGCAATTATTTCCTCAAAGACACTTTGTATCCCTTTTTCTCTCTTCTTCGTCTGTACCTCTATAGTGCGAATATTGTTCCATTTGGATTGGTCACACAGTTCTCTTAATATTTTTTCACTCCTAGAAATCCTTTTATATATCTGTGCCTCAGCTTCTTTGTGTTACTGTTCTCTGACTTCTTTTTTCATAACTGTCTTGTGTACATCATCTAATCTGATTTTAAATTCCTCTATTGTATATTTCATTTTGGATACTGTATTTTTCAAAGTTTCTATCTCTTTCTTGAAGTCCTCCCTGAGGTCTTGAATATTTTTCTGTAGCTGCATGAACATGTTTATGATTTTTATGTTGAAATCTTTATCAGGAAGATTGATGATTTCAGTTTCAATTGGTCCTCTTTCTGGTGTTTGTGGGATTTTGGTTTGTACCAGGTTCTTTTGATGTTTCATATTTGTAATGAATAATATGGAATAATAACTTTGTGTAGTTGTCACCCTCTAGGGCACAGAAGTTCTACTCTCTGGAGCTGCTCAGCACCTGTGGTGATGGGAGGGTCACATGCGTGCATTGCTCTTGGGAGTAAAGAGCTCTTGCCTGCATCCCAGCTGCAGTACTTGCCTCCACTGCCAGGACCAGTTAGCCAAGCATGCAGGGAGGAGTCTCTATCCTACATCCCTGTAGCTGCTGTAGGCAGAGCTGCTCTCTTACTGGCCTGGTGCAATGGGTAGGTGGCAGGTTTACAAGGGAGGAAGGAGTGGCAGGCTGCATACAGCAGTGGGGAGCCTCAGGGCTGTGTTACCAGTCAGGGGGATGGAGCGCCTGAAGCTCCCAAAAGTTCCCAACCTTCTGAGTTGAGTACACCAGGACAATTTTGTCCACCTGTCCTTTCTCCTGAGCAGCAAGTTCTGTGCTATCCTTGCCCTTTTAGTAGCTCTCTTCCTGTTGCATAGTCTCTCAGAAGCCCCACCTTTATTTTGTGACCAGTTGTGGGAACCTGTTTTCCACAAGTGGCTGGAATTTCTGTCTCTGTGAGTCTTCTGCCTCTCTTAGCTTTCCAACCTCACTAATCTCCAGAGCACCATGTAATTTAGGTTTTTTGCTTCCAGAGCAGATCTCCAGGGCTGGGTGTTCAACATTCCTAGGCCTCCACCCTCTCCCCACTCTATTTCTCTTCCTCCCACTGGTGAGCTGGGGTGGGGGAAGAGCTTGGGTCCCACTGGATCATTGCTTTGCTACTTTACTCTTTTCTGTGATGTCTTCTCTTTTCTCCAGATGTAGGAAATCTATTGCAGTCATCTTTCCTGTAGCTCTTTCAGGATTAGTTGTATTTGCTATATTTCCATATTATATATGGTTTGGGGAGAAAGTTTCTGTCTCACTTCTCATGCCACCATCTTTAAGCCCCTCCCCATAGATTTAATTTTTTTAGAGCAATTTTATATTTACAACAAAATTAAGCAGAAAGTACAGTTCCCATACACACTCTGACACCACATATATACAGCCTCCTCCAGTATTGATTTTCTGCTCTAGGGTGGTACATTTGTTACAATCAATGAACTTACTTTCACCTGTTGTTATCACCCATGGTCCATATATATATTAGATTTCAGTGTTGGTGTCGCACATTCTAAGAGTTTTGACAAATATCCACCATTATAGTATAATACAGAGTAGCTTCCCTGCACTGAAATCTGATCTGTATACTCATTCCTCTCTCCCATTATAGCCCTTTGTGATCAAGTATCTTTTTACTGTTTCCATGTTTTTTTGCTTTTTCCCAAATATCATATAGTTGAAATCATACAGTATGTAACCTTTTCAGATTGACTTCTTTCACTTAGTAATTTGCATTTAAGTTTCTTCCATATTTGCCATCTGTGGCTTTGGTAAGGTGTCTTTTTAGATATTTTGCCCATTTTTAAATTGGGTAATTCATTTTCTTATTACTGAATTTGAAGGGTTCTTGGTTACTTTACATAACAGTGCTTTATTTTAAGGTCTTTTGCAAATACTTTCTCCAAGTCTGTGGCTTGTCTTCTTATTCTTTTGACACTGTCTTTCACAGAACAGAAAATTTTCATTTTAATGGAATTCAGCTTATCAATTATGTCTTTCAAGGATTATGTCTTTGGTGTTCAATCCAAAGAGTCATCACTAAGTCCAAGGTCATTTAGACTTTCTCCACTATTATCTTCTAGGAGTTCTATAGTTTTGCATTTTACATTTAGTTCTATGATCCATTTTGAGCTAAATTTTGTCAATGGTATAACATCTGTGTCTATATTCATTTTTAGCATGTCCATCTTTTTGTATCATTTGTTGAAAAAAATAACTTTTCTCCGTCATATTGCCTTTGTTCCTTTCTCAAATTAGATGTGGGTCTAATTATGGGCTCTATATTCTGTTCTATTTATCTATTTATTCCTTAACCCATACTATACTGTCTTGATTATTGTGTGCTTTATAATTAGATTTCATATCAGGTAGTATCAATTATCCCATCTTGTTCTTCAATATTGTTTTGAGTAATTTGTGTCCACCTCTCCCTCTCCATATTAACTTTAGAATAAATCTGTCAATATCCATAAAGTAACTTGCTGGAGATTTTACTGGCATTATATCAAATATAGAGATCACATGAAAAAGAACTGATATTTTGATAATACTGAGACTTTATACCCATAAACATGAAATATGTCCCCATTTACTTACTTCCTCTTTGATTTCTTTCTTCAGAAATATATATGAGAAATATATATGAGGAAGAATATGTGTATATATATATGAATACATACATATTTTGTTAGGCATATACCTAAGTATTTCATTTTGGTGAGAGCTTATGTAAATGGTATGTGTGTTTAATTTCAAATTCAAATTGTTCATTGCAGAAACTGTGTATTATGCAACCTTGCTATGCTCACTTAATAATCTGAGGAGAGATTTTTTAGTTGTTGTTGATCTTTCTAATATTCTATACAATCATGTCAATGCATGGAATACTGGAAAAAAACAGTTCTAAGAGGAAAGTTTATAGTGATAAACATTAAGAAAAAAGAAAGATTTCAGTTTCAACAACCTAACTTTACAACTCAAGGGACCAGAAGAACAGACTAAACCAAAAGTTAGCAAAAGGAAGGAAATTACAAAGAGCAGAGCAGAAGTAGTGAAATAGAGACTAGGGAAACAATAGAAAAGATCAATGAAAATAACAGCTGTTTTTTTGAAAAGATAAACCACCTTGACAAACAATAGTTAGACTAAGAGAAAGAGGACTCAAATAAAATCAGAAATGAAAGAAGAGATATATAATTGGTACTACATAAATACAAAGGATCATAAGAGACAAATATGAAAAGTATGCACCAACAAATTGGGTAACCTAGAAGAAATGAATAAATTCCTAGAAACATGCAACCTACGAAGATTAAATCATAAAGAAACAGAATATATGAACGGACCAATAGCCATTAAGGATGTTTACTCAGTTATCAAAAACCTCCTAACAAAGAAAATACCAGGACCAGATGGCTTCAGTATGGAATTCTACTGAACATTTAAAGAATAATCAAGACCAGTCCTTTAAAAACTCTTCCAAAAACATAAAATGGAAGGGAATACATTCTTATCATTGTATGATGCCAACAATACCCTGATACATCAATTGATGAAGGAAAGGAATTTGACAAAATCGAACACCCTTCCATGACTTAAAAAATACTCTTATGAAGTATAAGTAGAAAGGAACTTCCTCAGTATGACAAAGAGTAGCTGAAGAAAACACACAGCTAACATACTCAGTGGTGAAAGACTTAAAGCTTTTCCCTTAAGATTGGAAATAAGGCAAGAATGATTGTTTTTGCTATTTCTTTTCAAAATCGTATACAAAGTTATAGCCAAAAAAATTAGACAAGGAAAGAAAACATATGGCATACAAACTGGAAAGCGGAAAGTAAAATTATTTGTTTACAGATGACATGATATTATAGAGATAGAAAATCCTAACAAATCTGCAAAAAGCTATTGGATATAATAAATGAATTCAGCAAAGTTGTAGAATATAATATCAAAAACAAATATTAGTTATATTTCCTCAAATAAACAATGAACAATTAAGAAAACAATTCCATTTACAATAAGATCGAAGAGATAAAATCCTTAGAAATAAATTTAACAAAGGAGCTATAAGACTTGTGTACTGAAAGTATAAAATACTGGTGAAAGAAATTCTAGAAGATATAAATAAATGAAGAGACATTCCATGTTCATGGATTGGATGCCTTAATATTGTCAAAATACTACTATCCAAAGCAATCTACAGAGTCAGTCCAATTGCAGTCAAAAGTGCAAAGGTCTTTTGTGCAGAAATGGAAATGTTGTTCCTAAACTTCATATGGAATTGCAGAGAGTTTCAAACAGCAAAACAATCCTTAAAATGGAAAAGATGGATGACTCATACTTCCCAAGTTGAAAACTTACTCCAAAGCTACAGTAATTAAAATAGTGTTATAATGGATGAGAATAAACATTTAGATCAATAGAATGAATTAGGAGTCCAAAACAAACTTGAATCCAAAGATTAGTTTTCCTTAAGGGTACCAAGACTATCCAATGGGGAAAGACTTTTCTCTTCAACAAAGGGACAACTGGATACCTACATGCAAAAAGAAAAAACTCTCTGCCTAACACCATATAAACAATTAAGTCAGAATGCATCAGAAACCTAAATGTAACAGCTAAAACTGTACAAGTCTCAGAATAAGACATAGGAGTAAATCTTCATGATCTTGGGTTTGGAAATGGATATGACATCAAAAAATGGGAGCAAGAGAAGAGAAAAGAAAAAAAATTAAAACTTTTATGTATCAAAGGATACTATCAAAAATGTGAAAAGACTAAATAACTGGGTAAAATACTTGCAAATTTTGTATTTGATAAGGGTTTAGTGTCTAGGATATATAGAAACTCTTATATCTCAACAATAAAAAACAAACTACCCAATTAGCAAATGGGCAAAGGCCTTGAATACATATTTCACCAGAAAACATATATATGCACATGAAAAGTGCTCAATTTTACTAATCATTAGGAAAATGCAAATCAAAACCACAATGACATACTACTTAACCAGTAGGATGGCTACAATAATAATTAAGAAAAAAATTCCATATAATAGGATGTGGAGAAATGAGAAATCTCAGAGGTTACTGGTGGGAATGTAATATGGTACAGCTTTGTAGAAAACAGGGTAGGAGTTATCTAAAAACTTAAACTTAGAATTACTGTATGACCTAGGAATTCATTCCTAGATGCATACCCAAAAGAAATGAAAACAGGTATTCAAACAAGAATTTGCAGACAAGTGTTCATAGAATCACTATTCACAATAGACAAAAGGTGGAAACAACCCAAAATGTCCATCAATTGATGAATGACTAAACAAAATATAGTGAAGTCATATAATGGAGTATTTATTCAGGCATAAGAAAAGATAAAATGATGTATCTTACAACATAGATGAACCTTTAAACATTATGCTAAATGAAAGAAGCCAGACACACAAGATCACATGTTATATAGTTTCATTTGTATAAAATGTTCAAAATAGGCAAATCTGTAGAATCAGGAAAAAGATTGGTGGTTGTCAAGGGCTGGAAGGATGTAAGAATGGGGAATGACTTCTTCACGGGTATGCAGTGAGCTTCTGGGGGTGATGAAATTGTTTGGAACTAGATAGAGGTAATAATGATAATAATTGTTTGTTCATGTTCAGACCCCAACCAATGCCTGGGAGGAAGTTCAGGAATGTGAAAAGTTCAGAAAGTGTGGGGGAGGTTGCAGTGCTGGGAAGAGGTTCCCAAATATGTGGTCTGGGATCCTGGATAAAATTCATACCAGACACCAAATGGAGTTAAAAGCTATCTAATGGTTGCAGCTAGCATAGCAATGGAATGTAATGACCTGTGACTCAGTGAGATCAATGTCAATGTGATTAACTCCACATCCCATGTCTGGAAGACTTGGGTTGCCAACACACTCCTTGTCATTTGCAGGCTCAGTTCAGAACCTGGGCAGGTCCCAGACTACAGGCGGCAGGCTTCTTGACTCAGCCTATGCTGCTGGGAGAGGCATAGAAATACACCTAATTATAGGCCTGGAACTACAAAGTATAATGGAGAATGGAGGCAACTACCCAGGGAGTTGGGAAGAAGAACAGGATCTTCTTTTCTTTCCCTATTTTCTTTCCCTGTTGACCTACTTTGGGTGATTATTTTTCTTTAGCTTGAATCGAGAGCAGTTTCTTGAAGTAGTTCTGCCCTGCAGTGTTAATAGATGTTATATGGAAAAGAGGTTCTTCGGAAATGCTGCATTAAACAAAGTTAAGCAAGCTTCGTGACTGCAGAGCTTGGGAGGTGTTTTGGTGCACTCATCTATTGAGAAAGAAATGTAGCATTTGCCTAAACCTATTTGCCTATGAAAGTCTTGTTTTTCTTTTTTGTTGTTTGTGTTGTTTTGTTTTAATAAAATCTGTTGCCAGACTGATACGTCGAGGAACTCATTTTGGGAAATGGTAATTTAGATATTTTCTCCTCTTTGTTCTTTATGTAGCTCAAATCAAAGGATCTTGCAGTTCCTAAGTAAAGGAACCATTGAAAAGAGTGTGTTGCAAAGGAAAGCCCGCCAGGATTGGAATCTACTCATCCAGCAACAAGAATCTAGAGTTAGATTCTAGACCTATGAGTGCCACTGCATTCTCTTGGGCAAACCACTTGATCTCTGTGCTTTCCAGTCTATATAGGGAAACTTTGACCTATCTACTCTCAGAGATTCTTCCTTTTAAACAATCTGGAATTCAAGTAGTTTGAAGTGTGGATATGGGACTTTCCTATTTAATGTAACATCTGAAAATACTCTATAGAGACTTGTCATTTTACCCAACTTTTCTAAACCATTTAAAAAAATATTTCATCTCCTCCTTGATTTCAGATGTCCTTTATCATAAATTAAATTCCTTTATAAACTTTGGTCTATTTCTGGCCTAATTTGTTCCATTATTTTGATGTATCAGTTCCACACTATTTGATTATTGAGACATTTAAGTTAGTTTTGCATATAATTTCACTGCTTTAAAATGTTAGCAACATCTAGAGAAATAATGGGAGTAGGAAATACCAGGCACTTTAATACTTGTAATTTAGAAATAAAAAATGTCTCAACTATTGTCTAGTTGATTTTCTGTAAGGATGAGTCAGTTGGGTGGCCCTCTGTAGAATGCCTCAGCTGCCTAGAAATTTACCAAATAAAATAATTTCAATGCAAATTTCATTGCACTGTCCTCATCTCAGTTACATTGGGGAAACTAAGTCAGCAATTTGTATTTTCATCATCCTTCTGGGCTGTATAGCCAACTTCTCATTACTTGCCTGAATACCTGGAATCATGACTAAGGCCTTCTCTGGCTTTTGAAATTTATCCTTATTATTTTTTTATTTAACTGCTTGGTTTTCCCCATTACCACTTTTAAATACCTTTGTTCCAGCCAACTTACAAGTCTTGCTTAATGATCTAGGATAATCATGAATTTATTACAAAATTAAATATGCCCATTTGCAAATCTCTGCACCCATCTTTGGCTAACCAAGTTGGCCCTAACCAAATGCAAAAGACAAATTAATTGAAGATAAAATATGGGACTACTCATTACAATAAACTGGAAACATATTTTGATCTTGCTATCTTCAGGGAAAAACAAAGATCTTCATTTCATTTGGCCTTTGGATGCTGCATACATCCCCACGGCACAGTAGTTTGCATTGAGCCTTTATTGCAAGCCTTTAGTAAAGGGTAGTTTCTTAAACTGAATGAATACCAATAGCAGGTGACATGGAACTATTATTATTATTATTTTTTATTTCAAGCAACCTTCATCATTTGTACACAAGAAAGCCTTTCTTTGGGTAGTTATACAAAGTTTTGGTAAACATTTTCAAAGCCAATCAGATTTGTTCATCTTATATTTTGTGTTTCAGAAAATGTAGAAACAAGATGTATACTGCACATAAAATTTTGTCTGTTTTTTATCTCCAGATATTCATTTTAACTTTCACCTGGGAGAGATTTAACTAGCCCTTTGTGATGTCTGCCTAAAAATATGCAAACTGAAAATTGGTTTTAAGGCTGGAAGAAAATGGAACTGAGCCAAAAAAATAAATAAAAATAAGTAAAGGAACCAAACGCTTGATAAAACTGGCATGGCATCTTTTTGGAGTGAATGGAGTATTCACAAACTATATTAAAAAGAAGAATATTTAAAATAACTCACACTCTGCATCCTGTGGATACAGACACAAATCTCAGAAGTAATTAAAGTAAAGATATCAAAGGGGAGGGCAAGTTTGCAAACCTCCCTGCAAACTCAGAATGGTAAAATACACACAGCCTGACCTCGGGTACCATCGAATCAAATAAGCTGTTAATTACAAAAGGATGAACATCCTCTGGAGATAACAGCAAACTCCAGGCAGTCAATAGGATGTGATAACATCCAATACAATCAAGACACATTTGAGTCAAGCACAGGATTATACATGAGGATTGGAGGATTAGGAGACATGGCATTTCTGAGGCTAGTAAATAGAAAGCCTAAGATGCCAGCTGAGGAAGGTAGAGGAGAGGAGAGACAGATGTGATGAATTAATCACTGGGAAAGCAGGGAGGTAATGGCCCAGCTCTGCTCCTGGCTGGGAGGGAATGAATGCACCAAGATGACCTGTCTTGCATCTTGAACCTTCCATTACGAATTGAGCACATGTATGATCAGTATGTTAAGAAATTCTAAAATCCTTGTAATTGTTGATTTTCAGTTAAGTAGGAGAGTCATTACTTCACATTTTAAAAATTAGTCAAACTGTCCCTTAAAAAATCCTTGTACCACAGTATTATAACTCATGGCTGAGATTACAGCTAAAGGCATATTTTAAGATACAGAAATTTATTTTGATGAACATAAGTACCTGATGTTTATCCAATGTATTTGTTACTTATTGCTGTGTAACAAATTACATCAAAGCTTAGGGCTTAAAACATCACACATACATATTTCTATTACATGATTTTTGTGCATCAGGAATCCAGGTGTAGTTTATTTGTGTGCTCTGGTTCAGGGTCTCTCAAGTTCCAATGAAGGTGTTGACTGAGGCTGCCAGCACATCAAGGTTTGAATTGGGAAGGATCTACTTCCAGGCTCATTCACATGACTGTTGGCAATGCTCAGATCCATGCTCAAGTCATGTGACTATTGGCAGGCCTTAGGTCCTCAGAGGCTGTTGCCTGAAGATATCAGTTCCTTACCATGTGGGGCTTGTCCATGGGGCTCTTCATGATACGAAAACTTGCTTTCCCCAAAAGCAAGACCTCCTAGAGAAACAGAGAGGGAGAGAGCCCCAAGATGGGAGCCATAGTCTTTCTGTTACCTAATCTCAGAAGTGACATCCTATCACCTCCATTGTGCTCTGCTATCTAGAAGCAAGACACTAATTCCAGCCATATGCAAGGAGAGGTGACTCATAAGCATGAAGACTAGGAAGTGGGAGTCTTTAATGGCAATCTTAGAGGTAGTCCTCTACATCTTATTTATTTGTTTATTTATTTACCAGTAGGACAATATTAAAATATTCATAAAAAGTTCTTTTGCAGTTCCTAACTAGTTCTCTTTTGCATTATGTGTATCATGGGTTGTGTATAATTATATATGTAACTATATTACATAAATATGTAATTATAATATATATAGTTCTATATTATTATTTACTGTAAAGATCGTATGCATGACAAGTATGTAGAGACAAGATTAGAAGAAGCTTGCAGGGACCCACAGTTTATTTCTTTTATCCCTCTACCAGTATCTAGTGGGTACTCAACAGTGGCATCTCAATTCATACTGAAATCTTATCTGAACCTTTGGCAACACTGGGTGTTGTCCTCCACTCCCTCCATGAAACGGCTCTCTGAGCTTCTGAGAGTACTGCTCTATTCTGGCTTTCCTTCTACCCCTCTGACTTGGCCTCTGACTTGTCATATACTCTTCCATCTCTGCTCACTTGCTGCATTTTGATCACCTCTACGGTTTCCTCCTTTTCTCAATTCACTCTATTTGTTTTCCTTCAGTGACCTTACCCATACCCCTGGTTTTAAGCATACCTGTATATTGATGATTTCCAAATATAGCTCTGTAGTACAGAAATATCCTCAACCTCTATGTGTCCCGTGCATCCACTAACTCTTCATTTCCACTTTATGATTTTCATCCCACAAATTTTATTTTTTACCATCTTCAGCATTTCAAGTAAAGGCAACACTTAAAAGGGTGGCCCAGAGCCAAAATAAGATAATCATTTTAGAACCCTCTTTGCCAACAGCCCTCCTAAATTGTCTATCTACTTCATTTCCTACATATTTCTCACATCTTTCTTCCCCCTTCCAATCCTCCAATTTGGGCATCTTTCTCTTTTCACCTGGATAAAGATTAGAGTATCCTAATTGATTACTGCCTCCACTGGCAATTCTTTCCAACTTGTCTTTGTGTCACAAGAGTGATATTTGAGTGATGGAATTCACTGACTCCTTATCACAGCCATGATAAAATCCAAACTACTTATTATGTGCAAATATCATTCTTTACTTTCTTCTTTGCTCTTATTCCCTAATCTACCCCACATGTACTCAGCATTCTGTTTACTGGGAACCACTTACAGGGCCCTGAAACTACTTTCTTACACCCTGTACCTGTGCACACACAGCTCCTTGGCCTTTGTGCATTTTCCAGACCCCCCTCTCATTGGCTAGCTCCTATTTATTTTCTCTAGCACAGCCAAAATGTTGCCAGGTCTGGAAGCCTTCTTTGAATTGCCCTTCTCCACATTTCCCCCTACCACACACACACATGCATAAACACATACATGCACACCACACAGCTACAGGTTGGCCTAAATGCCCTTCCTTTGTCTTTCCACAGCCTCCTGACATACCTTTATCATTGCCAGGGCCATTCTGCATTGTATTTATATGTTTATTTACATGTTTTCCCCATTAGACTATGAAGGTCATGAGAGTAGGATGTCACACATTTCTGTATTACTAACATCTCATTCAGAATCTGGCATAAAACAGGTGCACAATATATCATTGAAGGAATAAAAACATGCATAAATGAGTGAATGACTGAGTATTGAATTCTCACACTTTGACCATATAAAACATATAATCAGTTTCATATATTTAATGTTTATGAGAACTTCCATTTCATCAAAGGAATGCCTAAGAAATGTGGAGCTAGTGATTTCCCAGTCCCAAGTGAGAAACAGTAGTTGGAGTCTTAGCAAATTCTTAGCTGAAATGGAGAGCTGCACTTTCTGAGCTGATTGCAAACCGTGTCTGCTGAGCATGTTCACCAGTCGACCTTCTGTATCGTATGTGCTTATCTGTAATTTTCTTGGTGCTTCCAGCCACATGGCTGCTATGTGGTGATTAGTTACACTCAGAAGATTCCCTTTTCTGCAGAGATAGAGGGTTTTCTCTGTCTGTGCCCCACTCTATTCTGCTTCTGGTGCCAGTTGGGGAAGGAGGTGAGCAAGAGATTGTGGTTTGCCTTTGCAAAGCAGTTGTCTTTGACAGACTCTGGAAAAAAAAATGGGCAAGAGCTATAAAAAGATAAACTTCAGTCAACCAAATTCAAGCCCAGAGTTTCAGTTGTTGTCATGATTGAGGTTCCAGAATCTCACCACAGCAGGATTGCTTGTAATTCTGTCAAGTGATTCACAGGGTGATAATAGCGCAGTGCAGAGATTGTTTTTGGCCCATCTTAAGAGTTCAAATTCCTTACAGATACCATCTTATTAAGTCTCTAAACATGCCTGCATCATAGAGGAAAGCACTGAGCCTGAGCTCACAGGTAGGTACTTGAATCTGTTTCACTGCCTTGGGGCAGGACCACACCCATACATACCAGGACATGAGATCTATTCTGGTTTAATTGTGGTACCATAATGCCTTTTATCCTCCCTAGACTGGAGTCTCTCAGCTACAGATTAAGTCTGTTTATTATTACTAACATCATTAACCAAGTATGATGATCTAAATTCACCTCTCTCTCTGTATGTGTGAGTGTGTGTGTTTAACTAAAATGAATATGATGGCATAAATCTGTGTATGAGTGAGTGTATGTGCAACAAATGTGAAATTTTCCTTGAACTGAAATGTTTTTTATTTTCTGAGTTCATTCATACAGTGCTGCATCTCCATCCTCTCTAAGCATCTCCAACACACAGACCATGTGACCCTTTCCCATTTACCATCTTGAATAACATTTATTCTCTTTGGATAGAACTGAATTGATAAGTCTGTCTTGAAGACTTTATGGATTAGATGTTCCATCTTCAACTTTAGGCAAACTCTGAAAAAAGCAGTTTATGGCTAAAAAACTTTCCTTCCCTGTGAGGCCACTTCTGCTCATTCCCTACATTTCCCACCCCATCCCCACTTGCCCATTTGTCTTTAGGATATAATTTCTCTCTCTCTGTTGTCTGATGCTTTGTTCATCCTAACAGACCATCCTTGACTTATAATGATACAACATGCTCCCTTTCCAAAATACATCAACATTTTAACAAAAATCAGACATATGATAAAGAATCAAATCTCTTATGGTCATGTTTTATGCATCAACCAGTAGAGAAAGTAAAACGTTTTTCATTTGAGACTTTTTGCTTCTCCTGTTAGCATACCAGCCCATATTAACAGAAATAAGATTTCCTCCTGTCTTCAACTCAAATTGACAAAAACATATCAATTTCCTTGTACAACCTTTCCTGAGATCTGCTTTCCTCACCTCCAGTAGAAAACCATCATCTCAACCACACATCAACCTTACTTCTTTCATACCAATCTCTGACTTGTACTTCAAGGAACTAAATATAGCTCAAGAGTTACAATTAACAATATGTAGTAAGGATCTGCTTTGTGATTCAGTGACAAAACCTGGCACTGGGACGGATGGAGGGAACTGTGCATTCACATACTTCATTGTTCTCCATGGTGTGGTTTAAATGTGAAAACTAGACTGCTATATCAATTTGTTTCTACCTTAAGGCAAGTCACCAAAGTAGAGACTGATACCAGGAAATGCCAAGCAGACCAATGGAAAGAAACTGAGTCTTTGATGACATTACTGATCTGCTGATTCAAACCAACCCTGAGCTTACCCCACCCATATTCTTCCCAGTTCATAAGCCTCTACAACTTCTGTGCACTTTCAAATAGGTTGTATGTTACTTGCTTCTCCAATTACCCTAAATTCTACATGTAATATGGGATATGATGCAGGTTCTAAAAATACTAATGTGAATCTACATACACTAATATGAACAGAGAGCAAGATACCTTGCTATAATAAAATATATCAAGATGCAGAACATTGTGTATAATACTGTCCCATTTGTGTATAAAAGTGATTATGGATGTTTATATATTCATGTTCATTTATGTAAGTATACCCTTGTATACACAGAGTATTTTTTTGTATTATATAGGCATATAAATAAGATACTGTTAATTATGGGTGTGGAAATAGGACATTGGGGATGGGGAAAAAATATATTTTTACCTAATACCCTTCTAAACAGTTGGGATTTTTTTTAAATGAGAATTTTTCACTTCAAACTTTGAGAATAACAAGTAATGAAAAATTTTAAAATTCAGCCTTGTGAGAGACAGGGCTAGGAGTGGATACTATAACACTAGCCTAAAGATGTTCATTGTCTAGAGGAGTTAAAGGTACATAAACAAATGCAAAATAATGTATATTGAAAATGCAAAGGTAATAAGAGATGAGGGGTGCTTAATTCTGTCTGGAAAAGTCACTTGGACCTTCCCAGAGGAGGTGATGCCTAAATAAGGTTGTAAAGTTGCAACGGTTTAAGGAACAGACCAGAATGAGGTTGGACTGGATTTCAGGCAGAAATAACATCACTTTTTGAGTATATAGAGGGATAGATTGTATCTTTCAGGAACTTTGAATAATTCAGAAATTCTGGAAAGGCCAGAGGGAGGGAAAGGAGGACAGAAAAACTGGCAGAAACTAGATAATGACGAGCTTGTTTGCCATGCTAAGAAACTTGGACTTTAATTTTTCAGTACCTAGCAGCCATTTGGCGATGCTGAAGAGTCTGTTATTTTCTTAGAATGAAACATTTCAACAAAGAGGGAAGTATAATAATAGAGAATATAGGGTGTAACATAATAAAGCTCAGGTACTCATCACTTGCTTTTGGCAATCTTAATATTTGCTGTAGAATTTTTTAAAAGAAAACATTACAAATATAGCTTAAACTCACTGTGTACCCTTCCTTTATCTCAATCCCCATTGCCTCCAAAGAAAAACATACTTATACTTCATAAGTTAATATTAATTTAATATAAAGAATACTCAAATATGCTATACCCACTCATTTTTTAACTCTTATTTCAGCCTATTCACATATCATTTTATAGTGAATAAACTGTAAAATAACCTTGTAAAACTGTAAAATTAGAAACCATGCTCAGCATGAAGTTTCTCTACATATCAACTATCTTTTCGTAAAACGACACCCCTCAGAATCAAAAGATGTGTGTCTGCTCTGGCTGGAAATCATTAGGCACTAACCTGATTGGAAAGGGACATGATGATATATAAACTTGTTTTCAAAATGAGGATTGGGAAGGGGTCATGAAAATCAATGATTTAAAAAAATCACCAAATGGATCTTAACTTCAGTCCATCTGTTATTTACATTATTGGTGTGCAGTGACAGGTGTTTGAGGGGGTGTGTGTCTTCAAGACACAAAATGGGCTGGTTTGGGCTTCATGATCTGATTCATAAGAAGTAAAACCAACAAAGTGGCTCTTGGATGAAAAGCAGCTCCGTCACGTGCCACCATTTCATAAAATAGAGGTCTGAATGATACTCATGAAGCTGGCTACATTTATGTAAGTACAAGACATTCAACATGCTACGTGACCTACACCAAAGAAAAGAACACATACGTTTCAGATCTCTTTATTTACTTCATGTAATTTACTCCATATTGTTTAATGCTAGCAAGGCTTAAATTCAGTTACATGTTAACTATCCAAAGAGAAATCACAATAAGCACAGGAAAACATGTTTACTGAACACTTGACATACTTAAGATGTTATGCAACTTCCAGCAAAATTTAAAGAAACACATCTTAGAACAATAGGTAGTTTTTTTTGTAACTTTCAAGTGGTATCAAGGATTGGTGTTTATAATGTGCAAACCCATGCCAAAGTCACTTTAAATAATTTTGAGAATAAATACGCTGTATTTTCTAGAATAGTGGTAGGGATTTTTAAGTACATAATTTAAGTACTGTCTATTTCTAACTACATTTTGTAACCTCACTGCCTCAAAAGACAGTTACCTTCCTTTTAATTATTCAATAATTACCCACTCTATAGCCCTTCAAAATTCAAAACTCAAAGTTCCCTGTTTTCTTCTTTTTTCCTGCAATTACAAAAAGAACTAGAGTTTTAGCATGTCTTCTTTTTGAAAACCTCACACCAAAAAAAAAAAGAAAAAATAGTGTGATGATCTCTTTCCATTTTGTGATTCGCCTGACCTGCTGTCTTCATCCAAATATTCCATCCTATCCAATATGCCAATATATATTGAATCAGCATTTTTCTTAACACTCACAACTGGATACAACTGCTCTGCTAAATACGGTCTAAAACTTCCGTAACTCCTTCCCCCAGATCCAATATATCAAATCCCACTTAACCACAGCAAAACCAAATTTAACTAATATATTATTTGCAAATAATTACAAAGAAAACAATGTATAATCTGGCCTTTGTATAAATAACTTATAATAAATTATGTTAATACCATATTTAATACATAAATGTGAAGGTATGTATTTACCATTAATAAATATGTTTTTATAGAGTTTGTTGATTATCCTTAATGAACATTTACCTTTATAAAGTAATGTCTTATGGTACATACATTATTTGATAAAAATAAATTTAAGTGTAGCATATTTATGCATATATAGTTATGTGTTTTCTCATTGATCCAACATACACTCTCTAGAGTTAAGAACTTCAGAAACCAAACATCAAATAATTTAGGATAGCAGAAAATATAATTTTGTCTTTTTCTTATTCAGACTATTGAATTGGAGGCTATTTTAAAGAGAATGAAAGCATCCCTTGGAAGTCTGTCAAAATTGCGTTGAAAAGTTTAGAATTTCTAAGGACAGAGACCAGTTGAAAGGTTATAGCTGTAATTCAGATAAATGCTGATTGGACCTCTGGTGACATGGTGGCAGTTGGAAGGGAGAAATGGAGATTGCTGTAAAGGACATTTTAAGAGAAGAAATAACAAGTTTAGGAGACCATTTGAAAATAGGACATGAAGAAAGGGAAATCTCAAGGATACAAAGAATGTGGACCTGGAACCTTGAGGAATTGAAGATGCCATTAGCAGATAAATGGAAGCTGTGAGCAAGAGTCAATTTTGGGAGAGAAAAACCTAAATTCAGTTTTGAGCTACTGAATTTCAAATTCTCTATGAAGTAAAAAACATTATTACAGTTTTACAGATGAGTAACTTAGGCAGGAGGCAGGAAATAATTTGTCCAAGGTCACACAGTCAGTAAGGGATTAGGCCAGAATTTGATGCAGGCAGCTTGCTTTCTTGTCACCCCAGTGAAACTTTAAATCTCTTGATTGACTCAGATCTGGTTTCTTTCTTTGAAAGCAACTGTAGGTAATAAAAAACTTCTGATTGGCATCTGGTCTTTGTCAGGCCAGAATAATTGGAAAGAGGCCTCAACTTTCTTAAAGATCCATGGTCACTGTTACCTCGTTCCTGATTCAAGGAGTCCACTTATTATAACCCAACACCTGGGATCATTGATCAGTCCAAAGATGGGCACCAAATCAGATAGAACCAATCACTGCATTTCCTCAGAAAATGTTTAACTTGAAATCCAGGGGTTTCTTGAAGTTGCAGGCTTGGGGTTGTCAAATAGCCATGGATGCAATCCAAGGACAGAGCTGTATGAAAGAATGAAGCCAGAAATAATGGGATTGGCTGGTGGGGTGGGGGAAGGGGTGAGGGGGCAAGGAGGCATCTGGCAGAATTTGAACTTGATTCTGGTCATCATTGAGGCCCAGCTGTACTTCCTCTTGACTGTGATTTGGTTAAGTGAAGCAAGTCTTCTTTTCCACCTGATATATTTTAAGTCAAGTTTTGATCACTCACTCAATCAAGAATCATGGTTGATAACAACCACATAATGATGGCAACTTGAACCAATTACTTAAAATCCCTCAGCCAGTTTGCTATTTGCAAATGAGAGAAGCAGACATGCACTTTTCAGGATTTTTCAGAGGATAAAATGATACATACTATCTGCCTTTCCTTACTTAAAACTTCTTTGTTATCTACTGATAACATTGAAAAATACCAGTCAAATTCTTGGAGCCTTTTCACTTCAGTGAGCTAGTCTTTCCCTTAGAGCATTTGTCACCTAGCATGGTGCACACCCATCTCTCTAGAGCCCTGTAAGTTACCCATCACAGGGACTCTCAGATCTCTAATTTACCCTTTTCCTCTTTCTGTGCATCCTATGCCTTCATGTGAGTGGTGAGAGACTGGAGCAAACGTCTTGTTGATTTCTGTATCCACAGCACACGACATAGTATATAACACTGTGGAACTCCTCAGAAACACCTAAGGATTAGAAATAGTTAAATTGCCTTAAGAAATGGTCCTAAAATGTGAAGGCCTAGTTCCCAACATCTAAAAATTCTCCATATGTATTTGTTAGTGCCCCTCAATTCCACAGCAGTGGCTTTTAGTCTTCCCTCTCTTTATTAGTGTGCTGCATGGTCTTGAAAATTTTCAAATTAATCTCAGTTCTTTTCTTTTTCTCTTTTTTCTTTTGTTTTTTGACAGACTGGGAGCACAGTCTGGCTTCAGAGTCCCAGTTACAACATATCTCGTACTTTGCTATTTCTTGTGAATTATTATTACCTTGTGGGAGCACCTCTGTTATCACTTAAGTCAGCAAGGAAGAGTCATTATAACAAAAAAGCAGAAGTAAGACCTTAAATCAAACATTATGCTCTGATATTATGGACATTTAAGCTGCTTGTCAGCTTTGGCATAATCAATGACACAAAGTTATTAATTTTTACCAGGTGGTATGAATAGAAAAAAAAAAAAACCCAGGGATGGTAGAAAAATAATAACTCTAACCTTTTCCAAGCTTAGCCTTAATGACTTTGTTAGTAAAGACATGGAATCCGAGAAATATGCTATACCTTCTTTAAGTACAAGACCTGGTATTTAAGTAGAAGAACTGTGTATATTCGCTGCTCACCTATAATGAAGAATGCAAAGTAATTAGCAAGCTACAGATTCCAGCACTGGTTTCACACACTTCAGCAAGTGCTGCCAAGATCTTCATGGCTAATTTAGCATCTTGCTTATATGAGATAGGTGGGTGATACTTTCATTATAGGTAAGAAATAGGATTCTAAGAAATTCATTACCTTTAATGCCTACTATGGGCAGTTGCCAGGCATCATTGCATTTCATACCAATCAAGGATTAGAGGAGAACAACTTGAACGAGCAGGAGCTTTAATTGGACTAGAATCTAAAAACAGCTGCAAAAAAATGGACTCTTTTTGAATGGGAGAGCGCTTCTTTTCTGGAAGTCTTCACAGAGCATATTATCCTCTTTTTGAAGGGAAATGTTTGCTGCCAAATACCTGCTTAGGAGGTGAAAAGCCAAATTTAACTTTTCTTTAGTACAGCCTGGCAATTAAGCCCTTGCTTTAGAGGTGAGTTTGACTTATTCATTATAATAATAGTTATCATGATGGGAAGGTTTTATTACATATTCAGGGCCTATTGGGCAATGTATGTGTTACAGAAGCAATGATCCCTAATTTTAGAGAACTCATATCTCAGTAAGATGCATATCACAAAGATATGCCCTGAGTTAGGTGCACACACACGCATGCCATACAGTACTCACCAAGACACCTGGCCTACATTTGCTTTGTATTGTCAAGTTTAGAACATTATAAGATCTGCAGAGTCATTTGTATATTCTTGTATTAGACCTCTAAACATAAAAGTGTTAATTTGTCTCCTATTTTATAGATATGAGTATGAGGCTCCAAGTAGCTAAGGGACCCTCCCAAGGCCGTAGAAGCTAGAAAGGTCAATCATCTTTCTACTTTGCTCAGGTTATTTTTATGCCTCTGAACAGACTTGGCCACAGGCAAATTTGCAAAGTGGTGAAGATTGTCGTATTTGACTCAGTTTCTTCTCCTGGCTTTTCTTTATCCTTATTGATATTTATCCTTATCTTCAATGTCTTGAAGTTCTCTTGACCCTTGTCTCCTTCCTCTTATGTCCTAGGTCCTCCTACTCACTTTCACAGATGCTCTTCCTCTGTCAGCCACACCTAACATGCTGATTCCTCAGAGTTCTGCCCTAACCCTTCTCTTCCCTCACTGCACTCAATATTCCTGGAAGATACTGTCCATGCCTGTAGCTTTTGCTATCACCTACATATTGAACCTACCCCAGTTTGATGTTCCTGGCTCAGACTTCTCTCCTACTTTCTATCTCTGCCTTGAAAACCTGTAGCTACTATAAATTCAACATATCCCCAAACTGAACTCATTCTATGTCATTTTCTACATGCTCCTCCTTCTGTTTCCCCTTACTCGATGACACCAACATCTACTCAGATTTCCAAGTCATGAGCCTAAGACATCTCTGAGCCTTCTTCCTTTCTCACTCTGTATGTAATTCACCTCCGTAGCCAGAGATTCCCTTTAAGAACAAGAACTTTTCCGTCCATTTTTCTTTCAACTCTCAATGCCACTCCCCTTTTTTAGTCCTGTCTATCTCCCTCTAGAACTTATTACTACAGCCACCTGAGTATTTCCTTTCATTTCTCAACTCAGCCTATTACTCAAGCCATTCTATTCTACTGTTCCCACCTGAGAAACCACCTTCTAATCATATCCAGGAAAATAAGGAATCTTAAAATAAGGAAAACTTAAACTGTTTTCCTGTCTTGCAAGTTATCAAGTCTGTACTTTATCATGTTCCATGTCAACTTGCAATGCTTTCCTGGTTTTCTACTGACCACCTCCCTAAAACCTCATCAAGGTAGGAGGACTTGGCAGGAGCAGCCAGTATAGCCAAGTGCTAAAGCAGCAGTAGCTACTTCAGCCCCTGAGTCTTGGCATCCACTGTACCGACTAAGCTGTGTTCCCCAGTTAAAAAGCTTACAACATTTTTTAAAGAGCCTTTTTGTTCTTGATTTGTTGAGATATATGTTATCTAGGCTTTAATGCAATCCAGAAAGAGGACAATAAGCAGAAATAAATGCAGCTAAATCAATGCACAGAAATATCTCCAGGTGAAATAATAAATGAAAAATCTTTGGCTCTTTGTACCAGCTCAAACGCCCATGATTCTATTTTGCACTTCACTCCCAAAACTTGCCCCTGGGGATGGGGTGGGTGGCGTGGAATTCTGTAGCAAAGTAGCAGAGTAGGGTATATACACAAAGCTGCATTCTCCCGTAAGTGAAGTCTTCTCACTGTCTTAATGTAGACTGGGTTTAGAAACTCATGGGTATTTGAATTCACATATTTTCTTGTTCAGTTTTTGATCCCTATGCACCTGCAGGTGTCTAAACTAAAACTTTCAGTTAAATAACACACACTCTTGGATAGTTAGCCCTGAAAAAAATCTTACAGATCATTTCATTCAACTTATTATGGAGTAAAATGAAGCTCCAAGTAGGAAATGATGGATCTGTGATCACATGATTAGTGGGTATCAACACTTAAATAATATTTGTGTTGGCTTCACTTTACTTAAGTCAATGCCCTTTCTGAAGGCTTATAAGTTTGGCATACTAAAAATAAATCAATTTGCACAGAAAGCACCATAGTGCAGTAAATAAACATAGACATTATAGTCAGACCAACCCAATCCAAATGCCAACTGTCTGAGTCTAGCTTGGTCAAGTTAGTTAAATTCTAGGCTCAATTTTCCCACATGTGAAATGGGTACAAAATTAACTATCTCATGATCTCCTGGAGTTGTTATGAGGATTAAATAAAAGTATGTGTGTAAAATGTTAACACTGTGCATGACACAGGTTTTTTTTATAACCCGAAAGAAAGAAAGAGTCAATAATATAATATTGCAACAGACTCACCAATTTTGTCTGAACTCTGAGAAAAGAAATTTAACATAGAGCTCTTGGCTTTGAAAAGCATTCAACAAAGTGACGCTATAAATACATCATTTAATCTACCCCACCTTTGGAAATTAGGGGAGCTTGCCAGCCTCCTTACCCCAAGGATTAGCCCCAAACCAAAATGACTCACACATGTGATCACAGCTTAAAAGATGAGTTTAAGTTGTCCTGGTAATAAAATACATACATTCTAAATGATAATTATACTATAAATAATATGATTAACAAAGCTACATAAAATGAGTGCCCAGTAATAAAGAATTATGTTCATCAGGGAAAAGGCGTGATGGAGGGAGAGGGAGAGAAATAGGCCAAAGCCTCCTAGACAAGATACAAAGGGCTGTGGGCTGAAGTTTGCAGGAAAGAAGGGACCTGATTTAATAGCAAGGGGGTATTTATGTGTGGGAGAAATTATTGCCTAGATTAACATTAAGCAATTTGTTTCCTTGACAGCAGATGAAATATTCCTTTTAAAGGCACTAAAAAAACTATTGTGTAACCAGGGGTTTGTCTTCTATCTTTCCTTATCTTTCCAATCAGCACCCTCAACAATTACACCCTTTGCTCCAAGGCATTCCCAAGATTTCACCCATAAATCAAGGAGTAGTTTTAACTACATACTTTGCCACCTTCTATTGTAATAGAACATACCAACAGGACCTAATCTCCACATGGGATTTGTGTGGAAACTATAATCAAATCCAATTTAAATATGTACTTTCCCCAATTTGCTTTTCAGCAGAAGATATAGCAAAGAAACTAATTTTTTTCAAAGTTGCCAAGGGAGAAAACTAGTAATAGCAAACATAGAATGGTGCCTCTAGGTTGTAGAGAAGAACTGTTACTATAAGACTGTGTGTGTATGTGTGTGTGTGTGTGTGTGTGTGCAGAAGCATGCATGCTTGAGGTAAGAAAAAATTTAGATACGAGAAAATTCTTAACTTGGCCACCAATGGACATTAAGAACTTGAAAAAAGCTGACTGTATTATATCTCTCACTTTAGAGCTGGAGGAATACGAAAGATTACCTAGTTTACTGGTTTCCCAGCCACATTCTGGAGAGCCCAGATGATTCAGAGAGGGAGTTATCTATCATGTTGACCCCTCCATACACACATTTGATTTGTGTTGTAGGATGACTTGCTAACAAATAAGAGGAATGCATCTTGGAAAGCACTTCTGACTAAAAGCATAGTCATTTTAAGTCAAGTGTGACTTCAGGAAGTACTTGTCACTTAAAAAATTATTTTTTTCCGGGCAATTACAATGCAAGAGTCCATCGTGCCAGTTCTAGGTCACCAATTCCCAGAGAACTCACAGAAGTGAGGGGCTGCTTATTTTCTATCAACAAAAATAGAAATCAATGTGCTGACTGTCCTGGGACACTCAGCTCCGGCCCACTCCTCAGTCAGGCTCCCCATACTCTTACCTATACACCTCTCTGGGCCTTGTGATTCTCAGAGAGATCCTTTATAACTCCAACATCAGAATTTCCCTCTGAAGCACTGATGGACACTTTTCCAATAATCGCAAATTGTTAACCTAAGGCACAAGTGACTACCTAACACAAACAATTTTTCAGAGCAGGTATACAAGTTCCATGTCCCAAATGGGAGAGCCATTCACTGGTGACTTTCCATATTACCTACACCATTGTCTATCAGCAATCCCACTGAGTACTGTTGCAAAAACTACAATAGCTTTTGTCCTTACTAATAAACAAGGTTTTTTGAACAGGGATGATTAATAAAACATCTAAGCCAAGAACTGCTTATGTGAGGAGTACTAATATTTAGTTTATGAAGTTTCTACTCCACAAAAAATTCCAAAAATTATTGATTAATGCTATTCATTTCTTCTTATGGATAAGGAAACTAAAGGCCAAGGGAGCTGAAGTGAATTTCTCAAAGCCACACAGTTTTTAAATGATGGAGCTGGGATTAAGGCTGCTGGTATTTGACTAAGTGTGAGATACCAGCCTCTGCTCTTCTAGAGTTAGAGAATTGCAGGATGTCCTAGTGATGAGGGATATTAGAATCCATTTAATCCGTCAGTTTTCTAAAGCACCAATGAATGGTAGAAGGATGCTTGAAACGCAGCTTGATTCTCAAATGTTGGTATTACCTAGTTAGGCAGGGAGCTTCTTTAGTCTATCCCGTAAATGAGCCTGCACTAGGTAATTGTCCTGGGTAAATCTTAGTGGCTCAGTGTTGGTTGTTGTTGCTGATAGTATCTCATTTACCCTGGGACAACCTCATCTCCATCAATCCCTGTCACTTGATGTGTGTGGGACTGGTCCTTCTGCCAAAGGTGAGCACAGGTCCCAGGCTGAATGAGTCAGTCAGCTTCAGAGTGGGTGGTCAGGGCAGTGTACCTGATCTAGCCTCTGCCAGTGAGAATTATGTTGGCGTTTTACTTTTCCTCCACAAGGGAGGTTTAGCCAGGAGTATATGGGCCTATGGCTGCTGAGGAACATCTGAAGAAATATCTCTGAGAATAAAGGAAAAGAGCTGCCGGATGGAGGGTCAGAGCCTGCCTGCCATCATCAGAATCCATGGATCTTGTATAATTAGCCAAGAGATTCCGTTTTTTGGTTTGAGCTTGTTTGGGTTAGATTTTGGTCATTTAAAACCTAAAAAAATCCTGAGACAAAATCTTGTGAGCATCTCAGGATTAAAATTGCTAAGCCTGTGTAGAAGCATCAGCAATGACAAATACACCCTGAAATTTAGAGGAAATTATGAAATGAACTTCTTAGAACAATGTCTTTGAATGTTCTCTGAACATTTCTCTTTCATTTTATTTCTTGAAGACACCTAGCAAGCTTTAATGCTGTGGAAACAAACCCTGCTTTTTAGGAGAGTGTCCTACTTACACCAGCTGTATATTCTTTTATCCTGAATCATTAGAGAAAGAAGGCAGTGAAAGAAGGGGAAAGAGCATGGCACCATATTTTCAGCAGCTTTATAGATGCATGTATTATATTTATTCAATTAAGAGTTGTCTAACAGATTGGACAGCTGTATTAGGAGCTTGAGGTTTCATTCATTTACAAGACCATTCCCTTATTAAATACTCTTTAAGAGGATTTTAGCCAAGTATTTAAAATAAAGTACCATAAATCTTTTCTCTTTAATGAAGTTATTACTTTTCCAGAAATTAATTAAAATCAGTTGTGGATGAGAGAGAGGCAGTAAATGAATAAAGTAGTGTCCAGGCAAAGGTTAAAGAGTAACTGCATGAACAGAAATGGAGCACATTCTAGAGGCAACTTCTTAATGGAGAATTTTCATACCTACATGCACCAACAAGAAGTTCATTATTCAAAGAAATTGCACTCATTTGAGATCACTCCCTCTCCTTCCTTACTTCCTTCCATTTCTCCTGTTAAATAAAGAAAATTGGTTTCATTACTATGTATAAATAAACCTCTGCTTTTCTTGAGAACCTGAATATGCAGGGGTAAAAAACACTGTCATAAATTATCTTGCTGAAGTCCAGAGGTTTCATTCTTAGAAAGACATGGTAAAGATGTTTTTTTAAAAAAGAGCAGATGCAAGAATAGTGAGCAAGCTGAACTTTTAAATCAGGGGAAACATCCTTTCAAATTTAATTCACAAACTGGGACTGGAAATGTCATTGCCTCACTCAGAGGGTTAATCACTTTCTAATTTGAACTGGCAAATTTTTATAATGACACTGTGAAATTACCAGCATTTTATTGTGTTAATTATCTTCAGGACACTACATCATTACTTCTAATAAATGTAAATGAGATAGTGTCTCCTAGGACAATACACAGACAAGGTGAATTTTTATTGGCTATTTACAGGATTCCAGCACTGTCTTTCTTCTTTTTTCTTCCCTTATAAAATACTTTCAGTGTTGGCTTACCATGACAATTTCCCTGTATTTTATTTAACATAGTATTTTAAAGGTCATTAAAGTTCTCCTTAGCTCCCATGAACTCATTTTCACTGAATGCAATGGTGATTATTAAAAATCGTGTTAAGTGTCAACCCAATCAACCAAGACAGAACCACAGTCCTACTATAAGAATATATATGTATTTTTAATCAGGCACTTTCCTTTCCTTTTAAAGGCACTTAAAAACATGTTGCCCATTTACCCACTTGATTCAACTGTGTGCCTACAGGTACAATTCTGCAGTGAATGAATTAGCGAAATGTTGAGGCCAGTGGTAAAAAGTCAGTAAAGTATTTTTTCTAAGCTATTCAAAAAATATGGGAGTTAACAAATACACAGTGCTGTGTCAATTCAAGCTGACAAGTATTGATGGACCCCTACTATGAGTGGATCACCACACAAGACTGCAAAGGATGTGAAGAAAACTAACAGGCAGTTCTTAGCCTGAAGAAGTAACAAGCTAAGAGAGAGAGGGAAAACAATTGCAGAAATAAATGATAAAGAGAAAATATGAAAAACGTATAACATATAACACAAATAAAGAGATACTAAGATTAAAAGGCAAGGGATGTTGGTCAGATGCTAATTATAGATATCTTAGAAGAAGGAGATGTCACTTCAAATGAACCTTGAACAGAAAAATTAAATTTTGACAGCCTGAAATAGGAAAAGGGCAGAGTGATAATGAGCGATAATTATTTCAACAGTAAGAGCTATGAGTCGAGCAACTACCATGTGCCAACACATTCTATACATTACCACTGATTATCCTAATAGCCTTGCAATATAAACATTCCTGTTTTTTAGATGATGAGATTAGAGACAAAGATATTAAATAATATACCCAAAGTCACACCAGACAACAAGTGGAAGAGTCAGAATTCTTAGCCATTTCTGTTTAGTGTAAAATCTTGCACTGCTTTCAGTATAGTGTGCTGCACCTAGAAGCAAAATTTGTCATCAGGTATTTTCACAATGGGTAACTAGTAAGTGTGGTATAGTTTTGAGAATAAATTCGGAGCAAACCTCTCTCTGTGTCTGTCACTCATTGTTTCACTGTAATCCTTAGATTTCTCATGCTTACAAATAGGGAGAACAGTAGCTACCTATAGGTTTAAAGTGAGGATTCCATCAGATAATCGATGTGAGCACTTAGCACTGTATCTGCATTCATTAAAAGTCATAGTTATTGTTGCTGATTATTGTTATTATTGCTGTCATTGTTGTAAATAGAGTCAATATTCCTGTCTCTTACAGAATTTGCTTTCTTCCTCATTTCAATTAGTTGCTTACCTTTCAACCATTTCATTCTTTTTTTGTTATTTTGTACAGAAAGTGAGGATCAAAAATAAATGATGGACCTGAACTAGACTGTTATAGGCTGGTACTTTAGCAAACTTAAGTGAGAAGAAATTTGAAGCTAACAGTTAAAATTTATCTTTAATATGATTAAACAAGCAATAAACAGACAGTTCTCACAGTGTTCATGGCCATTCTAGGTCATTAGCTATGTAGAAAAAAATAGAACACAGCTCCTGCCATCAAGGAAATTACTATTAAGTTGGTGAGATAAGACAAACATGCAAACAATGAAAGATAATAAAATGATTATAATTAATGTCTTAATCATGAAACATAAACCATGAATATTATAGGAAAACATAAGAGTGTGAATTACAAGGGAGAGGCATAAACCCCTAATGGAGGTGGGACTTGAATTACACCTTGTACCGTGAAAGTCAGATTGGAAGACTGTCATGGAGTCCCATGTGGATTATGTTTGTCCAAGCTTTATTGCCATAGTAATTTATCTCTGTTGTGAAATTATCAGAATCAATGACCTCTTATGTCAGTAATAAGCTATACTAAGGATTTGAGGGAGGAGTTTTGACTCCAGTTAAATATGATTGGGATCACTACAGAATTAGAAGTGTTGTGTTAATACGGCCCAACAACTCTATAGCTCGCAAAGCTGCTTTTAAATGTAAAAGAGACATATAAGGAAAATAGTCTTAATGTTAAATTAGGTCTAATATTTCACATATACAAATCCCCTCTCATTAAAACCAATGGTGTTTACGTTTTTCTTTTTTTCAGATGAATATCCTGAAGTGGAACAGCTGGATCATATGGTAGGTCTATTTTTAATTTTATGAGGCACCTCCATATTGTTTTCTAGTGGCTGCACCAATTTAAATTTCCACCAACAGTGTACAAGGGTTCTGTTTTCTCTATACTCTCTCCATTACTGGTTTTCTTGTCTTTTTTATAACAATTCTAACAGGTGTGAGGTGATACTTCATTGTGGTTCTGATATGCATTTCCATGATAATTTGTGATGTTGGAAACCTTTTCATGTGCCTATTGACCATTTGCATGTCTTTGAAAAAAATGTCTGTTTTGATTTACTACCCATTTTTAATTTGGAATTTTTTTAGGGTTTTTTCTTGCTACTGAGTTGAGTTTTTATATATTTTTGTTATTTACCCCTTACTGCATATATGGTTTACAAATATTCTCTCTCATTCAGTAGGTCTTTTCATTTTGTTGATGATTTCCTTTCCTGTGAAGAAATTTTTCAATTTGATGTATTCTACTTGTTTGTTTTTGCTTGTGTTGCCTTTGCTTTTGGAGTCAGATCCAAAAATTCAGTGCCAAAACCAATGTCAAGGAGCTTACTGCTTATTTTTTCTTTCAGGAATTTTATGGTTTTTGGCTTTATGTTTAAGTCTTTAATCCACTTGAGTTAATTTTTATGTATGGCATGAGATAGTGGTTCAGTTTCATTCTTTTGTATGTGACTGTCCAGTTTTCCCTGCGTCATTTATTAAAGAGACTGTACTTGCCACGTGGTATACTCTTGACTTCTTTGTTATAAATTAATTGACTATATATGTTTGGACTTATTTCTGGTCTCTCTGTTTTGTTCCACTGATGTACATGTAAGCTTTTACACCACTACCATACTGTTTTGATTACTGTAATTTTATAGCATAGTTTGAAATCAGAAAATGTGATACCTCCAGCTTTGCTCTTCTTTCTCACGATTGCTTTGGCTATTCAGAGTCTTTTGTGGTTATATACAAATTTTAGAACTATTTATTCTAGTTCTATGAAAACTGCCATTGGAATTTTGATAGGGATTACATTGAAATTACAGATTGCTTTGGGTAGTATAGACATTTTAACAGTATTAATTCTTTTAATCTATGAGCACCAAATATCTTTCTACTTACTTGTGTCTTCAGTTTCTTTCATTAATGTCTTATAATTTTCAGTGAGTATCCAAAAACACTAGTACAAAAAGATTTATACACTTTTATGTTCACTGCAGCATTACTAACAATAACTAACATATGGAAACAATCTAAGTGTCTATTGATAGAAGAATGGATAAAGATGTGGGGTGGATATATACACAGCAATGAAATACTACTCAGCTATAAAAAATAAGGAGATCTTGCCATTTGCAACAACACTGATGGACCTTCAATGTGTATGCTAAGTGAAATAAGTCAGACAGAGAAAGACAAATACCATGTAACTGCACTTATATGTAGACTCTAAAAACCAAGTAAACAAATAAAACAAAACTCATAGATACAGAGAACAGATCAGTGGTTATCAGATTGGAAGGGAGTTGGAGAATGGGAGAAAAGAGTGTAAGTGGTCAATTGTATGGTAATGGATGATAAATAAACTTATTGTGGTGTTCACTTTGTAGTATATATAAATATTGTATTATTATGTCATTCACCTGAAACTAAAATAATATATATATCACTTTTACCTGACAGAAATAAAAAATGAGAGAGAGAGAGAGAGAGAGGGAGAGAGAGAGAGAGAGAGAGAAAGAGGAAGTAAAGGAAAGGGAAGGAAACACAGAAGGAAATCTTAGTGGTCTTGGATTAGGCAATAGTGTCTGAGGTATGACACCAACAGCACAAGCAATCACAGAAAATAATATGTAAATTAATCTTCATCAAATTTAAAACTTTTGTCCATCAAAGGACACTATTAATAAAGTAAGAAGCCAATCTAGATACTGGGAAAAATCATTTGCAAATCATAACCTGATGAAGATCTATATAAAGAACTCTTATAATTTGATAAGAAAACCAAAAATCCAATTAAAAACAAGCAAAAGATTTGAATGACGCTACTCCAAAGAAGAAATACAAATGCCAAATAGGCAGATGAAAAGATGCTCAACATCACTGATATTTGGGAAACAAATAAAAACCATGCTGAGATACTGTCTGACACATACTAGCAGAGTTATATTAAAGAATACCAACATTAGCAAGTATTAGTGAAGATGTGGGTGAATAAGAACTCTCACACCTTACTGGTAAGGATATGTGCCACTGCTTTGGAGAATAGTTAGGAAGTTCCTCAAATAGCTAAACATAGTGTTAAACCTACAAATTCCACTTCTAGGGATATAACCAAGAGAATTGTAAAGAAATGTTTATATAAAAATTTGCACATAAATGTTGACAGCAACATTATTCATAATAGCCAAAAAGTGGAAACAAGCTTAAGGTCCATCAACTGACAAATGGATAAACAAAATGTGAGATATCCATATGATGGAATATTACTCAGTCATTAAGTGGAATAAAGCCTTGATACGTACTATAGCATGGATGAACTTTGAAAACATAGTAAGTGAAAGAAACCACACAACATACCACATGTTGAATGATTTCATTTATATGAAATGTCTTAAATTGGCAAATCTATAGGGACAGAAAGCAGATTAGTGATTGTCAGTGGCTAGAGGAAGGAATGAGAGGGAAGTAATGCTAATGGCTACAATTTTTCTTGTTGGGGTGATAAAATTTTGTGCAACATTTGATTATTCCCCAAACTACTGAAATGTAAAGTATAAAAATATTCTATTCTACTCGTGTTTAAAGAGAAATAACTCTTTCCTCTTTCATTTCATTTATTGATTGAAATAAGAACTTTAGAAAACTGAATTATCCTAAAACATCATTTTAAGAAAACCATTTGTAGGATATAAAACAAAAAGAGTATTTTCTAATTTGCTAGATAAAAATAACTTAGGAAAGCAAATCATAAGATTAAACAAGAGAAATACAAATCAGCATTAGGATTGACGAAATAAATGTAAAATATGTTACAAAGTCTGTATGTAAGGGCAATGACTCTCAGAAATCAAAACATAATAACAGATGTATAACTAACAAGATAAGTGATAAATATCAGAGTTATAAAGGTCTCTATTTAAGGGCAAAGACTCTTAGATTGGATCAAAATATCCAACTATATACAATCTATATGAGACACATGTAAAACAAAGTGATTCAGAAATGTAGGACGATGGCCAGGCAAATGCAAACAAAAGGGATGCATGAGTGATGGTTTATTTAAAGCAAAATAGAACCTAAGGCACAAAGCACTGATGAAGAGTCATATTACGTTGATAAAGAGTAAAATCCACAATGAAGATGTAAGTGTCATGGATGTATGTGGCTAATTACATGCGATCACAATATATGAAAACTGTCTTAAAATATTTTTAAAAGTTGACAGTTCAGCCAAATAAATATTATTACTTGCCTCAATAGTGCTACAAGAATCATGTTATTACATCATTCCAGTGAAATATTTTTAAATAAAAATATCAGGTTACAGAAGAATACATCCAGCGTATGGCAGAGACTGATGAATGGTTCAGTACACTCATTTCCTTTCTTCCTAGGCACACAGAAAAACAGTAGTTCCCAGCCTCCCTTGCACTTGGATGGGGCCATGTGTATTGAGTTATAGCCAATAGAATGTGAAGGGAAGTAATCCATGCCACTTTGAGGCCCATCCCTTAAATTCTTCCACATGCAGTTACCCACAGTGTTTATTCTTCTGTGGGAACTTAGATACCTTGGAAGTTCTGTTATGAAGATTGCAGAACCAGAAGATAGAAATTGCCTGCATCCTCATCTTGTTGATCACAAACTCCTAATTTAGACATGAAAGTTAGATCTAAATGTCTATGGTGTTTGGGCCATTATACCGTTTGGGGGGGCTGGGTTTTACAGTAACTTGCAATACTGTAAGTGAACAGACAATGACTGTGATTTGTGTATGTGTGTGTGTGTGTGTGTGTGTGTGAATATTAATACATGATTCTCTGTGTTTTCATACATAGCATCATACTCTGTCCAGTTATTTGCTCCTATGACCATTTAGAAGTAATTCTAATTACACACAAAAATAATTCTGTTTATTTTTGGGTGATGAGATAAAAGATGAATTCTGTTTTCATATTTACTCTTTTCCAATTTTCCATAAGGAACTTACACTACTTTCATTACCAGAAAATATTAAGCTTATTGAATTTTTAAGCAAGAGAAAAAGCAATCTCTTCCCTTAAAGATCTTATAAATGCAAAGACAAGCTTTTTGAACATTAATGACTTGAGAGGAAACGTACATGTCTTAAGAGCCTTTAAGAGTATACTAATCACAGAAAAGATTAGTCATTCTTTCATTTATCCATCAAACATTTATTGAATACCAATTATTTGTCCAGCATGAGGCCAGGCACTAGAGATACAATAACACAGTAGATATGGCTTTACCTTTAGAGAGAGGGCAAAGTTCCTACCCTCTGCACTTCCTGTCTGTTATGAGAGATGGTTATCTAAACAAATTATAGTACAGTATGATGAGTACAGCAGTGTAGACTAGTGATAGCTTAGACAAGAAAATAATTAACTCTGCTTCATTAGTCAGGGGGATTCTCATGAGAGGAGACTATTAAACTGGATTTTGAAGAATAAATGTGTTTGCCGAGTGGTTAAGCAGGGAGAGCATTCTCGAAGAGATACCAGCACATGCAGAAAGCATGGCACTTTTGGCAGAGTGAGGGATGGTTGGAGGAGGGGAGGCTGGGCTAATGCCAGGTAGTTCACAGATTTGCTCCTGTGTCATGCAAGAGCTGGATAAGTGGAGGGGAGGAGCCATCCCTCTGGGCATTCCCCAGAGCATCCACTGCAGCATATGCACCGTATGGCTCTGCCTGACTTGATGGTATTGTCACCAACCCCATGTCTTTGGCAGTTAAATGGACTCACTGAACTCATGGAATATAAAAACATTTATTCCTTTTTTCATTGCTACCTCTCTATGCAGCAGCTGAAACACCTAACCACTCAGATAATACTTCCTGCAAAGCCAGGATGAACTGTAAATGACGGAAGCTGATCTTGAGCTGCTTTTCCTGCAACTACAATTTGAGGCCATTTTAAAGATACGTCTAACACTCTGGGCCTATATTTTACAAAATGTGTTTGAGGGCAATTGTGTATTGGCCTGTCTGCAGCTGCGTACTTTGAACATCCCTGTGCTGATGTTCAGCATTACCACCCGGCCTCCCCGTCCACCGAAGCCAATGCTGTGAAGACCTCCCACTTGCTTCTCTCACTCTCTCTGCTCAACAGATTTTGAGACAAGTCTCTTCTCCCACTTTACAAACCCTCTTAAATCCCTTATATTTGAACTTCAGAGGAAACAAATTAGTAGTGAGTAATAAAGGTAATTTTGTTACTGCAGAATAACATCCAACATCTTGGCTCTCATTGTACATTATCATAAAGTCAAACACAGGAGGCATGGTTAAAACGAATCTACATGTGAGTTGATACCAGTTTCCTAGGTTGGCTGTAACAAATTTCCACCAGTTTGGTGTCTTATAACAACAGAAATGTATTCCCTCACAGTTCTGGAAGCCAAAGTCCAAAATCGAGGTGTTGGCAGGGCAGTGCTCCATCTGGAGCCCCTGGGGGGTATCCCTTCCCTGTCTCCTAGCTAGGGCCTGTCTGCGAGGCTTGGTGTTACTTGGTTTGTGGTGACACCACTCCCGTCGCTGTATGCCTTCATGTTAGCTTCTCTTCTCTGTGGGTCTCTGACAAGGACACATGTCATTGGATTTAACACCCACCCAGGAAATCCAGGATGATCTCATCTTAGATCCTTAACTTCATAACAACTGTAGAGACCCTTTCTCCAAATAAGGTCCCCTTCACAGGTTCAGAGAGCAGGATGTAGACACATTTCTTGAGGGAGCTGCCACTCAATCCACTAGAGTTCCAAGAGCTAGAGCCTCATAGCCAGAAACAGTAAGTGAATCTGTGCCTGGTTAGGGTTCTAATGAACTCTTGGAGGGCAGGAATAGTTGTATGCCTCTTAGAGCAACCAGGACCTTGCAGGTCACATAGTGGAGCTTCAACAAAACCAAAACTGACATCTCTGCTTTGGGATTCCACAGTAGTGAAGATTGGAGTCACTAAAACACATGGTGCAGATAAACATCCCCACTCCTGCCCCTTCAACGGGCTCGTCTCATCCTGACAAGCAGTTCTCCACTTCTTAGCAGGGAGTTTTATGTGAATTCAAGAAAATGCATTCCATGATCCTTGGATTAATGATGTTATATAACAAACACTCTGTTCCACTTTGTTGTTTGCACAGATTTGTCTTGTAAAATGTGATTATTTCTTCCTGGGGCCACTAACCTGCTGATATAAAGGCTCCGAACATGTAGGCACCTAAAAGAAACCTTTTTTGAAAACTTGTCCCAGCCAAAATGCACAAGTTGATGCAGGGGCCCCTCTTCCCCGTGCCCCATCCCCCACCGCTCCCCTGACACACGCCACCATCGTCATCATCATCATTCACTCCTCCTCTCTGTTAATGACACTCCTGGTTGATTTATTGATTGCCTGTAATTCCACTGGCTTTTCTCAAAGCCCGTGTGAGCTTCCCAGTTGTAATGCAACCTCCCAGTGGAAAGCTGCCCCAAACTGGGATGATTTGATGGCTGTTTGACTTCCCCAACCTGACTGCTCAGGGCTGAACCTTCTCAGCTTCCCTAGAATAAGCTCCTTAAGCCTTTTCCTTCCAAAGCATCTGTAAACAGTTGAAGGTCATGATTGTTCACTCTGCAAGATCGATATGCCATTAAATTGTGACAAAAAGGACTGCCAGACCATTAAGGCCTCCCTCATACCCTCAGTAATCCTGATAAAGTGATGAGCTGTTTCAACCTCTCTGGCTTCTACTGCTGACTACATAGGAAACTCCTAACTGCTGAGATAACCCTTTCCACAAAGTCAGGACAACCCACAATGACTGACGCTGATTTTGAGCTCCTTCTACCCATTTTGTCTGGCTATTGTGAATCACATTTCTATCTTTTTTTTTTTTTTTTTTTGTCCACACAGTCTAAAATTCAGTGTTATTCTCAAAACTATTCTAACTCAAAAGTATTTTGTTCTAGGGTGAAGCAGCTTCCTAAAAGCCTCATTAGGTAGATGAATAGGCCCATTTCCTAATGGTTGAGTGACAAAAGTAGAAGTGCTCAGGGGGACTGAAAATGGCAGAGGGTTAGTTCACCGCAAACACGAGACTTACCTCAATTAGATCAATCTCATACACGTGGTGAGTTCATAGCAGTGAATTTTGTTGAATTTCTGTCTACTGTATTTTCTTAGCAATAAAAGGTAAGGAGAAAGAAGAGGATGCTGATAAAATGGGGAAAAAGGCAAATTTGTGAACTGAAATAATTGTAATGGATCTAAGCATTTCGGGAGCCATTTTAAAATTAAATGTCGAGTAGACCAACCAAGTATTGCTTGACATTACATAGTGAGCTCATTGATTACTTGAAAACTGGTGGTTTCATTGAACTGGTGCTAAAATCATCTGCTACTGTGAACTGATAACCAATATATTTGAAAAGTATGTGACTGTTCAGTCAGATAAAGTTGAGCTCACCCTCTTCATTAATGCTAAAGTTATCTGATATCCAAAACATATTTTTAGATTTCTGTTTCCTGTTTAGAAGTACTTCACCTGACATGTTGGCTTTTGTAAGCTAATGCAATCATAGTTCAGTGTTTAGACTTTATACGTAATGTGAACATGAGCAGATTTGCATGCACACATACACAAAAACACTAGCACTGACTTTTCTGAACAATTCTAAGAAGTAATCTGAGTTACAAAATCATGTTTGAAAAGTTATATTTGACTGACTCACTTTATCATTATTTTTTTAAGTCTTAAATTCTTTAGAAGATTACTAAATCTAGAAACTGAAGGCTGTTACCCCAACTATGGTTAGTAAAATGCAACCATTTCAGTTCCCAACGCTTTGTTGAGGCTTATGAGCTAATTGCACACAGGACTTTGTGGGCACAAATGTCTATTCATTTACTCCATTTTCTATTTTGCTGATTTGCAAGCCTAAGTTTATAGGGAAACTTTCACCTAAATTCAGGTCTGGTAGTTTATTATGTCAACAAAACATAACTTCAACAAAACTAAACACTTCATACCAGCAAGAGTTGCAGGTTGTAAACAGAAAGAAAACAGGTTTAATATCTGCTGAACCCATTAGCTCTGACCTGCATGTCTGTCTGCAGTTTATCAATGGAATAATCTAGTAGAGCACAAGAATAGGACCAAAGCTTCAGGTCAATGAAATCATTCACTGATCCACCAGCAAGGCATAGTAAGTGGTGTATTAGCTTAAAACCTACAGGTTGCCTGGAATCATTTGCATAGATTCTGATACAAGGCAAACAGACCTATTAAATGACACCAAAAACTAGAGGATTTTTCTTCTTTGTTTGTTTGAATTCCCACCTGAATCCTGAATTTAAATTTTACAGTTTCAAAGTTGCTGGGATATAAGTTAAATGTTTAATGATAACAATGAAGCAGAAGTTGTCTTCTCCCCCTCTTTATACTCAGTCATGTCTAGATCCACTTACAGATTTCTGGCCTATGCTACTCATTAACATATTAAATATGTACTCTGTGCCTAAATTTCTGAGATAAATTTCTGAGGATACAAGAATGAGCAATATCAAGCAGCCTCTATGCTTCTTGAGTAAGTGTTTCTGTCTTTAAGAGCTTCCATTATATTACAGCAGAGGAATGAGGGCAATAAGACTCACTATAGTATTGCCTTTTCCAACAACTTTAATCTTCATCCTGGAAACTCGCATTCTCATTCAAATGTGTTAACACTGATAACAGAGTAAGGAAGTATCATTATTACAAAATAGAACAGACAGATGTCCTTGCAGCCACTTGATAGAGTGTCTTACTGGCTGGTAATAAACATTTGCTCTTTGTTTCACTTACCTTGAGTCTTATTTCTCCATTAGCAAGTGAACCACCTCCCCTTTGGTCTAAACAGCTGATGCATATCCATATTGCCCTTGGTGCACTTCATAGGAAGGCCTAACTCGGTACATGTCAGGAAGCAAATTTATCCATCACTCTCATGCAAGACATCATGAAGTCCTGGCCCATTCATTCAGAGGTGCTTCCAATATCCAGAAATCCTTTAGCAGGAAATTATTTGCTCTTTGCATCAGTCACCTCACATTCATATTTATTACCTGAAGATAAAATTTACTACACATTAAAAGGAATGATGGAAGAAAGGGAGAGAGGAAAATGTGGACAGAACAGAGAAATATCTTGGCAGCAAATCATTCCAAGGATAGCAGCATAGATTATTTATCTTACATACTCTCCTCTCCATTGTTTGGAATGGAAAAACTTGAAAATTAAAAACTCTGTATGTACATTCTCCTTGGGAGGTATGTTGGACTCTCATAAATCTGTTTGGCTGGCTCCAGAACATCTGCCTCTTTACGTTGCATCACACCCAGCTGTTTGCATTAAAGCCCATCCAATTTGATTTTCATTTGTCAAATTGATCCCTTTGATGCCAAAATTACTCTCTCTTTTGCATTCAGTCCTTAAGAGTTTCCAGCTGTCATTGGCTCTGTAGTTGTGCTGAGGTCTTAAGTTTGTCCTGGGTCATATTGTTCTACTTTGCAGTTGTCTAAACTATATCTAGGTGACCTCATTCATCTTGATGACCTAAGCTGATTCACTTATCTAAGACATCTTGGGAGCTGCTGTTGTTGAAGGTTCTCTTGCATTGTGCTTCCCCGCTGGTAACCAGCTTCAGCTATATTTACTTCTCGCTGAGAGCACACAACTCATACCTATGTTTTCTGTTCATTTGGGCAAAGAATATGTTCAATTCCCTTTGGAATCACTGATTGCCACCTGATTTATAATGTCTCTTTTTCTCCTTCAGAATAGATAACTCTTAGTGTTGAATGAGTCACAAATTGGTTTGGGGATCCTGAGTAGACCGCAGAGTGTTGAATCAACATTTAAAGAGCTCTTCAGTGTCACAATACTTGGGATTCTTTATGAGAAAGTCGTCTATTGTTATATTTCCTACAGAGGAGGAAACCAGGTCTCCAAAAGATTTCTTTTCCCCTAGTATCTAGGCCAAACTTTGCTCCATAAACTTTTGGCTACACTAAATTCTACTTGTAAAATTGTGTGATTTTATCCAATACTCTTTTATCTACCTGTTTATGTATCTATCTATCATCTCATCTATCTCTTGTATATTTGTTCTCTAAAGGTAATACAACTTGCCTACATGTTAATCTCTGTCCCATTATTGAATTTTCCTAGTTCTGTCATCAACTTGAAATGTATTGAATTGTTTATTTTCTCTGAGAATCAGTTGCTTCATTTGTAAATAGGAGCTGATACTCTCATTTTAAAGTTGTTAATAAGGATTCAATGAAATAATAGGAAAAAATATCACTCTGACTGTGGAGGTAGGAGAAAGGATAGTTATTTTCCTCTTAGAATGAAGGTGGCACTTGACCAAAAATTTATTAGGAAAAAAAAATAATGAAATTACTGGTTCATCTGGCATAACACTATCTGAATTGAGAAATCATCTGTTTGGAGAGCAATTGAGTCTGATTCTGTGTGAATTTTCTTGAAAAAGTAAATTTGCTCCTCTCCCCCTCTCCCCATCTGATGTATTAGTTTTCTATTGCTAGTGTAACAAATTTCCACACATTTAGTACCTTAAAACAACATAGATTTATTATCTCATGGTTCTAGAAGCAGAAGTCCAGCATGGTTCGGCGGGACTTACTGCTTCTGGAAGCTCTCGGGCAGAATCTGCTTTCTCGTGTCATGCAGGTTCTGGAGGCTGCCCACATTCCTGGCTGCATGGCCTCGTCATGCCACCCATTTCAACTGTTATTATATCCTTTTCTATCTCTCCTGTCTTCCTTTTTTCCTTATAAGGGCACCTGAGATTAACTAAGTCTCACCCAGATAACTCCATATAATTTCTCCATGTCAGTATCCTTAAATTTAACAAAGCAAAGTCTCCTTTGACATGCAAAGTAATATATACACAAATTCTGGGCATTAGAACATCTTTGGGAGGCCATTATTTTGCCTACCACAGCTAATAAAAACCTGACCAAATGGTTTGATTTTGGAAGTCTGCTCTCTTTCACTCTTCAACACCATTTCAAATGAGTTAATCCATTTTTCATTCACCACTTTTATATTCTTTACTTACTTTATTATTGATATTTTAAATTACTGAAATCTGAGAACATAGATAATCTTTCTGATTTTTTACGGTAAAAATGCAGTAAACGATGGCCTTTTTGACACTATATTCCCTCTTGTAAGTCGTATTTCCTTTCCTGTTTATAGGTAGTTTTTAATGTCTACTCTTCTTTTGTATTGGTCTGTTTCTGGCTTTGCTACTCCCAAAATGTCAGCTCCCAGACTGCAGACCTCAATTATTGAGTCATTTAGAGTTCACCCAGCCTCATACATATACACAAAACAAATCCTCTCTCATAATTATATATTTACTTTCTTTTCCTAAAGTTTTACTGGTGAACATAATTGGAAACAGCAAATTTGAAGTCCTTTGTTTTCAGTACGTCATGTTATTTTCTATATTTTGATATTACCGAAAAGTATTTCACTACATAAAATGGAAGAATAGGAGATGAGAAATCCTTCCGACATCTACCATTCTAATTATTATATGAGTAGAATTTATTATGTAATAATCCAACCACTGTTGTAAGGATTTTACATCTCATGGTTTAATTCTAGAAACATGTAATACAGTGAGATGGAAACAGAGCAGCAATTTTTGTTTCTGCACTGTATTTGTATTTGTGTGCATAATTTTTAAAAAGACCTCTCAGGTGATAGTCAATTTAGATTTATTGACAGCAGTGGCTGGATTTTTCATATCTGGAAAAAAAATTTATCTCTGAAATCAAGTTTTCTTTTGAGCCTTCTATTTTTATGTGATTAAAGGCAGGCTATAATTCTGGGGGGTGCTTTATCCTCAAAAGTGGTGGATTTTAATGGGCACATTTTGCACAACGGTACACTTTTAGAGGACAAGCAGGATAATGAGTTAATAAAGGCTCAGATTCCATTTCTAGGCTGGGTGCTCCATGTCAAAGTACCTCAGATTCTGAAAACGTTCTTCAGCTAGCTTTATTGGGCATTCATGCACTTCCTTTCTTTTGCAGCCCTGGGTATACAGTCCAACTGCACTAATGCACTTCATCAGCCTAAAGACAGCTTTCAAAAGTTGTTCTCTGGAACCTGTGTGATTGGGAAGGTAGAGTCTAACATGAACCTGTGTGTATCTGAGCCATCATTTCCAGTTCAATCCTGATCTCAGTTGTAATTTGAGTTCCAGCATACTGGAAAAGTGACAGAAGAGTATCATTATTCTTAGAAGTTCAAAAACCATCAACCTGCACTAGTTTAAGACTGGTTTCATAACCACGCCTCTAAGTAGTAAGAGAGCTACTATTGATAAACTACTTAACAGGAATACTGGGATAACAGTCTGCCTTCCTACCTTTCTGCCTCCATTTCTTTCTTTCCTTAGTTCCTTCACCTTCTTCCTTCCCTGCTTTCTCACTTTCTTCTCTCTCTCTCTCCTTTATTTTTCATCTCTATTCTTCCTTTCCTTTCTTTTTCTGTTTTCATTCTCTCTCTTTCTAACAGGACAAGATAAAGGAAGTGACAAGATCTAGTTTTCTCCTGTACATACATATGACGGTAGATTCTGATTCCTTGTTCTTTACTTTTATGTGTGTATTGCCCAAATGTCTAGAAACGTCTGTGAAATTGTGGGACTGGGATTTTTGACACCACACCAGAACTTAAGCATTGAAAAGATTGTGTTTCTTCAAAGTAGCTATCATAGGATCATAGGTATTTATTTGTTTAGTAAGTGCTCCCATGACTCAAAATATTTTGACACTTCTCTTTGAACCTGCCTTCTGTGACACTTTGAGAGTATCTTGCTACATTTTAATCACCCTCTATTTGACTCAAAATGTATTCCTTGAATTAATCATTTACCTTATTTGCCAGACTGTATCCACTCTTTTGCTTATTTTCAAATGAATGGCTGTTTATTAACACAAAGAACACTCAAAAGAAGGCACCATTTAAAGATCAAATGCCCTTAAGCTTTTATGCAATAACTTGCAATATCTGGAAAACTGAACAAAAATCTATATATGTTGTCTGAATCAATATCTTAGCTAAAATTAAGAAATGAATTTTATTGGCAAATATACATGATAAAACTTTAAATGCAGAGCCATTCATACAGTATTACATAGGATACACATACACACAAATAGACTCCTATATACTTTTAATTAAAAGGAATTACTTTAAAATGTCTTGAATGGTTGGTTACTTCTGAGTGATCAAATTATAGGTAGTTTTAATTTTCTTCTTCTCGCATTTCCAGAGTATATACAATTACTTTGGTAATCAATGTGGGAAAAACCATTTCAATCTCTTAATGATAATTCTCTAAGTACAACTTTTAAAATGCTGTGAGTGGGGATACCATCACTAGAATAAATAGATAACCTTTGAGGTATCCTTACCTTCACAAGTATTTGAATGTATTCAGGTTATGCTTGTTTAGAAATAGGCACATTCATTTAAGGTAGAACTATACACACAGATGATACATATTTGCAAATGCACTACCAACTTTTGCCTCTTAAAACTGAAACATTAGAGGCTTAAATGATATCCAGTGACTTCCTTTCAAATCACTTATATTGAGCCGTGGTCTGAGTGTTATAAAGCCCTGGATCCATAGTTCCCTACTCACTGTGGTGAGAAGCCCTAGTTTCTGAAGTCAGCTTGGCCAGTAGAAACTTTGTGTCACACTCTGAGAGGCAATGGACCACAGTATCTGGGCCCACTGAAAACAAGCTGAAGATCCCTTCCATCTCTAAATTTCAGTGAATCTTGTTACTCACTGGTTTGATAATAAATAATGAGTAGGGAAGTTGTTGTTCCATTAGTAATGCTACCCACAACAAACAAAATTCACCAAAAGCAACAACAAAAAAAGGGATTTGATGGATTGTCTCTTAAATCATACTGGAATTTCCCCAAATTAGTTTGGCACTAGGTGTAGGATCTCAGAAATGATGATGTTTAATCATTCCGTTTTAAAAACTAAGCAACTGCATTTTTACCTTTTCCAAAGAAAAGGGTGGCCCTTGTTTTTACTCTTCAGTAAAGTTCTCTTCAAAGCCTCCTACTTGAGTGTTTCTCAGCCTAATTTTACTCTGAGTAATGTGGAAGATATATATTGCCAAAAATAGTAATATGAGAGTGACTCTTAAGGAATCAGAACTTTCTTCTCACATTTTTCTTTTAATTTTCTTTCTACCGGTTTTCCTGTTTTCCTTTCTGTATTATTCAGAGTAATACTAGATGCTATTATAAATAAATCACAAATTGTAAATAGATGCACACATTAGGATTTTTCTTATTCTTATCAAAGTTTGACAAGTAGCTTTCTTCCTCATCATGACTCAAGGATCTAGAGCCTTCTATCTATGGCTCTGCTGAGCCTTAACAGCTGGAAGTTCTCAGTTTGCAGCTAGTGGGGAGAAATTGCTGATAGAGAAGTCCTACCCACTTCTTAAAATCAGGGGCAGGAAGTGAAGCACATAGCGCTCCCTATGTTAATTGGCACAAATTAATCACATGGACACGTGGGTGATGCGGTGCCAGGAAATGCAGTTCTTCCTGCTTGGACAGCTGCTTCCCAGTGACAACTCCACACTATGGAAGGGGATCATGAAATTTGGTTTAGAACTCCATATCTCTGCTTCCATTTCCTAGGCCTTCTTACTGTAAAAATTATTTTAAAATACCTGTATGTGTACAATCTACTAAGAAATAGCTTTTATTCATACATGTTTCAGTTTTCCCAATCAACAACTATTTATTTGTTCAGTCTACCACATGTATGGCCCTATATAATCTAGCATTGGGGTCACAACAGTGAACAAGACAGTCCTGGTATTTCTACAAGTACACTCAGGTTATTGCTATAGATAATAAATAAGTAGGCAGGCAAACGATCTTATTTTAAGGAAACAAATAAGGTGCCATGATATTGAATAGCTGGTGTCTGGTGAGAAGCCTGCTTTAAT
Source organism: Manis pentadactyla (assembly GCF_030020395.1). Classification (NCBI taxonomy): domain Eukaryota; kingdom Metazoa; phylum Chordata; class Mammalia; order Pholidota; family Manidae; genus Manis; species Manis pentadactyla. The sequence goes on along the minus strand of NC_080021.1, from coordinate 145,050,030 downwards.
TGGAAAATCAAAGAAGTGCCACTGAAGGCAGATATTTGATCCTAGACTTGAAGCCTAAGAAGGAGCTAACCAAGCAGTGAGCACAGAGGTGAGAACATGTACAAAGACCATTAGGCAGAAAAGAGTCCAAAGGGCTTTCAGTGTATAATTTTTCTAGACTAGTTTTATAGCTTTATAACAATTAGATTCATCACCCTGCAGATTACATATAAACTACAAATGGAAAAGAGAACATTTACAATGGACAAAATCTGATGGATAATGCCTACCAAATATTCAAACTTTACATCAAGTAATAGAATAAATTCACAGTCTATACGCCTGCCATGCTAGACTAAGGGCAAGTCATCAATGCTAGTGTTCCTAAAGAAATAAAAATTTGAAGTTTCAACCTGAAGCTAGTTAAGAGAAAACAAACAAATCCAAACAGAGATATTCTGTAACTCTGTGGATCTAGACTTTAAAATGAGAGCAGAGAGACATGACAGCTAAATGCAATGCCTGATCCTAGATTAAATCATGGATCAGACATACCCGCAGAGGACAGCCAAGCACAACAGCTCTGAAGGACCTTATTGAGACAGTTGGACAGATGTGTTTTTGACTATGTATTAGATAATAGTATTGTGTCTTTGTTAAATTTCCTAAGAGCAATAATGCAGTTATGTAGGACACCCTTGTGTTAGGACATAGTTGATGAGGGAGTCAGGGATAAAACAAGAACCTAGGGGACAAGTACTTATTCTTAAGAATTTTAATTTTTTGACCTCTTTTTCAAAATAAAAAGTTATGGGAAATAATTAGATTCATATTTTTAAAAAGTTACTTAAGGTTCTGTGTGGGGAAGAAATTGGGGAGGAGTGAGTGGGAATGCAAGACGGCGGTGGGTGGCTACCGCAGTCATCTAGGAGAGAAATGCTGGTGGCTTTGCCTCGGTTATTTCAGGGGACATTAGGAGTACAGTTGAGGGAGGAATCAGTGGATTCAAATATATTTTGAAAGATCAACAGCTTTTTCACAGGTTGAATGTGAGAAAGTGAAAGTGAAAAAATAAAATAATGATGGGGTGATGTAGTACACAAAAAGAACACTGGGGGTGAATCTCTAATTTCACTGAGCCACTAACCGCGGGAGCCAAGAGAAATAAAAGCATGATCCCAATGTCCAGAGGATGCAAGTGCCCCCCAGCTGTGTCAGAAGTGGTACAGCCATGCTCAAGAGTGAGATCTGCAACGTTTTTCTTCTGGGTTTCCACAACTCAGTTAACTGCAATATAAATACCCTTCCTTCTTATATTCATGCCCTTCCAGTGAACACATGACCAACAACTGAAATGACCCACGGGGCTTTGGCAAGTGGACGTATCATTAGTGGGCATCCTCACAAAGCCTGTGGAGAGAAACCCTCGAGGCCCATAAACTTAGCCTAATATGGGGAGAATTAGCAACTTTATTCCCGTCAGGCCAACATGTTACTGGGTGTTTTATGCAAGAGCTGTTCTTGCAGTCACACTGAGAAGATTCAAGGCAAATGGTAAATGGTAAGAAATGCCCACACTTCCTATTTCCTATGTCTATTTTAGTCGGTGGCAGTTACAATTTACTACGCAACACTCAAAATACAAATGGTGCTATGTAAAAGGATATATAAGTGACAGATTTGCAACCTCAAAGCGTGACTTCAAAATACTGGTGCGAGAAAGGCTTCCAGTTCCGGAGGGCGGCTGAGACGCCAGCGGGAGGCGAGTGGAGGGTGGTGGCGCAGAGTGGCGGGAGGTGCTGCCGCTGCAGAGGGAGCGGGCCCAGCCAGTGTACAGTGAGGAAACCCTGCTAAGGGGGGACCTGAGAGCATAAGGATGGCAGCAGAGAAGCAGGAAGAAAAGCCAAGACTTCAGGAATAGGCAGAAGCAAGGTTATGTGAGGGGACCGTGCAAACAGCCTCCATCTGTGCCCCCCAGCTCTGTGCCAGGCTCCTCTGCCCTGACCTTTGGCCAGGAGGCTCAGTTCTGAGTTCTGCCTGCATACCCGGGTGCCTGTGCCCTCTAAAGCCAGTTAGTTTCATCCGATGGGAGTCACTTTGAGAAAATCAGGGGACAAGGGTAGGGAGAGGTTCGTTCTTCCCTAGTTCCTGCCTGCTGGGCCCCAGTACATTCTGGAAGCTCAGGGCAGCCACAGCCTGGTCTGGCTCACATCTCCTCCCTTCTGGGCCTGTGGCTGGTCCTTACTTCCCGCTCCTGCTAGCCCAGGGCAGGACCATCAGCCCTGATTGTTTCCCTCAACTCCTGTTCACACCTTATAAGTAGTCACTTCCTTAAATGCCCAGGAAAATGCCAGTTGGTTCTGGCTGGGGTCCTAACTCACACAGGGAGTTAGTTGCATGTACCCAAATTCAACTCCAAGGATGCTAATTAAAGACATAATGGGAACCACATTGAGTTACATAGTGAATTATCCAGCTCTGAAGTAGTAAATGTAAACGATGTCTCCGAATTCCTAAAACAGGAAGATACTCTTTCCACACTTGCATTATCCCTTGGTCCTTATGATGCTCATAGTCTTTTTAGCCAGTGTCTCTGGTGTTCCTGTCTCCAACCTAATCCCTGCCCATATCAGGTCTTTGCCTTCGGGTGGTTAGGAACCTAGAGATCTAGACAACTCAGAACAATGAGGAAATTCGCTTGAGAGGATTTCTTTTCAAGACAGTTGCATTTATCTGGGCAAACGCCAGAACCTAGTTGGTGCACATACTTCAGAATTAAACTTCAAAGCTTCCTAATTTAATCACCCATACTGACTTCTCTTTGGCTCATCTGCCCTGGTTTTTGCATTAATGGCAAAGAGGAAATATTTTCAAGAAATGTGCACATTTGAAATATCCAGGAGGATGCAATATGTGTTATTTGTATCAAGAGTACAATAAGAATGCAAACTGAGAGTTATACACAAAAGAAAAGAAAGAGAGGTTTTGCCTTATTCTAAATCATTTCAATAGCTTCACTGAATTCTAATCTCTAGGATAACAACAATTAAAATAGGTTGTGCAAAGTTGCTTATTTGTAAAATGGTTGTATCAAATTAAACATGCAGACACAAACCCAGAGAGATATCTACCTCCCGCTCTGCCCTCCCTCACTTCCAACCACACAGTATCTCTGCTTTGTCTAGGGAGGGCCTGCAATTGTTGCCTTTGGTGGGACGCTTATACACAGAGAATATCAGCGGAGTGCAGAGAATGGGAAGAACCGCAGCTACAATACCTAAAATTATAAGTTGCTCTTGAAAATCTGTCCCAGAAATAAAAGTAATCAGAGGGCTCTACTTGATTGAATTTAAGTGACACTGTTCCGAGCACAAGCTGCAGAAGTGAAGGACATAGGTACCTCTTAGACACAATAGCAATGGCCTAGAATGATTTGTTATTAAAACTACTCAAAATTCCTTTTAAAGGAAAGAAGTGCTTTTCTTTTCTACCCCTCTACTAAGAGCGATCTTCTTCCATTTGATATAAATTATAGTTCGAGTTTCATGAAACAAGGCTCCAGGAAGATATCTTTTACTCTACCTGCACTGACATTCCAAGTTTGTATCAACTATGATGAGAATGGTGTTAGAGAATATTGGAGTTTTATCGTATGAAGGAAAATTTGGAAGAAATAAGAGGCAGAACAGAACTATAGAATAATATGAAGCTCATTCATGTCACTTATGCATATGGAAATATGCTGATTAATAATAACAGCACAAAGAAATAAATCCAGGACAAGGAAAGAAACTCTAAAGGTTAAGAAGAAAAAGTAGGTCACATGAGTGGTGATATTACAGAAAAGATGCGGATTAATCATGCCACGTCTTTAAGCCAAGTGACTTAATTTCAACCTTAACCAAAGTCAAGGGTAGCCCTTCTTTTTAGTATGCAAAATCCTCTTCAGTGTCTCCCATTGGCAGGCTTCTGTGCCTAATTCAAATCTAAAAAGTGAGCTTTGGAAGGTTTAAAAACAAAAAGAAGGTGATATCCAGAAAATTAAAATAAATCATTTCTAAGACAAATATACCAAGTACTGGAAGGCAAGGCAACGTCTTTTGGAAAGAAGAAATTCCCTCATGACAAAGAAGACATTACGGAATCTTGTTTTAGTCATTCTTAGAAATCACAGCTGCACTCGATAGAGCAAAACCTGGAAATCAGAATGTTTGAAAATAGGAAAATCAATACTTCCAGGCAGAAATGTGAACAAACCTGTGGTGGAGCCACCTGATATACCTGGTCCATTCTACCTGGGGAGAAAAAGGTGAGGCTAATCAGAGAAACACAGACTTTTAGAATTACTTCTATAGGGGAAGAGGCCAAAATAATTCATCCTGAGAAAAAAACTGTAAAATGCTAAGAAATGCCTCATCTTACCAAGCATAAGGAAGGTCTAAATCACAAAAAAATAAATCATGTTCTATCACCTCTGAAAAGACAATTTGATTAAATGTCTAAATGGGTTGACTCTAGAAAAGCTATGGGCATATTTTACCTGGACTTCATAAGAAAGCTTTTGATACTGTGCCATACACAGGGGTAATCTGTCAAGTAATTATTGAACTTGGGAGACAAGCACACGCCTTGGCTAGGTAAGGTAAGTACAGCCCTGTAAGCGGCATGAGGAGGGATCCAGCAAAGTGCCATGGAGCAATCCATTCGAGGAACGTTAGGTTCTCGCAAGGTATTAATGAGGTAGGAAAAAAAAGGAAAGAAAAAAAAAAAAGGAGAAGAACAAGCAGTTAAGTCATGCCATTTGCTGCTGATGAAATATAGGGCTACCACATTAGGAGGGGAAGCCGTCTCATCCATCTCAGGTGGCCGGCCCCATCTCAGGTGCCACTTCCCAGTCATGGCACGCTATGCTTCAGGCCTCGAATTCCTGCTGACAGATTTGCTTTATTTTTTTTTTTACTTCAATAATACATCAGGTTTGTATAATGCTTTTCTTCCTAAGAGCACAAAGTACTTTCCTTGGATTTTATTTCATTTATCCTCATCAAAACCTGTGAGTTTTAAAAGGCCAGCTAAAGTTGTCTATTTTACAGCAAGAAAAAGAGGTTCACAAAGGCCGACTGATACACACATGGTCCCGGGGAACATGCTGTACTTACTGAACCACTTAGCCCCATCAGTAACGATGATGAGTGGCTGTGGAGGGGGTTGAGGACCCTATTATTAGGTATTCGAGCAGTCCAGGAGTATTCAGTGGCTCTCCTGCTTCTTACTTTAGGCCAGGAATTGGCAAACTATGACTCATGGGCCGAATCTGGACTGCTGCCCTTATTCGTATGGTCCATCAGTTACAAATGAGTTTTCCATTCTCAAACGGTTGGGGAAAGTTTAAAAAAGAGTACTATTTCATGACATGTGAAAAATGTACAAAATTCAAATTTACATAAAGCTTTATTGGAACAAAGTTCTGCCTAACTCATTTACTTACTGTCCCTGGCTGCTTCTGTGCAACAAAACAGATTAGAGTAGCCGTGGCAGAGACTCTATGGCCCACAGAGCCTAAAATATTTATTATCCGGTTCTTTACAGAAAACGTTTGCCAACCCAATGGGCTTCCTCCTGTCCTGCCTGCCTTTCTTCTTTCTTCCTCTCTCTCTCTCCTCTCTCTCTTTCTTCCCACTCTACTCTCCCTTCCTTTCTACCTTCCTTATTTCTTTATTTTAGCATCTGAACTTTCCTTCAAAAAACTCTCTTTAGGGAACTAGAGTTTCCCCCTCAAGACCATCCCACCAGACACTGCTCCCCAAAGTGGAGTCAGATGCTCGTCCTGAAATTCAGTTCCAAACAATGGCACCAAGGAGCCAGGACTTGTGTCTCCCTCTCCCCTAAATCAAACTGAACAGAAGAGTGATGATGGGAAACAGCTGGTGCCGTCTCCCTACTTAGTGAAGGATGGTTACTCCCCGACATACCTCCTTCCCTACTGCATTGTAAGCCCCTCATGATATAAGCATGTCTTATTCACCTTTTCACCCCAGCTCCTGGCACTTAATGGCAATTATAAATACTGACTTAATAAACAATGAATTTAAAGGACGGGGGACTTGTAACCTAAGTCCAATCAACATCTAGGACAAAGCTCTCTGCCTCTTGTTCCATTTCCTACTTATTGAACTGGCATCTTTGTCATCCTGGAACTCACAGAGATTAATGGAAAAGAGTAAGCACACAACATTCTTTTCCTGAAAAAGATAAAAAACACAAAAAAAAGGATAAAGATTTTTTTTTTCCAGTGGCAGGAATGATACAGTCTGAAGAGAAATCAATAATCTTTAGAAACATCAACAAATGAATTCTCATTAATCAACACTGGGTTTCTCAACAGTGACTAAGAAAAGAGAGAATGATATTAAAAATAAATCAAGAACCAGTCTGTTTGGGAGGAAAATTGGGGCTGTTTCAAACCTACCAAGTAATCCTGTCCTCTTATAAATAAAGTTGGCGATTCATTTCTTCAGGTATGGTTGCTCATCCAGCAATAGTCCAACAAAACCAAGTTTTTGTCCACTGAACCTGACCAGTTTCTATATTTAAAAAAGCAAAGCTCCTACATTGGTCTTCATAATTCAGGAGGAAGTGTTAGGATAGCAACATAGACCAGATATAATCTTTGTTCCCTTCTGGGTCCTCCTGGTCTGCTAATGATCTTTTTCACAGTTAGTGTTGACTGAAACCAAAAGTCAAACAGGCAGGTGGAGGTGAGAGTCTGTCTTCTGCTCAGCTTAGCTACATTTCTCATGGATTAGTGGATCCATGAGATATAAAATGAACAAGAATTGATCCTATCCTTTATGATGATGACTTTGCTGCTGCAGCAAAGAAGATAAATGGTGACTTCAGATTCTGATTAACCCCAAATGAACTGTTTCAGTCAGTGCCCAGGCAGGCAACGAAAGCTTGCTTGGATGCAAGTGTGAGGAGACAGTTTGCAGAGTGTGAGGTGACTCTTCACAGAGCAGTATTAAGGGAACCTCCAGGGCACACTGAGGCACCCAGAGACTAGCAACAAGCATAAGCCATTACCATCTCCAGACCTGAAAAGGCAGAGGGGGGAATAGTCCTAGAGGATTCTAGTGAGAGCTGGCGCCATAAAAGAAGAGCCATCTCACAGAAGCTGTAATTGCAGGATAGATATTGCCAGAACCATGGCACAAAACAAGGACAAAGTTGTGGGGAAAATGCTCTATCATCTCTCTTTTCTTGCTCTTTGGCTTCCCATTGGCTGATTCTAACCAAAAGCCAGAACTCAAGAGGGTCTGGCCAATGCAGTTGGTAGATGTTACAGTGGTTCTCCCTCTCTCCAGCCCAGGCAAATATCAACACAGAGAAGGTGGAGAAGGGTGGCCTAATGGGAAGTGACAGCAGGTGAGCCACAATATGGAACAATTATCCACATCCTCCTTGTCTCCTATAGCTGATCAGCCATATGCCTCTTTCTCTTCTGCATACTGCTATACTCTCCAAGTAGAAGAAAACAAATTAATAAACAATTGGATTTGCTCAGCCTCAGCCAAGAGCAGGAGATGGATTGGCCAGCCATAAGAAACCCACTTGCCTGAAATTTTGAAAACGTCTCTTTTTAATTCCCTATCTTCTCCCAGGGTGCTCCCAGGAACTCTCTTGGTTAATAGTGATAATATTTTAAATCTCTCCTATAATTTTCTGGGCATTTGTAAATCTTAGATAATTGAATTTCTTCTAATATATAACACTCTATCCTGGAGTCCCTCCATAGTATCTCCCTTTGTTACAGCCAAGCCCACAGAGTAGCAGATTGACTTCATTAGTAAGCCTCAGAGTTCTAGGAGATGAAGATGGTGCCAGGTAGTAAAGCACAGGGCTGGACCTGCAAAGAGAATCCATTCCAGGATCAAGTGTGTGGGTTCTTGAGCCTTCACTTTTCGTACCCACTGATCTTGGTCTTACGCAAGGATCTTATCCTCACTAGGCTTCAGTTTCATTTGTAAAAGAACAGAGTTGCACTGCACAATTTCTAAGGTTCCTTCTAGCTGTGAGATTCTGTGACTCTGTGCTTCTGCTTATATTCAAGCAACTGAAAATGTTGCATTGCAGAAGGAATTCATTGCAGACTTAATAGTGCCTGGTACAGGGCATGGAGGGGGAGATGCAATACTGAGAATCAATACACACTAACATAGAACAGAAGATGAAAAGTGCATGGGGCCGTCAATCATGGGCTAATGCACAGCAGATTTCTTGGCCAAGGCCAAAGACTGAAAGAAAAATGAGAAAGATGAAAGTGAGGGCTAGAGAGTGGTTTCAAGATAAGGCTCTCTTTAGGAAGCTCATGGAAGCGAGAAATAATTTATAAATCGTGGCAACTTTTAGTTTTTCTTGCTTGGAATGTTACAGGTTTGTCTGTTACTGTTTGTTGTTAAGAATAAGTTGGTATATTGCTCCTGAGGCCTGGGTATAGTTCTGATACTCAGTATCTAAGCAAAACAGGTCAGGCCATGGCCAAGAATTCTGACCTTGTAGTGAAATCATAGTTGTGTAGTTGTTTGGGTCTGGTTTCTCCTGCATCCCCCTGCAGCAGCTATGGGAATTATGTGCTAGGGAGTTATTAATAAGAATTGCATACTAGGGAATGCCTGAGTTTACTAAAAGAGAAACCACCTATGTGTGGTGATCAAAACTGACCCTCTCTTTACTGCTGATGCTATTGTGTATTGCACACATGCCAAGATGATTTGGACAATATATTAGGAAGGAATTATTACTCTGACCACTCAAACAATTTATCCTTTCTCCTTTTGTAAATAGGTACTACACAGATTTTTTAATGCAGTGATGAGGAGCCTCTCCAACCCTTTAAAATAGAATAAAAAAGAAGGATACCAATTGTTCATACCATCTGCTGACAGTCACTCCCTGAGCATACAGCTGAAAATACTGCCCTCTTTTTCTCAGGGGGCACAACTCAGTTGGGTACCTTGGGACCCAGGCTGGTGACTTGAGTTCTTTAGCTTGATGTGCAGCCAGGGAGCTGTGGGTCAACAGCAGACTTGGATAATACCCTTTGACTGTCTCTGCTCCTAGCCACTGGTCCCTTAATAAGCCTCTGCCCTAGAAACAGGATTGCTCTGCAATATGTTTCTTCTCCATATTGCAAGTGAAGATACAACTCAATAAAGAATCCAGTAATCCTTGAAAGAGGGAAAAATAAGTAGCTAGTATTTTTCATGGCTGAAGGGAAAACCAGAGAGATCATTCACCAGATCACAGAATTACTACTGGAGAATGCAGTTTAACCCTGAGCACCTGGACTTCTGCAGGCCATCCCCCACGAGTGCCACCTGGAGCTGTTTTCAGCACAGACACATCACTGCTGGACTCTTCTGAGGCTTCCCCATGCTTCCTGAAGGGTCATTCACATTCCTTTGAAGGTGAATAAGTAAACATTGCTTAACTCCTGCGCTCTTTTCCTCAGTGGTTATTTTTCTCCCTTCAAGTTGGTTCATTAAGAAACCAGGTCAGAAACAATGCATGAACTTCATAATACTCTTTGTTATAAGATGTACATGATATTGTTTTATTTCATTCTGAGATCATTGCCCAGGGCTGAAAGTAGCTTCTTGATAATTTAGTCTTCCAGATGACTCAGATTCATTATAACCCCAGCTTGGCCTTAAATCTGAGCTGGTCCTGATTTGAACTTGGCATTGTGGCATTTCAATTCATAGCCTCAGGAACAGACATTACTTACAAAACCCCACAGTAAGGTTTTATTTTGTTTTGTTTCAAAGGTTAAGAATCAGCTTTTACCTACCATATTTTCAAACTTTTCTTGAGATCCCAAATAATAAAACCATGTCCATAGCTGGATGAGTCTAGGGACGTTCTGTTTTTTAAAAAAATTGATATAAAATATCTCTTTTCCTTTTTGGGAACATAAGAGAAGTCTGATAGTGACCACCTTGAGCAATGAGCTGTGAAGCAATCAAAGAATTGGTAAGCTGATACTGAAAGCATCTTTATTCACTTGTATTTGTATTTTATGCATACTTCTCTGGTGCTCTTATTGTGAATTTATGGCAGGCTTTTACATATTTTAGCTAATCCTAACACTATCCATATGACATATGTGGATAGAGATTAAGATGAGGGGGAAGGGGTCTGTCTCTCTGTAACCTTAAAATCATAATCAAAACCAGGAGGAAGGTGTGAGAGACAGAGACAGATAGAGAGGCAGACGGAAAGACAGATATTTCTTACCAGTCTAAGCCCTTTCTGAAATTTTTGCAGGTAAGTCTGTATCTCTCTTCTCTTTCTCCTGCCACTCACTGCAATACTGTAGTCTGTTAAAATTGTTTTCCTCTTCCCATGCAAAGACCCTTTCCTTCCCAAATCATTTCTCAGTACTGCCCTTCCACTTAGGAAATGCTCGCCTCCCTTCATAAAGCCCCATACAACTTGAAGTTTACCTCTGTAATAAAACCTACTGTATTCTATTTTATACAAAGCTTGTTTGTATCTTGTTTTATCTTGACTGCAGGCTGTAAGTTCCTTGGGGGCAGATCTGTATTATTCATCTATTTATCCATGGAGCACTTAGCAGTGTTTGGTCTATAGTAGAATATAAATATCTACTTGTTAAATTAATCAAAGGAAATTTTGATTCACAAATTTAAGTTTCCCTGCAGGAAAATCTGTAAATGGCTTTTCCTTGTCGTCCCATCCTATATCCAATCAGTTGTCCATTTTCAGCCTCCTTTTCTACTGTTTCCTGACTCCCTCCTTTCACTGCCATCACCCTAGTTTAAGCTTGCAACTTGGTTCACCTGGGATAGCTTTCTGCCTTTAGACTGTCTTTACCCTTCTTTACCCTGCCCTCTACTGCTTCCTTGCTACTCACCAATTCAAGTCTTCTTCATATACAGTCTTCTGTGTAAAATAAAAAAAACAGACAAGCAAATACACCCAAAGCCGTTACCCAGTTTTCTTCATCACCTACCCGATTACAAACTCTTCCAATATATGGCAGCCTTATTTCCCAGTACAGGCTGACATACAATTTATATACTAGCCTTATTGAACTTTTTGTTGGTTCTGGAAGATTCTTAATCCCTCTGTCAATGCCCATGTGCTCATGCTATTCAATCTACCTAGAACAGCCCCACCCCTGGACTGCCACCTGAAACTATTGTAATTTCACTTGTTTTTTTTAGCCTTAGCTCAAAGAAACAATCTTGCATTAAATCTTTTCTTATTTTCCTCTGCCCCTAAAGGACATGAACTCCCCTTTGTTGGGGATTTGTCTGGTTTTCTGTCATTTGAATTATTTTCCAATCAGGAATCATGTTTGACTCATCTTGATATAATCTACACCACCTGGCAGAATGCCTTGCACATAATAGGTTTTAACAAATATTTGTTTGAATTATGTCTCTTAAAATTCATTCATACTTATCCATAAAGGGCAAAAGACTCTCTTTGGTCCTTCTCTAATTCTCAATATTATCTTTCAATTCCACTTTATTTCTCACTCTCAGAATTTAAATGTCACTTTACAATTCCCCAAAGAAAATGAACACCTTCTATTTTTGTCCCTTTGCTCTGTATCTTCACCTCCTTTCTATGTCATTTAAAATTTTTTCTTTCATTTCTCTTCTCTTTCCTTCAGTTTTACCACAGCTCTGAGCAAACCAGTGCCATCACTCTAGAGTACTGGGTGGACAGTTCAGAAGACCTCGAAGATTTCTTTCAGTTCTGATTAGCCAGTGGTTTTGTTAGAGTAGGTAGACAGCCAGATATGAGCAGGGAAGGGAGGGGGAACTTTGCCCGGCTGTTGTTTACATTCTATACATTCCCTGTAAGCTGTTCTCATGGGATTTGTGGAGAGAGAATAGTGACCTTCCAAAACTGGCTGGTTCCAACATGGAGAAGTTGGCCCAAACTACCCCAAAATACATTATATACTCATTAACAGTAAAAATCATGGCTCTCTGTGCCCTGACAGTTTTGGGGAGAATCAAATATAGCCAAAATTCCTCCACCCTCCATGAGGGTGGAGTAAGTCCAAACACCAAGAAGACTCCACCTGTTCCTTTTGAACCTTATTTCCACTTAGCAAATATTCATCTCCCTTTACATAAACAGGCTCCTTTTTGTATCCTCTGCACCACTCCCTTCAAGTCTGCCCTCACTCAACTCTTGAGCAGGTACTTTCTCTTTTCTTTAAACTCTTATTTTCCAGTAAACTAAAACTCAATCACTTTTGCATCCATCCTTGAATTCTTTCTTGAGTTGAGACCAAGAACCCATCTCTAGTAACAGTTTAACAGGTTTCACAGCTTGGGAATCCAATTTATTAGAAACTTAATACTTGCATTCCCATTCACCTTTCTTAGTTTTAACTCCATTGTAATAATAAAGCTATGTAGAGGTCCTTGAGTTCTCTTGGGAAGAAGAGTAAAGTGATTCATGAGCCAGTGAAGCTCCCATGTGGGAAGGGATCTAAACCAAGAGCAGAAATCAGGACATGTCTCCAGCTGCACAGTGGAATTGCAGACTGGGAAACTCCATTGTCAGGATGCTCAAGGAAAAGCACACCACCCTGTGTCCTTCTTGTTTGCAGCATGCCTTTGGGGGATGTTTCATATTTTTATCAAATTGTGCAATAATAGTGCTGCCAGTTCCCAAGGTGCCTTAAGGAATTGTATGTCAGTGTAATGTCCCAGGATATGATTAAGTGAAACTTAACTTTGAAAGAACTATGTATTGCAAAATTTAACTTTTGCCTTGTCTACAATTCTAGAAGATGACAGAGGAATAGGAAGTACGTGTAGGGGGCAGAAAAGTTAATGCTGATTCCCAAGGAGATCTTTCTGAAGCACTTTCCAGCTATTATGAAAAATGAATAAGGAAATGAGAAGAGCAAAAGGTATTTGAGCCACAGTCCTCCACAGGAAATATGTGGTTGCAACTAGGGTAAAATATGAAAATGAAAACAACCAAATAAAAATAAAAAACACTCATGTGGAATATTCCAAATGATGAAAAATAAATTATTAAGAAACTAGTAGAAGATATCTCTATTGCTATCAATTATTATTATATGTCATGTAATTATAAATATTACTATATAATAAAATGCATACTTAGAGTGCCGTTCACAGTCAAATTAATCTGCTCTCAGGAATCTATTATAACATGAGTCATGAGCAGTTGCACTGCTAAATAAATCTTTTCACAATAATGTAGGTAACAAGCAATCATGCAATATCTCCTTTCTTCATACCTCTGTCCCATTATTAATCCATGGGATATGCAATTAGTGTACACGGAATAACACAGCCAAGAGACCGGAAACTGGGTTTTCTTTGAAAAACAGTCATATCCCCAGTGTTTTGGATGCTCTGCACAAGGAACTTTATTTTCTTTCTTCAAGTAAGCATATCATAACATATTTGTTTCATAAATCCCCTTACCATCCTGCAAAGCAAGGAGAGGACATATATTATTATTCCTCATACCTAGATGGGAACACTGCAGATGAGAGGTGGAGAGCCATTTATGATTTCAGCTGGTCCTGGCTTTGAATCTTCCATTGTCACCGACTGGCCACCAGACCTTGAACAAGTTTAAATTTCTTCGTTCTGGACATGAAAATGTATTTAGTATCTATCTGAAAAGGCTGTTGTGTGGAACTGTTGAGAATATATATCTGCACATACACATCGTGCATGTCTCCTTTGTAATAACTGGCACATTGTACGCATTCACTAAAAGTGGCTACTATTTTTATTATTATAAAACACTTAATTTTTCTTAGTTTTTCAGTGATGCAGTCACACTGCCCAGCACATCCTTCTAGATGCCTGGAGCCAAGTCCTGGGTTCAAGTCCCCTTTATCTACCTTGGAAAACTGGGCCGTCATCTATCGTCAGCCTTATATGACCTCTAAGTGTAGTTGTGTTGTGCACAGGATGTTGTAAAGAAAGCTATGGGGCATCCTTGTTCTTGCAATTATATTTAAATACAAAGGGTTTAGCAATTAGTCCATTTCCTTACCTTTTGGTTTGAAGGAAAATAAAATAAAAATATTTAGCAATACCTGGCAAGCAATGAGTTCTTAAAAAATGTCATCGTCATCTCCTTTGATGGCCTGCACTCTTAACACCCAATCCTGAGGAAAGAGCAGACACAGAAATAGGTAGGCTTTGTTTTTTCAATTTGTGACTCCTATGACAACTATACCATCTCCATAGTTTTACCTTTTTCTTTCTTGAAATGATTTAAAGTTTGCAGAAGAGTTGCAAGAATAGCACAAAAAATAATCCAGTATATCCTTCACCCAGATACACCAATTTTTAAACATTTCACCTCTGTTTCTCTCTCTTGTTGCACACACACTCACATAAACTCTTTTTTTTTTTTTTTTACAATCCTTCTTTACCCAAATGCTTTGACATGTTTTTGTTAAGAATAAAGACATTCTCAAATCCAGGATCAATCTAATCCTATTCTCATATACTGTCTACATTAAAATTTTGCCAATTATCCCTAAATACATCAATATAGTATTTATTTTCCAAGTCAGTAGCCAAGCTAGGCCATGTGTCCTGTTTAGTTTCTTATTTTATTCAACTAGGGTTTAGCTCCTTGTTCTAGGAGCAGCATGGAATGCAGTGCAAAAATCAGTGAGGACAAAAATGTTTTTCTAGTGAAATGCAAAATGTTTTATAAAATCTAAGATTTTTTTGTGCATAATACTCATTTTCTTGGATTCTACCAAAATTAAAAAAAAAACTGAGGGGCTTCATTCCCACCTCTCCAGTGACTTTCTACAAGGCTACTTAAGAAATTCTTTTACATGAGAAAGCCACAAGCTGATACTGCTTTGACTTGACCAGTTTTCCAGCATGGCCTGAATATACATCGAGTCCCTACTAAGTGCCAACGGGAGATCTGGGTCTAACCCTGAATGGTTAAAATATCTGGACAGAAATACATGAAATGGGAACGGGTACTGATCACTAAGAGGAATGGGGCATCTTTTGGTGCAAAAAAATGTTTGAAAATTGGGTGGTGATTAGGGTCATGAAACTCTGTAAATTTACTAAAACTCATTGCATTATACAATTAAAACAGGTAAGTTTGGTGCTATATAAATTATACTTTGTAGAGGTATAGGAAGGAAACACGGTAGAAAGGAAAGGAGGGAGGAAAGAAGGAAAAGAAAAAATGCGGACAGAAAAATCTCATCTATAGAGCAGTTTATGCAAATATCAGACACCTGGGCCTCCCAGGTGAAGGTGACAGAGGACATCGGTTTCCTGTGGCTGCTTTCTTACCTGAAGCCAGTTTTGATGATGAGCAATGCATGTGAATTATCTAAACTGTATCAGTACCTAGAAAACGTTTCATTACAAGTAGAAGACAGACACTGTACTGTTTGTTTCCCTATACAAAAATCCTCCCGCTGTTATCTCACCTTATCGTGGTGACCATTTTGCAGTGTTTACACGTATTGAATCATTATGTTTTACACCTTAAGCTGGTGTAATGTTATATGTCAATTATACCTCAACACAAAAAAGGAATCCTACCTAAATTTGTGAGCACAGGTTCATGAAACCATAAAAATTAAAGAGAAATCATCCCCACAAATGCTTTGAATCTTTTGGAGAGAAACAGCAAACCAAAAGAAGTTGCTCGATTTATCTTTCTGCAAGTTGTCTGTATGAAAATGACCAGAGGAAATGGGTTTGCATCAACATCAGGATAATGTCTTCATGGTGGCCTGCTGGGGAAAAAAAAAGGCAATACCATTTCATTGCAGCAAAATCATTAATGTTCAGAGTTTTTATGAATCAATGACCTCAAATTTATTTTGGTGATTTTATTTTTTTCCATAAAATTAGGTAAGCTTTCCAAGCATCTCTGCTGTGGCCTGAATATCCACCTTCTGTAAAAGGCATGAAGAGAACTTCAATGGAGCAATGAGGCTGTAACACTGGGGGAAATGATTGATTTCACTTGAACACCACCACCAACAAAAAATGTTTAAAAACAGTTTCATGGCTCAACTTTCTCCTTGCTTTCTTTTCTCTTAGAGTTGGAATGTATTTTATCGTCTGTCAGTTTTGCCCTATGATATGTCCTCTTAAATTGGATCTGTAAGCCCTTCATAAAGTTTAATAAATCTTCAGCATTTCACCCTAAGGAAATTATATTAAAAACCTTCAAATGTGAAGTTGGGCCTACAGACACACAGCACTGGGAATTTTATCACCATAATCAGCGTGTAATGAAAGCCTCTGTCGCTGTTCGTTTCCAATCATAATCTGCCTGTCTTTATGAAAAAAGGGGGGTTTGTCTGGGTTCATCTGCAAGCTTTAATTGGAAGATGTCTTCATTTCATTCCAGCCTACTGGGATAATAACTCAGCCCCATGTTTAAACACAGGCCCTTGCCGCTGATATTTTTTCATTTAGTAAAGCATGTCTCTTTAAATGATTTAGCAAATCATCATGAATGCCAAGCCAGGGTGATTGGCAGCTCATTGCTGGTGCACCATTTGCATGACATTTGTTCTGCAGCTAAGAAAGCTGCCGCAGGTAAACAAGCAGGCCCTGTACTGACTCCCTTTGAGTCCCTTCCTGTTTATTTTCTCATAATCAAATGACATTTATGGAGAGGCAAATGCAGCTGCACATATATGAGGGAAATGCAATCAGGCTAAACATGATGACTTCATTCAGGTGATATTTTGATTAGGGAAAGGATATTTTTATGACATAGGGGGCTTTTTTATTGTGAAATCTGGCAAATTCCCTTTGGTGTAACTAACACTATCTTTTAACTATATTTTAATGTAAAGGATAATTGGCGGACTAGGTGTTCGCTTATGAGGGTTTCATTAAAAAAGTGGGAAAACATCAAGCAGGAATTCCAACTCAAGCCCATTTGTCCCATTCAGAAGAAAATTGTCTTTTCTCCCTACAAGGGATAAAGTGAAAGAAAGAAAACAAGGCACTGTGATATAAAGCTATTTTATGGCATTAGTGTATGTAGCTTTTCCTAAAGGAGATTTTGGAAAGGAAGATATTTTACAGTTAAACATTTTATATATGTATTTTCTAGCTTATCATCCTACCAGGGGACGAGGATGATAACAAATCAGGGTTTTTTTTTCTTTTCTGTTTTAATTTTTAATAGTAACATAGAATCTCTCTGGTTAATGTGGTTGAGAAGAGTAACAAGAGCAAGGTGCCCTTCGGCTCGCTGGAAATGCAGGCGTACATAGGACTCACAGGAAGAGGTTTGCCTTTGCTTCTGGAGAGGGCTTCCCCGCAGCATGGGCCGATGCCGTCACTCAGAACTTCTCAGCTTCTCCTAGAGTTGGAGGCTAAGGGCAGAAGCCAGCTGGCATTTCCATTCTACGATAACAACACCTTCCTCTGCAGGAGGGCCTCAGACAACCGGACACCACCCTGTTCTTCATGAGCTAAAACAATCACACTAAGGAAAATGGTGTCTTTTTCCAGCTCTTTATTAGAGAAACATGGAGAAATATGCTTACTTTAAAACTTAAAACTTAAAAAGTCATGCTAAGCAGCCCAAATTTTATCTTAGTGTGTGTGTGCGCTTCAGATTGTGATTTGGGGTTTCTGTTCTGGACAGGCTCCCTTCTGTGCTTTCTTTGAAGCTCTATCATCCATGAGTCTTTACTGGCAAGAAAGGTTTCATCCAACCCACAAGTCCTAGAATGCCCCCAAGTCTATCACAACTGAAAAGAGAAATTCTGTCCCAACACAGTGCTTAATGCTGGACATGCAGATATTCTGGGGCTGGCTGAGAGAGCAAACTTTAAGGGCCCAGGAAGTACAAAGAGAAAAGCTATTAACAAGTTTGACAGAGGTACAGCTGCAGGGAAAGAAAAGGTCTAACATGGCTGTAGTTCCCTATGGGTCTTTTTTCTTCCACTTGAACATATGAAAAATACTCCTCTCAGTAATATCTTCCAACCTGAAGGCCAATGATCTTAAGTAGTAACAACAATGACACTCACATGGTTCTTTGGAACTTCTAGAATATTATGGCATTTGATATGGTAATATCTAATGTAAGATCTATATTAAGAGGGTGTGAGTGTTTACTGACAAGAGGTTTAGCAAGAACCTGGTTCTTTTGAAACAAACAAAAGAAACAAATTGCTTTTTCCATTAACAGAGTCCTATATGCTCAGTGTGGGGCACCGTCCCATGGAACTACTGCCTCTTGTACTGTGTTTGCGTGTAGGGGGTAGGGGTTCCCAGCCTTCTCCTTACTGGAGATAACTCATGATTTAAATCTCTCTTTATTCTTTTGTTTGTTTTACTCTAAATACCAAGAAATCTAAATTCTTGCAAGAAATATGATTCAGAGCAGGTGATAACAATAACTTAAGGGTGGTAAGATGTGGATTATATTCAGTATGGGGAGAAGTGAAGCTATCCTGAAGGATTTCTGAGCAGTTTGCAGACAATGCTATTGCAGGGTAATTCTAGCTGCATTTGCCCAAGACATGCTGTGGAGACTACAGACCCCTGAGGAGTGTCTGACCACTTGGGGTAATATTGCAGGGAGGGTGTGTGGCTCCTCCTGAACCCCATCCTCCACAATGGCAAGACTGGATTAAGTGCCGCTCTGTGTCCTCCCTTAGAATGCCACATGTACCTCAGTCACAGCCCTAGTCATACTATTGAATACGTGTCTATTTAGTGGTCTGTGTCCCATATTAAAGAGTGAGTAGCTTGAGGTCAGAGACTGCTTCTCATTTACTGATATTCAGTTATCTATCTATTGCCTCAGCGCTACATGCATCCTGCAGTATATGCTCTATGATAACGCATGGAATTCCTATAACATTTCTCCTTTGATGTGAGTGTGACATAAGCCTCCTGAGCAGAGAATGCTGGCAGGACACTGCAGGAGGAAGGGGCCTTCTGTAATTTCTGATGCGGGTGTGGGTGGTGGGGATGAGGATGTTCACTGTTATCCAGACAGACAGAATGTGAACCATCCAACCCTTTACCCCTGCAGTCTGGGCCTGGCAATTACCTGTCTGCAGCCCTCTCTACAGGCCCCAGGTCAGCCTGTGTGGCCGTGCCACGAGTTATGGCCTGCTCCCCTCTCGCCCTGTGGAGGGTTGTCTGTTCTCTGTCCAGCCACTCTAGACTAGCTCCTGCCCAGAGGCTTTAGTTAATATCTCTGTTGGTGTTGGCTGAACTATACCTCCTCCATGAGCTCTCCTTTCTTAACTGCTCTCTCTGAATCCTAGGGTACCACGTAGGGTTTCCTTATATATTATAGTTAGTCATTCTTACATTGGTCTTCCCTATAAAAGCTACTATGTGATTTCTGTCTCCTGATTGCTACAATCTGAGAATGTTCAATGCTGAGAATATGTCTGGCTCCTTGGAAGCTACCATTAAATATTCATTGACTGTTCAATGAATGGATGAATGAATGAATGAATGAATGAAAGGATGAGTGGATGGACGGATGGGAAAGTTGGGGGATTCCTAACCAGCACTCCAGTGTCTCCTGACAGAACCTTAGCTCCACTTTGGTTATGGTCAGTCAAGGAGTCATCAAACCACCAGGGAGTTTGGTGACCATCATTTTCTCCTCCTGAGCCAAATACTGTTAATTTCCAAGTCTCCAGAAATGAAATTCAAATTTTACACCCCTCCACCCCAAGTTCTACAGAGTCACAGAACCAAGGGTATATGTAAGAAGAGATTTATTATAGGAAATTGGCTGACACAATTACAGAGGCTGAAAAGTCCAAAATGTTCTGGGTTGGTTGGCAGGCAGCAGACCCAGCAGAGCCAATGCTGTGAAGACATCTGAGACATTCCTTCTCCTCTGAGGTAGGCTGGTCTTTTTGTTCTATTCAGGTCTTCAAGCAATTGAACAATGCCCACCCACAGTGTGGAGAGCAATCTGCATTACTCAAAGTCCACCAATTTAAATGTTAATCTATCCTAAAACACTCTCACAGAAACACCCAGAATAATGTTTGATGAAACATCTGGGTGCACTGTGGCCTCGCCAGGACCCGGGTACCTAGGGTTCCCATCCAAGGCATTCATGTCAGCCTCTCATTGTTTGCCATAGGACCAGTGACACTCACCAGAACATGGCATTCTTCCCTAATGCTGTTTCAAACAGAGAAATTGACCTTCAGGAAAAGCTTATAACTTATCCCAATGAAAGTGGAGATATTTTCAGATTTCTAAGGCCCTTTGGTGGGGCAAAAAGTAATAGTTTAATATTCCTACCTTGAGGAGAAATTGGTACAAACACTGAATCTGTAACAGAATTAACTTCATTTTCTTCCATATCAGAAGGTGGTCAACACTGGCAACTATCAGTGAGGTTTTGGTTTTCTTAACTGACTTTTAAGGCCATGTTCCAATAATTCTACATAGGAAAATCCTCTTTTCCCATTACTGCCCAAGTACTCAGTTATATTTAACATTCCAGATTGGTCAAAAATCAACCTATAATGAACCAGCTGTATTTCTTTTGCATGAAGTATGTCCATATCATGAAAAACTCAGAGTTGTATCAAAGAAAGGGGCCATTTGATATTTTTCTATTTCCTCATGCTGGAAGTAAAATTTTTGACTTAGTTGAGTTCATTTCTTATTTTAATATATTTTACATAAAAAAACTGCCTGGTCTACTATGGAACTAAATTACATTTCTTTTCCATATCTTCCCCACTGTTCTCTGTATTTTTATTGTGCCTGACTTTTTAACGGCAAAAATAAAAATGGGGCAAAACTTGTGGCATGATGGAAAAATTCCATTTCAGTTCTGAGCTCCTTTTGAATGTGTGAATCTAGGTGTAGCAACCAAAAAAGATGAAATTTTGGAAAGTATATGACATTCATGAATTTAAAGACCAAATCTTTTGGTGCTTCTCTGAAGTGAAAACTTGCCATTGGCTAATACATGCACTTGCTAGCATAAAAATCTGTGCCTACGTGTGGATAATGAACTGCATATTGCACTGAGCACATGCATGCAGGCTCACAGGCCACATGCATAAATACAGATATGGGAGTCATAGAAGAGTTAACTGCACATCTTGTTGCCTGTTCCCACCAATTTCTAAATACACAAATACTGGATTTTGCTCTACTATTACAGATGCATATTTTAATACAAATAAGGAATTTGCCTCTTTCTCTCTCTGTTCTTCTCAGAGCTAAAGAGAATTTTCTCCTCTAAGTATATCTAAATTCAGCCAGTTGAACAAATTTTTTTCTTTAAGAATGACAATAAAGCTGTATAGAGCGTAGAGTAAAAATTCCAATAAATCATCCAAATGTCTTTCTCCCAGAAGGATTCTGAGATTCTTCTGATAAAGGAAAAGTAAACTTTCTTTCTGCCTCCCTAGTAAAAGAATTCAGGAGCAGTTTTAGAACCGTCTAACAATTGTTTTCTGGAAAGCAGATTTAAGGAGCTTTTCCTCTTGTGGCTTAATCCTATGAGATAATTGTAAAAAGGAGATTGTCATGTTAGATATGAAAAGAGTATTTTCAGGTTTAGTAAAGAAGCATTCTTTCTTGTTCATATGCTTGCGGTTCTTGTCCACGGTCCTTTGCAACCTGAATGAATATTAGTTTTTACATTAAAAATGAAAAATTTTATCCTCTCTCCATTTTTCATATCCAAAAGGTTCCTTTTGAAATAAAGTAGATGGGACTCTGTGAAATGTGCATTCATTTCCTGTCTTCAGAGATTATGTAGTTTATTAATAATCAATATTGGGTATTCCTTTGCCTCTCTAAAAGTAACAAGTCAGCTAAGGAATTTTAACTATTTAATGACATTAAAAGAAACAAGTTTCAAGAGGCATATGTAAAGAAAAATTTAACTTCTGGTTCAGATAATTGTATTACATAAAGCAATCATGAACCCGCCTAAGCAATCAATTAAAAGTCATGTCATCATTTTCTGGGGTTAAGGGAGCAAGTGACCCTACATAGATTAGCAGAAGGAACTTCTTTCTACCCTTTTCCCCTTAAAAAGACACATGTCTCCTAAAAGGGGAAGAAGAGGACAGGAGGCCAACTGGCAACAGCAGGATGAAAACTTGTCTGCCTGGCATGTAAGGTGTTGTTCTTTCCTTTCCGTCCAGAAGCAAACCTAAGCCAAGATTTTCATCTTGCCTTTTCTTTCTGTAGATCTGGCATGAGTTTCCTGGCTTATAGGTGCCTTTCTCAATGTGAGAATAAGGTATAAGCTAGATTTTCATGATTTATCATGTCAGCATGGACTTTGTCCACCAAAAAGAATCCAGGAGGAAACTATAGGGAAAAGGTGTTAAACTATATTTCTGTTTTCAAACTGTGCTCCAACAAACCCAAGGGATTCAATGGAAAGCACTTAAAAAAAAAACCACGAGAAAATGCAAAGGAGCAACTTACCAGGCAAGGGGCCAGGCTCCCCCAAACCCATGACCGCATTCATTTCGAACAGAAAATCTCCAGTTTTATCAGGCTTTATATATTCAGAATCCACTTAAGATTTCATTTGAAGAAAAGACTCTTTGGAAACACACACATGCATGCACACACATACGTACAAATAATAAATTTAATCTGAACTCCCTCTGAAAAAACTATATTTCCCTTCAAACTCAAAAGGATTTTGATTGGCTGCTGATGGTCCAGGCCCTGCAGAATACCTGTGGAATATAACATGTATGTCAGGAGCACAGTCGCTTATTCCTTCATGTGTTTCCCTTTTAGTCCTTTGTGGGTCTCTCCTCGGTCAGGTTGTTGAGAGTGGGGAGAAGAGTTGTATGATAATTCAATCATTTCGCCACTAGAAAAATTGTTCTCCAACTTTGACTGGTTATCAGAATCACCTGGGCATCTGGTAAAAATTAGAAGACCAGGCCCTCCTCCTTTAACCAGCCTGTCCTCCGTGTTCTTTATTTTTCTCTCCAGATGACCCTGATATACACTGAGGTTTGAGAACCATGGGTCTAGAAGAACAGAGTTGTTGTTTATCCTTTGCTTATTACTGCTACAAAATTCAATCTCCACCCTTTGGTTTGTTCTGGAGAAAGAATATCACCAGTGTTAACACTTAGAAATGGAAAGAAACCTAGGGAACAGTGTTTATGAGAAACTATGAAACATAGTTATAATATAGACGCTTCATACAGCATGGATTAAGCAAAGGCTAAATGCAAATTCTCTAAGAAAAGAACATATTCCAGCTACATCATTGCCTTGTGTTATTCATTGATTCATTTAAGACTCATTTAATGATCGAAAACAGAAATAAACCAATAATTACAGGGTGCTAAGATACATGACTAAAGGAAGCACAGAGTGAGCATGGGCGATAAACCATCTAAGTTTGCCTCTGTAGTTTCAGAAATCCTTCACAGTGGAAGAACATTTGCACTGAGGCCCAATGCTCACATTTACTTGTAACTTTGCCAGAAAATGAAAATTCAAAGTGTGTGGTTATTCCTTGTCTGGTTTATCTTACAAACTGTCATAATAAGGTGTTGGAAATAAAATTTAGCATTTCCCATTTTAATTGTGCTTTTGTGTAAAACCATTGGACTTAATCAAATGACTCAAAGACCTTTGAAATCTAGAATTATAAGAATGGAGATAATCATATTTCAAAATCAATGTTGTTCTCCTACTTTCTCTCTTAGAATTGGTCTACTACCCTTTACTGGTCATGTTCTTTTTTTGAATGCTGTCAGGAGCCAAGCCTAGTAGATATCTGTTGTGTAGAAACTGAGTTTCAAGGTTTTATGATAAGAGAATTTTTTACACCCACCTGTTATTAAAACAGGTTTGTTTCAAAGTTGTCTTAGAGCTGAGAGGTGATTGACAACCAGGTACCCTTAGTAGTTAATACAACACTCCTGTCAATACCTCTTAACCTGTTCTACTCTACCACCCGTCCCCAGCCCCACATCACCCACATATTCATAGGGACTGCCCATCTGGCCAGGAATCAGTTCAGCCTAAAAATGCCTTTCAATTGGATCGAAGAAAGATTAGATGGAAAAGTTTAGGGCCAAGACTAAATGTGTTCTAAGTGGAACCTCCTCTTACATAAATAATTTCTCTTACTACAGCACAGGAAATGATTTTGGAATATATCGTGTAATAAAACATGTCACAGAGTAAAATAAATTAGTTCCTACATAAAAATTAAAACACATGTTTCAGTAGAGTGAATAAATCATTGGACTTGAAGTCAAAAGACCAATATTTCGATCCTTATTTCGCTATTTATTTTACATTATGTTAAGTAAGTGACTAAGTTTCTTTTGCATCACTTCCTTATCTGTAAAAACATGCATAAACATACTTCCTTTGTGGAGTTCTTGGGAAGATCAAATTAAATAACTTACATGAAAGCACCTATGGCTGTAGCTAGCACATATTAGAAGCCTCATAAATTATCATCAAAATTAAATTTATTTTTTCAAAATGTCTTTTATTGTTGCGATACATTTTTTTCCAAACTCACATTGGAACTGGGCAATATCACTTTCTGGTCTCTGTTAGGGAGAATGAAACATAAATGGTTTATTCACTCAACAAATATTTATATATTTATTGAGGGTCTATTATGTGCCAGGAATTAGTCTAAGTACTTAGGATTTACCAGTAAATACAAAAGACAAACATTCTTGCCATTATTAGCAAACAACCAGATATTTTTTTTTTGGCTGTGTCAAAGCCCATCTTTAGTCAATATAACACACACACACACACACACACACACACACACACACTCATATACCATATACTTTGTGACTATTGTAAAAAAATATTCTTGACAAAAAAAGAAATTGTGAGAACCACGTGTAGGGCTACCCCATAAGGCTGTGTGTATTGAACTATGAAGTGAATTGTGTCCCTGGAGTTGTCCAGTTAGGTGGCCATGAATATGAACCTAAAACATGAACCTAAAAGGGGGATTCTTTTTTCTAGCTAACTTCTGGCCTTAATGGTAACTCCTGTCAGGATTCTCTGAGGCAGACATGCTCTTTAGAGAGTAACTAATGAAAAAATGAAGATTGAAAATTATTTTGTTAATGCCCTAAACTACATTAAAGGTTGTCCTTGTAGTCAAAGGGACTGCCTTAGACCTTACAGAATATAACTTAGCCCTAAAGAGAAAAGAGCCAGTGGGAGGTCCTCCCCAAGATCGATGATAACATTAAAAAAAAATCACACATCAGCTCTTCTTATTTGGAGAGTAAATGATTATAGAATAAAGATTGTAAAACATGTTCACTCTCACAAAATTTCAAGTGACTTTATTCCTGCAAACTCCTCCAT